>NC_135330.1:161335856-162010773 GCF_023851605.1 Tamandua tetradactyla | reverse complement strand
AAGCTCATGCTGCATTAATAAAATATGTAGGTAATAAAAGGACTTTACAGACAGAAAAAGAACGATTCACCTGATTAAGCTAATAAAGGAGGCTCCAACTGCGATTTTAAAATATTATCTCAAAAAATTGGTTTTTCTTTTTAAGATACGTATATTCACAAGCACAAAATTCCCCAAAGCCAATCAAATTGTCTCAGAGCTGCAGAGGTAGGAGGTGATCAAGTTTTCTGTTTTCTCATGTTATGTTATAAAATGATTCCAATAAATAAGTTTGGATTAATTTCATGTAGACTGTATTTTACGTGTAAAAGGGACCTTCAAAAAAGACCCAGGGGAGCAAGAAACTGAAACAGGGGGGCTCATTTGACACGCATTTGAAGGCTTACTGACTCATACCCAATAGCACCTTCTAGAGTTGGAGAACTTTCCAAGTGTTGGAAATCAAGGCACATAAATGGCTTCTGTCGGTAGACTGCAGTGCTAAGAGCATGGGCCTTGAATTTAGACAGACTTGCCTCTCCACTTTCTCAGAAGTTCCACGAACTTTACATATTTGCTCATCATATGCAGCATGTTTACATTTCAGTAATTATTAGAGGTAAGGGACCCCAGAGAGTATCTCAGCCAAGGGCCTCTTCCACGGATTAGAAAATCCTTGGCAACGAATAAGAAGGTAAAAATTCACACCACACATGTGGGACTCATGGAAGAATTATGTTTCCCCCAAACTCAAAAAAAAATCCCAAAGGAGTAAAGGATTCTTCTGTTTTCCCTGTCTGGCCTGAGGTGATTATTTGCAATACCTGCATGCTCACACAAGCACATACACAAAAAGGAAGAAGAACAGCGACACTGAATATCATCAGTGGCCAGGGGAGAATAGTGTACCAATGGACAAAATTAGTCTCTCATGAGAGAACTATTTAGTACCACAGTCAAATGCACAGTATTTGCTGTCAGACATACTCAGTTTAAAATCCCAAATCTACCACTTGAGTAGCCAAGCAATTTTGGGAACATTGTTCAGTCCTTCTGATGGTTTCCTGGTCCTTAGAATACAAATATTCTGACTGTTGAAGTTGGTGGGAGAACAAAATGAGAAAATGCATGCCAAATATTTAGTGTAATGTCTGGCTTTGTTTTAGTTTGCTAAAGCTTCTGAAATTCAATATACTAAAATTGGGCAGACTTTTAATAATGGAGATTTACTAGCTTACAAACTTACAGTTCTGAGGCTGTGAATATGTCCAAATCAAGGCATCATCAAGACGACACCTGGACTCCTCTGTCAGATGGTGGTGTCTGTTGGTTCCTCCCTTCTCTCCTGGGCTTCGTTGCTTTTGGATTCTTGCTTCAGTGACTTCCTCTCTGTTTTTTTGTGCCTTTCTCTTTCAGCTTCTCTCTGTGGTTTTCTCAGAATTTCATCCTCTTCTAAAGGACTCCAGTAAGAGAATAAGTCCCACCTGGGGCACACTTCAACTGAAATAACCTACTCAAAAGGTCCCGCCCACAATAGGTCTCCACCTACAGAAATGGATTAGCTTTAAGAACATGATCTTTTCTGGGGTCCTTAAAACCCCCAAGCCATCACAGGCTTAAAAGGTAGAAGGAACTGAATAAATGTTAGCAGCTGTTAATTATTATTTCACACATAGTATGCTCCTGTTTGCAGGCTCAGCCCCTCCTCTAATGTTCCTACTTGAGAACAATCTTTTGCTCACATGGTTTTAATCTAGTTCAGGACATGGGGTGCAGGTCACAGACTGAATCGGATTTTGATACTTTAGGTATCTCTAGAAACTACTGTCGTCCTCAACACTCCTCCCTCGCAAGAGTGGATGACAACAGTAAAGAAAATGAAGCTGCAGCATAATCAGTTTCTGAAAAGTCACGTAGAATTTGTGGAAAAGGAAACAAGGCATACCACTTCTTAAATTACTAGTATTTAATCTCAGCAGAAGTACTTCCAAAGAAAGCAATTCAGTCAAGACCAGATCCAAATCATATTCATTAGTTGGAGAACCTTGCAAGCAAGCCTAATGAGGTAGAGCTGTGGAGTTCAAATCACATGTGATTTTTTTCCCTCTTTTTGGCATGCTCCGGGAATCGAACTCAGGTCTCCCTCCTGGCCACAATAACTCTACCACTAAGCCACCCCTGCACTGCCCTACGTATGATTTTTTAAGATAAAAGGAACATAACATGATTTTGCTTCTATGGACCCCATCTTTCTTGTGGGTGGTTCTATAATATGTTCTCTCTTCTCTCTGATAACATCTGGCGTGATTTGGAATCAATTTAAAGTGTACTGAAAAACTATTGCCTCAATGTTGTTTTTTTTTACTTTTTTATTGCATGATATATATGACATTTATACAAAACAAAGAAAGAAAAATAGCTTTTAAAGCACTCTTCAACAGGTAGTTATAGGACAGATCCCAGAATTTGTCATGTTCTACCATACCATCCTCTCAGATTTCAATGTAGTTTTTAAGTGCTGAAAAGGGGATTGGAACAGAGCAAGTTAGAAAGAAACCCAGAACAAATTTACTATTGTTAAAATCAACATTGGATTCAAAGTATCAAAACTTTTCCTTTGTTTCATAAAATCCTTTTCAGATACCTTAACAGCATCATACATTGTTAGGGAAAACTGTCAGATTCTGCCAGCAATGCACATTTCACATCCTGTATAGGGTCAGAAAATATTGAATAGTTATACTTGGCAAAGGGCATGCTTCCAAGCTTAAGAGGACTTTTTAGTAAAGAAAGAGCTTCTGAAAATTAAAAAAAAAAAAAAAAAAAAAAAATGGCTATCTCGCTAACAATGGGAATAAAACAGCCACCTCTAGGATGCAGTCACCTTGAGGCAGGACCCTGCCTTACAGACTTTTGTGCCCTGTGATCCAGCATCATGTCAGGCACATAATAGGTTTCCAGAACAGGAAGGAAGGGTTCTAAAGCATTTTAAGTTTGCTACTAAAAGAGATTGCAAATATAAAATCCGAGGAAGCTAAAATAGCCCTGCCATGGGAGATGTTTACAAGCACAAAAAAGATAATTTCTTAAAACAAAACTTGAAATCCTTAAAGGAGTTATACAGTTTTGATCCAGTAATTCTTATAGGAATCTATCCCACGGAAACCATCAGGCCTGCCCACAAAGATTTATACATATACCTGTTCATCACAGTGTACTTTACAATAGTTGAAAGATTGGAAACAAAAATTAGCAACCTATTATATAAATTCTGCTAAGCACAAATGATGGTATCACGTAACCATTACATTCATATTCTAAAAGAATAGTCGATACTGTGAAAAAACACTTATTAAGTGAAAAACACAAGACAAAAAGTTGTATATCAGTGTATGTTCCAGATATTTTTTAAAGTATATGCATGAATATAAAAGGACCAGCAGTATAATAATAATCAGACAAATTGAATGAGTACATAGTAAATGCCCAGGTACAATTCAAAACAATTTATGCTATAAAATCATTTAATTCTCAGAAGAACTCTGAAGCAAACAATATTATCTCCATTTTACATATGAATAAACTTAGACCCAGAAAGATGAAGTAAGTTTCCCACTGTCCTCAAGTAATACGTCACAAAGCCAGGATTTAAACCCAGGAAACATGCTTCCAGAATTGTCGGTTTTGTTATTAAATATTAATACTAGACTCCTGGTGGTTGATTATGGTCATTTTTTATTTTAGTGTTTTCTAAGATTTCTACCAATAGTAGAATATTGATGGTAGTATAACAATATGTTATATATATTAAGTATAACAATATATGTTATACTTAATAACTAAAAATAAATAAATAAAATTACAAAACAAATGACATGAGATGGCCTTTATCATTGCATGCTTAGTTGGGGAATGAGCAAGGTAAGGAGCTGATACTTGTGGTTCCTTGTGATTCAATTCACCTCCATCATGATTTCCTGTCCCAGGATCTGGGAGCAGGGTCTAAAGTCTAGCTTTCCTCCCCAAAACCAACCAGGAAAAATTCCTTCCCATACTTTTTTTCCAGGAATGTAAGGTAAAAATGATTTTCTTCCTTCAACTGGGAAAATCTGTAAAACTTACATTTTTCTTACCTGACATTTGAGCGTGCCTAAATGCCTCACTGGAGAAGCAAAGCCAGGGTCAAAATCAAACTTCCTGTGATAAAACCGTGCATGAAAGCTTAGAGTAGAACAAGTCTTAATTTAAGAGTTTGTCTTTCCACCTACTAGCTATATGACTGAGTGAACCACTCAAGATTTTTGTCCTATATTTGTAAAATGGGGTAAATAATTCTAACTCTATCAACCTCACTGTGTTGAAGGAGATACAAGTATATCAAAAATGGACCACACTACACAAATGGTACTTTTTTCCATTAACTTTCAAATGTTTTTTCAAAGAAGAAACAGAAAACCAATAATTCAGGAAGGGGAGCCTGCAAGCGCTGATGATGATGATGAGGCAATACTAAAGATTGTTGTGTTAATTTTTCTCACTTATAAAATAATAATTAACCAAGTTACCCCCAAGGTCATTTCAGCCCTGTTTCCTCAACAAGCATTTATTGAGTATTTTTCAGCCAGATTTAAGGAATCCAAAAATGAATAAGATAGAGCCCCTTCTCTGCAGGAACTCATGGCCCAGTGTAGAAGCAGGCATGTAAATGCATGCTAATGATCAGATGGGATGAGCTCTAGGACAACTGACATCTATAAACTGCTGTTAGGATAGAAGAGAAAAATCAATATTTTTGATTGTGTGAAATCGTAAAGAAAAAGCTTTACAGGAGGAGTAACACTTGAAAGGATTCTTGGAGGAGCAATTTCAATGAGAAGGTTGCAGGAAGAACTGCCATTCAGCAGAGGATTAGCAATAGTGTACATGTGGATTGTAAGCCAGTGATTACTGAAATGAAAAAAGCATGTGGATTCATTAGGAAAGAATGGAGAGAGATCGAGAAAAGTTGGGTCCATAGGCAGTGATACATCATGAGGTCTTGTAAGTCTTTCTCTACAGACTAAAGAGATTTAAGGGAGAAAACATGACAAATTCTAGGTGAAAAATGAAGGGAACCTGGGCATAAGTAAAAATGGGAGGGAAAACAATGGCTAAGCCAATATTTGTACACCAGGCTTCAAATATATTCAATATATTTTCAAGTTTTGGAATTAATAAAAAGCTATCTAGCTGTTCAGGAAGACGTCAAAACTGCATGTTGTGTCAGCAAAATACTGAACAAACTGACAATTTCAATGTTCTCAAGTGAGTCACAAAGTTTTAATTAGCAGTAAATGTAAGGTAGTATAGACACTTATGTTCTTTCTAATCACCAAGAAACTTCTCTATTGAAACTACAGGCCAAGGCAATTGTGACTCTTCTTTAGAATAATATGGATTTAGACATTAGGCCATGGAAAAATATAACAATTAATTACATACAGCTTCCCAAAAGATTTAATAAAATTTAACCTGAGCCCTAAGTCATACTTGTTTGTTGATGTGGCTTCAAAGTAAGTACTGAAATACTTTGTGCAAATAATATTGCAGTACATTTGCTGAAAAGTGATGTTTTCAATCCAAGGGAGAAGACAATTCTTTGGAACAGCTGCAAAACTTTGAAAATATTGAAGCACTGCCCACTTATTTAACTTTGTGTTTTATTTTTCTCTCTCAAGCCATCTACTTTCATCACTTCCAGCAGGTAGTTTGATGCTGAGCCATCACTATGTGCGGGGGTTGGGAACCCCCGGGGACTTTCTTTAGTAATTTTCTAATTGTTAAAATCTTGCATTGGGGTATTTCTGCAAATTAGGAGATCTATTAGCTAGACTAAAAAATCGATAGCAAAGGGGACTCCTTAAGGCAACGCTGATGAGTTTATAGAAGAAACAGCAACTACACTTTGTGCAAATATCTTTTAAGAAAGGGAAAGATGGAGTTTCATTATTTCTGAATAAGCTCAATAAAGTAAAAAACAATTAGGGGGCCCCAAAATCATTGGTAACGATTGGTAACAGTTGCCGGGCTAATGATGCAATTGGAGCTGAACCTTTCAATCCAATCTCAGAGCAAGTTGTACAATGAAAAGTGCTAAGAATGTGCCCTTTACTTATTGAACAGCAGGGTAGATATTTTATTATTAACTTATTTGAACAGGAAATAATGAAGAAGAGAGAAAGAACGGATATTTGAGACTCCAAGGTTTCTAGAGAAACCCATGTCTCCCATAACTAAGTATTATTCTATTTTACTATAAATCCTGATTTAAGAAAACTAAGAAGTTGTTTCCTGCAGAGTACCATCTGGCAACAGAACACCTTCTGTAAGAGAGCTGGGTAATTTTGCTGATATATAGCTTGAAAAAATACAGCTGAGCAGCTGAGAACCTAGATGCTCAATAACCTCCCATTCTTTTGAACTGTCAGAATGCTATGAGGATTCACCTTTAGGAAAAAAAGAACAATATATATTTTAAGAATTTGCAATAACTCATCTGCCAGAGTGATTGTAGCCAATAAAACATGCTAGCCAGTAGCAAGATAAGTGTCTTTCAGTACAAACTATTAAAACTAAAAGCTAAGAAAAATAAACACTACAAATGAAAATCCACTCCAAGGGGTGGCAGAATCACTAGAAAAAGCAGAAATCCAGAAAGAATCACTACATTAGGTGCAGATTAAATTATGCTGAAGTGTTTTCTTTTTAATAAAAACTAATGCAGACATATGTGTTTACTATATTATCTGAAACTGAAATCAAATTAAAAACCTGTATTGTACAAAGTGGTGTTTCCTCTAGAAGATCTTTACATTAGGGCAACATCCATTAATGCCTATTTTACTGAAAGCAAATACATAACCTGAGGAATAATGCCTTTCTCTAGTGCCCAAAGGTAGCTGCATTTGTCATCATGACTCATAATCAATCTGATCATAACTCACATCAGTTATGTGGAGTGACATTGGGGGTAATTGTATCATTTAAAAATCTCTCTATTATGCCCCTGAAAAAGGACAAACTAAATTTATACTAAAGTCATGGTTTAGAAGATAGTTATGACAGGTGTAGAAGAAGAGGTCCCTGTGTTAGCATTCCATATTCTTTATGTTTGCAAATTTTACTAGTATTTATTTAGATGTTGATTTAGTTCTGGTAAATTGGTGCTGCTCTAAAAGGAACGATCCTTTGTCTACATTATTATAATAAACCTGGTAATACCGTCTATAGGAATGGTGGTGAAAGTTCCACGTCAACTACAAGGCACAGGACCTAGGATAAAAGAGACTCCTCTCCCATAAGAAAGGAGCTTTTGTTTTTAGTTAAGAACGCTTAAAGCTCCTCTCCTCTCTAAGAAACATGTGATATTCTCGTGACTTTCTACAAACTTTATGTAAAAATAGTGACCAGAGTGGACCCTGAATACAACTGGCTCGATAGCTAGCCAAAAAAGAACTAAGACGCAAATGTCCCTCAGATAAAAATGACAAAAGTCAAGAAAGTGGCAAATAAAAAAAAAAAAAAAACAGTATTCAGGCAAGCTTGATAAAGGCAACAAAGATCAATTCTGAAGATAAAAAAGAATTAACAAAATAAGATTTTAAAACTTTGGATATTAGAAGTGGTTCAGCATTACCCCCCAGATATTGAAAATAATTTTTTAAAAAGATTTGGAGATCCACCCAAAACTCTTGGAGCAGTTTCCTGAACACACTGCAGGTCTCTTTTCACTCTTGTCCCGACTGTACTGTAAAGCACCAAAACGAGCTATTTTGATGTGCCTTGTAAGCCTAGAAGCGACTTTAGCATCCCAGCTGGGTCTTCAGAATATACTATATTGATGGTTCTATTACCTTTTTCATTGTCTCTATATGTTCCATTACAGAAAAGGAGAAAGTCATAATTGAATAGAAATTCACCAGCAGCAGAAAAGCAGAGCTTAACTCTAAGTAAATGTCGCTTTTCTCTCCCACTGACCGCCCCTGATGCTTCAACCCTCCTTCTCTATCACTCCTCACAGGACTGCTTCGCAGTAATCACCACTAGATACTGTTATACAGTTTAGAAAGCTAAGGCTTCTGGTCAAAGGAAGGAAGAAAAAACAGAATTTTCATCTCCCACCTCCTCTCTCTTCTTTTCAACCAAACACCTACTATTTTCTCCTCTGTTCATCACCCAGCCATCCCTTCTTATGAAGAGCCCCAGGCATCTGGTGGAAAAAAGAAATGCCTGTCTCTCTCCTTTCAGGTCAGGCTTTTCACTCTAACACATTCTTCCCAACTCCTGAAATTCACTAATAGTAAAAGCAATAATGTTCACCACTCCTCTGTTTGTCCTTGTTCCAGTAAAATCACAGGAGGATTCATATTCTGTAGGAATCAATGCTTAAATTAAATAAACATCCTCAGCCTTGTACTGTATCTTAGGCTATTCAATAGCTTATCGCAATGTTTTTTCTCATAGCAGTCATTTATTACTAATAAATAAATAAATAATGTACACTATTCTGTGCTGATTTTCCTTTAATGAAAGAGAAAATAAGTGAAAGAATATACACGTACATGAATATGCAGATACATACACATATATATAACACATATATATTAAAGGCAGTATATATAAACAGCATATATGTACAAAAACAATATAAATAGTAGCACACATACATTAAGGTAACATATATTTATGTATTATTGCTGTTCCTAGTAGCACTTATCCATCCAGCCTTACTAGCATTTTGGCTTTAAGATTGTTTGGACCGTCTTGTTGACCCCCACCCAAATGTGATCCAAACTTCCCCCCCCGTACCATTATAACACATGAGAATACAGCTGCCCTATAGATAGCATAAGACCCAGTGTCTTCTCAAAGTTTAGATCTCAGTGACTTAGAATTTTCCAAAAAAATAAACAGAAAGCAAGCAAGTTGACCCATTGGCAACACGGCGTGTTCACTCACCTCCTCACTCACACACTCTGAGATCCCCTCCGTGTCAACCCCTTTTCTAGGCACTAGGAAAACAGAAGCAAAAACGACCAGGTTCTTGACATCCAACTCCTACATTCTAGTAGCAAACAGAAAAAAAAAAAAGGAATGAATAAACAAAATAGTATGAGGTAATGATAAGTGCCAGGATGAAAGATGGAGGAGGATAAGGAGACAGGAAATCAGGGGAGGGGCAGGAGGAAGTCCGTTCCCGTGAGTGGTCAGGGGAGCAGCTCTGCGGAGGTACCAGCTCCGAGCTGGGGGGAGATGCCCACTCTATTCGAATACTTAGTAGCATATGCCTGCATCTGCACAGATGGTGCTGCCAGGAGAAAATCTCAGTTCTAAAGGCGAAAGGTGCCCCCAAAGACTAATGATATCTATCCCCTCACTAGTTATCAGCTGCTTGTGCCCGAAGTTGTCTGTTAGGATGCTAAGGAAACCCTGGAAGCCCCAGATTCTACAGCCTGACCTCTGTCCTTCAGGGAGCTCCCTGCCCAGGCACACTGTGACACTGCAAAATAAGATCTCAGGAGCAGAGGCTTTATAAAGAGCAGAAAAAAATGTATAGACCTCATTTTAAGCCCAGGACGGGCATCCTTAGAGAACCACACTGGACAATGGGTCAACTGCTTGCAATGGGGTCAGACAAACCTGGATTTCAGTACTTGTTCTTTTGCTGACAACCTCTTTTTCCTTAGGCTAGTCATTAAGTCTATCCTACTTCAAAGGTCTGTTGTGATATGGGATTATCTAAGTTAATGGTTGGAAACTTGACAGCACTCCTGTCACATAGTCAGAGCGACATGAGATCATAGTTATCGGAACTGAGACAAAACTAAAAGTGGCAATATAAATAGACTTGAAGGACTAGAACTTTATATAAAATAGGAAGCGCAAATATTCCTCCAGCTAGAAATTAATTCTATGCCCAACACCACTTAAACATTCAAACCATATTTGGAAATAAATTTTGAAAGGTCTCCTTTGCAGAAGTTCAGTTGAGCAAATTTTTAATAAGATTTTACAATTAGATGAAAATCCTTGCTTATTGAATTGCACTCCCTTGCTAAATGTATATAGGAACTTTTGACAATTTGGTTTTCTGACAAGCCTATGAATTAATTCTCTTTATCCCATTTTATTCTTAGTTGAAAGACATCAAGAATAAGCAGTTTCTTACAAAGCTGATAAAACTGGGATTAGAAAAATAAAACTTCCAAGTCATACACTTTGGCTTCGCATTCCGAGTCAGTGACTTTCTGAGCTATTTAGTTATTTCCAGCCATGATGGTGCCATCCACCAGCTACGCGTTCGCTCTCCTAGGCCCACCGTAAAGCTAAAGGCGAGAGGATACAGAAGGCCCTTCCTGGGCTTTCTGCCGTTTAAGGAGCTGGATGAATTTTTTAACCATGTTTTTCTCAAGGAACTATTGACCCTAGTTGTGCACTACCAGTGTCCACACTGACACGTAACAAAATTGGTTCCCACGGGCCATGCTTCTTCTATAAATTTTATATCTGACAAGAGGAAAAAGGCAGGATCCCCATTGCAAGTGCTAGAACGGTCTGGGGAGACATAGGAGGAAACAATAAACATCGTTTTTAAAAAGCTCAAAGAGGAGAATTAACTACGTCGAAGCAGCACTGCTCCTGCAGTAATGTTTCTACCTTCCATTTAAAGACAGATAAATTTTCCATGACAGCTCTTAATAGCCTCTACAGTTATTCACTGAACTTGCCCTCAAAATTACAGAGTAATAAAAGGATAATAGCATTTGACTGACTACAGTGGAAAGGTGGGCTTTTTCAATAAAGTGGCCATTTCATTTTCCCTTGTATATGGGATTGCCCAGCAAGGGAGCTGTACGCTTCTAGGAGCCCAGGAATAGCAACAATGAATCTTTCAAAACTGAAATGCTATTTGGACCCCTCATTATTTATCCATAGAAAAGGGGAATATTTTTCTTACTGCAGACCACTCCACATTAGCCAAACATTTCAAAAGAACAGTAAAACTCTGAGTCGGTTTAGGCTGAACCATATGAATTTGCCAAAATTCATACATTTTAACCCACAAAAATGACAACTACATATGCTTCAATCTAATGTAAAATTGCACTTTACTTATTACTACTACAAAATATAATTATAATATGGGTATTTCTCTTGGAACCAAAACCAGGGGAGGGAGGAGTCAAGTACAGTTTTACATTAATTAGAAAGCAGGAGTAAATTTTAGATGTTAGAGGAAGGGAGGAGCAACCGTAGGGAATATAAAGTACACAACATGTTCTGGAAAAGTTGTTTCTCCATATTTTTCAAATTGTTGAGTTAAAAGCAATGCATTCTGATCTCTGTCTCCTTCTATTTCCCTTGTCACTTCCACTTTTCAGGACATTGGGGAATCTCACCTGGGTCTACTGGCAGTTGTCTAACAATTTCTCCCCTTCCTCTTTAGATTCCCTTCCAATTCATTTCTTCATGAGAGATCTCATGAAGAGATTTTTTCAAAACATAAATCAATGGATTAAATCAGTCTCTGCTTAAAACCTACCAATGGCTTTCCAATACGCTTGTATAAACCCCAAAGTCTTTACATTATTTAAGAAAACTTGCATGACACGGTCCCTGCAAACCTCTCCCACGTTATGTCCTTCCACTCCCTACTCCATTCACACTGTCTTCCTCTCAGTTTCTAGGTCCTACCAGGCTCAGTGTTGCCTACTACCCACCAAGCTCTTTGCACGACTGACTGCTCATTCTTCAAATCCCATTTGCATGGTTTCTGGGCCCATCCCCATCTCCCAGTAACATTTGCCTCTATCACAGCAAATTGTTTATTCCTTTCTGTCTCTTTGAACTTGTCTGTGTCTGAATATATTACTTTGCAAAACTCATTTATGACCCGGGGTGTCTCCCGTGGGTCAACACCTTCCTGGAGTCAGCTCCAGGTCTATTTTCACATAACATGCTATACCGAGTCCCTAACCCAGGGCCTGGTACAGGGTGAACAACTAGCAAATGTATTTTTTTGGAATGAATGACTGCTTCAAGTTTAGGAATTGAGGGGCCAGAATGAGTTTTTCTAAACCACAGAAGAGAATCTCATTCCCCAACGACATTACCCCAGCCTGGGTTGGCTGTCACGTAGCACCAGTGCTCCCAGGCAGATGTGTCCACACCTCTTCCTCTCACTAACCACTCAAAACTTCAAAAGTCAGTGCACAATATTAACTAACCCCCCACTATGTCTGACATAGCATGCAGAGTGACTCAAACCAGTCCAGTGCTTTAAGGAATCATTTTTCTATCAACAATATATCTGCCCACTGTAGCGGTGCCCTATCGTTACATACCTTTGGTAAAGCAGAGAAAATTTTGATGAGTTTCACCTGTCCCTCAACTTGAACCCTTTAATTCTGCTATAAATTACTTATAGTCACTCTCACATAAGCATTCATCTAACCATCCATGCAACTGATCTATTGATTAGAATTCATTCTTTTTGCCTTTATTAAAAAAAAAAAAAAAAAGAACTTTCAAATTCATACCCATTTGTGGTCAAGTCCCTAAAATAAAGTCGTCCCACACTTCTAAGGACAATAGCAAAGTGGACACAGGCACCTGTTCTTCACAGGCTTCCTACTCTTTCCCCCATCCCCTTTTCATTTTCTAAAACAGAATGTGTCCATTTTGTTTACATTTTATAGTCATCTGAATAAATTATAAATATTTTTATTAATATAAGTTAAGTCTAGGAAGCATGCTTTGGTGTTTTAAAGAACTTTTCACATAAATTAATCTTGTTTGATACAAAAATTGCCTTTGTCTTTTTCAGGAAGTTGATGATGTCTGAATACAAGAATTGTCAAAAAACTCATTACTACGTCTATGGTATCATCCTAGTATTTTATAAATGAAAAGAAACATAAAACTAGGTCATACTTTTTGTTTTCGAGCATTAGTGTCTTAAAGAATAAATATTAAATATAAATATTGTTGAGGCACCAACATGAAAATATCTAAAAAGATGCTACATGGGCCATGGTGGCTCAGCAGGCAAGGACGCTTGCCTGCCATGCCAGAGGACCTGGGTTCGTTTCCCGGTCCCTGCCCATGTAATAAAAAAATAAATAAATAAATAAATAAAATAAAAAGATGCTACAATGCTAGAATATTCAGAAAGAGTGAAAGCATAAACACTTGGCGTAATTAAATAGAATTCCGTAGAAAACATTACATACTAAGGGAAAAACTGGAAGGACACTGGGGAAGCTAACGAAATTCATTGCATTTCAGGTTCTTCACCTATAAGATTAGAAAATTGAGCTAGATGATATATAAGATCTCTTCCTATGCTATGATTGCATAACGTCTTACCAGACAGAAGACGGGTTCCATTTTATAAAAGCCTATATTACCCACCTAACCAAGGAAAGGGAGATTATGCTCAATTTTTATTTCAGTAATCTGAAGATTAGACAAAAGTCAGGCTGGTCCTCTGGAAATTAGTTGAAAAACTGATGATTGTGGCTGGAAATTCGGTGTGTGCTTGCTGACAAATCTTCCCTTTTCTGTAGGTATAGAATGTCCAGTTCGAGTCCATAGCATCATAAACAACTCCACCCAGAATTCTGTTAGTGAAGATTTTGCCCTGAGTAATGACACTGTCAGTTATGAGTAATTAGGATTATAATGTCTCCTGCATAGAGAATATAAGACATCAGAAAAACTGAAAAATGAGATAAACCATGACCTCCAGTACACAAGATGATCATGTTTTAATTCAATATCTTCCCCTTTTAATGTGAAATGATTTATGGTTGATATAAAAATTTACTTTTTATTTATTATCCTCTTAAAAAATCCATTATTTTCCATTAGATTTCTATACATTGAAATCCTAAGATTGGCCCTCAAGACTCACTTTCAAAGTAAGAATTTCTAATGAACACGTGAAATAAAATTTTGTTCTTTCATAGTGTGGTAGAATGAAAGCCTATGTGTGAAAAGACCTCAGGAGATTCTCTCAAATTAATCCAAACCACCCCTCCCCCTGGAGACAAATCAGAGAGCACAGAGTCAACAAGCAGATGTTGAATGAATGAGCCAACATTGCATGAGGTGCCTTGGAGAGAGTAATATAAAACAGAATGAATAAGAAATGAGGGGGAAAGAAAACAGAGGAGAGAAGGACAGAATGAAAAGCAACAGCAGAGGGCAGAGTATTGATGTCACCAACAAATTCCCTGGCTGCAATTCTATAACAGTCACATCTCAGTTCCAACCTACTTTCAACCTCATGCAGTAACTGTCTATTTTCTTCACAAACATCTCTGGCTATGGACATTCTTTAAGGGTTGCTGCATCTGAGGCAAGTCACAATATTCTTTCTAAATGTTCAATAAGATTATCCTTGAAGTCAAAGGAAATTCCATTTCCTATTCTCTAGATTTGTGAAACATGAAGAATAATTTAATGAGGAAGCTTCTATTTACTCATTACCCTGAGAGGTATGCTAGGTCATTTCTATGATACTGCATACTCATTGGTATCTTTATTTCTAAATGTACTGTAGACATTAATTTATTCAGAATCTCTCCTGGATCCATCACACCAATAGTCCCTTTTCTTCAATGCACTTCAGTGCTTGATTGCATGATCTAAATCTAGGAACTTTTTTCTTGTTGAGATAAAAGTCTTTGAAACCTTCCTGCAATGGATTTTCCTCACAATCATGTACTTCCAATTTGATCAGCTGAAGTCATTCCTGTGATTTAAAAGTTACAGATACTTTTTTTTCCCATTTTTTTCATCAGCAATTGTTAAGACATAAACTGATAAATCCAAGCAATGAGAGATGCTTTCTCTTATATCAAGAGCATAAATAACATTCAAATAATCCATATCAAACTTTTTCACTTGAATATATCATCGAGCATTCCCTTACCCATGCTAGGAGATGAACACTTGACAGCGGTACCACATCCAGCCTTAGAAGACTATCAACTATTATATAACCCAAAGCAAAATTTCATATCTGCTTCTCTAACTTTTTACTGCCATTATTTTTAGGAACTAATGGCACCTTTGTGTTTCATTAATTAGATTTTACATAAAATTATGACGGTCCATGGACAATGCCCAGAATTAATCAAAGTTGTTTATGCTTATTTTTCTACTGCTCAAAAGTAGGTGGTACAACAACATAGAAATTAAATTAAAATGTAAAAACCATACAACTGAACTCAAATACAATCCATTTGGATATTCTATTTATGGTAGATCTAAATATGTACCCCAATTTAGTCGATTTTAATATTAATCTGTACTCTTGTGGGTGGGAACCAATTGAAAACAGAATCTCTTGAAAATGTTATCTTGGTTAAGGTGTGGTCCCAGTAAATGAGGTTGGGCCCTAAGCCATATTACTGGAGTCCTTTATAAGTAGAAGAAATTCAGATACAGTCAGAGAAAGCCATAGACAGGAGCCAGAATTCAGAAACCATTGGGAACCCATACGAAAAAGGAGAGGACATCACCCCATGATGTGAGGCAGGGATACAAACCAAGAAACCCCAAGAACCACCGGTAGCCACACTGGGATGTTACAGATTTTGAGAAGACATCATTGCCTCGCTGATACCTTGATTTTAGACTTTTCTAGCCTTAATCTGTGAGTCAGAAATTTCCTCTGATAACTGTCATAGCAGCACAGTCAAACTAAGACAGGATTCAAAAGCTATATGAGGGATATCCTATCCCATATTTTATGGAAGTAAAAATATTGGCTCAGAAAGACTGGCTCGTAGGTTCTCTAAATTCTACAGATACAGAAGATTTTAAAAAATGACAACATTTATTTTGATTTCTTCATTTACTCTGGCTTCCTTTGAAACCGTCACTGGTGCATATAAAAGAAATACAAATGCATCTATTGTTATGATATGGTGTTGAAAAATGATTGGCACTTGTTTTTATCCATCTTCTTATTTTAAGTTCTTAATAGATTCCTGATATAGATCAATTTAACATTTTAAGACACGCTCATCTGAAAGCAGTGAGTGCCATACATTTAGTGTACTAAAGTCTGATGTATTAATCCCTCACTTTTAAGTTATTCTCAGTCTAATATTATAGACATGACCATTTACTCACTGTCTAGGTACAGGGATAAACAGTATATTCAGCTATATAAATAGTATGGCTAGTATGGCTATAATGCAGCTTATAGTCTAACTCAATGCTTCTCAGTGGAAAGACATTGTCCCCTTGGGTACATTTTGAAAATCTGTAACGGCCATTTTTACCTTGTAGGAAAGTCACATTTGAATACTAACTATTGAAAACTGTATTAGTACATTATAAAGTGTTACTCTTTTATTTACTTTTATATTACAGTTAGGGTATCATATTGATTTTAAATTGATTTCACAGGGAAGTCACATATTTAAGATTTTCATGTCAAGATAATAAAGGATGAATGACTGTGAAATATTCAATGGATCTAGGACTGAGAACTTCAAATCCTGAGGGACAGTCATGTACACACATAAAAACATAGTGTGATAAGCACTAAACACCACTGTGTGCAAAGAGCTATAGGGATACAAAAAATGGAGTAACTGAGGAATAAAGAGGGCCAATACAGTAGGAACTTGGTTTTGCAGATGAGAGGGGTTCTTCCAGGTGGGACAGTCCTAAAGTCAGTCTAGCTGGAGGAAGAACAAGGTACCATATTTTTGGAGGAGAAACATCAAGGACAAACAACTGAGCCCAGCTGGTGTGTTCAGGAGACATTCAGTGTGATGAGCTGAGGAGCGGAGCGTGAAGTTAATGTATTGGGTTGGAGCTGGTACCTTTATTTCAGGCTAAGGCGTTTCATACTTATCAAGTAGAAAATAGGAAGTCAACAAATGGCAGAATAAGTTCTGTGGTCAATTCCAATCTAATAATACACCACTGTGTTCAAATATTTGACTGAGGAAATAATGACTAATATCTTCATGTTTATATTTTGCTTCCTATATTATTTCAAGTGCTTAGCTCCTCCACTACAGGCTTTTAAAAACAAGATAGAATGTTCAAAGCTAAACCGTGATTTTGAATGCAAAAATAAAATGGAAATCAGATAAAGAATACTGGATTTCAGTCTATGGGAATTATTTCAAAATTATTCCTTTGAAAATACTATTCTACATTAAAATGCAACTAATTTACTTAAATTAAAATACACATCTCTCTGATTAACTTTTTAATTTTACCTTGTTGCTTCCTTTGTAACAAAAGTTTCTCCTTTGAAAAGGAGACATCATTTTCTAAATTTCCAAAGGAAATTTTTTATTAAACATTCTATTTTAAATAGCACGGATTGTTTATTTACTTCCTATTTCAGATAGAAGAGTGGGATGAGGACACAATGGAATACTTAAAATCATTTTCATAATAAGAAATACAAATGTAGCAATTTATCTACATTGAAACCAAGGAACTACAGAGTTGACAAAAGAATCACTATTTTTTTTATTTACAGAATTTTATCCTGGAGCTGCTAATGGGGCATTGCCTCAAACAAAGGGAGCTCTGAAGGGATAGACTCCTTTTTGTTTTATCATTGTTTTCTCAAATCAAGCCAATGCCCTTTCCACCTCTGACCCTTTACACCAGACTGACCCTCCCACAAAGTATTCCCTATGGGGCTCATAAAAGCAAGTTGTAAACTCCAAGAGTTGTCCAACCTAGGTGACTTCTCAGGACCTTTTCACCCTCTTGCCTCTTTCCCGACATTAAACATTCTCTACGTTGTTTTCTCATCTACCTTGCCCAGAACACATACATGAATTCATATACTCTTTGAGCTTGGTCATCACAAGTTTCCTCTCCAGATTTCCTGAACTTTAATATAGTTTTGGTTTAGGACGTCATGGGAGATTCAATTTAGTGTGGACATGTGTCTACAGTCCAATCCTTCCCCTAAACATAAATGGCCTTTGACATTCCAGAGCTATTGAGGAAGAGTCATTTGTCTTTTTTGCAATTGTAACCTGACTGAGTGGGATGGGAGAAGATTTGTGCGTGTGGTTGTGTGTGTGTATGTAAATATACATTTGCACAACTATCTAGGCTGCAATAAGGATTAATCTTATTTGAAGGCTACATTTTAGAATAATAATCATTTAGTGGAAGTAACAAACCAAATTATAGCAGTTAGGTCTGTAACTGAAGATGTTTTAATCAACATTTATAAAAGTGCCAAATGTTCTCTCATTTTGTGAAGTCCCATCTATATTGCTGTTAGAAAAACAAATCAAAACAAAGGGCTTCATAGGAGTTCAGTAATTGTGATGTGATCCTCACAGACCAAAGGAGCTTTGGGGCAGAATTAACCTATTCGATATTAATTATGCAGTCCCTGGCTTTGTTTCATTTTCAAGAAGGAAAACCCAATCCTGAATGCATTTTTAAAATTAATTTCCTATGTCTAGTGATTGCAAAAGTCACCTACAATTTATGATCAGATACTTTACACTGCTGTACTGTGCTTTAAAAGGCTTAGGTTACATGAGTTCAGTGAAACCATAATATCTTGACACCATGACCTTTCCCAGCTCTAGGGCTCAAGATAACAAGAACCTAAACAGAAACCCATGTTCCTCTGAATGGCCTCTGCTCTCCCTACATCTACAAGTACGTAGACATAGTCTACAAGCAGGCCCAGGAAACCAATCGTGGCATACTCTTTTTCTCTTTCCCTCACTTATCTCCCCTCTCTGTAATGAAATATAACAAAATAAAAAGGCAACAATTGCATAATTCATCGCACAAATAACCAGAGATGTAGTCAGCAATCATCTGGGTTAGCGCAACCCCTATTCCATATGTATAATGGATAAAACATTCTTAGAGACTGCTGTTTTTATTTTGTTAGAAGTCTCATTTTTGCTGTCAAGAATGAACAGGAACGATCCCTGGATTAATCAAGTTACATTTTCCTTTTGATTTAGGGAAGTGAAATAAGGAGACAATCCATTTATGCTCTTCTTCCTATTTTGTCCAATGTCTGCCATCAACTGCAGGGAAGTATCAAAATTAATTGGCTTGGCACAGGAAACTGTTATGAAAGGGTGGCTATGGGAGCCAAGCAAAACCTCCAGGAGCCCCTGCCTGCTTTCATATTATATACATTCTTTTGGCCAGGATTGTGATTAGGGGAAGGACCACTCAGGAAGGCCATTTGAGAGGAAGTCCTTCTCTCCCATGAGCTGTAAAACAAGACAAAAGCACATGTAGATTTCTGATGATCCACAGTCCCCTCTTCCCTTTGTGTGAGCGTGTGTGTGTGTGGACTGAGGGGGTGGTGAACAGAAAAACACAGACAGATTCAGACATCGTGTGGTAGCACTAACCATATCATTCCATCTAATAGTTCAGTACAGCTGAGGTAAAAGCAAATTCTCCACCTGCATATTGGAAAACAAAAGTTCTTTCAAGAATGCCCAATGCTATCGAAATAATCTCTTCCACTCTTAGCTCCGTTTTGTTACTGCATTGCTGCACCCAAAGGCAGCTTTTGGTTCACCTCCCTTAAAGCCATTCTGTTGTTTGCTCTTATGCTTTCCAAAAATAGTCCAGGTTTTTTTAATGTTGTTTACATCTGAGTCAGAAGAATAATAAAAAAAACAATACTTTATGAATAATTAATTAGGCCTGATGCCATATTAGAGGAGCTATTTTTAATTTACAAAGGTCACCATAACTTGGTTTTCAAAGTGAGAAGGGGTAAGGAGCAATTAAAGGAGCTGATGATGGAAGAACTGATTGCTTATCAATGACTAAATTATCGCTGATTGGACCCCATTGCATTCCTTGAAAAGAAGACAATTAGAGTTAAAATCAAAGACCAGCATGATATATGTCTCAGGACACATATAAAAGTTTTCAATTTATGAAAAGACTGAAATTAGACCTAACTTACCTTCATTTTAAGCTTAAGATACCAACAATAAAATGCAAAAATGCTATTATCATATCCCTACTTAGCTTATGAAGAAGACAGGTAGGGAAGCTCTAGTCACAGTTGCTTAATATTTGTATTTTATTATTTATTTGTTTACCTATTTTTATTCAACTTACTTAAAAATAAAAGAGGGGGGAACCTTAAAAGAGGCAAAATTACTAAGGAATATTGACACTAAATGCAAGTTTCCAAAAATCATCAAAGGTCACATTAACAGTATTTTAGCTAAGACTTAGCTCCATCTTGCTTTACTCCGTGTCCCCTCCTAGAGATGCAAAAGTGCAGGCGAATATGGGAGACATTCTTAAGTAGTACTCCTAACTCTAGTTTTGTGGTCCTGCCGACTGATTCTGTGCTCTACAGGCTTGTGTTTACAGCGAAGGTGTTGGAATAGATGTTCTCTAAAGGGTTGCAGCCCAGGGGGTCAGACCCCTCCCTTAGGAGATGAAACCTTAAGCATGGAGCAGCCTGCAGCCACCAAAGTAGACATTATTGGTAAAGCAATTACAACTCCCCCCTCCTAATCACTCTGCAGAATTGGGAATCAATTCTGCAGAGATTCTGCAGAAAGGGCTTTGTAACCAGATCTTGCCAGGCTTTGCTAACTATATAAGGCAGTCCTTTCCTCTGGCTTTTGCGGATTACTGACTCTGATTTCCCAACCCACTGCCATTGAGAATTACATTCTCCTGCAAATCAGTCCCTAATTCAACTTCTGGGTAACTTTTGGCCTGATGTGTTGTTTGGTCTCAGGGTTGAGCTGGGTTGGAATAAAAGACATTCCTCTACTTCAGAGGTTCCCACGTCTCAATGTTTATTGCAATCAGTATGGAAACTCTTTTTTCAGAGTGATCTCAGAGTTCTAATTTGGACCCACTGACTCAGAACCTCCTGCCATGATCATGAGGAAGCGGGCTCTAAAAGATTTCCAGGCGATTCTGATGATTAACTAGATGTTGACAACTGGACAAGATTCCTATATTATAAAGTTCTTGAGGGCAGCATAGTATTCTGTGCAAGTTTGAATTCCTCTACTAGGCTTGCATATCAGAGGCACTCAGTAATTTATACCTTTGAAAATTAAATAGCTGATAATGCTTGCCATTTTTGGTTGTTATTAGGTTATATAGAAAGAGTAAAATGTATACTATAAAAGCAAAACTTTAAGTGTATGTAATGTCTTATGTAACTATGAATAAGCAAAACTGACCTTAGATGTAATAAAACAGAGATATAAATCACAAATCAGGAATAACTATGCCAGTAATTTGTTTTTTTAAATTCTTCCTATATTATGAATCACTCATTCTTACAGGCATCAGTTTAAAGCATCTGTGCTATTAATCTGATCTACATTTTCATATTTTGCAGAATTTATTATCACAGATAATCTAAGTAAAATTGAACAGAGACAAAATATTTTATCATGGATTTAGCATGCAGATCATTCATTCTTATTTTTTCCCCATCAAATTATTGGTTGTTTTTTCTTGGTGTGTATGTGTGTTTTTTTTTCACTTGCCAGAAGAATTAAAAGTTAAAAAGTAAGGTAACATAAATTTGCGTCAAGTCCCTGTCTAGAGTTTAGCATCAAAGTCAAACATTCTCACTAGGAAGCTATTAATTCTGTTACCAGAGGCTCAGAATGAAGAAAGGACATTGTGCATTAGGGTGTTTATTTCGTTACGATGTGAAATGTGCTCCTTTGCATTTAAATGGACAGAAAAAGACCAACGCATTAACTTGGGGTTCATTAAATGTGAGCATAAGCCTGTCCATTCATTAGATTCCCCCCAAAAATCTCCTCTGGTGAAAAAAATCACTAGCGCAAACAGCTGGGTTTGTGTGACGCCATGCTGCCGGAATAGCATTGTTTGATAGGTTTAATGTCACTTTTATACTATTCGGTACCACAGAGAGAGAGAGGCTGAATTGCATCCAGCAGGGTGGCTAACATTCTGGAGCTAATTGCTTGCATCTCCATGACAGTACAGAGGGAAGGATGACCCTGCATATGTCTCAGAAGGGAATAGAAAGATACTTTGTTTATAGCCACCCATCTGTCTGGTCACAACAGAATTACATGAGTACAAGCCATAGTTTAGTGTGTCCTTCAAGAATGATTTCCTCATTATATACATTCTATCAGCTACTTCTCAGATACCGGCTACAAGACACAGCTTTTATCTTCCTTGCTTACAATAATATGCTTTATAACTCTAAGGCTTTGAATGAAGTGAAGTCCTACCTATAGACTCCAGAATACATATATATGACAATGCCTGATAGGATAAAGACTGCTTTCAATTTTGAAAAGGGAGGTAAAATGAAAAATCAAATGCCTACATTTAAATTTCGCTGGTGCAAGTTTTGGTTCTATTACTAAACAGTAGAATTTACACTTATCTTCATTGGAAAGGATCTAAATTAGTATCTACCCCGTCATCCTCCCTTTGTGGTGGTTCAAGTGTGGTTCAGAGAGGTTAGATGGCTTGCCTAAAGGTCAGACAATGAATGACAGAACTCAAATCTCTTGATATCTACAACCTGCCCGTCAATAAGCAGCTCCAGCTGGGAATTGTTTCATAGCTATATTCTCATTGTCTCATTGCCAATCCAATCATTTAAAACACTGAAACATTAACAGACCCTTACAGACCCGGAGAGACCAAATAAAAGCAGAGCCAAACAAACTCATGGTTGATAAATAATCTCCTTCAAAAAAGCAGTATATTTCCCTTGAACTCTACCTTCATTCTACAAACTTCTGTTACATACTGTATCTCGTCTACTTGAGGACAGCCTCTATGTGTAAATTACATAGAGTGTCTAATATGAAGTCTTGCGTATAGATTAGGCATTTGGCATACATATGCACTGAGAGACTTTAAGAATAATTGAATTAATAAAAGCAAAGTCCATTCAAGTTATAAGCCAGTCCCAAACTAAATGTTTATTTCCATCAAGCCAGAAATGAGCCAAACAAATAACCTATGAATGTTTTACCAATGTGGAATAGCTGTAGCCCTAAATCCCAAGGTCAAATATATCTACTTAGAGAATAGAGCAAAGGAAACAGGATCTCCAATTGTGGGCTCTGGGTCAAAGGTGGATTCTAATGAGACGTACCCAGATCTCTGGTCTTCAGTTTTCCCTTTCGGTCCACATTAGTGCCCCTCACCCCACCCCTTTAGCTTTTGCTTTTCCTCATGGACTTATTGCTATCTGAAACTGCATTATATTTTTTCTCTACCTTACCACCTAACCACACCAGTATTCTGGCTTCCCTCATGTCCTTATTCCTGCTTGATATTGAATTATATTTTGAATTATATTTTTATATGTTTATTTGTTCACTGTGTGTCACCTCCTCTAGAATGTAAGCTCCCAGAGAACAGACTTATTTAATGCCTTGTTCACTCTCTGACCTTAGTTTCCTTGCACCTCACACATATGTGGAATGAATGAATCAGACTGAAAAGTCCCATTGCTTGGGTGAATTATAAGAAATCCTCATTTTTAAATGTGATTTTTCCATAAAACTGCCTATTATACTTTATAACTGGTAAGATTTTTTAAACATTTTTATTAATAAACCCAATCGACATACAACATGAACATTCTTTTTTTCATCACATAGTTGTATATTCATCATCGTGATCATTTCTTAGATCATTTGCATCAGTTCAGAGAAAGAAATGAAAGAAAACAGAAACAAATTCATACATACCATACCCCTTACCGCTCCCTTTCATTGATCACTAGCATTTCAATCTACTAAATTTATTTAACATTTGTTTTCCCTATTATTTATTTATTTTTAATCCATATGTTTTACTCGTCTGTTGATAAGTAGATAAAAGGAACATCAGATACACGGTTTTCACAATCACACAGTCGTGTTGTGAAAGCTGTATCATTATACAATTATCTTCAGGAACATGGCTACTGTAACACAGCTCTACATTTTCAACAGTTCCCTCCAGCCTCTCTGTTATGCCTTAACTAAAAAGGTGATATCTCTTTAATGCGTAAGGATAACCTCCAGAATAACCTTTGAACTCTGTTTGGAATCTCTCAGCCATTGACACTTTATTGTGTCTCATTTCTCTCTTCCCTTTCGGTCGAGAAGGTTTTCTCAATCCCTTGGTGCTGAGTCCCAGCTCATTCTAGGATTTCTGTCCCACATTGCCAGGAAGGTCCACACTCCTGGGAGCCATGTCTCCTGTAGAGAGGAGGAGGGCAGTGAGTTTGCTTGTCCTGTTGGCTGAGAGAGAGAGGCCACATCTGAGCAACAAAAGAGGTTCTCTTGGGGGTGACTCTTAGGCCTAATCTTAAATAGGCTTAGCCAATCCTTTGCAGGGTGAAGTTCATATGAACAAACCCCAAGATTGGGGGCTCAGCCTATTGCTTTGATTGTCCAACTGGTAAGACTTTTGATTACTTTGCTTCCATATCACACAAATCACATTTTCTGACAACCATAACCAATATTATCGCTCATTATTGCACTAAAAGTTTACTAAAAATATAAACTAACCGGATTTGGCTGTTTAAATTCATTTAATATAATCCTTTGAAATACACCTGCAGTTGTTTCAATGGATGCTAACAAAAGGCCATTTCATCCCACCCTGACTTCTTCCTCAAACTAAACATGCCATTCATCATTACACTTTCTAGCCATGAATCCGGATCTCTATTATTTTAAGCATAGGGCATAAAGATGCAAAAAATTATTTTAGATTTCATCCTAGATTTGAAAATCATACAAAATGTATGCCATGGCCATCCATATAACTTGAAACTCTGCTTTATCAACATTACAAATTAAGAGATTGCTGTCTATTAATGTTCTCCTAACTTGCTTAACTTCACAAAGCAAGTTTCTCTTTTCAGTTTATCAACAGGGTAAGTCATTCTGATCACCCACCAAATATGTCAATGTAATAGAAATAAAAGTTATCTCTCTAAATGAACTTTAGAGAACAAAATTTTAAAAGTTCATCTTAATGAATATTATGCAGTCTGAACAAAATGAAATATTGAGCTACTGTTTTTTTTCAAAAGAAGGTATTATAACCTAAAGACACATGCATATGAAATATATATAACACTAACAAAGGTTAATCTTCATTATTGCATTAAAGTTTTGCCCATAACCTAGACTCACCAGATTTAGCTGTTTAATTCCATTTAACACAACTCTAGTTATTTGTCTAGTGTGGGATGCATATATGCCCATTCAAAAGTTATTTGAACTACCCATCAGTTTATTCCTCAATAACAGAATGCCAATTTTAACAAAACCCTGGTTCTTACGGAAGTAATGGAAATTCTGAATTAATTCACCCTGGCACTCTGCTACATCCAGACAACTAACTATGGGACAAAAATATCTCCTTATAGAGTTTGATCTGTACTTTTACTGAAAAATCTAGCATTATTTTTCCCTTGCTGAGAGTCTGCAACTAATTTTAATCAGTGTTTCCTATGAGCCAATATGAATTCACATCTTATCATTCTGCTTTACTCAAGGAAAAAATGGAAAAAATTGCGTTTGGGGTGTTTGCTTTATGTTTTCCATATATAAAGAATAAAAAATGATGGAAAACTTTGCTTAAGCTTATATCTATATTAGAAGTGCTCCCTCTTTTTTAAATTGTTAACATTTCCAGATAGTACAAAAACCTTTATTTTATCTAGACATTCAAAGTACATGTCAATTCTTAAATTTTAATAACTTTTTAAAAATGCAGTATTTTCATTTTAGGATGATGACAACTGTCTGGTATAATGAAAGCAACATTGTACCCTGTCTCTTCCACAATATAAAGGCATCTACCCATAAAGCTCTCAGCATAATAGAAGGGCTGCCAAAGAAAGACAGAATAATGTGTGTCATTTAAGTGAATTTGAAAAGTCGCCCCTTGCAGCTTTGGAGGGGGTATCTCTATTGGCATTTTAAAAAATATAATGACACAATCTGCATAATCACTTGTCAGTTAGCTTGAGTATAGCAAACCATAGAGAAAACTGTCTGTTTGAAATATACTGTCTTGTTAGATACAGATTGAATGACGATAATTTTAAAGCTAGGAATATTAACAAAAAGTTGATTGAAGCTTTTGAACATTCCTTTTATAGTTCTGGTATTTTCATTCATTGTTATAAAGTACTGTCAGTTTTCTCAAGTGACAAAAACATTTAAACTGTTGCTTCAAATGTCATTAAAATAATCACAAATGTGAACAAATTCAGCATACTTCTGGGTTTCTAATTCTGCTCAAATCAGAAGATCCAAACATGATTATCATCACCACCTTTAAAAAAAGTATTAATAACCTTTCATGTTGGGTCTATTAATATTATTGTAATAAAATGCATATAATATTATGGCAAAATCAATTTTCCCAGCTTGTGGAAAAATGAAGTCTAATTAATTTGAACCACAATGAAAATAATTTTTAAATATTCCATTTTTTGATGTGTACACATCTAGTTGTGTTATATTTTCTTGGTGGATTGATCCTTTAAAAATACATGCATTTCATGTGCGAGACCTGGTTTAGATTATCAGACCATGCCCCCTCCCCGCCCCAAAATACATGCATACATCCTGCCCATGCCAAAAAAAAGAGAGAGAAAAATACATGCATATGCCCATACGTATCTATATATACACAAGTATGCATATATATATGAATGTATTACATGTATGGAATATATATATTTGAACGATATATCTTCTTCCATCCTTTTACTTTCAAACTGCCTATGTTATTATAAATGAAGTGAATTTCTTGTAGTCAGCAAATAGTTGGGGCATTTTTTTTACCCATTCTCCCAATCTATTTTAAAATTGGTGTATTTAAAACATTTACAATTAACGTAATTAGTGATTTATTAATGCTTAGTCTTTGATTTCAGTAGAGACCATATGAGGAGTCTAGAATTCCATCGCCATGCCCCAGTAATGGAACATCCCTTCCATTCCCCACTAGTGTGGTGTCCAAAAGGGCCCAGTGCTCTAGTTTGCTAGCTGCTAGAATGCAATATACCAGAAACAGAACACCTTTTAAAAAGAAGAATTTAATAAGTTGCAAGTTTACAGTTCTAAGGCCGAGAAAATGTCCCAATTAAAGCAAGTCTATAGAAATTTCGAATCGAAGGCATCCAGGAAAAGATTCCTTGGTTCAGGAAGGCCGATGAAGTTCAGAGTTTCTCTCTCAAGTGAGAAGGCACATGGCGAACACAGTTAGGGCTTATTTCTCAGTTGGAAGGGCACGTGGCGAACACGGCGTCATCTGCTAGCTTACTCTCCTGGCTTCCTGTTTCATGATGCTCCCCGGAAGGCATAAGGCATTTTCCTTCTTCATCTCCAAAGGTCGCTGACTCATGGACTCACTGCTTCCTGGTGCTGCAGCATTCTCTGCTTTCTCCAAATCTCCTTCATTCTCCAAAATGTTTCCTCTTTTATAGGACTCCAGAAACTTACCAACACCCACCCAAATGGGTGGAGACATGTCATCACCTAATCCAGCTTAACAACCACTCTTGATTAAATCACATCTCCAGGGAGATGATCTGATTACAGTTTCAAACATACAGTATTGAATAGGGATTATTCTGCTTTCATGAAATGGGATTTTGATTAAAACATGGCTTTTCTATGGGACATACATCCTTTCAAACCAGCATACCCAGTGCAGAGAAAGAATTTCCACCAAAGCTTAATGGTAGCAAGGCCACATGCCCTGCCACGATGCCAATGGAGGCCATGGGGAGCCATAATTCTTACTCAGCATATATCATGTAAACACTAATTTAAAAAAAGTAGTTGTGGGTATCTTAATATTAGATAAAGTAGACTTCAAAGCAAAGAACATTATGAAAAACAGATGGACATTATATAATAATGAAGAGGCCAATCCACCAAGAAGATAAAGCAAAGCTAAGTGTATATGCACCAACAAAGAGCTGCACAATACATGAAAAATAAAAAGAGAACAGAAAAAGAAAATAGGCAAACCCACAGTAGAATTGGAGACTTCAACAAGCTTCTCTCAACAATTGATTGTAAAACTGGAGAGAAACTCAGTAGTAATATAGACGAATTTAACAACATTTATCAACTAAAAGAATCTTAGCGACATTTATAGAATATTTCACCCAACAACTGCAGAATACACATTCTTTTCAAGCCCCTCAGAACACAGACCAAAATATGTCATATCCTGGGTCACAAAACAATCATCAAAAATTTTAGAAGAGTGAAAACCATACTGGGTATATCCTCCAACTATAATGGAATCAAACTAGAAATCAATAAAAGAAAGATAACAGGAAAATCTCCATACACTTGAAAACTAAACACACTTCTAAATAAACCATGGATCAAAGATGAAGTCTCAAGGGAAATTTAAAAACAAATTACCTTGAATTGACTGCAAATTAAATGATGACATATTGAAATCTTCATTACAGCTAAAGTGGTAATGAAAGGAAAAGGAATAGCACTAAATGGATGTACTGGAAAAAAGAAAAACCTCTCGATTCAGTTATCTAAGCTTTCTCCTCAAGAAACTAGCAAAGGAAGGGCAAAATAAATCATACAAAAAGTAGGAAGGAAATAATAAAAAGCAGAAATTTTGAAGTAGAAACATGATAGAGAAAATCAATGGAACAAACATCTGGGTTTTTGAAAAGATCAACAAAATGAACAAACCTTTATCAAGACTAACAAAGAAAAATGAAGGAAGGCACAAATTACCAGTATCAGGAATGAATCAGGAGTTACAGCTTGCTGTGATATTAATTCTTAGTCTCAGGGGAACTTTCCCACAATGCCAATCTCTAAGAAAGGCTGAGTTTTTGTTTGTTTGTTTGTTTTTTAATGATAGTGATTTAAAAGTAAGCATTTTTCACTGAGAATTCTGAATATGCAGATCTTTTTTTTTAACCTAGAGTCCACTGCTGTGACATCAACTGAACAATGAAATGCTTTTGTGCCTATGATGTACTATTAAGGCTGAAAGCATAAGTAATGAATAAGGTCTCCAAGTGCAGGTACTTTGTTTATTTCATAATCAACAGTTCATTCCCAGCACAAGAACATTTTCCACTTCACCTCAGCAACTTAATAACCAATGGCTGAATGACTAAATAATTTAATTATTAGAATGGTCACAAACAATATAAATTAGCAAACAGATTGGGAGTTTAAAATGAAGGTTCGGTTTCTTTGATTTTCGTAAAAGTAAATCCATAACAAATCCATAAACCAGAGCAAAACTCATAGAAGAGGCAGAAAGATAGGATGTTGATTCAGTATATGAATAAATATGGCCTAAATTCATGTTCGAACTTTTTAGTATTGATCCAGCACCTCAAGCCCACCCAAATAAATAGAGTAGAAGTTGCTTGAACTCTGATCTATTTACATGAAGTCATTTTCCTAATATTCCCCAACAAGTGTTATAAAACTTACCAAAAATAAACTGTTAATAAACTAACCTTAGGGAAAACTTTTGATGGGTTGTCATATTAGAATAAAAAGACTGGAGAAATGCAGGTGGCTTATTTTAGATAGTTAAGTGATTTAAGACGGTGATAATTTCTAAAAAGGAAATTGAGCTTCAATGAAGCATGCATGTCCTCATCTACATTCTCTGCAACAGTGCATGTAATTTTCACACATTTAATTAACTAATAAAACTCCAATCAGTAACATCAGGTTTGGAAATGTCATTGTTGATGACATGCTGCTCCATCAGGGTTTTGTGTGAATATTTTTTGTTTTCTCAACTCTACATATCCAAAGATGCTGTCTAACATTTATACTTGCTTTCAAATGTTTCTCCATTTTTTCAAGTCACTGGGGGGTTTCTATGTAGGAGAGAATTCACAGGATTCTGTAAAGACAATGATCTAACTCAATAATGATTGCAAAAAAAAAACACAACTAATTGAGGGATATAAAGATACAAAGGAAGAACAATGACTCTTAATTACAAGGTGATTCACTAGACCACACTCAGTGTTATATTTCAGACAAATCAAGGCATCAGTTTGACATGAGAGACATTGTGAATCTCACACTGTTACTACTTGGATTGTTTTATCTTTGTTCCCTGACACAGAACCCTAGTAAAAGTATATAAAATATTACTGAAGAAGTAAAATCTTGAAAATCTCCCCTAAAGTGGAGGGAGAAGGTCATCATTAAACTTATAAGATACCATATTCATGGGATAATATGCACTCCATATTGTCACATGGATACACTTTCAGCTTAGTTCAGGAAAAAATATTGGTAGCAATCTTCCCGGTGAAGAGAGGGAAGGCAATATCATACATAGACATCCTTTTATTAAGAGAAATAACTTTTCTATTGACCAGTAACAATCACAATAATTTTTCTCATGTTAATAATGTTAAAAGGTCCTCTAAAATTTAGAGTCTGCCTCATTAAGCCACATGCACCCAAGAAGAGGGCATTTATCCTAATAAATGAACACTTTTCTGGACCTACATTTGATTATTAGGAATCAAGCACTTTGTCTCTAGTAGATTGGTCAAGAATCCATCAAATACCAAGCAGGTAGACAAATGAGATTCATGTTTATATTTTAAAGAAGGCAAAAAATCCCTACTTTGTACATGGTACCCCTTGGACCATATGCTCAGTCATAAATTATAGATGCATTTGCGTCTATGATTCTACCAAAAGGAGAACTGAAATATATGAAGATGCATCAAATTTCAGAGGTAGGTAATTTATTTCAAACAAGAATTACTTATTTCATAGCATTTGCTATCCTATCATTTGCTATTAGATTAAAAATAGAAAAAAATGCTATTAAATGTTTCAGCACAGTAATGTATAGCACCAATAATTAACCCAGAAGAGCAGTTTTATTAATATATCTCCTGCCTGAAAAGTAGAAATATTAAAGTTGTCCTTACAGTTTTAAAAATTAACTGACATACCATGCATCACTGTGGTTATTTGGTTATCTTATCTTACTAGCTGTTCTAGTTATATGACAAAAATTCTCCATCAACTTCATTTTTCAGCTCTAATTCCTGCACACGGTGATTAAACCAAAAATGATTTTTTTCTTCATTCACCAGGAGTTATCTCTTTTGCGATTTTCTTAGTGATATTTACTAAGGTTCAAAACCTCCTGACATCATTTAGTACTTATGAAATGTCTCAGTAGAGATGTTAATAAATTTTGCAACCACTTAAGAAATAGCTATTCATCAGTATAACTCTGGTATCTGAGTATCCTGACCTCTCTTTTCACCTAAAAATGAATACTTGCACTGTCAGGCAGAAGTCAGGGTGGTGGAGGAATTTTGGAACTCACATTTGTACTTGCTAAGTAGAGCACTTATTAAAGAAAAGGCAGGGCATTTAAAAATTTAATAGCCACTTGAGTACTCCCTTGATGAATACTTATTTAGGGTAAAATGTACCACAGTTGGTTCCTGAAGATTAGTAAAGTAAGTTAGAACACTGGAAAATTCCTTTTCCTACGTAAGACAACAAAACCTTCTCTGTTGGTAAAGGTGCTTCCAAATTGCCATTACCGCTCCATTCAATCAATCCAATTCTGCTCACATATTTATTTAGAATTTATTAAGTGCCTGCCAGAACTCACAACTGAATTTCATCTTTGGTTATTTTAAAAATTAATTTTGGGTGGTGTGTCAGTGGCCTGCCCATGCAAAAAAGGAAAAAATGAATTTCACTAACGCAATATTTAGCATTACTTTGGCACTTTTCCCCTGTAGAGCAGTCATTTGGCCCTGCTGTAATAGGAGATGGTTCCTTCTTCCTTTATGTGCTCCCCTTTGATGGATTTACAGCCCTTGATGATCAAATAGATTCAAATAAGATAATGTCTTTCTGGGTACCAATATCATAAGCAGATCCCATACTTGACCTGCTGGTTAGAATTTTCAAAGCAAAAGATTTGACAGAGAAGGACCAAAACATGTTGGAAAAATATTGGCAAGATTCGGTGGTGGCTACAGAATTTCCGTCTAGGAGGAGCTCATCGGAGGAAACCTGGATGCACAGATCAAATGGGCACACCCCAAATTTGCACAGTAAGCAGAGGGGTTTCCCTTGGTCCTTGATAGGCCAAGTCCCGCCCAGCAGAAAGAGGCAGTGCATGTTCTTTTGACTCATGCTCGGGTGGAAGGAATGAGAGACAAACGTAAGGAAAGAAGGCTGCCTGATGCCTCCCCACTTTGGCCTGTTATCTTAAAGATGGGGTGGGCCACAGTCAAAAGCCACATAGGTTTGCATATTTCCCCCGTTTGGAGCTTTAGGAGGAAAACAACTCCTGGCTCCTATGGCCTGTGCAGGGTAGAAAGGTTCCAGACATTCAAACAGGCAGAAAGGAGAACCACTAAGTTCTGAATGGTGGAGGGAACCAAAGGCAGTGGCACCTACGCCTCTTGGTTGGGCCACCTGGGCTGAAGAGCAGGTATAAATCTAAGCCAGGTTTTGGAAGGGATTTGGAGCACCAGCTAGAGGTAGGCTCAGCAAGAGAGGGTCCCAATTTGCAGATTTCAAAAGCAAATGCAAATAAGATTTTTGATGACAGGATCAAATCAAACACTTCATAGTGAATCAGAGACACCCACACTCCAGAACCAGCATATCTGGCTTGCAGTGGGGTCAATAAAATCAAAGGGCCTCTCTAGGAGGCCCCTTTGTCTTCCCCACACATGGATCTTGGGAAGGAAGAGAGGGAAGAAAATAAAAGTGATAGGAGTTGAATTTTGAACTTACTGAAACATTTAACCAATAGAAAATGCTTGGAAATCAAAAGAGACTTTAAAGGAGAATGATATGCAATTAATTCAGCAACTTAATATCCATCCCCTCCCACCATCCCTACTTAGCTGGGTGGGTGGAAGACAAGAGAAAAATAATATCAATTATAGAAAACCTAAAAGACTCCATTTTCTCCACATCTAAATGTTAAGGTGTTTGGTTTTTTTTTTTTTTTTAATTCAGATACACACATGTATGCACTGCACATTTTATATAATATACTGAGATCTCATATTTTCACAAATACATTACATTATTTTATACGTGTCAAAATCCTTGATGGCTATGGAAAATTGACTTCTCATTTGGTGTTGTTTTGTTTTGAGTCTGTGTTTTGTGATTTATTTCTGTCACCTACTCACAAATCCTCTCTCAAGTCCTGGACACCTGCCAGGGTCAGTGTCTGCATCGTCATCCCCAACTTCTCTTCCCCTTGCCATCCCGTTGGATTCCACACATTCGCAGAGACATGTACCAGTCTGGGCTCCAAATTCATACCACAAATTCATACCATAATCATATTATGCTTGATTATTCTGATTCTCTAAATGGTTTTCACTCTGCGTTCTCGATGATCCTTCTGGACCATCTCTACTGTCTGCTCAGTGAAAGCTACTCTTTACACTGCTCTGTTTCTAAACATAAGAGAGTAGCTTTGCAATGATGTTCCATCTCAGACGCTCTACGAGCAAGAGATTTTCTTTGTACACAGTGCCTCTAAGTTTCTCCTTTGAAAAACTTTTCTCTCCTTCAAGTGACTTGGGGCAAGTAGTAAAAATTCTATATTTAATATAGAAGGAGGGACAGGAGAACAGCTTGCATTCATTCTGTTTCTGGTTTAACAACATGTACAAAGTTTTAAAAAATTTTTTCTTGCTCAGTTATAAGTGATTTATATAAGACAATAAAACATATATTTTAAGGCAGCAAATGATCAAAATGTTTGACATCTATTCTGCATTAATAAAATGGCATACTATAGAAAGACCTGCATGCTCACTGCCTATAGCCTTGCCCCCCCGCCGCTTCCCTCTAGATAAACGGTCTCACTGTCCAGATAAACTCTCCCTCATACTTAACTTGCTACTTTGAAATGTCCATTCATGTCAGCAGTTGCCTTTTGAATTCATGCCTCAAATTCCTCAGAAACCTTCCATCTTCAAAAACACTTGAATCTGTACCTATTATTATTTAAACAATAGATGCAATGACACCATTTTAATATTTTACCCCATATATCACCTTTACTTTTTGTACACTGAAGTATTTTACATATAAAGTTTATATGTCTTATAAACATGCATATATATGAAAACTTACTTTTTCTAAAAATAGACTTATAACCCTTTTCTTATTTAAAGCATTGAATCACATGGAACATGTACTATTACCCATTTCACAGATGAGGAAGATGAGGGACAGAAGAGCCCATTGCCTGCCTGAGGTCAATGGTAGAAAAGTAATGAGAAGTGATAACTCTAGCAAAACCAATTTCTAATCTTCTTACATAAGCATATTGAACACTGTATGTCTATCTATATATGGGTCTAAAACATGCAAACTATATTTTCACAGGTGAAACCCTTCTGCCTGATTAAACATCTGACACAAAGGAATGCACTGAATACCCCAGGAAGGGGCAGCAGATATGACTACAAAAAATCAAAACCTCTGCTCTTAAGAAGTTTGACTCTTGCTAGAGCCATATGATATAAATATTAATGAGGGTGGGCAATGGTGGCTCAGTGGCAGAATTCTCACCTGCCATGCCAGAGACCCAGGTTCGATTCCTGGAGCCTGCCCATGTGAAAAAAAAAAAAATAATAATGAATAAGTAAATTTAGTTTCCCAAAGGACATGGAAACTACAAAATATGAAACAAATTTTCCAAAATTTACTATCTTCAAGATAAGGCATGATAATTTTATTAGTATCTCAAGAAATGCTGCATATTCCCACATAAAATTCTAAGTTAAAATATTTATTGCTTCAGGTTGGGTTATTCAATGCAAGCTTTAGAGTCAGACTGCTTAGGTTCAAATCCTGGCTCCACCACCTAAAAGCTGTGAAATCTCTGGCAAGCCACTTCACTTCTCTGCATCTTACTTTCCTCATCCAAAAAATGTAGATGCTAACAGCGTGTACCTCATAATATTATGAAGGTTAAATGTGAAACTGCAGAGAAGCACTTACAGAAGTCTCTGGCACGTTGTAAGCATTCAATAAGTGTTAGCTATTACCACAAGGATTGTGATCCCAGATGCCTTTTAAGGAAAAAGACTGTTCACTGGTGCCATATCCCAGGAGGAAGCCACTAGCAGGTCACTTCCAAGTTCTAAAGATACAAATGAGTAAGAATTCATGGATTCCCAAATAAAATCAACACACATATGTTCAAATGCTAGAGTAACCAGAAAAATTGTGATATTTAATTATAAAATCTCTTACACATATAAGATAAAATATTCAGTTTGCCCAGAGAATATTGAGATGCCAAAAAACGTTATCTCTCCATGGAGATGGAGTGAAGAATTGAATAAATTAGTGTTATTAGGATCTTACGAACGGTTTTTCATCTCCTTTCTACTTGCACATAATTCAATTGCAGACAATGCAAAACAAATTTCATTATAGTTACAAATAACTGGATAGGGTAGGGGAGAAAGTATAATCAAAAGGTACATGAAAGCAGTTACTAAACCGAACACTTTTATTCACCAAACTTGTACATTTTGGATTTACCCTTTAAACCTGCAGTATATACAAACCACCCAAGGGCAACTTAAATTCCTACTTGCTCAGCTTGCAGAAATTCAATACACAGTGAAGGTGATTCACTTTGTTTGAAGACAATGGAACGACCTGTCTTAATTTTACAGTCACTGCACTATCTACCAAGAGGAAGAAACTGGGTTATATACTACAAATGCGCATTACAGGAGGAAATTTCTTATTTCTTTCTGTTTTCTAAAAACTTCAGATTTGGCTTTGCCGCTTGGAAAACTGCTAGGAGATTCACCAAATTCTCCTAATGCTGCTTCCTAATGTGGCCTGGCAACCCTGGATCTCATGCACAAACTCAGTTCTATATAATAATCAGATACATATTTCATCCTTGCACCTGTATCCATCCCCCAACAAGTCAATTCCATGTACTGGTCTCAAAACAATTACTTTATTGACATTTCTTAGCTGAAAGGCTCCTGCAAATACCATCCAATTTTCTAGCTCTTTCTGAAAAGATCAAAAAATACACCTTGCATAGTAGGCAAGAATTTACACTGATGGCCGTCTTTTGTCTTGAATACCAATGCTGCTGGCAGTATTTGCTTGGAACAAACAGGTAAGTCTCTATGAAAACTAACTGCATTCAGTCAACTAGAGTGACTTTTACTGGACATAAAATGTGTTTTGCTCATGAATGCTTTTCACTTGAACAACCTTGAAGCAGTGATCTTCAAGGCCTCCTAATTAGGGAGGATGGCAATCAAATGAGAAACCTTGCCCTTGGAAATTAAACACATGCGATGCCTGCAAGGAAAATGCCTTCTTCACAGGATCATGGCTCACATTTATAGAAGAATTTGCTATCACAGGCATAAAATCTGAAGCTGCTTTTGCTATAACATTGTTTTTGCTATAACACTGTGTAAGGAAATTATCTTGAACTCCTGCTCTGCTGGAGACAAAGTGTGTTGGGTTTCACAATGCATTGCTTAAGGTCTGAGTCTGTTTTTTTGTTTTGTTTTGTTTTTTGATGAGGCAGATGATTAATTGTATGAATTCACCTAAAAGGATGATGTTATTTCATCCAGCTTTATTTATTATCTTGCAAAAAATGAGGATCAAATTCTTTCTGCACATCTATTCTCCCCAAAGCCCAGATTTAAATATGCATCTAGCTCTGGGACATATCCAGCTGTACACACTTCAGTTACATGTCCGGAATCAAACTCATCCCCTTCCCACTTGAACCAACTCTTCCTTATGGTAGCTCTATATCTAGCTAAGATGGCACCATTCTGTCAGTCTCCAGTGTTTAATAGCATGGGGCCTCCATTCACTTCCCCAGAGCCCTTCTCCTCTAGATTGCCTCTAACCCAATCTTCCCCTTTGGTTGCACCCTCTAACCCAAGCAGTGCCCAGTCCTATAGAATCTCTCTCCCTGACATTTTTCACATCTGTTCCTTACTCCTGTTCATTTTCCTTCCCCCATAACCTCCAGCACCACCCCACCCCATTTCTGGAACTGAACCTTAACAACAGTCTCCCTGTCCCCCACTGTGTCACCTTCTTCATTTACTTGGTGGCTTATGTTTGAACACTTTCTGAATGCCAGGGACTATTTTGACAATGTGTTGAGGAGCATAAAGTGTAATGAGGGAAATGAATCAGTAAACCAACAAGTTCATTGCAGGTTCATAAACTCTTGCACTTTCATCTTCTTAAAGTTTAGTTCTCATTATATACTTTCTGTGCTCAAAAGCTTTCAAGAGATTCTGGTGACTCTGGAGTTAAGAAACATTTCACCTTGGGAAAGATGATTCAGACTCAACCCACATCCCAAACTGTTCCACTGCCAATCTCCCACCTTCAGTTCATTTGCTCTTTCTGATGCTTCCATCTAAATGTTCACCTTTCCTTCCTTTTCTTCTTTGCTTCCAAATCCTATCTATGCTTTAACATCAATCCAAAGGTTGCCTCTCCATGAAACTTTTCCTGATTTGCCCAAACTGATGTGCCTGCCCTCCCCACTGAATCTGTCCATCACTCTGTTTATTATTTATAATATTTTCCTTGTTTTATGTATGTTCTTGCCCTAGACCCTTGGTATGACCTCATATACTGTTCACTTCTGAGCAAGAGTCATATACATCGGCTAAAACAGTTGACTCTCTCCCGGCAAAAAAAGAAATGGCTTTTCTCTTAAGAAGAACAGGTAGTTATGCCAATTCAAATTAAGAAGAAGGGAAAGGACAAGGAAAAAATAGGCAGAAGGATTTTAATATATATTGAGAGTCGAATACAAGTTGCTCACTTTTTGAAGAGGATGAATTGCACCTACTGTCTGTAATCAACCTGAGACCAATTGCTATGAATGAATGAATCTTTACAGCTTGTGGAGCAACCACTACTTTGTGCACAAAAGTGTTCATTGAGAATTATTTATTGAATTTGTCAAGTTGACTATAACTTGAATATATCACTAATTTAACTGACAAAATCCTCATCCTGAGATTTCTCTCTCTCCCAAAAGGTCCCCCTACCTCTTAAGGTGCCTTTCTCTCAGGTCCTGCCTGTCTCGCTCTTTGCACACACGCTGTGATGGCTGCACAGGAAAAGGGTAGACATACTCTTCTTCACAAACTGAATGTCATTGAACTTTTTATTCTCTGGTATTTAATACAGAGCAAACGTTGGGATGTTTGATTTTATCTATTTTAAATTCCACCAACAGAGGTGTCTGTCCTTATGACTTGTCTCAAGTTATTTTGGGCTGAAATTGGCAAACAAAATCTGAGAGTCCCAGTCCCTCTCTGGACTATATGCAGTTGCAAATTAGTATATCATCCTATACTCTGAGTCACCATTCCCCTACATCATTCCCACAACCAAATGTTTCAGACCTGGGACCTTAAATTTAAACCTTTGGGAAGTAAACTAATAACCAAAGAAAACACACCCTAGAATGAAGGCCTACCATTCAACATGCGCGCATCATCTTGCTTTAGTCTGATTCTTAGAAAACTAGATCACAACACGGGAAATCTGATTTACCAAATCAGTTCCTTGAAAACATCTAGCATTCCACTCTTTATCCTTCAGATTATCAAGAAACACACCTTTGTGACTAAAACTGTTATTTAGCTAAAATACCCTTTCCTCTGTAAAGATGTATATGGGTTTTGTCAGAGACACATGAGCAGGTACTTCCAGGAAGGGGAGAAATATGAATATTTACATCCAAATAGTAAAGAGGGAACAATAAAGGAGTGAAAATGGCAAGGGATATTAAACATAATAGCAAAGGTTTCCACCCGAGTTACCTATGGTACTTAGGTGAGTAATCACGTGCAAAAAAACATATGATCCAAACCCTGGCGTGCAACAGAACTGCCTTCAAAAAGGCATAAATCTAGGAGTCTTAAAAATGCCAAGCAATATACTAATATAAAGCAAACTATCCTTCTTCATTTACTTGGTGGCTTATGTTTGAACACTTTACGAAAGCCAGGGACGGTTTTGACAATGTTTGGAGGAGCATAAAGTGTAATGAGGGAAACGAATCAGTAAACTAATAATTTAATCGCAGGTTCATAAGCTCTTTGAAGATGCCAGCCCTTGATGTTTGTTTAGAAACACCGGGACACCACCTGCTCCGAGTTATCACCCTATAATTTCACTCTGAACTCCTTGTTAGTGTCCTTTTTTGGATGTTCCTCTTCTTCCCGAGGCCCAATGTTAGAGAGTTCTGACCTCCATCCTTGACCTTCCCTTCCCTAGCTATTCTCCAGGTGACCTCCTCTAGTCCCATGGCTTTATAAACCATCTTTATGCTGCTGGCTTCCAAATTTATATTTCTAGCCCCAATAATATCTCCTTTCCAGACCCTCTAACTACCTACTTAGATATCTAATGGTATCTTGGAACACATTCTGATATCCACCCCCCCACCCCCCGCCACACCAGCAAGAACTCCCTGCTACTCCTTGGGTTTTCCCTTTTTCAGTAAAAAGCACCTAATTCATCCTTCCCTTATCTCACACTCTTGTACAACCCATCAGAAAATTCTAATCTAAAAATAAATCCAGAATCTCACCAGTTCTCAGCACTTTGAGTGGTACTACCCTTTCCCAAGCCATTCTCATCTACTATTAAGACCAGTGCTTCTCAAATATGAAAGAAGATACAAATCATTTAGGGTATGTTGCAGTGGGTCTGGGGTGGGGTTTGAAATCCACATTTCCAGGGAGGTCCCAGGTGATGCCGGCCTAGAGACTACACTTCTACACTTTGAGTAGCCGACTGCAAAAGCCTTCTATTGTCTTCTTTATTTTATCTACTCCACACTCCCCTCCCCCACTATATTCTATTTATCACCCAACAACCATAGTGATTCTTTTTACAATGTAAATCTGATCCATACCCTCCCCTGCTCAACACTCCAGGGCCTTGCCTTCAACTTAGAACAAAATCCAAAGGCCTAATGAGGCCTTCAAACATCTCCTTATCCTATGAATTTATCTTCTCCCAACTCTTACTTCCCCCATTCCAATCCAGCCAAACTGGTTCCCTTGTTGTTCTTCAAAAATGTCAAGCACCCTTCCACCTCAGGACAATTGTATAAACTGTTCTTTTTGCTTGAAACGTTCTTTCTCCAATACCTACGTGAATTGCTCAGTCATTTTCCTTAGGCCCTTGAAAGCTCTACCCCAAATACCCTATGTAATATTAGGCATGAGGCATACATATGCACATGCACATACTTTCCAGGTCTTATCTTGCTATAGCTGACTTTGTAACACTTATCACTACCTAATATCACATTATATATTTATTTATCATATATCTTCTCCAATCTGAGGGCACCATGAAGGGAGGGCCTTTACATGATTCAACATATTAGGCACTCAATAAGTATTTATTGGATAAAAGTATTTATACATTTGAAAGTGATATATATATTTTAAATGCAATTTTATTAAGATATATTCACATACCATATATAATCATCCAAAGAATACAATCAGTGGTTCACAGGTTGTGCATTCATCATCACAATCGATGTTTGAACATTTTCATTATTCCAAAAACAATAAATATAAGGAAAAAATAAAAATAAAAGTAAAAAAAGAACACCCAAAATATCCCATCCCCTCATCCCCCCATTATTTATTTATTTTTCATCTTTATTTTCTTACTCATCTGTCCATAAACTGGGTAAAGGGAGTATCAGTCATGAGATTTTCACAATCACACAGGCACATCGTAAAAGCTACATAGTTATGCAATAATCATCAAGAATCAAGGCTACTAGATTACAGTTCCACAGTTTCAGGCATTTACCTCTAGCTACTCCAATAAACCAAAACCTAAAAAGGGATATCTATATAATGCATATGAATAATCTCCAGAAAGACTTCCTGACTCTATTTGAAATCTTAGACACTGACACTTTATTTTATTTCATTTCTCTTCCCCCTTTTGTCAAGAAATCTTTCTCAGTTCCATGATACCAGGGCCAGGCTCATCTCCCAGAGTCATCTCCCACATTACCAGGTAGATTTTTACCCCTGGGAGTCATACCCCATGTAGAGGGGAGGGCAGTGAGTTCACCTGCAGAGTTAGCTTAGAGAGAGAGAGAGAGAGAGAGTGGGGCCATAACTGAGCAACAAAAGAGGTTCTCTGGGGATGACTCAGGCATAATCATAAGTAGGCTTAGCTTCTCCTTTACAGGAATAAGTTTCATAAGCACAAACCCCAAATTCAGTGGCTCAGCCTATTAAATTGAAAGTCATCAATGCTTGTAAGAATATCAGATATTCCCCAGGTGGTAAAGTTCAGTATTTCCATATTTTTACCAGGTCCATCATGGGAACTTTGCAAATACTTTGTAATCTTTTGTCCAGATTACTTTGGGATACCTGCGCAAAGATCTCACTCCCTATTCAAGGTTCCATGTAATTATGGTGTTCAAATGAACTGACCATACAAATTAAATTAGGTAGTGTGCTACCGAAAATATAAATACTGAACCAAACCAACATATCTTCCTTTGTTCTCACATAGAAGTTGAAGTTTTAAAACACAGTCAATAACCTCCTTTACCGTTAGTCTGCTTAACTTAGTTCTAACCAGATCAGCTTCATTCATATCTCTTTTTGAAGCCTGATCTCTTTCTCAGCTTTTTAAACAGTTGCTGTATGGGGTAATGCTGACATTCACAGCTGCAGAACTCTAGGTCTGAGTCTCAGATGTCACTGAGAAACCCAAAGTTCTAGAAAATGGCCAGATTATGCACAAAGAGCTCAGCATCTCAGAATTTAGAAATAACAGTTCCAATTCAGGAATAGATGTGACTGCTGTAAGAGCTTACAATCTAGAAACCTTCATCAGCCTTCCCCTGATAACCTATGAACATAATATTTTAACTGATTATTTTTAAAAGATACTCACAGAAACTTACTATAATCTTTCCTTATTTCAAACTCCCTTGCATATTTGATGCTTTAATTATATGAAACTAACATCCTCCAAAGCATGCCACTGAATGAATTATGGCATAGCACTTTTAGCAAACCCAGTAACAAACACTTTTTCCACCTAAAGAATTGGCATACTTTTCACTTTGCTTCAGTGGGGGCAGGAGTTGGGGAGTGTGACTTAATTGAGACAAACTCATTTTCATGCACTGTTTCTAATTAGAGAAAAGAACAAGCTCTGGCATCGAACTGGGCACCATTCAAATATCAATTTTACCACTAGAAGAGGTATACAAAATTTTAAACCTTGGTTTCCTCAACTATTAAATATATAAGTTAAATAACATTAATTCATAGAACAGTTTTTTCAGTATAGATTTAGATAATGTATATAAAGCTCTTGGCTCGGTACCAAGAGTAAATGTGTAGCAGTGAGCAAATACATGTATACAGTGTGTTCTATGTGAAACTTCTCAAGATGGTTTCAAATTTGATAAACTCAATTCATATCCAAAAGTTTATAAAATGTATAAAATTCCAAAATACATTAAGCTAAATAGCATTTTAATTATTCAAATTATTCTCTAATTTGTTTAAGAAATTGTAAACTTTCATAATCTTCATATAACCTTAAATTGTCCATTGCTAACAATAATTTATGAAGTGTGTAGTGCTCAGTTTTAAAAAGAATAAATTTTTGAGGAGGAAATGGGTATTTTTCAATATCAATCTTAGTTATTTCACTGAAATGTGTTTTTATAAAGTTAAAGTATTTTATAGTATTGCGCATTTGAGCCAGTCTATTCTTAATCTCTGAACAAATGTGTATTACAATAAGTGATCTTAAAAGGTAACTCTGCAAGCTTAAAGACAATATAATAACAATTCTGTGAGGTACACTCGATAATTCTGAGCCGTGGCAGGGATAATGCTGTGGCTTGGTATATCCAGAGATTGTGAAATCTACCAACCAGTCCTAGGCCAGTAACCTAATCTTTTCAATCTTTGGATCCATTTCCTCATGTGCAAAACTCTGATGAATCTATAACGCTACACTCTGAGTTTAAAATGGCTATTCTTCGAGACATATGGTTGTGAAGCATGAAATGCATTTGTCACCTCAATGTGCATACTCATAAAAAAGTTTCCACTGCAAATATCAAATATCCACTTGTTCAAGTTTTTGTAGAGATTTCAAGCAATAAAATGGTAAGAATTTGCTAAACATGATTGGTGAAAGAAAGGTAAATTTGGATAAACTGTGACTACTACAAATGTCCAGGAATAGCTGTATAATAAAATATCTTTTCATGATGACATAGTTCATCCATTTTGCAGTATAACAAAATGTTGCCAAAATATTGTCCTATAATTACTATTACTGAATCATATATTACATTATGAGTCCTATAACATACTTACTTTGTAGTAAAATGTTTGAGATATTAATTATTGAGAATATGTTACTATTATCTCAGTTTAATAGCAAGTGCTCTTATAAAGAGAACCAAATTATATTTTGCCCCTCGGGAAGGACACTTGTTTTCAGACTAGTTTAACATATTTGCATTTGAATTTGTTTTTTTTAAACAAATAAAGTTATATTATAGAAATGATATGCTATAGCCAATTCTGCTCTTACCAAATAGTTCTTTAAATAAATGCTTATTACTGGTATGCTTTGCTTCATAGCAAAGAAGTTCTTGATTCAAATCTTCAAGGTTCAGCCACATTCCAAATTCATTATATGCTATCTATCTGTGTCCTTTCTGAATATGTTTCTGAGTTGTGTGTGCAACTTCATGTCTTCATGTAAAGGATAATATGAGTAATATAATAAACACAACTCACAAATCAATGGAGCACCCCAAACCTAATGAATTCTCCCAAAGTCGACCTGATGGGCACAGATATGAATGCGAAGTAATTCCTCTGTAATTCTCCTTAGTAATTCTTGTGGTCTTTCTCATAAGGTTACAGTCCAAACATCTAAGGACATTTCAATCCACTTTCAGATGTGGGTCTTAATGCCAAATATTCTACAAAGAAGGTGTGATCAGTACAGGCCACTGTAAGAAATGAATGGGTAAAATTCTTAAGGTCATGAAATAATTTAGGCCCTATAAGTATAGAAGCAACTTGATATTTTAAAAATATTGTAGGTCAGTGTTTTGCAAAAATATGTCCAAACAAATCACTGTGTGCTTAGAATGTGCGTTAGAAACTTTAACCAAAATATTTAATTGTGTCAAAGCTATTAAAATAGTTGAAGTTTCATTTTCTTTTAAAATGCAAAGTAGATAAATTGTGTTATATGTTCCTATTTTAATTCACTGGTCTCAGCCTATTTCCTCATCTGTATGCCAAGCAATTGGAGAAAACACCTAACTACACTGTTGTATAAATTAAGCATAAAAACATTGTACAAAATGTTTCTATAAACATTTCAAAAGAGTACTAGTTATTTTTTAAAAATTTTACTGGTTAGCAAATAATGCAGTACTTGACACATATGCTTGCCTAATGGCCACTGAACAAGATTCACTAACATTTATTTAATATTGGCTTGAGATCAAATCATTTTTGGAATAGAAAGTTTTGCAATACATTTGTTATAAGGGGGAATTAAAAGTGGCGTCTGATATAAATACCTTAATACTAAGATGAGAAAGAAAGAGGAAAGTCACTGGACTTAAAATATTTACTTTTCTGCACAGAGCAAAAAGGAATCTTTCAGTTTTGATGTATAAATATTCTTCGAAGTTTAGTATGTGACAAAGTATTACCTAAAAATTTTTAAATGTCTTTCCTTTAAAGTTTTTAACTTCATTTATTTCCAGATAGGATGTATCAGTATCTTTAGTCTGCCTGGCAAATAGTCTTACATAGAATTTATATTAAAATAATCATCTTAGATGCAGTTTCTAGAGCACTGCACATTTTTATACTCAACATTTAGTACAGCCTGCAGTGAACGAACCAATCTGTTTAATGAATTAGGCTCTTTAGAGTTTGTGCACAAAGCAAAATCAATTTTTCTACAGCTAATTAGCATTTAAAACAGGATAGATTCTTGAAAATCTCCTTCAAGTCATCTTCATCAATGGCACAATTTAGTAACTTTTATGTGAAAAAAATATCCTAATATGGTCTAGGAGGCTGCAATCAATACACTCCCTAAACTCTGGTGAAAGATTCAAAGAACTTTTTAAATCAAGTCCAAATTTGAGACCAATTATCAATGTACTACACATAGGACTTTAATCATTTCTCTTTTTAACCAATAAAGACAAAAACTCTGTTGATACCAAGGACATAACATATAGAGCAAATGTAAGATTTCAGCACACAGCTCTGCCAAGGACTCGGTCACTACAAAATTGGGGCTAATGCTTTGATAGTGAAGTGATGGGAAGCATATTCAAGCAGAATGCTATTTCAGATACGAAATAGTGACCCACATTTTCCCTAAGGAAGAAAAAATCCTACCATGTTTGTGACCCTATTCATTTATAATAAACCTAGGGAAGGGATAAAAGATCAAACTAAGAAGAAATGTGATTCCAGTTTCTAGTCATTAAATTTATAAGGATTTCTTTATTGCTGGGGAAAAAAGTTAGTGTTACAAAATGTTTTTACCCAACCAAGATCTGGTCAGCTTTATATTTTTGCAGACTATCAAAGATATTATAAAAAGATAATACTTTTATAAATATTTTATATAGATAAAGATCTTCCAAAATGCTCTGATCAGGAGTGAGAGGAAATTTGTTTTTGTTTGTTTCTGAAAGATTTTCTGGGTGCTGTAGGGTAAATGCATTAAATCATGTAAACAATGCTGATTTGGAGTGACATATTTTAATCAGAAGGAGGAGAAGCTTAATCTCATACTCTGTATCTGTTAACAAAATTTTGGCAAACAAATAAATAATGCAAATAAGATGGCAGGAAGATTGAAGAGGTTAAGAAATGAAGTGTTGTAAATGAAGCATACAATTACTACCTCATTCCAAAGACTTATCTATTAAAAATGGCAAAATATTCAAAAAGTTCTTTTTATAATTCTAAAATTTGAGCCTACTCTAGTTTACAACTTTTTATCATTAATGTTGCTGAGATTTTATATCTATTTCTAATTCACTTGCAATTAGAAGAACATACCACAGATCAATCAGTACCTACAAAGTGTAAAATATACTGTTGGAATTCTTAGGTCACCTTCTTGGGCCCATAATCCAGTTTTCATTTCTTATATCAATCACAGGATTCTGAAATCACAGTATATTAAACAGCGTTAAGAAAAAACACAGTTCCATGGTCAAAGACATGTGAACTCTGGATTAAACAGAGTCCGAGGGATTCTCCTACTGTAGGACATCTCAAAGGGTTTACTTGGTTGAGGGTGCTGCAGATCCTAGAAAGAGCAAGCAGCAACCCTCATACTGTTTATCCATGGGGCTTAGCTTTTCACAGTTTGCATCTCAGTGTGACATGTGTTTTACAGAAACATTGGAAAGGTTGCCCTATTGTCCTCACAGGGAAGTTTCCCGCAGGACTCAGTCACTTGTAGCAATCACTACTTTCACATAATCACCTCTCTGTGGAAGGAACATGGAGTGCAACAGAGACTTGAATTAGGGTTGCAGAACTGGAAAATAAAGATCAAAGGTTCCAGGCTGCAGGATTAAATGAATCAGAATTTTCTAGTTGCAAGTGCATCATTTAAAAAAAAACAGGAAGAAATACTGTCTCTATTATCTAACACTTTTGTTATGGCTGGAGCTGGACTCTGTGCCAGGAAACCCTGGAGTTCTGCAAGCACTGACCTTTGTCACCCTTCATGACAAACACAACAAATGAAAAAGCATTTTCTGTCATGGCAATACCAAATACTTGAGACTAAAATAATTTTTCTCACCACATTTTTTTTTTGGTGGAAATACCTATTTGCAGTAGAAAATACCTGCTAATTCCTCTGTCATGTCTTGAAATCTCAAGAAGGCAACTAAATTTGAAAAATGTCACCACAGAACTTAAAGTTGATCAAGCATGATGAAGTTATTTCTTCCAAACCCAACGTGTCAGCATAAATAAGCCCAAACCTAGGGCAGTTATTTTGGTCAATACAACATAAGACTAATTTCTAAATTGGAAATGGAAGAGTTCACCTTGTTCACACATATATTCATAAAAGGCTAATTTGGACTTTCCTCCCATTCAATTTAAAGCTTCAATAATTCTTCTGCCTTACATGTTCAAAAAGAAATCACCAAATAAAATTTGATATATTTGGCACTTTGTCCCTTTTAAGCCACTGTCTTAACACCAGAAACACCAGAAACTGGTATTTCTAACACCAGTAGAAAATTTAGGAAAATAAATTAATCATTTATCTATGAACAGTCAACCACATGGATAAATTAAAGGTGTCAACAATGGCAATACAAAAGCAAAGTTATAGAAACGAACTGACAGTACCGGTCAGAACTCTAGGGTACTCATTAATCAGGAATAGTTTTACTCTCAGTTCTAGGGGAAGACTGGGGATTTCTTGCTAAACTATTAGAATGGCACCCAGCTTTATGGATTCTATTTCTAAGCATAACACTGGTTTTAAATGTGACCTTGAATGGGACATTCAGTATATATCTGCTGATTTTGATCTCTGAAATCAAGCTCACTAGTTACTAGTATGTTAAGTGAGTGATATAGGGTTCTACAGAAGTCACCCAGGGAAATACTAAAATGCACAGGGCAAACACAGATCTTTCCCAATGCTACATTTATTATATTACTAATACATAGATAATGTGATGTACTGCTATAAACTGTACATAAAAAATGTCAACATAGTGATGCCCCAATTTTTCACAACAAGTAAAATCACAGTTAAGAAACGGAAATGCATGTGGAATTCTTACAGTAGATTGTTTCCATTTTCTGTACATTTTTTAGTCCTTTTTCTCTCATTTTCGTTTCTCATTGTCATCCTAATTCAACAAAACATATGCCCATTCATTCACTCATTCAGTCATTCCATACAAATTGATTTAAACACAGTTTTAGATACTGGGACAACACACATGTTCTACACTTCCGGAGGGTACAACAGGCAAAACCATCATTTCCTAATGCCCGTGAGGTCATAGTATAAACACTACCCATAGCCCTGTATACTCCTAAAGCTCGAGCAAATATGGCAGTCAAGATTTTAAACCATTGAGAAGACAACAGCCGTGCCTCTTCGGTTTCCCTCCAAGTACTTGAAGTTTTCTCTACATGCCTACTGATTTCTTAATGGCTAACAGGGATCTGGGCAATTATAAATAGTAAACAATTATTAATGATTCAGCTTTACCTATTTATGTATTCCTGCACTACTTGCCTAAAAGCTCAGATTAGATACTTAAAGACGTGCATAAATGTAAATGGACAGCATAGATGTCATACTTGGTGTTTTTCATTCTTCAACCCCTTCACCTTCTCTTTAAAACTTAATGAAAAAAAAAAAATTAACTGCAGTACTCTGACCACAAAGCACTTTGATCTATAGTGATTTACTTAGCAACAATTCAGCTTCATTTGTATGACACTAAAAGCAGTCATCCCATAAGGATTTCTTAATCAACTAGCCCAGCAGCTTTCAATAAAGAGATTAACTACGGAATTTTAAAAGGGCATGCTGGTCAGTCCGTTCTTATAAATTCCACATGAACCAGTCTTGCAAACCATAGTGAACTTTTCTTTACCTCACTCAAGAATTCTCTTATACCCTCAGATCTCACCAAACATACCAGACAAATGCATGGTGAGTTCTTTATTCTTTAAGACATCTTGAACATGAACATCCCTTTTGAACCATACATGATGTGGCCACATAAATAAAAGGTAAGTTTATCAAAGGGCGATGCAGCGGTGGCTCAGCAGACAGAATTCTTGCCTGCCATGCCAGAGACTGGCCCATATCAAAAAAAAAAAGGTAGGCTCATCATAAATACTGCCTTTTTTTTAAACATTTGCATCACATTTTATTGTATAGTATTACATACATACAAAGCAAAGAAATAAAAAAGCAATAGTTTTCAAAGCACTCTTCAACAAGTAGTTACAGGACAGAACCCAGAGTTTCTCATGGGCTACCATACAATCCTCTCATATTTTTCCTTCTAGCTGCTCCAGAATATAGGAGCCTGGAGGGCTTAAATTCTTTTTTATCATCACAATCGATTTTTTTTCCTTCTTTTTTGCAAACAATAACATATATTCAAAAAAGCTATAAATTCCAAAGTGCAGCACCACAATTAGTTGTAGAACATATTTCAGACTTTGACATAGGTTACAATTTCACAATTTTAGGTTTTTACTTCTAGCTGTTCTAAAATACTGGAGACTAAAAGAGATATCAATTTAATGACTCAACATTCATATTCATTTGTGAAGTCCTATCTTCTATGTATAATTCCACCATCACCTTTGATCTTTCCATACCTCTCTTTGGGATTGTTTGAGCTGTGGCAATTCTAAATTTTTGATATTCGAAGGAACTGTCACTAATATGGGGTAGGGACCTGGAACTATCTGATGTTCTGGAGAGGCTGGGCTAGTAGGTTTCAGGACTTATCTGGACCAGGGACCCATCCGGAGGTTGTAGGTTTCTGGAAAGTTACTCTATGCATGTATCCCTTGTGCAATCTTATATACCCTAGGTATTCTTTAGGATTGGCTGGAATGGTCCTGGTTGGGGGTTGGCAGGTAGCAAAGTCTATCTGAAGCTTGCATAAGAGCAATCTCCAGAGTAGCCACTTCTTTTCCCCCTTTTGGTCAGGATGGAATTGTTGATCCCATGGTGCCAGGTCTGGATTCAGCCCTGGGAGTCATCTTCCACACTGCCAGGGAGATTTTCACCCCTGGATGTCATGTCCCACGCAGGTGGGAGGGCAACAATTTCACTTGCAGAGTTGGGCTTAGAGAAACTGAGGCCACATCTGAGCAACAGCAGAGGTCCTCCAGAAGTAACTCTTAGGTATGGCTATAGGTAGTCTAAGCTTCTCCGCTACCTATATAAGCTTCACAAGAGTAAGCCTCATGATCCAGGGCTTGCTTATTAATTTGGGTGTCCCTAAAGTTTGACACAGAATCAGGGGATTCCTTGATGGTAAAGTTTAAGTTCCATATAAATGCAATCTTTTAAATTTCAGAAATGCCAAAGGAAGTTCATCATAAGCTCATTTTACCAATAAAATGGTCCTATTGAATATACTATGAATTGAGTGGTTTTTGAAGCTCCAGTGAATTACTTTGCTCACTTTCTGTCCCAAATGATGCAAATATATAATAAAACCTATTCATATTTTACTTTTAAGAGAGGGGTGGAGTGTGTGCAGGCAATTTTTAAAATTCTAACTTCTATGCATTCATTCACATTTTTTTTTTTAAACATGGACAGGCACCGGGAACCGAACCTGGGTCCTCTGACATGGCAGGCAAGCATTCTTGCCTGCTGAGCCACCGTGGCCCACTCTCATTCACATTTTTTAATGTGTTTGGTATGAGACACTTATTTGGCATGTAGAATAGGCTTAGTCTGTCTGCTTATAAAAGTGTGATGAAACAGTAGAAAATGACAATTTATTAATAACAACATCAGCTATAATAATACCAACAATAACAATGAATAACAGTAACAAATACACACTATATGATAGCACGTGCTGTCCTCTTTATATGAATTATCCCACTGAATTCTCTCAACAGCTACGAAATAATTTTGCTTTGAATTTGCAGGTGAAGGCAATAAGACCCAGACAGACAACAGAAACTAAATAGTTTGTCCATAGATGCAAAACTAGTAATGGTGTAAGGCAGGGAGCTGGGTACCCCAGTTTTTGATCCCACAGTCTATCAGGGAAATCATGTGGTGCCATAACATTAATGGAGGCACTTTTATAAATTAGGTTCATGTCCTACTACACTAATACATAGGACCAATATTTAAATGTACAAAAATAGAAATGAAAAGGATGAGATCAAAATAAATATAATGAGAGTTCTTATGCATCCCCCTTGAGGTGTGCATGGCCCACTTCACAGACTAAACCTCTCATCTAAAGCATAGAAGGGTCTTTATAACATCCCCCAAATTCCTGGAAAATAGGCTTTCATGATAAGTGAAATAAATCAGTTAATAATTAATGCTTAGTAAGTAAGGGTGTTGATTTATAGCAAATCTGAGCCATACAGTTGGTCACTCAGCCCATTCAGCTCAGAGTCATTGGTGGCAACCGGAAGAGCAATGAGGTAAAACACACAAAAGGCTGAAGGTTTGTCAGGCTTTTATAGTCCCAGCAATTATTGAATTAAATGGCCCCATTCAAGAGTGGGAATAGGAAGTGGGAATGTAGCCAAAAGTAGATAGGGTGGGCTATATAAAGAATAAGCCACAATATGGATCAAAAGAGCAAGGCTATGGAGGAGGTAATGGAGCTCAAAGAAGATGTAACCTACTTTATTGACGAAACCAGAGACCTGGAAAATCGGGGCTGTCAGGCTAATCTTAGATTAACTGACTGCCCTCAAGGGAGATAAGGAAGAAAACACCTGCCAGGTTTTGGAGAACTCAAAGGAAAACAATATAATCCAAGAGCAAGCTGGCCAGGGGTGTAACAGCCCCATTAGGTTCTCTTAAAGCAGCCCCCTGCAGATATACAGGTACTCTATGGCCCCACCCACTCTGCAGGGCATCTGCCTCATCATGTTTGATTTCTACTCAGAAAAGAGACTGGACTGTGCAAGAACATCTGATCTTAGAGGAATGGCAAAGAATGAAAGGTCCAAATAGCTTGAATAGCTGCATGATCTCTTTGGGAGTGAAAACCAATATTGCAGGAACATTCTTCTGGTGGGGTTATCTGAAGACAATGCTGTAAAAATTATTTTTTATTTTTGCACATATTTGGCCATAGTTAGGTGCCAAAAATCCAATTAAATCAATCAAATCCTAACTGGCAACATACTATGTATAAGGCATTTTGCTATAACTAGAAAGAATTTGAAGAAGGTACAAGAAAGCTGCTATAAAACAATATATATAGCTAGAACAAGAAAAAAAGAAGTAAAGTATTAAAAGAGAGGGACAAACAAAATATAGGGAGTTCAAAGGATACTGGGAGCAATAGAGGGGCTCTTGAAATGAGAATGATTTGTGACAGGTGGGGATTAAGAGGGTGAAAACCAATTTCAAAGAGAAAGAACCCAAGAAGCAAAGACGCAAAGGGTAAAAGAAAGCATTGGGGTGGGGGTGGGGGGGCTGTTAAAAAAAAATGTCAGGTAATCGAGTTCAATTGGAATTAAGAGAGATCCTTTAGGAGATTAAGGAATGATAATTCTATAGCAGGTCCTGGGAAGGCATTACAAAGGTCTTCAAATGCTGGATTGAATAGTTTGAAGACAATGGTGAAGGCATTTCTGAGTTATAAAACTGATGTGATGCAAAAGGAAAACAAGTTAAGACAATAGTGTTTTGGCTTTTGCAATCACATCTGAGTACATTAAGAACAAGAATCATAGTTCTAGAATACTTGCCACTTGCATTGGTACTAATTAACAATGTCAATGATGAATATCTTGGGTACATTTAACCCTTTCTGAAGCACTGGGCATTTGCAATAAGAAATTTAAAGGCTAACAGCACAATGGTCTCTGGCCAGGAGATGAGCAGATGGGACCCTCTGCAGGCACAAGCAAGGCATGGGAATCAGCCAATCTAAATGCATGTGTTTAACTTGATCCACACACTATATACCCTTGAATCTCCCAGCCAAATTATTCTGGGTTATGTAAATGAACTATCTTATCTTTATAAAACCTTGTACTGTTTTGAAAAGCTAAGCAAATTTATAGATGTGCAGGTCAAATGCTTGCTGGCAGTAGACAAGGGTTATCATTATTTAACAGAACTAAAGAACAAGAAGGATTAGATCTATTTATGTTTTTAACCTATTAAGTAAAAGCAAGAGAGAGCTAAGAAAGAAAAAAATAAATCCAATGTGTATTACTCATGGATTTGTGTGTAAATTATTTCTTCATACATATACAGGAGAAGGTTACTAGGCACTAGGATAGGAAAGGTGACAGATATGTTTAGACTTTCAGCACACATTTTCAAACTGCCTTCCCATCTAGCCGTACCTCAAAGTGTAAACATCTCTTCACAGATGCCAATGTCTATTTGAATCAAGCAATAGCATTGATAATTCCAGGAACAGGATTTAATGGGGCTTTTCCTTAACTCCTTGCCATTATACTTAAAAGTCATACTTAATTCCTCCCTCCCCTTCTACACTGTCCCCCATCAAATCCATCAGTAAGTTTTGTCAAGGCTACCCCCAATACCTACCTCAAATCCATCAAATTCTCTCCATAACCACTGTCACTATCTAGCCCAAACCTCTGTAATTTCTCTCCTAACTTCCAATAATGCTTATGAGTTCCCCTGTTTACCTTCCTTTCCCTAGAATCCACTCTTCACCCATGATGAGTCCACTTGAAAAATCTTCAAACCCCTCACCTTGGCTCATAAGGACTTCACAATGAGGCCTGTATGCCTCCAATCTCATCCCAAACCTGTAGCTGCCATTCTTCCCCTGTGACTCATCAAACTTTCTATTTCTTTCTTTCTTTTTTTTTTTTTCCACATGGGCAGGCACCGAGAATCGAACCCGGGTCCTCTGGCATGGCAGGCAAGCATTCTTCCCTGCTGAGCCAACGTGGCCCACCCAAACTTTCTATTTCTTGAGTGTGCCCAGCTCACTTCCACCCCAGGCCCTTTGCACTCCCTTTCATTAGCTGAAAAGATCATTTTTTTTGCATGGCTACCTTCTGTTCATCCTTCAATTCTCAGTTCATTTTATCATCTTCTCCCAGTTGTTCTTTAGCACATTAATCTATAATTTCAATGCTATTACCAAAAACTTACCCTTTTTGCATTATTTATTGGTTTAATCATCAGCTGTCTATCTTTCCCAAAAAGAATATAAGATCCATAAAAGTAGGGACTTTGTCATTAACACTGCATCTCAAAAGCCTTGAAAAATATCCAACAGATAAAAGTATTTACATAAGTATTACCTTTTGAAACAATAATCATTAATTTAGCCACATATTATCACACTTTCCCAATAAGCATTTCCACTGATTTAATTCTAATTTTCCAATAAAATTTTTAACCTGACTACTCTTTATCCTTTTAGATTAATGATCCTTTTAAAAGCACTTTTTTTTTTAGGGTGGGCCACAGTGGCTCAGCAGGTAGAGTTCTCGCCTGACTTGCCGGAGACCTGGGTTCGATTCCCAGTGCTTGCCTATGTAAAAAAAAAAAAAAAGCTTTTTTTAAACTCCCAACTTCATCCACTGTGAAATATAGGATTCTATTTATCTATGCCTTTATTTAACTAAAACATTATTACCAAGTATGCAGGAGATGGTCATTTTAAGCCCAGGAAAAAATAAACAGCTCAAACAAACAAACAATACAGGCAAACATGATCATTCAACTTGAAAAACCTTTTAATTGGACATTATGCTCTAAAACTTTTTCACCTCTGACTGCCAATCCAGGACCTATTCCCAAGCCCAGGGGGTTCATTCATTCAGTTATGAATAAATAACTAATTAGTTATTCAGTGGCGACTATGTACTAAAGCACTGCACATGGGGCTGGGGCTACAGTAGGAAACAAAGTCAGTCAGTGTCTGCCTGCCTGGAGCTTCTGGTCTATTCCCTACAAGGACAATACACGAGAGCAACCAAGCAAAGCTGCCGTCTGCCAGAGTCATTGTGAGGATAAAATGAGAAACATATTGAGCACTTGGTAAAATATTAAGATGCTGTATGTGTGTAGGTAATAATGGTGTTCATGTACAGAAAACTGTGCCCTTTCCATGCACAGAATATTCAGAGAAGTAAGTCATAATCCTGAGAGGTGTTCAAAATATGGGACCTGAGAAATGGGTGGCCTAATCTGATGTGCATGAGAATAATCATTAAGAATATCAAGATGACTCCAGATATTCCAAAGACCATCAGGTAGAGAAGGAATAGGTTCGTTCTGTGCCATCTTAAAAATAAGAATCAGGAACAATGAGTGAACACAAGAAGTAGTCACTCTACTAGTTATAAGGAATTAATTTGAAATGATTCCCAAAGTTGAACGGGTTATTTGCAAAAGGTAATGAGTAATCCATTCATCACTGGAAAAGTTCAAGACTACAACAGTGGTTGTCATTTCTGGAGGAGTAAACTCTCTGAAATTACCTGGAAAGTAGCTAAATAAAGGACAAGCGTTGCTCTTACTGCCCTCCCAATTTCACCTGTACTCTAATTTGAAAATCACTGAAATGGAGGTAAGACCAGAGGAGTCAGAGAGAGGAATTAGGAACCATTTCTACAGTTAATCTCAAGCTTTAAAAAATATACATTGGTATAGTAAAACATTGGATGCCATCTTTTCTCTAATGGGGAATGTAAAATGCATTAAATTCTAAAATGCTTATGAAATTCAGAGATAATCATTCATAGACAGCCACTAATGACGGTGATTAAGGAAGATGACTTTAGTTCAAACAAGCAAATGATTAAGCTTGAGAATACAAAATGTTAAAGGGCCCTAATTAATAAAGCAGCTAATTTTTCTTTTCGACCTACGTTCTCGAACATAAATATGTGACTCGTCCTGCCAGGCTGTTGATGAATGATCTTTGTGTTCCAAATTTCGGCTAAGGCAGAAATCACTGTCTGGAAACCAAAATGCATTTCAAAAGGTCTACTGGAAATGTATCAGAATTACAGGTAACTAGCCTCAGTGAGCGCACTCATCAGAAAAGGAAGTGGGAAAACTGATTAGAATGGAGAGAAAATGCAAACTTCCTGATTTTCTGATCTGGCTTTCTGTCATAAATGTTGGCTTTGTACATTTCCTATTGAAAAATCCTAACTGTAGCATATGCATGCCTTAAAAATCTACCTTTTCATTCTTTTTAAGATCCACTCAGTTATCAGCTGCTGGTGAATTATAATGCCCATATTCAACTCACTGGAGATAATGACTTTGCAGTCAGAATCACTCTTTCTAGCACTTGCCAATTTGTATTTATAGCAGAGAAAGGGGGGGAACCTCCGTGAATCTCAGCTCTAAAGATCAGTTGCTTTATATTATTATAAAGCATAAAAGCTTAATTTAGTAAAAACAAACAAACAAAGGCTCCTTAATGAGTCCTTTCTGAAGTGCTGCCTTACAGTGATTAAGACACACTGAACTGGAATTCGATGCTGATGTGCATTTAGCACCATCTGAGATTCCAGGCTGCAGGAGTCATTTAGGACATGAAGGATCCATGAATAAATAGAAAGAAAATGGAACCCAGATGTGTCCACTCTTGCCACGCCAGTCCTGAAAAACATGACCGGACGGGTAAATCTAAATCCTATGACTCTGAACTCCAACTCCTGAGATACACGTTCTCTTTGTTAACTGCAAAACTAAATGTATCCAGCAGAAAAGCAGGCACTCAATATGTGTGCTCCCTTTCAATGCAAGGGTGTTTTCAGCGTTATTTCAGTTGATTTGCTGCATTAATTTTAGTTAAGAGCATAGAGCCAGAAGGCTTGACTTCCAATAGTGGATCTGCCACATCCTATCTGCGTGGGCTGGAACAAATGATTAAATTTTCTGTGCCTCAGTTTTGGTAGTTAACAATAACATCTAATAAATAGTGTCATTCTCAAATTAAATGAATAGATAGATGAAAAGCACTCAGAACAGCACTTGCGTCATAATAGGACAACGTATTTCATTAGTAATCAAAGTAGCCATGGTGTCAGACTATAATTAGTCATCTGTATAAACTTGAACCCTGAGCCATATATGGCCATCTCATAAAAACCCTCATACTATTATGTTATCAGTTAACTTATACATTAGATGCTATGAAAAATGCCTATTTAATATACTGCAACAAAACCAAACTCAATAAACTCAACTATTTCACAGCAGCTATGTATGCCTATTTCACTTTTGGGAGAAAGTGAATTGTTAAGAGTCAGCATAACTCCACAGCTTTTAATTGAAGAATTTTCCCATTAATAGCCACCAGAATGGGGCGTTTACTATACGCTGCAACTAACAGGATAGCTCCAGAGACCACAATGTGTGTTGAACAAACAACAACTGATGTGTGTTTTGGAATCGTTAAAATGAAAAGTTAACATGTGAAACACAGCAGAAAATCTTTGCATTGAAGGAGCTTTGACAGCACTTGTCGGCTTGAACATTTTATGGCACCAGCGCAGCTTGTTAACAGGCAATGAAAGACGGCTCTATTAAGCTCAGGGTGGTGCTGAAATGGTTTCATACAGCCGGTACTCATTTTCCCTACCACCAAGTGAGGATGCCCATAGAGAAAGGCCATCACATACAGGAGGTCTCTGCAACTCGTCGGAATTTATTGTAATGTGGAAGACATTTTATTGCCACCTGGTGTTACAGTCTACCAGTAACCCACATGGCTGTTTTGATTAATACATGAACTTACATTTAAAAAAAAAAAAAAAAGGACCTGTACTGCAGTTTGACAAAACAGAACTTCCTTTTTAAATTCCAAATAAAATGAAGCTTTGCACATAGAGAGAAATGGTTATGTTGAATTCCCATGTATAGAATGCAAAAAGTTAACCTTAGGGGAGAGAAAGGGTTAGAACATTTTACCATTCTGGAGTTGGGGGTCATTTCATCAGTAATACCTCCTCTTAATTGCAGCTCAATTAATTTTTGGTGCCATGTGGAACTCTGAACCACTGGAGGACACTCAAATCTGTGCAGACAAATTGTGCTCTAAGGACTATAAGGGAGGTAGAAATATCTGAAGTTGGAGGAAAAGTGGCATCCAGTATAATAAAGTGGCAGGTCACAGATGTTTTGTGCAAAGATCTAATGTACAGCTATTAATGTAATAAAATTAATTACATTAATTTTAGCATCGCCCAAAACTTTTCCAGAGGTAACCAAATAAAATTCCATACAGTACCAAGCACAGAACAAGTTTGATTTTATGAGCTGATAACATTTTATCTATTGAATTTAGCCACATTTTCTTACAATGAGGTAAAGTGACTTCAACAAAATTAGATTTTGATAGATAACTGCAAAATCTTATTATTTGGAGGAAGATTTAAATCTTCCTTTCATCATCAATTAACATTTTAGTGAGCACACATTGAGTGCAAGACACTGTATTATGTGTTCTGTGCCTATTCTTATGAGAATAATAATTAATCCATCTTTTCATAATAGAATTGCAAAGCAGTCTAGAAGATTTGTCTGGTGATCAGTAATCAGAAGAAGTACAATGTAGTAGATGTAGGTAGAAAAAAAATGCATAAATACGATAGGAAATGTCAGGTTTATTCCAGTAGAGGTCACAAACTCAAATGCCCACAGGGACCAGGAAGGTAAGCAGGTACACACTGGCTAAGGCATAACACTGAACAGAGGCGGGAGGTCTCCCAAAGAATAGTACCAGCAAGCCCCACCTGAGGAGTTCATATTAAGTAAATTAAACAACAACAAAAAGAGTCAGAGGGCCTGACTTGGCCTGTGGACCCCCAATCTCTACCACCACCACCTGTGCCAGAGAGAAGTAGGAACCCTGGCTGTGTTGTCAGCAAACATGAGCTTGAGGCTCATCTCTACTAGAAATCGGTTATGTAACCTAGTGCAAATCATGTAATCTCTCCATTTCATTTTCCTCCTCTTCAAAATGAGCATAGTAACACATGCCCTCCCTTGATTGGGTTGTTGAGAGACCCAAATGAAACTCTGTGGATGGAATAGCATGGTAAACTTTAAAGGACCTCAACAACATAAAGGATATTTCTATAATATGCAAGAGAATTATGTGGATCTAGCATCACTTAAGCATGAAGCTTAGCTATATATTACCCTATATAATATGATAGGCTATGTATACTTAAATATAACAGAAAAATTGCATATACAACTAATTACATCTACCTGGAGATATACCTGTTTTCTAAACAATTAGTCATGCCATTTGGAAGGAGATAGTAAGTGACAATTGATTCTCAAGATGGATCAATGGTTCAAACAGACATTTTTTTCCCCTGTGTAGGAGAGAGAAGGCTGTGTGACTGTCAGCAATGAATTTAGCTGCTGTAATGACTTTATTTGGGGAGCAAAGGAACATTAAATTAAGAAAGGAGATTTATGAGATAACATATCTCATAAAATTTCAGGCAGGATATGACTGATTTTAAGAGTTACAATTAATTCTTTTGCGAAGAAATTTATAAAATGTTACTCATAGACATTAAAAAAATTATATCAATGGTGAGAATATACATTTTGTTATGTTAGAAGACTCAATATCAGAAAGAAGTTGTTCCTTCCCAAACTGACCCAACAAGAATCTCAGCAAGGGTTTCACTGAATTCTATAATGGATATGGAAGAATCAAGGACCAACATAAACCAAAACACCAGAAAAACAAGGTGGACAGGATACTAACATTTTTATATATAGGACTACAGTGATTAAAATAATGTGCTGCATATTCATATACACAGAACAATAGAACAGAGTCCAGAAATAATCATACACATATATGAAAACTTTATGACTGACTAGGCATTGCAGTTGAGTGAAGCATTTTAGTAGATGAAATAATAAATTGCGAAGGAAATTGGTTGTCAATATAGAAACAAATGAAAATGGATTTCAACTGACAAACAAAATAAGATACATTTATTAACTTAGGATAGGTAAGAATTTCTTAGTCATTATGCAAATACATTTGTCACAGAAGGAACAGACCAATGGATATGACTATATTGAATTAAAGGTATTCTCTTCATTAAAAACAACAATAAAGAAAGAGAAAAGAAAAGCCACAAACTGAGCTATCACATCAAGAAAATACAATAACCTCTACAAATCAGGAAAAATGATAAACAGCCGAAGAGAAACATGTTTAGATGTATGCACAAGAATTTTGCCGAGGCGTAGATATACACAACCCCAAAGTACTTTACACCCAAGGCATTGGCAGCAAACTTCTCACATCCACCACTAGAGAGCAGGCAGATTGGTACAGTCACTTCTCACATCCACCACTAGACAGCAGGCAGATTGGTACAGTCACGTCAGAAGATCATTTGGCATCGTCTAACAAGTTTAAACATGTGCATACCCTATGTCCCTGTAATTCTAGTCCTAGGTACAAACCCTGAAGACAAGTCCTGCATGTACTAACTGGGAGAAATGAACAACGATAGCCTTGAAAACAGTGTTCATACTAACACCTGCAATGGTATGCTAGATAAGAAAAAAAGAATCGTGGGGTTTTCATTCAATGAAATACTCAAGAAAATAAAAAATGAATAAACTATAACTACAGGCATCAACATGAATGACTCTCCCAAACATAATATGAAGTGAAAAGTCTTAAAAGAAATCATTTGATATTGCTCTATTTATATAAAGTTCAAAACAGGCAAAACTAAACAGAATACTGCTTTCAGATACACAAATCAGTAGAACTACAAATACAAGTGAGGAGGTGATTTACACAAAATTCAGTATAGCAGTAACCTCTGCGGAAAGGCCAAGGATGCCCATCAGTTACTGAGAACGTTGTACTTCTTAATGGAGCTTGGAGGTAGGGGTAGGGAGGGGGTAAATATACAGTGTTGGCTTTATTTTAACTGTGTTAACTATACGTACACATTAAAACATTCATGACTACACTATATTTTTTAATAAATACATTTAAGAAAGAAATTATCAAACTACATTGGTTTGCGGTATAAAAAGAAATTACTAAAACAGCTAATTGGTTATGAGCATAGTTTGAAGAAGGAGAATAAAATGAAAGACAAATAATGAGTTACAACTCCATTTCTTCATGAACTTTAAATACTGAAATACAAAATGAGAAATGAACACTTCTAAGGGGAAAAAAAGATGGTTTAGAATGTTTCCCATATTAGAAAACTGTTCTTGTTCCATTTGATATTCACATGTTAATGTTAGAAGAGAAAAACAAGTACATTTGCTCCAAGTGACAAAAATCAACTGCTAGTTTTCATGTAAGCCATAGTTACAGCAAATCTATCTCAATCTGATGAAGAATCACCCTGAACCAAACTTTTTAAGAAAGAGAACTAAAGGGCATAGTTTTTAAAATACATATTTTAAATATAATATCAAGAAGAAACTTTCAATTTGGAAGATGTCAAAGAGAATGGATAATTTTCTCTTACACAAAAGATAAGTAAAATTACTTCCAAAGGACAGAGTTGATAGATAAATAGTTAATCCTATAACAGAATTGCTAGAACCTGAAAAAAAAGGGGTGATATGAAAGTATTTTTAGAAGCATATAAAAAAGGAGAGAGAGAGGGAGAAGGATGAAAGGACGTGAGAAAAGAAGGAAAGTAGGGTGGGTGGGAAGGAGGGAATTCAATGTACACTACTCCTCATTAACAGGATAGAACATTCTATAGAAAAACAGCGAGATTCAAACAAAGCCAAAACTTCCAATCCCCAAATATTGGTCCCCAAATTATAAAAGACCTCCTAGAAAAGCACTGTATGAGTCTTATCAATTAGTCACTAGTGCTACATTCATTAGCCTATTAAACAAATGAAACAATTGCTCCTCTGTACTTAATTAAAACAGGCCTTTATAAATCAGACGAATTCCAAAAGCTTGTAGCCTAAAAAGTGATAGAAATGTAAGAAGATATGACTGTAGATAAAAATTATTGTTTGGGTTGTTAATTGTTTTGTATGGTTCTCTGTAATTGAGTACATAAGACTATGTCTGTAAATTGACAGAACCCGCCGACAAGGAAAAATGAAAGATGCAAGAGAATCCTTAGTTGACAAAGCAAGAACTGGGGGGAGGAGGTGGGAGGCTATGGAATCAATATCAGAGGGGCAGAGAAAAAGCTGAGACACGCTTCCTCTGAGAGTGACAAAAAATGACAGGTGATTACTTAAATCAGAACAATTAAGTCTTCATGAGAAAGCAGTGAATTTCAGTGGATGAACTCACAGTCCCATTGAGAGAATCTGCAAATCTTTGAGGGCACTTTTTATTATAATAGACAAACCTTCCTGGCATTTGGTGAGTGGGGACCCGAGAGGCTGAAAGTCTGCTACTAGGCAAGATGCTAATAGGCACAATGAAAAACTATCTCACCCCAAATGCAAAAAAGCACCCAAGTGAAGACACACTACCAGCCTTTGTCTTCATTTACACTTAGGATGACCTTAGTCTGAATAATTGGGTAGCGAGATAATTAAAGTCTAAATTCCTAGACTCATAAAACTTCTACCTGTGATGTAGATAATTTTAATGTTAATAAATAGAACATGATCTAAGCTCACTTGAACTTGCTTAAACAATGGAGTTTTTCTATACTTCATTTTCTTACAAATCCAAGTGTTATGAAACCTCCATAACAAAGGTTTTATTTGTTAATTCATTTATTTGTTGGGTTTAAAGTAACCAGGGAACAGGCAATTAGCAGACTGTGCTAAGTGTACACCTAATACTCTCGGGGAACTCAGTTCCATTTAAGCATTTAGTTCTTTGGGTACACTTCCCAGTGAAGAAGCCTAAAACAATAAAAGAGTCTTCAAAATTTTAATTACGTATTCTATTCTTAACTTCAGGATTAGTGGTCAAGGCTCTTCATGTTTTAAACCTAGATTTTTTCACCATCAGCTATTGAAACAGAGAAGATCCACTAATAAAGTCTGATCTTAGAAACTTCAGGAAATAACGGAAGTCCCTGTTAACTATCAATATTAAATTTACCTATGCAATACAACACTTTATATTGTAGTTGATCAACAGAGTCGGATGTAGGGAGATAATAGTATTTATAGAGTATCTAACCCTATTTTTTAGTGAATTGTGAGGGAGAAACTAACATTTTTTTACATAGATATGAGCATTTAAAATCCCTTTGTGATTTATAACACCTGCCAATGGTGCCTACTTAGCTGGCACCAAATGTTACCTATGTGCCATAAATTATCTGGTTTGTAGCTAGGGTCAGAATCTGAAAGGAAATTAAGAAGATTTTCTCTGTGGGCAGTTAGATTTACCAAAAAAACCTAGGGAATCTCAGTGTCTAGTTTCCCTGGTGTCCTTGAACTAGCTGCAATGAACATTTAATTACTAAGTCTCCAGGTCCAAATCTAGGTTACCAAAGAGAAAATTTGATAGTGATTTTTACCCAAGATAATTTTATAAAGATTTCATTTAATGTTTAAAACACTCACATACAACAACCTCACCGTAGCATTTACCTGTATACAGAATCAGTTCTAAATGATGACTGTAACTGATTGCAAAGTCTACTTCCTGGCATTACAATACTATTTGCAGAAATTGGAGAGGTACGTGGTCAACTTTTGGGGGGAAAGTCCTATTTTTTTCCAATATTATGTAGTTTATCTGCAATGGTAATTCCACACATAAGAAATACATGGCATATAAGCACATCTCATTTTTGCCAACACACTTTTAAAGGGCTTTCTGGAAACAGCATGGCATGATTTTGTAAATCGTGGCATGCAATTGGGTTAATTTTTAATTGTATACATCTTTCAATCTGATCAACACCTTTTGAGAGGAAGGATATAAATAAACAAAATAATCTTTGTAGACTCCAATTCATTGTTTTTGCTTTTCATGTATATGGAATACAGACACACATTCACACACACATACACACACATTCACACACACACCCTTAGTGAAGGAACAACCATAGTTTCTTCTAGTATCTAAAATTGGAGAATGTGAGTGGCTATAAAGCTTATGTATGTACGTCTATCTAGAAATTTGCTTTATGCCTTTCTATGCATAGTTAAATTATTTTTAATATGGATCCAAACAAAGAGTAAAGACTTCTTTGGGCAGAAAAATTCAGGCAAGTAAAGAGTAGGAGGATCATGCTAGAAAGACAAGACCTAGTAATTTGGGAGGATTTAACTATGAATATAATAAAAAAATTTATGTTCAAAATGATCATCTTCAAAGATTAGATTATTTTGTCTATTTTTTATAATTCCTGAAAGCTCTGCTTTACATCTCCTGAGTCTATGGATATCCAATTCTATAGGTATGTTTCTTATTTATTTATTTATTTATTTTTTTACATGGGCAGGCACTGGGAATCGAACCCAGGTCCTCGGGCTTGGCAGGCAAGCATTCTTACCTGCTGAGCCACCGTGGCCCGCCCTAGGTATATTTCTTTTGCCAGGACATTGACATATATTTTGGTACCGATTTTGGATCTAGAAATTCATACATTTTAATATGCATTTAACATTTCGTTTAGGTATTTGCACTCCATGCCATCAGTTAAGATGGTTAACTATTTATCATTTGGCTTATTGCATACACAATTTTTAATTTGAAGCCCAAATTTAACATTGGAAGTACCGCCTACCTGATAATAGTTTTGTATGGCGCACACATTACCGGATTATAATTACATTTTACCTGAACAGTATTCTACACCGAGAACACTGAGGCTCTGAGATGGTTACTAAACAGATAAGGAAATGAACCAGGATATCAATCCACAGGTCTTCTAATTTTAAGCCTCTTCCATTTTACAACCGTTGCCTCTCTAATGAGGTTTTGACCTGTTGATGTGTCTGGAACATCTCTACCTTTCACTACCCAATTGATTTTTTTTTTCTCTTTTAGATAAAGAGTAGAGTCAATGAACACCTGTAAAAGGGAATATAAACTACAAACCCAACCCAGAAGTTGAATCTTACTCCTAAAGTTTTGTTAGGGTCACTCGGATCACATCATTCCAGCGGTGACAGTAAAGTACAGTGTCCCAATCAGAGAAATAATCCCAAAAGGAAAGCAGTGCTTGCTAAATTTCTCCGTACTTATTTGTATGGACAGTACTCAGAGCAAACAGAAGGTTCACAACTAACTGCAATAGTAAATAATCCTTACAAAAAGATAGATTCAATTCAAATGTTTAGTTACTACATAAACGTTGATCAGGAACTAACTCATGAAAAACTTTTAGAAGGAATTCTGCCTCCCTGTTACACTCTGCGTTTTAGAAAAGCCCTTTTCTGTATGCTCTTCCTTTTCCTTATCTAAGATGCAAAGAATGACAGTTGTGCATTCCTTCTCAACTGTTTTGCTTAGTGAGGCACCCAAAAAGAGTAAAAACAAAACAAAACCATATCAACTGTTTTTTTTTACTGCAGGCTCAGAATATGATGTGCGATTATAAATATATATTTATTTATTCCACAAATGGCATTTGCTATCTTCTTCCCCTGAGGTAAAAAAAAAAAAAAAAGTAAAGAAAGCAAAACTCTACAGTTTCCCTCAAAGAAACTCATCCTTAAAATTGCTGGACATGTTCTCTTTTTTTTAATCACCCTTCAGATTTTATGGATTAGAGTTGAAAAGTCAACACTTAAAAATAAAATGTGGTTTAGAAATGGTTATCTGTAAGTAGGAATTCATTATTTGCCTTTGACAACCCCAAGTAAAGTCAACAAAATATGTTCTGCCCATGTCTGACATAAAGAAATATTTTCCAGATGACCTGAAGATTATGGACTTTCAGCAAAAGCAATTTCATTGTAAATGAATGTTTGTGTGCACATGCAGGCATTCCCCAACCTGCAAATGGTTCTGTTCCCCAAGAGCTTATAAGTTTCTTCTAAAGCTTGAAATGTGTGTGTGTGTGTCTGTGTGTGTGTGTGTGTGTGTGTGTGTGTGTGTGTGTGTGTGTGTAGAAATAGAAAGAGAGAAAGAGAAATAATGAAGATATTCTGCCAGAGCAGGACCTATAACCCAACTACTTTTAACCAACTTCCTAACTGCATTTTGCTACTCAAACTATGTCCATGGACCAACAGCATCAGAATCAGCGTGTTAGAAACAAAGAATCTCTGGCCACACCCCATATCTAAAGCATCAGAATTTGTGTTTTATGATGATTCGCAGATAATTCTCACACACACTAAGATATAAGAATTACTAGCCTAGACCTCTCAACCTAGTCTCCCAACTACTTCCCATGTAATTCTGCTTAGCTTGTCCAGAAGTAAATGTAAGCTCTACGTGCTACGAACTGCCCTCTCTACCACAAGCTCCTTTCTCCTCCCATGTCTCCTGTTGTGCTGAGTGCATTAGCTGCCATCTAGGCACCTAGACCAGGACCTGGGAGGTTGTTTTACATTTCTCCCTGTGCTCTGAGGACAAGAACCACATCTGTGTGGCTCTACATATGTTACTAACGACTAGTTAATGGTTATTTGTAGTAAGCATAAGCATGTAGACATTTCCCTGCACATCTCCTCTGTGTCCACACTGCTGGAGATTCTTCTCCTACCGTCATGTATATCACATTGCTACCAGATTGATATTTTTAAAATTCGCATCAGATGCTCCTTTACAACCCACATCCTCCATCATTCTTTAAAACTCTTTAAGCTCTCTCACAGCCTAAAATTAAGGTCCAGTGCCTTAGTCCAGTTACTGCCTACTTTCTCAACTTCAATGCTCATTGTCCCATGCAGCTGCCTACTTACCACATCTCCCATGTTCCATTATTATTGAAGTGTAAGCAATTCCTGGTTCCCATCTGAAACTCTCAACTCCTCAACTTAAGTTGGCATAAATGAATCCTTATTTCCTGTATTTAAAATGCAATACATTGGGTTTCTACTTCTGTACAGCCATTGAAAAATACCAAAATTAATTTTAAAAAAACATACAGATGTTTCTCATACTGTTATTAAGTATGAAAACCAAACATTTAATCTGAAAATTGCCTCTTAATTTCACTGAGAGAGAAGATGTTTCTGCATAAGCTGACTGCCTGAAAATCCTTATTGGACAAATCCAAATAGGTTGGGTCTGAAGATACTTTCTTACTTTCCAGTATGTTGCCAATCATTGGCACTGTTCATTACTTCAAAGAGCTATGTTCTTAAAGTTAATCTATTCCTGTGGGTGTAGACCCTTTGTAAGTAGGATCTTTTAATGAGTAGAATCTTTTTTTGTTTTTTAGCTTTTGCAAAATTTTTTTTATTGTCTTTACAATATTTTTTATACACATATGGCAAAAAAAGACATTGATGTTTAAAGTATTACATGAAGAATATACAAAAACACTGATACATTCACATGGCTGTTTACATTTCATGAACTATAAGAACTCTTAATCAAATACGGTATTCTTTCCATTTTTATGCCAATGGAAGAAAGCTTCATTGAAAACTGAAGTAATTTTTATTCTAAAAGCCTGTGTTTATGGCTTGCAAATAATTTGTACCCTACCTAAGTCCTCACAAGATAAAAACCTGCTACAAATGAGATGATTATAATATTATAATAAGCTTCAAAATATTATCCCTAAAGCTTCTATGCCTTAATTTGATTTAATATTTAGATGTCTGTATACCATTTTCAATGTCTTCTACTTTAACATCTTTCAATGATTTCCTGAATAATTTATTAGATCATATTTATTCTAGAACACACTCACAGTTCCTTTATTTTTATGGTTAGCTAATAATTCAGTTCTCATATGGGAAGGGAAAATATTCTCAATGACCTATCCTAATCTTTGATTTTGAATTCTACTCTGAATTCTACTCAAATTTCAGTTATCTTTTTAAAGCAGATTTCAAATTTACACTTAAATAAATTCTACAGAAAGCATAGAAGACAGCAAAATTGGTACACTTAGCTATTTCTAAATAAGATTTAGTGGGAAAACTTTTCATTTTTAGGAGGCTGAATGCTCACCCTAAAGAGTTTAACAATATTCCAAGATCTTCTCTTAGAGACACTTAATTTCCTTCCATCCCTATTTCTGAGTGGATGAAAATCCCAATTTAAAGGCTCTTAGTTTTATTTTCTCTCTACTTTATTCCCTGTAATTTTATCCGTAAGCAGCTAGCTGTCCAGTCATATATTCTCCATCTGAATTATTATGAGAACAACCCCATGTTCATATCCAAATTTTCTGTATGCTTGGAATAGTGCTATAACTTGGTGGAGTGTCTTCCCCCTGCAAATATTTTTGGATATTTCGCCTTCACACTTTTGGAACAATATGCTTTCTTGCAAAATGCCTATCTTGTGCTTTGACTCTTCCTGTTACACAACATCTTCTATGTCATCCAGCAGTGCATCACAGGATGCAGAAGGCATCTTCTCTTGCTTTAATGCACTTAGACTTAAGTCCTCCTGAAAGACAAGTCAGCTTAAAGAAAAAGAATCAACATGCTACCTTCCGGAAACTGCACAGGCTGTAGATGGAGCTCGCCATTTTTAGTGAGTAGAATCTTAACTTAAGATGCTATCTACCTCATTTAAGGTAGGTCATAATCCTCTTACTGGAGTCCTTTATGAATGAATGAAGTTCAGACAAAAAGAAGGAAAGCCATGGAAGCAAGAAACTGCAAGCAACAAAACCTGGAAGAGAAGTGAGAGACAAGCAGATGCCAACACGTGCCTTACCATATGACAGAGGATCCCAGGATTACCAGCACCTGGTTTTCAGGAAGAAAGCATTGTCTTGATGATGCCTTGATTTGGACATTTCACTGCTTCAAAACGGTAAGTTTGTCAGCTTACAAATTACCATAGCTAAGGTCAATGAATTTTATGGTATCTGTCTCCAGTAACCTACCAAACTAGAACAAGTAGGTTCCATGGAAACTCCAACTAACTCTCAAAAGTAAATGCTACTTTTGGTTCTTACTATACAGGTCTTATTTATGATAAGAAACAGCATAAAGCAGGGTACCAGCACTCAAGCTATGTAAATTAGGAGTACTTGAAACGTAGCTCCAAAACCTAAATCCCCTACCACTTGGGTGCCTTTTTCATGTTACTTCTGTCTAGAAAACATTGCACACCCTACCCCCACACTAAACCTTTACATCCACTAACATGGAGTCATTTGACATCAGGTCAATTGTGGCATCTTAATAAAGTCTTTCTTGACATCCCTGAATTAAGCCACCTACTCTTTCATGGTCTCACCATGAAGATTCTACTGTAGCTTCTTTTAACAACTTATTACTAAATTACCATTTTATTATTTAGCACAGTACCTCACATTGATTCAGCAAACCTCTAATATAGATGAAATAGCAGTAAAAATAGCCATGAGTTTATATTACTGTTGAGAAGGTAGAACTTTAAAAGCCCTGTGCTTTCTTATTCAATGTCAAGAACTAAATTTCTTTGGAACTTGAAATGAATCCCTAGGAGTCCTGAGCTGGACACAAAGGGGAGGCTGGACTTTTGGGGCAGGTAAGAACTAGCAAATGTGCAACACCCAGGAGAACAAAGTGAAAAGGCTCAAGTAGCAACGAGATGGGAGGGAAGATGAAAAAGGAAGAAACAGAAAATGGTGGCCAAGATCATTTTAACAAGAGATCCTTGAGAAGATAAGTGTTGAAAACTGACACACATACACACATGCACACTCACAAACACAAGCACACACATACCTACCTCACATATATTGTAGATTACAGAATACACCTGCCCACATATATATGGCTTCAAGGAACATTTGTATTTTACAAAAGAATCTGTCTACAAAGGATTGGAAATTAAAAACAAGAATAACAACAACAATGCCAATCCACCAACATTTGAGAAACACTACACTGTAAGACACAGCCCCATCCCAAAGCCTTCCCCAGTAGTGGCTAGTACTAGTCTGACTAGAAGTTGAAATGGGCTGAAAATTTCCAGGAAATGATCAGAGACAACTTGAATGTAGTAGTCTGGGCTGCTCACCCATATGGGGCATAAGGAGTAGCAATTTAGCAATGCAAATTCTTTTATTTTTTAGATGAGTGCATCTGGCATTATCTTAAAGGGAAAAATGAAAAGGCTCTTGTTTTAAAAGATAATCTTTTATTTGAAAATGACAGGTTTATAGTAAATACTAATATAAGGTCCATTTCAAATTAAAATATTCTCTGAATCTATTTTTTGGTTAAAGCTGAAAAACATATTAAATTGATTCAACTGAAGTTTGAAAAATAGTTTGACACTGGAATCAATGAAGGGGTTTTAAGTTAAACTTTTCATCTGTACTAGATCCACTGTGGTATAAAATTGGAGCTCTAAATTCCAAGAAATAATAGAGGACAGCCGTGATTTGTGGTTGTGAAATAATAAAGAAAGGAAGAAGGGAAGGAGAGAAGGAGGGAGGGAAGGAAGGAAGGGATGTAGAAAGGAAGGGTGGGGGAAGAGAGGGAAGGAGGGAAACTCCTGGAGAGATGAGACACACAATTAATAGACCATAAATTATTGGTGACAAACTAGGTAATGGGAAGATTGAAGTTTTATTTGACCAAAACAGTCATCAAAGACAGGAAATTAGCAAACCCTAAGGTGAAGTGAGATGAGTGAGAGTGAGTTAGAATACTTCAGGTGCTTTAGATAGGATGACTTCATCATAGTTTTAAATAGACCATCAATTATAAGCATAAATTATCACCCCATGAAACTCTGATAGAATGGATACTGACCTGGAAATTAACAATCAAACGCATTGTAGAAAAAAATTAAATGAACCTTTATTCTTATAACCCGTATGGTGCTGATGAGAGAAAAAAAAGCAAAACCATCACAATTTTTTAAAATTCCTATTGTTAAAATAGAAATTAGCTGAGATAGCGATGAGAAATACAATGATTTCCTTGTCTTAAAAATCACTCATTTCCTTGCAGTGAAGATTTGTTAATGGAGACCAGTTCATATTAGCAAAGTCTTGGTTAAGCAGGAAAGTAAGTCATGAAATTTGATCATAAAGTTTAATAAGCTAATAAACTGATTTATCAAATAATACCGTGGCTATGTTTCCCAAAGGGAATCTAGTGGATATTTTTGCCAAACCAGTACGTTATAAAAACTATAGCAATCCACAAGGTTTGGGCATATGTTTTTCTTTTTTTCCCTCAGAAAAAAAATTCCAAGATGGCTATTATTGTTTGTGAAAGTGTCAAAATTGCTCATTTAAATATCTATGGGTCCAGATGTCCAAATACATTTAAAATGATTTAAACTTCTGAAATTGTAACAATATATGATTCAGGAGATGAAACCAATTAATTAGCTCTAAAATACAGAGAACTGCTCCATCTCCTCAGCATCCATCAGATATTTCTGACCTAGTCTTCTCCTGTAAAATGACAATGGCACATATTAATAATTGAACTCACTGAAAGAAAGGTATGTATGATGGGAGAAGAGCCTATAGCTGTGACAAAAAGTATTAAGAGAAATTATTTTTCCTTGACATTTATTATTTCTTCTGCATCCTGCAAACCATAATGAAATGCCTTACAATGTGCTGAACTAGTTATAGGCCCAACAAATGAGATGGGTTTATCATAGTGCAGTATCAGCTAACAGAGAGTCTATAATAAAAAAACACTGACTTTATAAAAATAAAGCATATTTGATGATATATTTCAATCAAGATTTTAGCCTATTCCATGGGTTTCTATCTTCACTGGTAATTTTAATAAACCCAATTGAGAATTCACAATTATTATTTCCATTTTCTTTTAAAATCAATTAAAAAGTAAAGTTGGGGAGCATAGAGGGTCAGTATTAATTCCACAGAGATTCCCCCCTCCTTTAGATTAAAGGTTTTCATATATCCAACTGAAAAAAAAAAAAAAAACACATGCAAGAAAGCGCATTTATCATAAAAATGTTAGGTTCTCTCCAAGGAGAAGGTGTGTGAAGTCTACATTGACCAGAAGTGTCTTATGAGTCCAAAGCGTGGTTTGGTTACCAAACAAGCTAAAGCAGCACACATAGAAACACAGGCAGTTTCCAGCTAATGAAAGCACTGATTTCCAAAACTTCCCCCTTCTAGCAATTAAGGTTTTTTTCCTCTGATTAGAAAACCATCAAGATGCCTAATGACAGTTTATCAAATTACTTTCAATTAGAATGGATGCTCAGGCAGTGTTAAATTATTTGATAAGTGTAAACCCCAATTTTTAACAGAAAAAAAATGCTGATAAAAAAGACTGTTAAAATCTGAATGTGGTTTCTAAATGCAGGACCACATAAATTAGTCTGAAACTATCATGGACCCCTGAAAAGCCACCTTCTTTTTCTAATCTAATCTTGTGGAGCCAGACCTATTGTTTAGAGTAGAACTGTTGATTATTGTTTCTATGGAAATGGAACTGCTCAATTGTGGGTTTGAACTTTTGATTAGATGGAGATGTGACTCTGCCCATTCAAGGTGTGTCTTGATTAGTTTACTGAAGTCCTTTAAAAGGGGGGACATTCTGGAGAAAGCACAGTTGTTTCAGAGCCAACAAAGTTGCAGACATTTGGAGATGCAGAGCCCAGCAGATGTGGCCAGGTGCTTTCCCATGAACTGCTAGCCGAGCCAGAATTCAGAGTTTTGTCCCAGAGCAGGTAAGTGAGACACCCCCCACATACACTCACATAAAGAGGAAGCCACTGGAATCAGAAGCACAAAGCAATGAACCAGAAGCAAGGACCTCAGATGCCAGCCACATGTCTTCCCACCTGACAGGACTTCCAGACATCATTCAGCTTTTCTTGAGGCAAGGTATCTTTCTCTAGATGCCTTAGTTTGGACATTTTTATGCCTTTAAAACTGTAAACCTGTCACTTAATAAATTCCCTTTTTAGAAGCCAACCCATTTCAGGCATTTTGCATTGTGGCAGCATTAGCAAACTAAAGCACCACATATAAATTATCCCATGTATGTTTATGTCAGTTCATTTTTAATAGTAAGAATGATAAAACAGGAATTATCTCTCCCCTTACATTCCTAAACCTCCCCTAACACTCACAATACAAGTCTACACACTTGGAAGCACTGGCAAAATTAAAGCTTGCTAATGAGGATAGCTCCAAGTAGTTTGTTCCTCAAATGTAGATCAAATAATGAGAAGTTAATCACTAAATGATATGCTGTAAAAATTCAAATGATATGCTCTAAAAATTCAAATCAAAACAAGGTATGACACCTTCTCAGAAGAACAAAATACATTAAAGTATAATGGGGCAAGGAAACAACATTTAAGCCATCAGCTCACCATAATATTCTAAGATTTCAATTTACTGATTTTGTGAAAAAAGTCTATGAAATCTAATTTATCAAGGAAAAACACTTGAATGCCTACATTAAAGACATGTTCAACAATTAAATGTCTGTAAAGGCCTAGCATGTAAGAAGAGCTGTATTAGTCGGGCTTCTCTAGAGAAATAGAACCAACAGAAGATATCAGTAAATATGATTTATAAAGGTATCTCACACATCTGTGGGAATGGAAGAGGCCAAAATCTGTAAGCCAGGCTATCATGCTGGCAGACTCTGATAAGGGTGTCAACGAATTGCACAGGAGAGGCTCCTGGCTGAAGATGCAGAATAAAAGTCTCTTTTTCCTTAAGAGTCTTCAACTGTTTGGATTATCTCATTATGGGAGACACACCCTTAGTTGAATACTGATGTAATCAGCCACAGATGCAATCAGCTGACTGATGATTTAATACCAGCCTTCCCGTTTATCAACCACCCACGAAATATTCTTGCAGCAATGGTCAGCTTAGTGCTTGCCTGACCAGACAACTGGGCATCATCACCTGGCCAACAGATACGAGAACTTAACCATCACAAGGGCTAAACAGATGTTCTTTAATTTGCATTGTTATTTAGTGATGTGCTAAAAAAAAATTATTCTGTTTAAGTGTAGCTGTTTACCAATGAAGGTATAACATATTCTATCTGGTTCTTATCTTTTGCACCCCTACAAACAGCATGTTTTCACATTATCTGTAATAACACTTATGCTTTCACAGCAAAATTTGTTTACATGTCCTCCTACATCTGACCTTCAGATTCTTAAGATTGGGAATACCTTAGTCATCTTTGTGTCTCCAACATCTGGATTGGTCTATAATAGTACACCAAGAATGAATAATGATATATGCCTATATATTGGGCAACCCAGGCATGAATGCTGACCTTATTTCTTTATCTAGACTATGGACTACCTTAAAGTCTTCTGATTGTTAATGGTCTAAGGAATGAATTACAAATAGGTTTCAATTCAATTAACAATTTTAATCAACTGGAGGTTGCAGCCTTGAGCACTTTGTTAAAAAGGAATCTAGTAATAAATTTATGTATAACAACAAAGATAGTAACACATGTCATTGGCCCTTATTGGCAGTAGATGCCAAAAAAGGGTATACCAAAGTCTTCTAGTTCGCTAGCTGCTGGAATGCAACACACCAGAAACTGATTGGCTTTTAATAAAAGGGGATTTGTTTTGTTAGTTCTTCAGAGGAAAGACAGCTAACTTTCAACTGAGATTCTTTCTTATGTGGGAAGGCACAGGGTGATCTCTGCTGGCCTTCTCTTCAGGCCTCTGGGTTCCAACAACTTTTCCCAGGGTGATTTCTCTGCATCTCCAAAGGCCTGGGCAGAGCTGCAAGTGCTGAGATGAGGTATGCTGAGCTGCTTGGGCTGTTCTACATTGAGCTCTCTCATTTAAGCACCAGCCAATTAAATCAAACATCATTCATTACAGCAGGCATACCTTTTATCTGACTGCAGATGTAATGAGCAACAGATGAGGTTCACGTACCATTGGCTCATGTCCACAGTAACGGAACTAGAGACCCTCACCTGGCCAAGTTGACAACTGAATCTAACTACTACACCAAGTATATTCAATATCCACAGTCTAGATTAAAAAATCTGAAGACCCTCGTTTTCAAGGCAAAACACCCCTGTGAAAAGACATTATTGGAATTGTTTTGGTAATGAGCAAGTAGCAACATAGTAATAATGATACTAATTTCTCTCTTTTTTAAAATGTGTATACAAATTAGCTAGAGGACAGAAAAATGATATTTTGCCCACATGGTTCATTCATATGTTATCATCATCGTGTCTGCAATAAAAGAGATAGACATAGAGAAAGGACAGGTGAACATTCCAAACCACCCAATAATTATTTAGTAATAATTGATTATATAAGTGGTAAAAATGAATAATGGCAAATATTTTCTCAAATAAATATTCTAATATATTATAAAATAACATGCCTTTTAAAAACTTCTTAGCTGCCAAACTTAGGTTCTTTCTTAGTCTTGGTAAAATAATGCACAACTTATATAAGGAATATTAATATTTAATAGTTGATTTAAATCTCCAAAATGAATAATTTATTTATCAAATGATTGACTATGTAGAGACATCTTATTATTTGGTGGCCACGATAACTTTCATTATCTAATAATTTTGTAATTTTGAAAGCAAAATAAACAATAAATACAATTGTACCAGGTCAATCGAGAGTGTTTTATATATTTTTCCTCCTCCAAGAATATATTTCATTGCTGTCCTAGAAAATGGAACTATAATTAAGGTTACAAAAATTCTCTACAAAATGACTGCATTCATTTTTTTTTCTTTTTTTTTTGTGCATGGGGAGGCACCGGGAATTGAACTGGAGTCTCCGGCATGGCAGGCAAGAATTCTGCCACTGAGCCACCGTGGCCTGCCCTGCATTCATTTTTGATGGCAAGAAAAAAATTATGATCTTCAGGAAAGTTTCATAGTAGAACCATGTTCATAATAAACAACATATTTCTTTGAACAAATAAAAAGTTAAGTCACTGTTTCAATGTACATAAGATTTTAAAACTCAGATCTCAGAATATCAAATAACTTGTTTCAAAAGAGGACAAAATTAAGACTTAAAAATCCCCTCCCCTGACCTACCTGTTAGAAATAGTCAGGAAGTGAAAGTAGCTTAACCACCATCCAAACTGATAATGTGCTATTTTTCTACTTTTTGTTTTCATATTCTCAAACTCATCTTTTCTCTATTTCTACTATCACCACACACCAGTCTAATTTCTCACCAAGATCATTTAGACCCGAGTTACCCAAAAAACAATTCAGGCATATAATCCTATGGTTTTACAATCTATTTCTAGCTCAGTCTTCTTCTATGACGCACTATACTATACAGCATCATAATGAGATTTCTCATTTCTCACTACACACAAATGCACACATGTATACACACACGTTCTTCCTTGTTTCCTGTTGACTCAGGTCTAAATGTCTTCTTTGAACTCCAATGTCCTCCATAATCTGGTGCAGTCATACTTATCCAACCTTACTTGTCCATATCAGTAGCTGAAGGAACACAAGAATCAAGATCTCTTAAACCCTAGTCCAATATTCATACCAAAGATAAGACTGCGAGCCTATATTAAGTGCTGCCATTTTATACAGTGAGAGCATAATACACCAGAAAGCAAAGTAAGAATTGTGAGAAATTAAGCTCCTCCCCCTAGTCTGGTCATCTGGCCCTAATCCTTAACCCAATCCTGCTCGGCCCTTCATTGCTCATGAACTTCTCACGACTATGTTCACTGTAAGAGAGTAGACTAATGTGCTTAGCTGATGTAGAGATCACTTTGATATGGATTTCTTTTCCAAACCACTCTCACCTGGAATGCTTGGGTTGGAATTTTGTTTGACTACAAATTTTCTTTGTTTGTTCCTTTGCTATTTCTTTTTTTAAATCCATATGTATGTGTTAATTATTCTAACACCACATGAAGTGTTTCTGGATTAGATTTCTTTAACTTTAGAATGCACAAAGAACTAAGGGGTAAGCAGAGTGATTTTGAACATGTCAACTTGGCTAGGCTGAATTACCTTTTCTGGAGTCCCCTTTTTTAAGTTTCCTGCTAGGGTATGCCACAAGAGAGATTCCTGTGAGAGATTTGGAGGGCAAAAGAGAAGCAGCAGCCACTCTGTAGCTGACAGATATTGTCACTGAACTGGTGACTCACACATTGGCACAAACCATTGGCATAAAAGCTGGTCTTCCTTGAGCATTCCTAGTTCCTGGGCAGTGTGCATATATTTAGCTTCATGAGGGCTTTGACTTCAGTAGGCCACCCACACCACCTAGGCCATGGCCACAAGAGATGACACAGGTTAAAGTTCCTTCTTGCAGAGGTCCAGCTTATGCTTGCAGCATGAACACCTGCCCTGCCCCCACCCTTACTCTTGTCTTCCCTTCATGACCACCTGCCCTGTGGCCTGCAAGCTCCAGCATCAGAACACAACATCTTACAGAAACCAACTAAACAGTTCCCACAAGTTAAATCTCTGCAACAAATCCCTTTTCATATGTATATATATATGTAGTGGTTCTTTGAATGAACCCTAATACAGAAGGAACTATGAATGCAAGGCTAGTTTTGTTCTTGCCATACAACTAATCAGGAAATTCAGTGTATCACAGTAAACTGCCATATACACAAATAGTCAATGAACCAGAATTTCCAAATCTAATTATACATGCATGCGCTTTACACACTTATATTCTTATTATTTCAATTGCATATTCATATATTTTTATTATTTTAAATTAAATATTAGAAAAAATATTTTAAATCATGTAATACAAAAAAAACTGTCCATAAAGGAGCTGATTATAATTAAAACATAATGATAACAAATGTAGAGGGCGAAAATACACAAGAAACTATACTGGTTACACTGGAGGTGATGAGAAGAGAAACTTCCAACTTTCACACAGAAGTACCTTGATAGGCGTTAATTATTCAATAAAAACATCTTCTAAAAGGAGCACAAATGTGCTGAAGGCCATGCAGCTGGTCATCTCAGGTGTCTCATGTTACTGTAACACTATAAAGTGATTTCATATATTCCAACCAAAGGCTGAGATTTTTTTTTTAAGTTTCACCTTATTTCAAAAGAATTCGTACAAATATTGCTAGCTGTTTGCCATTCAAGTAATTGATTGCTTAACATATGCATGAAAAAGAACCACTCGACCTCATTTCTACATTTTTAATGTTTTAAAATGTTTTATTTTATTTTTGTTAGTCTGATTTCAGTTGGTTTTATTTTTGGGCGATGCCAAGTAAAGGATTCTAGAAGCTATTATGTCAAAACTACAAGAGCAAAACATCTAAAAGAGAAACAAGAATAGATGTATTTCAGAATTTTATGCTTAGACCTAAAAAGTGTCTGCATATAAGAGTTAACCTACCTTAACAATGGTGTGTTAAAGTCCTAGCTTCATGACTTAGAACACATTGCTTCTCTACTAAATATGAAAATGGTGATGTCTCTAACATTAGCTTTCATTATCAACTATTAACATCATAGACTAGAGTACATTATTAATTGAGTGGTAAAAATAGCCTCCTAATAGTTTACTGTGCAAAAGAGGATATCATTCTCATCAAATTAAACCATCCAGATGGGGTAAATCTATTCAGGTATATCAGATTCTAGAGAAGGCAAAGTCACACACCAGCCTGAAAAGCAACTGGTGAGTTTTTACAGTATTCTAAACCAGCCAAGGATTCCAAGGACCTCAACTAAACAAGTTATTCTTCATTTAATTGACTGTGCTTTTCACAACAAAGACCTTGTCAATAAATGGGTTTATTGACTTGAGGACTTAAAGCAGATTATCAAATTAGAGAAGAAAATTGTTATCGAATAATGGAAAGATACTTCAGCCTTGTCAAAGTAACCGCCAGGCTATGTGTAGATTACGTGCAGGTCTTTGTAAAATGGAAAAGAAAGCCAGAAACCTGATTGAGCTATATGATTATAAATAACAATAATAAACAAGCAAACAAACCACAAGTATTTAATCATTTTCAAGGTTTTTTCCTTGCTTTGATACTTAAAAAAATTAAAGTACAAAAAATAGATATACATACGCAACTCAAAATGCTGATGGAAATTGACTGGAGAATAAGAACATTTTCCTGCACATTATAGAAGCAGGGATGTGAGTATACTCTGTTCTCAAGACCTATCAACACTTTGTTTAAAATGAATATTGAGAAAATACATCGGAAAATGAAAATGAGTTTTTAAAAAAAGCAATTTAACAAAAGAAAGGAATTCAAATCTATTGGGGGTGACTATTTTCTAGATACTCTGAAAACAAGAGAAGGAAAAATAATAGTTATCTCATTTAATTATGCTTTATGAAGTACTGTCAATTACACATAAGACAGATGTGAAAAGGCTATACAGTCAGACTGCTTAGGCATTTTCTAAGCCAAAACAATTTTCTGAACAAGGTGATTATTACTCGCACACTATTGGCAAATATTCCATATAACTTTCTTCAAGTATCCTATTAAAGCATCCATGTTCTCTTTAGTTTCTCTTTCTTTTTTCCCCCAGATCTGGAGCTAAAATTGCTCTTTTAACCTGATTATCCAAAAGAGCCTTCCTACCCCTGAGTTCTCAACAATTAACTGATATCCAGGTGAAAACTTTGGAAGAGTAAATTCTCAAACTCTGGAGTTTGCATCAGATTTCAATTGTCACAATTTTCACCAACGCCTTGGTGGAAATTGAGGTTTGTAGCACAAACTAGAAAACTGAGCTACATATATTGGGCCAGTGGTTATATTTTCCTTTATTTATATCACTCTTCGTTTAAGAAGGGAGTATCTCAATAGGTTTCTCTGAAGTTTCAAGGATCACCAAATCAGCCACACATCTGAGGAAGTTATAGTTTAACCACCGTACCTTGGAAGACTTGCTTGAGTGCAAAAGGAGTACAAGTCAACTCTAGGGGATTACCAGAATATATAAATGCATAGGTGAATAAGTGGTGTTGTCTTTGCCTGCAATGTTAGAGGTATAATGTCATGTGTTTCAAGGCAGTAGTCCCCATGATGACACTGAGTTTGAGGTCTTAAAAACATTCACAGTAGTACTGGAGGAGAAACCAAATGCTAACTGTGTTCAAATATCTAAGGAGCTATCACATGAAACGAAATATTGGTTTCTTCTGAATGTCTCCACAGAGAAAATGTAAAATGATTGGTAGAAAATGCAATGAGTCATAGCTCGTTCTCTGCAAAAAAAGACTTATCAGAAAATGAGGGCTTTCGAGATATGGAAAGTGTGTGAGCATTTCCTGCCTAAACAGAGAGGTAGCCAGCTGGCACTACCCTGAGCTCTAAGCCTTTAGACCATGGTGAGGAGGGGTCTAGTTTCCTTAAATAGCGATGAGGCTTAACTCTGTCCAACCCAACATCTCCTTTTTATATAAGAAATGAAATTCAAAGATAATATAACCTATCTACTCAATATTTTTAAGCAAAATCAATAAAATGTCCTAACTTTACTATAAAATGCAAAAAGATAGAATTTTTAATAACAAATAATAGCAGTTCAGTATGAAAATGCTTGGATCTGATTTCACAAGAAGATCGTGAAGAAATGAAAGGACTCATTGTGCTATATCTGGTATTCAAGTACCAAAAGCAGTGTAACCATCAGCAGTATGCTTTCTTAAAATAGTGAATAATGCTTGGTAAAATTTGGAGCATAACAAAGTACAATCTTTTCTTGATTTACAAGGTAGCTGGTTTTCTGAAAAGTTTGGTGTATTATAAACTGTAGAAAAAGATAGTTTTATATGTATAATGGAGTTAGGTTCTAAGCTAACATAATTAACAGAGGTTTTTCATTTGCATGAATGTCTTGGAGGAAGTTCAGAAGTATTACAGGACATCTCTGCATTGCAGCAAGTCTAGGGGTTCTGGTCCTCAAGCACTTACAAGCCAGTTGCACCCACTTACTTATGATACAAAAGTGCCCCTGTTTTCACAATGCCCCATGGGGGTAGTAGTGGATTTGCCCAACCCATGGAGAAAGACCTGGCAAGTTCTTGAATACAGAGGAGAGTCAAAACCCAAGCTGAGGGGAAGTGTTGTGGAAGGAAGGAAGCAGAGGAAGGCAAGGACTGGAGATATTCTTTGAGAGGAAGAACAGTCAGCTGCAGTGGTTTTTCTGCAGCTGCACGTCTCTCCTGAGCACTTAAGGGCACAATTCTGAAGCAGAGGGAGGTTGTAGTTGCTAGTTGGTCACAGGAGGTATCCAATTCAAGGCCTGATGACAGTTCACAAGGAATACTGAGGCAAGGAGGGGATTTGCACAGCTGCAACTCTGTAGGACTGTGTAAAATGTTTATTCACCATGGTAAGTGGTTAAGTCAGGAGTCCTAGGAAACTAGGGTAGAGTTGTCAGTGTCCAGAGCAAATTCACACATGAACACCCCTTTTCACAATGTGCTATTATTACAGTGACCAATAAATTATCATCCAACTTTTGACAGTGAAATTGGGTTCTCTTATTAAATTACATGGTTCAAAAAGCACAAGCCAAGACTGTCTCTGGCAAAGCTGGCCATATGTCCACTATATCTATGTTGGAATTCACATCTAAATAAGAACTACCAAGGAACAATAGCTATTACATGACCCAACAGTACTAAATAAATAATATCCTCACATGCCTACCCATTAGCTTTTTTCTCCTATATGTTATAAAAAGCAAAATCATGTCATCATAAAAATAATTACAGCTTCCTATGTTCCTCCACATTTTTCTCAAGTAATATATTTGCTATATGACTATGCTTTTACTAATGTATATATACTTCAAAATGTATATACCAATATAGAGATTAAAATGTCATGTTATTAATTTAAAGGCTTCATTAATTTAGATAAATGCTATATAAATATATCAAATTATGTACTCTAGCATATTTTGTTACTAGAGGGCTTTTCAAAATGATTTTATATATATAATCTTATTAGAATCAGTCATCCAGAAACAGAACAAGCATGAATGTTTATATTCATACCAATACAGAATAGCAATATAATGAATTATTCTTTTTTAAAAAAAGATATTTTTATTTAATAAAACAAACAATACACTTAGAACCACCAAAAATTCATATCTTAGTTCACTTAACCATAGGCATATTTAAATAATGTATCCAAATATATTGCCTTAAATGCCTATTAAAAAACAAGAACAAGCAAAACTTGAGGATTTAACTGCTCACCTGGAGAATTTAGAGAAGAACAGCAAACTAACTCCAAAGCAAATAAAAGAAGAGAAATAATAAAGATTGAAGCAGAAATTAACAAACTGGAGAACAATAAAACAACAGAAAGAATCAACAAAAATAAAAATTCTTTGAGAAAAGCAATAAAGTTGATGGACCCTAGCTAGACTAACAAAGAAAAAAATAGAGAAGACACAAACAAAATAAAAGATGAGAGGGGGGTCATTACCATAGATGATTAAATTTTAAAAAATCATAAGAGAATATTACGAACAACTATATGCCAACAAACTACACAAATAAGACAAAATGGACAAATTCCTAGAAACGCATGAATTACCAATACTGACTAAAGAAGAAATACAAATTATTTTTACATTTATATTTCAAGTCTAATAGCAAAATGACTATTTATAAAATCATTCTTTAATCTCAAGACAGTTGTAATTCCATATTAAAATGTTGACTCTTTGATTAAAAAAAAAAAGTCAGGATTTAAAACATTCAGATCAGATCCTTTAAATTTTTTCCATAAAGCACATTGTTTACCTTGCAAACAAATTATTTATGTATAATCTGCCTATGATAGTCTAAACAATCTACAGTAAAGAAATTATGGCCTCTTTGAAAGGAGGACAATACTTGAATCTGCTCACCGTTCTTTTCTTCTGTTTAGTACTTTGCTCACAGTAGTATCTGCCCTATAAATGCACATTAAATCAAAAGCTGGATGAATGAGCCAGCAATCTCTCACTGGGGAATGTTTGAGATGGTAATTCATTCAAATAAGAACCTAGGATTATCAGTAGTACCTGCAGAAATAAACTGACTACATATAAAACATAATATTGCAATTTGCAATACTCATCATATTTTCTTACCTTAATGACATAAAGAATCATTAAGATTATAAATGGAGTTCAATGCTTAACTCTTATTTATCTGTAACAAAGTTTTGGAAATTAAATTATACATAGCTGTATTTCCATATATTTAAATTTGTTTCAACAATCTAGCCAACACCTCAGGACCTATAACCCAGTTCCTTCTCATTGTAAATACAAAAAGCATAATTTAGGCCTTCAAGCAGCATTTTGTCTAATAATAATCATTTCTCAATTGGTCTTATATTATTAAAATGAATAGTAGTATAAAATTTTATCATACCCCAGCCTCATTACTCTTAGTAATTGATCAGAATATAATTTTAATTATAAAATCTGTATAGTGATTGTAGAAACCATTCTTAATCATATACATAAACTCATACTATGTTAATATGATGGAGCTAATAGAATGAGCCTTTCATTTCACCTATGTTTCTTTTCATGCATAGTTATAAATGACTAACAATTAGCGTATTTATGACTATTAATAGTTTTAAGTTGAGCATTTTTAACTTTTCTCCTTGCACTCTAACCATCGATTAAACTTCTTATGTGGTTAGGATTAGTAAGCAAAGATAAATTTCATCCCACTTCCCAAATGATTCATCATAAAATATGAATTAATCGAAGAGCCAGTTTAGGATAGATTAATGTTTGTGAAATAACAATAAGAGTACAGGATTTACTTTCAGCAGCCAGGATTTAAGTTAATTAGACAGACATAAGGCCAGAATTCAACCCATATCATAAATGCAATTCTACTAGTGCCATATTCACATCCTGCTAAAAATATGTATCTCTCGAATTGTTATTTTTCTCCAATTCAGAACAAGTGATGAGGTTAAATAGAAGCAAAATTCTAACAATAGGCTACCAAGGGAAGCTAGAATGCCTCTTTCTCTGGCAATGTTTTAAAGCAGAACACAAGCAAAACAATAAAAATTAAAAAAAAAACAAAACCCCACACTTATTGAGCTCCCAGTACATGCTAAGCATCATTATGGGTCTTAGGGATATAAACATAAGACATTTAGAGCCTACATTTTGATAGAAGCAATAGATATTTAAAAAGAAAAACAAGTACACTCTGTGGAAAAGGGTAATATGGATTAGGTACGGTGAGATCACAAAGAATAATTTCTCAAATATTTAACATTTTTCATGTGTAACTTTTATAAAGATGGATAGACTAAATGGTTTGGCAAGAATCCTTTCAATACCAGGAGTCAATGAATTCAGCTTACCTTGAAATCTGAATAAATTAAGGTGTTTTATAATATCAGATAATTTCATATAACGATCTACAAGCAGGACTTATTTGAAATACAATCTTGGATTTATCAGTAATATGAAATATTTAATACCTTTATTTTCTATAGTAAGGTATTAAATCTGTTTACCTTTATTCTTAAAATACGTATTCATTAAATCCCATTGGTCTCTCTGAAATCTTTTCTAGGAAAACAGGTCAGCAGATCTATCATAACATGCACACTAAAGATCTTTCTGAATATTGCTTAGTCTAAATCCAACTAAACAACAAGTAAAACAAGTTGGCTCTATTTTAATCATATAATGGCCAATAAACAGAATTTTACTGTTTAACCATTAGAAATCACTAAGAAAGTACCTATTTCCTCTAAATAATAAAATACTTAGATTCAGCATTTATTTTCAACATCACTTTTCCTCACCTGCTACACCTATAATCATTAGTTAGCAAACTTCAACTTTTTACATAAAATAATGACTCACTTGATACTGTGTTTCCACTTCGGATTCTTTAACAAAAGACATTCAGTAACTATACTGAACATGACTGTTCAGTATTCACTGCGTGATTACTTTAAGTCATTATACACTGCATGTTATAAACCCTATGCGTTAATATTCTAAACATATTTTGAACTGAATATACTAACCCCCCATTCATTTACGTAGGTTATAAACACATTTTATGACTACCTTAATCTTTTGGTAATCTTTACCTTCTGCTCTTTGGTTTTAATATTGTATTTTCAAATATAGTTCAGCGCATATGTGATGCAGAAAGTTGATAGCTTGATACACACATTTAGGAAAATGTGAGCAAAATAAAAACAAATCTGCGAAGTAAATTGCATGATAAAGTCATTTAGGAAATATGAGAAAACTAAAATCAAATATGGAAAGCTTCTCTATATGAAATGTAATCTGAAAAGTTTTGAAAAATAAAGTTGGTAAGTCATTCATAACACATCTGTGGGCCCTAAGGTAAGGCAAGGTGTCTAGAGCAAGAGAAAAGAAGTATTTAAACAAGAATAATTATCTAGGATAAAATAACATTCAAGAAATCAGAACAGGCTTAATGTACTCTACCTTTAATAGTATCTCTGGGGCTCATTCAATGATGAAATTGGCATGGCTTTGAACATCATAAAGAGACAAGGTCTCAGCTCCCCCACAAATTCCGTCACCTGGAACAAATTACTTTGCACTTCTTAGCCTCTGGGAATATGAGGAAAATAATGCCTTCTTCATAAGGCTGTTAGGAAGATTAAGTTAAATGACATAACACTGATGAAGCTCACCTGACCTATAATTTATGCTTGATATGGAATTTTATTTTGTTCTACCGACTCTAAAAGTTTAGGGGAATGATTAATGCTATAGTTATACAGGCTTGCAAAGTAAAACTCACTTTACAAAGCAAGGGCACTAAGCCAAAATGGAGCAAATGACTCAGCCGACCACCCCCATCGATTGGAAAGAGCTGTGGATCCTTCCGAGAGACTCAGCTTGGCCCCACTTATTTATCCAAACTTTACACCAGAGAGTTGTCCCAACTTTAGTGTGCACTTCCCTAATGCTAGGCCATGTCCTGAGTGGAGCCCTGGCCCCATCTTGAGCTCTTACCTCAGGCAGTACAATGCCGCTAAACCACAGGATGGTCTGCACTCAGCACAACTGTACTAGTTCTCAGAAACATCAATAATCCTGTGACACAGGTATTATTAAGGGACCGAGGTTCCAATGAGCTGCTGAAATTTCCCAAGTTCAAAAGGTAGTAAAGAGTATAACTTGAATTTAAACCAAAATGTATGTGAAGTCAAAACTTGTGGGGAACTGCGAGGGTAGTTTAGTGGTAGAATTCTCGCCTGCCAGTGCGGGAGACGTGGGTTCAATTCCCGGCCCATGAACCTCCCCAACAAAGAGACAAGCAAAACCAAAAAATGGGAAAAGCCAAACAAAAATTCAACAAATGGTGCTGCTATAAGGGGATACTCACATGGAAAAAGAATGAAACATGACCTCCAGTATACAAAGACAAAAAAAATGAAAATTTGTTCGTTTTGGTGGGTTGTTTGAATAAAGTGTTCTGCCTTCCCCTCACCAAATTTTATGTCCTGATCACGGTCAGGAGAAATAGGTTTGGAATGGCAGAGATAAATTCCCATCTATAATATCTGTTACAGGCATTCTGCCCATACTGAAAAGTAGATTCAAATAGCAGTTCAAATCCGGAAATTCCAGTCTGCCATGTATGTTCTCTAGTTTGCCAAAGATCTCTGTTTCTGAGAAGGACATTCAACCCCATAAAATTGTTCTTTTGAGGACTTACACGATACATAAATAATGCCAATATTTCACTATCTATTTAAATTACTTTGATGGATACTCTCCATATGAATGCAAAGCAGTGATCTTAAAAAATTCTCCATAGATTCAGAAATGTCTTCCATCCATATGGAGGTTTATTTGAGAAGAAAAATAGATCCAAATGGTAACCAGACCACTTGAATGGTATTCCAGAAATAGATAAAATTCATACTATTTCATCACTTACCGGTATAAATTAAAGGCTTTCACAATAAAAAAAAAAAAAAAAAAAGACTAAGACAATTAATAAACATTATCTCAGGCAGGAAACCTTCCAGATGCCACACATTTTAAGCTTTAACACTTAAAATAGCAATATCCCTCTAGCCAGGAAGAAAAGTGTTCCCACAGCATTCCCACAGCCCCACTCCTGTTAATAAACTGATGACCTCATAACACTTTGATTAACATTCTCTTTATTCACAGAGGAAAAAAATACAGAAACCCAATTTGAATCGTCTTTTCACAAGTTTGAATAAATTCAATCTTAGATTTTATGACTAACCAGTTCATAAGAGGAATCTTGCCCTCACATTAGAATGTTATGGTCATTTTGCCAAGGAAACGGTATATCAGGACTAATGTTAATGTAATGCTCAGAAAAAGCCCACAATCTACTATCAGTCAAGTTAGTCCCAGTTGGTTCTGGGACCAGCTAAAAGAACTATCCCACTTGGCCAAGAAAACATAACCCCTGGTCAACATATGTCTCAGAAGATTTCTCGCCCAAAGACTATATAATGAGCTGGGAAAACAGGAATTGCTGATGTGATGTTCTCCTAAGGAAGCATATTTCCCAATGAAGCTGACAGCAAACAGTTTAAATAAGCCAATGTGCTAACATTTGCCAGTGTGAAGTGTGCACTGGTTTATTCAACGCTTTGGGAGACCCAACTTTCTCTCTTTTCTATTTACCCTAGCCCTTTGCCCTGCAGTAAATCAAGCTGCATATATTAACTATCATCATCAATACACCGAGCTCAGCAAAGCAAGTATACAGAGACGGTAACTCTAGCACCTCTGAAAGGAAACTATACATAGCGTTCCCACTACCCAGAATAATCTTTCTTCTCAACTAGGCTAGTCAAGCACATACATCAGCTCTTCTACATTTTGCATTTTCTGTGAAACCATCTTTAACTCCCCTCTGGAAAGATCAAAAGCACTTTTCCCAGTGTCACCACTTTAGGACATAACTTTTCAGACTAAGATTCCTTGTTAACATAAAGTACCAAATTTAGGAGTCCTGGAACTTTGAAAATAGTGAACTTCACCCTTATGATCACAGTACCAAAAAACATGGACAGTATCTGTTAGGTTCTTAATAATATTTGTTGAAAGAATGAAAGAGAGAGCAAATTATTTAGTGAAGCTGCAATTAAAGTACTCTACAAGTTGAACTAGGCTAGTCTTGACAAGGGAACATGAATTTAAGCAAGTAAACATTTGCATTATTTCTACGTGAATTTGGAGAGAAGAATTGATTTTATCTTCTTGCCCGTATTGCCCTGACTCCTATTTTTTACTCCTCCATTAACAAAAATAACTTGCTGAATTTATAAATAATTTTTAAAAACATTAATTCTTATTATCAGCATTTCAATGCTAAAGCACAGAATCTCATTGCATTGCTGAAACATAATGAAAAGCCATTAAAGCTATTGGTTTACGCCTTTGCATTAGTGATTTTCCTAGATGTTCCTCTCATTTAGAGCCATGCATCATAGTAATCTGGCTCCATGTTAAAACTCTTGCTATGTAAATTATGACCTTGGTGTGTATTTGGAGATGGAATCCCCCTCTGCCCTGCAGGCTCACTCTTATTTCACTGACAGTGATAGTTTCCCAGGTGTTACTATGCTGCAGCTTGGTGTAGCTGTTGATGTTAATTAATTTATGCAAATCAGCTAGATACCATCCCTGATTAATATCTTCACTGCTTTATTAATTTTGAATACCTTAAGAGGCTGCTGGACACGTATGATGTAATATCTACTTAGAGAACAACTACTCATATGATTAATTTAGTCCCTGAAGAACAGTACTTGATCTCTTCTAGTTGATATTACTAATTACATATAATTTATAACTTAAAAAAATTAATCACACCAGAAATGAAATGAAGTTTCACAAATTTTCTACAAGTGGCATTAGCATGTAGAACTCTTAAAATAGTTGGAAGAATTTGCAATCTAAAGTTGACAGAGAAAATGTACTGTCTCCTCTATGCCAGGCTCTGTGCTAAGTGCTTAGCCAACTTTAACTCTCTTTGTAGAATAATCCATTAAGACAGATGTGAGTGACAGTTAGGGGATGTTAACCTTGACCACTGGCACAAGAGCCCAATTCTTAACCACTATGACATGTGGACAAAAAATAATCCACAGAATTCACGGAAGTCATTTTTTCTATCGCCTTCCTTAAAATTTTCAAGTTCTCTGATTTTATTAGTATTGCCTTCTTCCAGTGAGTGCTAAACTCTCATGAGGGGCGAAGTAATCTTTTACATCACTCCATATCACCCACCAACATACAAAACAGTAGTTGTACTCAAATTGGTTTTGTTGATTTAATTTTTACAGTCAAAATCCTTTCCTGTTCATTTGCTGAAAACTAAAATCATCTCATTCCCCTCTTTAGATATTTTTCTAAGCTGTAAACAGTCATGTAAAAGCATTCCTGAAGTGAAAGGGAAGTGATCATTACTAGAGAAACCCATGATTTTAATGGGGAGGGGTAAAAACATGATGCTTAAAAGAATGAGATCATTTATTAAATATTCATTGAGTTCAAGACCTGGTAATCTAAATAAAGAGTTGCAGACAATGTTTGCCCCCAATAGTGCACAATCAATGAGAGGCGACAACAGAAATAACTATGTTGGGCACAGAGTGGCTAATTCAAATTTTAAAAAATGTATATATATGAGAAAAGAGCTACTGTGATACCAAGGAAAACAATTATATTTCCTTGGAAGAATCAGGAAAAGCTCCTTGAAAGACACCTTTGAATAAGAATTTATTTTCTTCTGCTCATTGAAAACCTGGATAAAGGACATGAAAATATATATACATTTGTCAAAGCTGATCAAACTCATCAAATTGTATAACTATGAATTTTGCTATGATTAAATATAGCTCAATTTTAAAATTTTAAAATACCCTGGGAAGAAAGGGTAATTGATTAAAAGAAAACAATTCATTATTTCTTTTTTAAAAATTTTTCCTAACATATAGTGAGCACATACTTCAGCTCTTTTATATGGTGCTAAGAAATTAGTATGACAAAGTTTTTGTTCACAAGGAACCCTCAGTTTAAAGTTAAGTCAGACACGAAAACAGATCAATACAATGAACTGGAATAGAGAGCAAGGGTCAGACATGACTGTATAGAGAGGTTACAGTCTTTTCTGTCTCCTATGTACTCCTGAGGTCAGTTGCCCTCTTACTTCCTAAATTTATGAATGAATTCATTTCCCAAAGTATGTATACTAATTACATATGTAGCTCATTTTAAGAGACATGAACAACCAAAGTAAAACAAATTCAATGTAATAATTGTTTACCATTAAGTATGCATCATTCTGGTTAACACATGTAGAGTTAGGATCCCCTGGTACATAAATCACTATGTGTAGGAACAAGAGGAATAAAGCAGGGAATTGGTTACTTAAGAAATGAATACCAGTAAAATGTTCATTTTTCAAGTATAAAATCTTACCTCACTTTCACCAATAATGCATTCAATTTCTACTCAAACTCAACAACTCTACTTTGATCTGAGGCCTGAGTGAGAAACAATCCTTAAAATAGTACAGATATCTCAAGTAACATATTTCGAACCCAGAAAGATATATTTCAGATTAATATGTACCAAAAAAAATCTTCCCTAAAAAGTACTTTTTTTTCCCTGGATTTTTCACAATAGAATGACCAGGGTTTCTCAAATACTATGTAAAGTTAATTTTCAAAAGTTAGACAAAGATATGCAATTATGGGTGGTATTTTTTTTATTTCTAAGTACTTCTAATAATTATATTCCCTGCAATAGCTATCTATTGCAGGGAATATAATTAACACAATGACAATAGGTAAGATTTAAGAAAAAGTTTCTTTAGCTAGCCATGGTAGTCAATAAGGCAATAAACCTTTATTAATTCATTACAAAGTATTTTCTAGAGTATCTTCTGGTATATGGTGAAACTGTAGAAACTGACTCTTAGAACAGCTGAAGAAATCTGCTAATTGCTCTCTATTTATACATGAATACGCGTATATTAAGCGTATTTTACTAAAGGGAAAAATGGTAATTATACACTTAAAATAATTGTACATTTTAATATGTGAGGGTAAATTAACTTCAGAAAAGAGCATTTACTTCTATCATAGACACATGAAACACTCTGCATAGTTCTACTATTTATGGATATGACGTATAATTTCATTATATGCTTACTTGGACTGACCTAAGTATACAGACTTGTAATACCATCACTTCCAGGTAAGACTCTCTTTAAATAATTGTAAGCATTTTTATGACAGCAACATATTATTCTTAAAACTTCATTGAGTTACTTCATATACTATGAGCTATTACTGAGATACACCTTTTCATTTCTTAAAATGTTGGAATTCCCCTCAACTCTCAAAAATCACCTCTCCCAGGATAAGCTGTCCCTGTAAAAATAACACAGGTATGGGCACCAAATCCTGAACCTTCCTATAATATTCATATGAGGTAGACGTTATATATCCGTTTGAAAGCAATATGTTTGTTATCTTTCTGCATTTTAAGGGCATGAGGCATCTCAATTTTCATCCTCCCCACAAAAAACCCTCTGAAATACAATAAAACCACTGTTAGCTATTGGTAAATTTACTACAAAATGTGAACGACAAATTGCTTTTTAATTTACTGGTCATCACTTAATGTTGTCACCCATCATTTAAGGATTAGAATTCCTAAATTGAAACTAATAAAAGTATATTATGGCATTCAATATTTGCAGCATTTTAACTTTTATATAGTGTGGCACACTGAAATTTTTACAAATTTTTACCGTCATCATTTATTAACAAAGCAAAATTGTCTTTTATTTCTGATATTGACACAATGCTAGACAGGAAGCAAATACAAACAAATGGTGTCTTTGACAAGATGAAATCTCTGGGTGGGAATGTCACTCCATATCCCCTAATGTTCCTCCACAGATGTGTTTGTTCATATCCAGGATAACCTGACTACATATAACAAAAATAAATAAATAAATAAATAAATAATATTTATTTCTTTAAGTGTTAGTAATTATTCCAAAGAAAAATTGGTAGGTGGACATACCTGCAAGTGGGATTAAAATGTTAGGTAATGGGTAGTATAATTTGCTATTGCCTAATGATATGTACTGCTGGCTGAAGAAATACTTCTGGCACGTAAAAATATAAAAATAAAGTAATGAATTGTTCTAAAGCTCCAAGAATCAGAAATACGCAGCAAAGAGGTTGAATTGCAGACGGATAATTATGAAGCAACAGTTTTAGTCTGTTTTGGCTTGCTAAGGCTGCTGGAATGCAATATACCAGAAATGAAATGGCTTTTAAAAAGGAAATTTATTACATTACAAGTGTGCAGTTCTAAGGCCAATAAAATGTCCAAACTAAGGCATCCACAAAAAAGATACCTTGGCTCAAGAAAAGGCCAACGGACTTCCAAGAACACCTCTGTCGGCTGGGAAGGCATGTGGCTGGCATCTGCTGGGGTCCATGACTTTTGGTTTCAAAAGCTTCTGATTCCAGTGGTTTCCTCTCTAAGCATCTGTGGGCCTTCTTCACTTAGTTCCTCCAGGACAGAACTCTTGATTCTGGTGTGCTTAGCATCTCGTGGGAAGGCACATGGCGATGTGTGCTGGGCTCTGCCCATGTTGAGGCATCTGCTCTTTCTGTCGGCACTCCAAGCATCTCCAAACATCCTTATCTCTGTCAGCTCTGAAGGAACTGTTCTCCAAGCATTTACATCTGAGGTTTCTCCAAAATGTTTCTCCTTTTAAAGCACGCTAGTAAACTAATCAAGGCCCATCTTGAATAGTTGGAGTCACATCTCCATCTAATCAAAGACTAGACCCACAACTGGGTGTGTCAAATCTCGCTGGAAATGATCCAAAGTTTCCCACCCTAAACAATAGGTCTAGCCCCACAAGATTGGATCAGGATTCAAACATGGCTTTTCTGGGGTACATAATAGTTTCAAAGTGGCACAGAACCTAATGGATTTTGTTCAGGGACCCACTGAGTAAGAATGCATATGGTAATATGGGTAAAGCCAAGCAAAACAGTACTATATTTTCAACATAGAAAACCCAGTTGAAATAAAGAAACAACGGCATTCTTTTAGAACAGTTGATGGCAATGTCACTTGACTCACACAGCCAGCACTAAGGTAAAAATAACAACTTCTCATGTCAGATTCCCAAAGTAGAGGTCTGGAAACCAAGGTATGGATTGGACAGAAATCACAAAACCACTGACTATAAAATAATCTATGATCCCTTGGCCTGAGTGTGGACCTAACCGGCCTCAGCCTTCACCAATGCCTTAACATGCCAGCATTCCTATCTACCATCAGGCATCTAATTTTAAATAGTGATTCCTAATTATTTTTCGCAGTAGGCAATGCTTTGATTGGCTTCTTTACCCTAATCATTGAGCCACATTTAGTACTTTCAGTCACAAAAAATATATGCACAAAGATTTTGAAAATCACCATAATAACACCTTAATCAGCCTCTGATCCTAATATTGAGTATATTTTAAAATAAAGAGTACCTTAATGCAAATGTTCACATATTTTCTTAAGGATCTTTTAGCTATCTGAGTAAGTGAATTTTCCACTGCTAAACTGTACATCTATGAACATATTCTTTATGGGGATAAAGTAATCATGAGACCTGTATGGTTCCTGAAGTTTTATTTCTTTCAAAATGTTGGGACAAATGACTTACCAAGTTATACTTATTTTCTCAGCAGTAGGCAGTATGTCTTTATGCACAGAAGTCTGTAATGAAATGCATTTTGTCACACCGGTGATGATAATTCTAGTGGTGAGGGAGGAAAGGGGTTCCACCAACTACATTGCTTTGAAAATCAGACCCATTTAAAGTCATGATTTCTACACAATTTCCTGAGTGACTGAAGAGAGAGCATCACTGAGATTTCAACCAAATTGTTTGAAATGATTCAATTTACTGATTTTATTGTCTGTGTTTTTTCCCTTCACAGTTGCAAAGAAAAATACTAATGCACTGGTTAATGTTTGTTTAGTACGTATTATCACTGACCTCTCAGACAGATTGTGGAAATAGTTCTTAATTTATGTAACCAATGTAGAATATTATATATCTATTCTCTTGTTCATATGTGTTATTTTTTTTTTTTATTTCAACAGCACTCAGCAACAGATTTAGTTTTCATGGTTTAAAATAAGTCACGTGGAAACACTCATTGGATAAGCATTTAGATGACTCGACAAATTTGCACCTGAACCTTATCAAGACAGCAAATGTTTCTGCCTGATTACTAAGACTCTCGTTACATTAGCTTTCCTGCTTCATTTAGAGCCCAGACCAAACACTATGACACAAAAATGAGTAATCCCACTTACCAACTAAAGAAATGCTACCGTATTCAGTTTTTTGCTAAGTACATATTCAAGTGATGAAACTACTAACAAATTGTCTTCATGAGTTCATATGATTCTAAATGATATTTCTCAAAAGAGGGACCCTTTCTCCATTAAATATCAACTTGCATAACCAACAAAAAGACACTGGCTACATAAAATATTTTTAAAACTTCAATATTTATTTTTAGACTGTGCTGCTTACTTACCCTTTGGTCCTGAAAATAATGAAAGCTGAATGTGCGAACAAATATTTTTATAATGAAAGCAATCACACATATTCGCGATGTCTCAAAAGTACCAAGTAAAACCTGTCTGACTTTGCTTGTGGGATTTTTTGACCATCTAAATTAAAAAGCTGCATTTCACATACAAAGTTTAAGAACACAAGGTGTATTTTTTTCATAAATATATTTTTTAACTATTAGTAGATGTAGATACAGATATGTTAATAATTCAGGGAGTAAAAACATGCATATACCACACCCAGACTTTTCTGCCCAGTATTTTTTTTCTAATAATACTTTTAAATCCCTCTTCTACTTTATTCATTGGTTGTCTTTCAGTGTATGAAAAATAATCAATTTAATGACATCATTCTTATACTCCCATAGTAGCTTTTTCAATGTCTTCTCACCTTCTGAAACAATAGCTGAGCCTTAAGGCAGGTATTACTGCCTGCATTTTACAAATGGGAGTCCTGAAGCTCAGAAAGGTTAAATAACTTCAGACAGAAGAGGATGTAGGCATTCTGATTTCCAGTCTAGTGTCTCCCTTTGTCACGTGATGTTCCACCTTAAAGATGCAGTGCTGTGAGCATTAAGAAAGCTATTGGCATTACTTCCATTTGAGCTTCATGGTAGTAGTAAAATCTGGTTTGCATTGTCAGTATGATAACATCATTACCTATGGAGTTTATCACAACTGACCCTGGTCTCTTTTTTCTTTTTAATTTGGGGCCAAAATGAGGCATTCCAAACACAATAAAAAAGCCATGCTTATTTTCTCACTTCAGTATCCTCCTCATCATCATTCTTTAATTGCTTGCTGAATTAGTATAACAGGCCTGGTGTTACAGACTTTCTACTCAGGGCCATGTAAAAATTTACATTTGTTCATCAGATGGTTTAAACAATTTGAAAACCACCTGTAGCACCATCGACTCATCTTATGCAGCTGTGTATTTAGCAGTGCGTTTCCATGTCTTAAAACTGCCTTACTGAGCACTGATGATCATGCCTTATTATTCATACATCTTCAATTTTCCATACATATGTTGATTAGAATTTAGCATATAAGCAACCTTATCCACGATAAAACTGCTTTTACTATAAGGTAAATGCAACTGCATAGTGTTAGTACTGACTAACCTTTCGAAAAAATCAGAAATGTTTCATGATTTCCACATACTAAATATCTTGTATGAAAAAGTAAATATGCTTGTACTAAATATGCTTGTATTAAAAAGTGTTTGAATCTATCTTCAAGATGTTATTTCATCATCTTCCCAGGATTCCTAGAATAGAACCCCTGATTAGCAAAACAAAAAGGAAAGTTTTTAAAGACTTAAAGGAGATGTTAATTAAATCTCTTTTATCTGGATTGATTAGTGTAATTCATTATCCACTAGTCTTGTGGACAGATGTGTTAAATTACAGTTGATACAGAACACTGCTGATAGTTTATTTGATCACATTAGTTCAGGCTTAAAAATATCTACACTTGAAATTAAGAGATAGAACTCAGATTTCTAAAGTGTTTTCCCTGATCAACATTTTTTATGGTATGATCAAGCCCAAATGCTTTTGATTGTCTTATTTTGGACATGTTTCTGCTAATCATCCTTTTTAATTGTTTCAATTTGGAAGCATTAACTTTGTAGTTTCCAAGTATGGATGCATGAGGACCTCAGAAACCATTAAATCAGAGTAGGCCATAATTCCTAACACTGCAGGCCTTATTATGAAAGAGGAACTTTAGACGCAGCCAGAGGAGCTAGAAGCAGGAAATCAGATTGAACCAAAAGAGCAAAGGAGAGAAAAAAGCTTCACTGTAGAGAATTTACAGATACATCTTATGAAGGGGGACATTATGTGCATTTTATTTAAAAGCAAAATTGAGGATGCTTAGTGAAAGTTTAACAAAATGTAATAAAAGCAAGAGATTGCTCGAGAACAAACCATGAGGATATCCATTTGCTATCACCAAAGAGTTTTTCTTTTACGGATCTTCGAACAAAATTCAAATTATAAGTAAACTTAAAAAAAATATATATATATATATAGATATATATATATATTTCCCTAAAAATGGATTGTTTTTTAAAGTGAGCCTTCTTTAAGGAAGTTTTAAGGAAAACTTCCTTAGTTTTCCTTCTTTAAATATATCCTTTAATAAACTGTGCAATGGATCAAGCATATGATAACATTTCTCTAGCAATACATGTGGGTTCAAAAGTTACAGAAAATATCAGCAAAATGCATTGCAGACCTCCTAATATTTGAAAAATAGTTTGATGTGACTTACGAATGCAACATGTGCCACATTCCTAATTATTACTCAGCTCCACATCTCCTCTCTCATATCTTTTGCATATGTTAAAGTGATGAGAATGTCCTCCAAGATGGAAAGAGGCATGATGCTCAGTACCGTATGAATCACAAGTCCTTCCCTGATGCACTGACTTTTCTAAAAGTAAGAAAAAATGCTGTGAGAGCTTCCAGCTGACCTCCTGGATGTGTAGAGAGAGCTGGGAGGCTGTCACTCAGGTTCAACCACACCTCCGCTTCTGGGGCCAAAGGCTTTCATGTCACTGGCTCACTTTTAGACAAAAATAGTCTTACAGGATCCTTTCACATTCTCACTGATGACTTTTTTATTATCTAGATATTGCTACTAAAGTATGCTTTCTTGCTATACTACTGTATCACTGAAGACTAGGAGTGGAAGGAAGGAAGGAAAGAAGGGAGGAAGGGACAGAGAGAGAGGGAGGGAGGAAGGAAAGGAAGAATACCCTTACTTCATCACCACTACCCAAGAACTAAGCTGGCTGGGAAGGAAGGCCTTCTTCTTAGGCTAATGTCTCAGGACACAAGAAATTCCTGATTTCCTCCATATTCCGGCCCTACAATAGATCATCAGCTAAAGCATTCTTCAATATGATGCATGGAATGCCAAACTTCTTTTGAATTGTATGAGAATTATCAAGATGCGAACTGTATGTATGGGCATTAAATCTCAGGTTATGCAGTCTTTTCCGGTCTGAGAGGGAAACTACTACACAAGGTGTCTTTGAGTCATGAATAGCATCAAAAGACCAGGCCTTCCAAATCACGATATCTTCCAAGCTTTGTTCTGCCCCAGGTGATTTTAGGACTACTTCTCAGAGTTCCCATAATCACTGGGTCAATAGAGCCCTTTGTGCCTAGTTCTTTAAACTCTATCTTTAGGGCTAGGGCGAACTGAGGACTCCAGAACTCTGAACATACCTGTGGTAGACAGAATCAGGTACTCAAACAAAGGTGCATTCATCATCTTAATCCCAATCCCTGCGGATGTGAATTCATTTGTAAACAGGACTCTTTGAAGATGGATTATCAGGTAAGCTGTGGACTCATTTGTGAATAGCATCCTCTAAAATTCTATTTAGGAATGACTCAAATAAATCAGGGTAGGCCTTAATTCCTGTTACTGGAGGCCTTATTAAAAGAGGAAATTTACAGCCAGAGAAGCTAGAAGCAGGAAGTTAGATTAAACCAGAAGAGCAAAGGGGAGAGAGAAAGTCAAGTGAAAGATGCACGCCAAGGAGCCCCAAGAATTGCGGCAAGCGAGAACCAGAATGCTACAGATTTCAGGGAGATGGCAAGGCCTTCCCGTCCCCTCAGTTTGAGACTTTGGCCCCAGAAAAAAACACCAGCCAGTAAGGTTTTGTTGTTTAAGCAAATGAATTACGTGATAATTGTCATAGCTGCCTGGAACACGCAGATAATATTTTCCTGATGGTCCACTCACACTCCTTTCTTCTATCTCCAGGCCTCCAAATTCTGCTATCTTCAAATGTAACAATTATCTCCTCAATTGTTTAATCTATAAATCACATAATATTAATTTGACATGAGCTGTACATTTATACTGACAGTTCCTAAAAAAGAAGGGGTAGCTATATTCAAACCATTAAATGAAAAATCCAGCAAGGACAGCAATTTTGTCCTTTTTTACAAAAAGTAACTTTCACACTTTTTGACATGGTCGAGAAAGACCCATGCTCAGTGTGACAATTAATTTCATGTATCAACTGGTCGACTTGTTACTGTGAAGGAATTTCATAGATGAGATTTACAACTGCAATCAGCTGCATCGACAATCAACCAGGGAGCCTACCATTGGCAATTGGGACGTCTCCCCATTTAGTGAGTTGGGAGTTTAAAAGTGAGAACTGGGGGTTTCAGAGGTCAGAAAAAGACTCTCTCCCTCAACTTCAACATTGGATCTTACTGGAATTTTCAGCCAGCAATTTTCCCCTGGGGAATTCAAACTAAGGACTTCAACCTCACTTTCATTGGCAGTTTCTAGTTTATAGCCTGCCCTATGGAGTTCAGACTTGCCAGTCCTCATGACTGTGAGCCGATTCCTTACAACAAATATCATCTTTTCATATAATAAATCTACCTATCTTTCTATCTGTCTATCCGTCCATCCAACTCTATCTCCACTTGGTTCTGTTTGTCTGGAGGACCCTAACTAATACACCAGGTTTCACTAACTTTTTAACTAGGTTCTTAAGAGATATTGCTATTGTTACCTCTGTCTACTCCTACACATACGTGTATCACAGAAAATAGTTCCCCAATTTGGGATGGAAGAACAAATTATACAAATGATCTTCTGAAAACAGAGTAAAGTATGTTAAAAGATAATCAAAACTGTGATTTTAAGCTAATTGATGAACAGAAACTCCTGGGTGCAAGAGCATCAGTGCTTACCTTAAGAAATTATTTCCTATCCCAAATATACAGCAATATATTGCAGCAGTAATGATTGTAATTATTTTTCTCAGTTCAAGAAAAGAGTATATGTCTGCATATTTATTTTTATCTATAAATAACTGAAAGGAGATTCATTAAAGTATTTAAAAGTCAAAATATTAGAATGAAGAAGCTGTAAGTAGTGGAATTATGGTGATTTTTATCTGTGTCACAGTGTACATAATAAGCATGCATTATTCTTGAGACAAAGCCCCAAATCTTTACGATGGCCTACTTGAATTGGACTTGTCCAACTCACTGGCCCTAAATCTCTCCCTGCCCCGCTCCACTCCTGGTGGCTTCCATTCATTTCCTTAAAGGAGAATTGACCCATTCTACCTCAGAACAATGGTGCTACTCCTTCAGCCTGGAAGCTTCTCCTCCTAGTCCTCGTTCCCTTTTTACTTAGTTACCTCCTCAGAGGAAGCTTAGGAGGTCTTTTCTTACCTCCTAGACCAGGTTACACATTCCCCACCCCAGTCTAAGGACACCGCGGTATCCTTTATTTCTCTGGAGCAGCTTTATCACAGTTTATACTTGTACACTATTTTCATTAGTATTTTATTTCTCTAAACCGGAAGCTTCACTTCGATCTGTTTTGCTCAACACAGTATCTCTAGCACCTGGACCACAGTAGGCATTCACTAAATATTTGTTTCAGGAACGGGGTGAATTTATTTTTCCTATGTTAGAATACTGGCAAAATTTATATATTTTCTACGTGATTCTTGAGCAAATTTGAGATTAGAAGAGTGTTACTGAAAGGCTTAATATAATGGCTTCATGAAAATCTACAATACAAGATCTCATATCAAATTTTTCTTCTATTACTGATTATATTGCAAGTCATTAAAGAGAATATCAAATGACTACAGTGTACATACTAAAGAATTTCATTTGTTGAGACATTTCTGCTCATTAATCCTGATAAAAACTATTAAATATTCTCTGTAGCTCAGACAAAGCAGCTAACTACTAGCATAAATCTTCATAAGCCTCTAAAAGGACTTAAAAGACATAATAAACCCTATTTGTAAGACATACGCATGATTTGAGGTTGGCTGAGTTTGGGTGTCTAATTAAAATTATTGCTAACTGCACTGCTGGTGTGCTCTGAGGGCTCTTCTTCTCCTGGTACTCTGATGCAACAGCACTGCTCTTCTCCTACACTGTGGAAATACACCCTTTTAAAAGTAAGGTCTGACTCACTCGCTTAAGAAAGCACTAAAATATATGTTTTAATTTGCCATTTGCAAGAAGCTAAATTTCATTATTACAAATACACAAAGCTGGCAAAGTGAACTAACAATGTACAATATAAAAAAAGTGTTGTCCTTAGGAAATATGAACATTAATGTGCAGTTGTCAATCTTTCATTGTTCATTTCTGAGATTATCTACTTTTTTTTTTAAGATTATCTACTTTGCTAGTTTTCAGAAAGGAATTTGAAATTGCGGGCGGACTTTCTGCAGTCTATCTGCTGAGCTATGCACTTCTTACAGTCTGTTTAGGGGATTGAGGAATGCCAATTAAATTCTATTCAAACAAAAGAAAATATCAGAAAGTGATTAGATGTAATAAAAGCATCCATATCCATCAAAATATATGAAAGCACAGAGAAAGTATCAACTTTAACGTGTTTTAAAGTACCTGCAGTTTGGGACTATCCAGTACACTGATCTCTATTCAATTATCAATATAACTGAACAAACACCACACGTAATTTCTCACATTTACTAAACTGTGACTGTATCCCTTTTGGCTTTTTAGAGTTTTATTTTATTCTTCCCAAACAAGGAATTCCAAACAATTCACTATATTGGGTCAAGACAATTTATCAAGTCAGTTTTTAACAGTTGGTCATTCTCCATTGAACTGAAGCAATGCTTTTATTTATCTCTGCTTAACTATCTGATAAATTTCTGACAGCAGCTGCTAACAGTACTCAATCCTAGAAGCCTAGCCTGTCCCTATTTCCTGAGAAAACTGAGGCCATCTAATGTGACCTTTACCAACATTTCCTGCCTTTCGACCTCAAAATCTCACCTACCTCTCTGTTTCAGCTTTTTTCTTTTAGGAAAAAAAAGCTGTGGTTCACGGCTGAATTCTCTTCCAACTACAGTTGGAAAAAATAGAGAAAATATGGAGAAGGCAGATGAGTAGTGGGAAAGGGAGATAGGGAGAGTGCTAATTCCTCTTCTAATATAATGGGGAATCAATAATGTAAAATGCAAAATGGCAAAGTAAGCATTAGCATTGTTATTTGGAGATGGGGTAATAATTACCAACAGAATCATCTAAAAATTTAATGTGATTACCTCTTGTGAAAGGAGAGATAGGTATGGTGGCACACAATTTTTTAACAGTGTAAAATATTGCATTCTTTAAAGCATGTTCATGCATAACTTCAAAACAAAAGCAACTCCTCCTTTTTTTAGCAAAGGTTAACCTTCCTATTTGGCCTGTTCTTTTATATCTAAGAGGATAGTATGTAGAGAGAAAATCGATAGGAAGGATTTTCGTCACCCTAATCCATTAGTGTCAGTTGAGATGGGGGAAAGGAGGCTGAGAACCCTCAAATGACTCTTTAGTCCAGCACATAGCTGCTCTCTTCTCCATAGATTTCTAATGTCTCGGGAGACTATATGAATCTGGGAATGAAGGATGAGTGTGTCTAGGTTGAAAAAGTCCCTTGGATGATTCTGATGGATTCTCCTTAGCCAAGAACCTCTTCCCCATGCTCAGGACAATATTGGCAGAAAGTTCTTGGATTTGTCTCTTCAACTCAAGGGAAAGGGATGGCCTTAGTTCTAGCAGTTTGTTTTTTTCTTTCATTGTCTTCCTCAGAAACTTCAAAACTCTGATCGTCTTATGAAAAACAATGTAAAAATGTTTTTCATTTAATTGCCCATTGATCCCATTAAATATCTTGAACTTTCACATTCAGAGGCTATAATAAACTCCTAGCAAATGTTTCATCAAAAAACTCATTATGTAATGAGTAATATTAATAATGGCTCCATTTTTATGCATATAAAAGTATAAAAATCAGAGGCTACACTGGCCCTACATATCACACCTTTCTGTCTTTCCATTTCAACCCTTATTCGAGGGGACCATGGACTCTTTAAAGCCATCACTGTGGTTACCTCTTCCAGGCACAATGAAGAAAGCCCTCACTCAGTAAATACACTCAGAATTGGTTCTATGGCAATAAAAATAGAATTCATTTTTCAACATGGACTGTAATAATGCCTAACTGAGTATCACACCACATTTAAATGACTGGATTTGTTGTATTTTTAAATAGAAGTATAACCCTGAAGGAAAAAGTATATCAATAGTCAACAGAGCATCATAACTACAGGGTCTGAGAACTTATGGTTGGGAATGAGACAAGAAGGACATTGAATCGCTTTTCTTTTATTTCTTTAGACAACATTGTCCAAACGTCCCCTAATCCAGTTCCTACAGTAGCCATTAAACCAAGGTTCGATAGGAGCAAATGTGAGAAGAGAAAACTGAAAAACAATTCAGGGACCCTAGAGAGACGCTATCTAATCCTTCCACATCTGTGAGGTGGTGAAGGGAGTGGCAAACGAGGAACAGCCTTTGGAGGAGAGAGTTAGTAAAGTAAGTGAATTTAATGGCCTAGCCACTTGGAAAATTGCACTGAGTCATAAAGAGTTACCAGGTTTCCTTACATTTCTTCTGAAAGATTAGTCTGCCACCCTTTATAATATCTAAAACTTCCACTAGAAATAAGCTTTTATTTCATTGCTGTAAGTGTGATTTATGGTTTGATAGGTCCTCGTTTTTCAAACAATATTTCTACCTTCAGCTCACACTTAATAGTTCATATATAAAGGACGTACTAGGGGGCTTAAAATGGCTTTACTTTTAAGACATCTACAGGAAAAGGAAAAATTAGACCCGTGATTAATATTGGTTTTGAACAAATGAACACTGTCAATTCCTAAGAGTATGAACTTTTGACCATGCACATTGCAATTAACTTTTTTTTTTTAATTTAGGGTTATCTTAGTGACATTTGTGTCAAGAAATAAACTCAGAACATGTGACAAATAAATGTTATGTTATTCCCCTTTGGTTCTACATTCAGAATGAATGCCAAAGTTTTCTAATTCAGTAGTTTCAAAACAGCTGCACATTGTAGGTTTTTTGTTGTTGTTGTCGTTTTTTATTTAAAACGCTTTCTGGAAGAGCTAACTTTCTCTGTAGTTGGTACATTGATATTTATTTCATACTTTCAGTTATTTTGGTCTATTCCTTATATAGGATAGTGAATTCCTTCCAATTGGAGAGGAGCATTTATTCTACTTTTCGAGATGTTAATCTTTTCTCCAGACAAACACCTCTCAAGGGTCTTATATATTTATTGTCTTCCTCTCCACATAGTCGCAAGTAAGGTACTTAATGGAAAGTGAATTTTGGAGTCCAAATATACCTGGGCTCAAATTCTGCCTCCACCATTTATTGGCTGTATAACCTTAAGCTGATTACCTAGCATTTCTAGATCTCCTTTCATTTTAATAAGAAGGTAGCAACACCTACCTTAGAGAATTTGGTTGGCCATGTATACAAAGTACCCATCTCTTGGCATTCCTTACCTGGCCTTCCCGGTTGCCAACAGCAAACGGGCTACACCACGCTTCAACTAATATTTATTTTGTGTCAACTGTGTTCACAGATATGTATGTAATAGTCAAAGGCAATATATATAACTATGTGTAAAGTAAGAGTTCAAGTTTTTTTTGTTTCTTTTCAAGAGGATTAGTAACATAATATTAGGAGGTAACATTCTTCACTGTTTATTTTGTGTAATATCTCAGAGCCCTATTGGCCAGTTACATTACTTGGACCTGAATAGCAACCGGTGGGTAATAATCTACAGAAAGGATGAGGTTACTGTATGCATACAAAGAACCGGATGTCTGCAAAGCTATATTTATTTAGAGCATTAATTTTAGATCTATTCCTGTTCTCGGAGTCGAGAACAGGAAGTGAAAGACTTTCTTTATACTTCCGAGAGAGAAAGCTTTGTTCTCATCTTTCCATATGGACCTGAGGACCATGAGAATGATACCACTTGCAGAAAGCTCACCTCAGATGCATGGGTGAAAAATGTATTCAGATGAATTGAAGGATATCCACTGATAATTTCAATCACTGACTTGGCACCGCTGTCTAAAGAAGGCAACCTGGTGCATTTCAGACTCAGCCAGGCATCAGTATGTCTCTTAACTCTTGCACGAGGCTTAGCATGTGCCACAATATTTGCACCTCTCTGTATTAATTCACACATTCAATCAATTTATGTGTGCCTATTATTGTGAAATTTACACAGATCATAATCAAAACCGAAACAATCCATTTAAGTTACTATGACAAGACTTGCCAGTTACAAACTTAAAAACAAATAATGTTAGGAATTAAAGTGTGCAAAGTTCTCAACAATATTGTCTTTATTTTCTATGGCTGAAGAAACTTAAAATACTTCATTTAACAACACCTTCATATTCCACTCCATATCAGGGAATGTGGATGATATATTGACTTTACAGATAAGAAAGATGAGCTATCACTGCCCTACCCCACTAGGAAATTTAAAACCTCATATTGTTCACCATGAAACTGAACACCTCATACTTGCCTAAATCTTTAAGAGCTTTTTTCAAATTATGTGCAATAGAATATGAGTGTCCCTCAAAAGGTAATCAATGCTAGAAAAAAGATGGTTCTGTAATCAAGTAACTTGAAAATACTAAGAACAAGGTTAAAGGGGCTATTTTATGTCAGGATCTCTAAGAGGGTTTCATATGCCAATGGTCATTGTGACTCCATAAGGTATAGCATTTTCTAAATCCACAGGACCCTGTCTTGATGGCCCATCCTTTACTACCTTGCAGAATAAATACCTCAGGAACTAATGCTTTGAACCAGTAGCTCTTAAAGTGTGGTTCCCTGACCCATAGCATGAGTACTACCTGGGAACTGTTAAAAATGCAAACTCTCAGGCTCCATCCCGATCCTACTGAACTAGCAGCTCTGGGACTGGGGTCCAGCAGTCTGTTTTAAGGTGATTCTGAAAACAGTGAAGCTTGGGAAACACTCCTCTCCTGGATTAGACAATTCTTCTCTGCAAAAGTGAAAAAAACCTTGTTCTGACAATTATCTTAGAAAGAGTTTGCAAACTGAAATGAGTCTTTAATGATAGGCAACTTATAAAAATACCATATTTCTGTTTCCCTTACCTAAATCTATTTTGATTTAGTAAAATACCTACAGTTCTAGGATTTTTTTCTTTATTTGCTATCTCCTGTTATTTTACTGTTTACCTTTAGCCAGGCAAAACTCATGATGCTAATAGAGAAAATTAATACCTGGTTTTGTTATTTATGAATGAGAATGTAAGTATCACTTAGCATTAAACACCCAGATTTCCCATATAGCTTTGATAAGAATAAAAGAAAGAGGAAACAAAAACCAATGTATCAATATCTGTCTTTTAAAATTGTTATCTTTGCAGTTTGTAAAGTAAAACTGAATCATTGTAGCACTTCCTATCACGGATGGGATACTTATGGTCTGTTTTCCCTTGGCAGCATATGTCATCTAAAACAAAGTCCTGAAGTAAATGCTTTGCAAGATAAACTATAAAGCCAATAAGACAAATATAAGATTTACTAATAAATTATTACTGTTGAAAACAAACATTATTCCAATATCAGTAAACTCTATTCAGGAAATATGGTCTTGAGGGAAAGGGTATCTATTCATTGGGACATAATGGATTTTCAAAATAAGGAGTTTGATTAAAAAGTCAAGGTCACACCATCTAGGGGTGAACGTCTCCCTGGCAAGGTGGAAGATGGCTCCCAGGGATGAATCCAGCCCTGGCACCATGGGATCAACAATACCATCCTGACCAAAAAGGGGGAAAAAAAGTATAACTAATAAAGTACCAGTGGATGAGAGAATTTAAATAGAGTCGAGCAGCTACTCTGGAAGTCACTTTTACACAAGCTTCAGTTTGACATTGCTACCTATCATAACCTGCTAAACCCCAACCAGGACCATTCCAGCCAATCCTAAAGAATACTTAGGGCAATATATGAAATTCTACAAAGATTCCATTGCCAAGGGTAACTTTCAAAGACCTAAAACCTCCAGATGGATCCTTGGACAAGATAAGTCTTGAAACCTAGAGCGCCCAGCCTCTCCAGAACATCAGTTAGTTCCATCTTCCTATCCACATTATTGATAGCCTCTTCCAACATGAAAAAGTTAGAATGGCCATAGCCCAAATATCCCTAAAAAGTGGGATAGAAAGATCAAAGGTGAAGGTGGAGTTACACAGAGAAAGTATGGTTTAACAAACAAATATAATTGCTGAATGATTAAATTGATATTTCTTTTAATCCCCAGTATCTTAGAGCAGCGAGAAGTAAAAACTTAAAATTGTGGAATTGTAACTCATACCAAACTTTAAAATCTGTTCTAAAACTAATTGTTGCGCTATGAAATTTATTGCTTTTTTGTATGCATGTTACTTCTCACAAAAAAGAAAAAAAGTCAATTGTGATGATAAAAAATATTTATTCCTTCTAGACTCCTATATTCTGGAGCAGCTAGAAGGAAAAATCTGAGCTGATGGTATGGTAGCCCGTGACAAACTCTGGAATCTGTCCTATAACTACTTGTTGAAGAGTGCTTTGAAAACGATTGTTTATTTCTTTCTTTGCTTTGTATATATGTTAAACAACAAAAAAAGTTGAAAAAAAAAAAAAAGTGAAGGTCACAGCATCAAGGGGCTGACCTCTAATTTTATGTTAGGAAATTGAACATGACATCCTGCAATTCGAATAAAAGAAAAATGCCCTTGTTAATTATTCCACAGGCGTCTATTGAGTTTTAGGCACTGTGTTCTCTAATAACTAGGGAATCAAAGACAAAAGAGATATGATTCCTGTCCTTAGGAAGCTTATAGTTCATCGTGTGCTGGTTTGAAATGATGTATGGATCCTAGAAAAGCCATGTTTTAATCTTAATCCCGTTTTGTAAAGGCAGCCATTTCTTCCAATCCTTATTCCGCATTTTATCTTTGAAACTGCAATTAGATCATCTCCCTGGACATGTGATTTAATCAATAGTGGTTGTTAAATTGGATTAGGTAGAGGCATGTCTCCACTCATTTGAGTGGGTCTTGATTAGTTTCTGAAGTCCTACAAAAGAGGAAACATTTTGGGAGATTCAGAGAGAGATTCGGAGAGCGCAGAGAATGCTGCAGCACCATGAAGCAGAGTCCACCAGCCAGCGACCTTTGGAGGTGAAGAAGGAAAACGCCTCCTGGGGAGCTTCATGAAACAGGAAGCCAGGAAAGAAAGCTAGCAGATGACGTGGTGTTCACCAAGTGCCCTTCCAGATGAGAGAGAAGCCCTGATTGTGTTCGCCATGTGCCTTCTCACTTGAGAGAGATGAACTTCATCGGTCTTCTTGAACCAAGGTATCTTTCCCTGGATGGATACCTTTGATTAGACATTTCTATAGACTTGTTTTAACTGGGACATTTTCTTGGCCTCAGAACTGTAAACTAGCAACTTATTAAATTCCCAGTTTTAAAAGCCATTCCGTTTCTGGTATGTTGCATTCTGGCAGCTAGCAAACTAGAACAATTGGAAAGATATTTATAAAAATAAAATTACACAAGTTGAACAATTACTCTTCACATGAAAAGCTGAGTTAACAAACTGAATGCAAAAAGCAGTTTAACCAAATATTATGTCATTACACAATTCAAAATGTGGCTAAAATTCATTTTTAGGTTCTAGAAATCTCTAAGTTCAAAATCAGAGCAGGATTTGAGGAATTGGGTTGTAATAAAGACACCTTGGTTTAATCTGAACAGATGAGATTTTTGAGAAGGGAAAACATTTATTATAAGCTTTTAATGCCTCCAATATAATCCCACATTTCTCTACCAACATTTATCATTTCTATTTGTATAGTGTCTGACAGTTTATAAAGTACTTTCCCTGACATTATTTCATTTGATCCTTACAACTCCTAATTAGGCTGACAAATCTTATCCTCATCATTTTCTAGATGGGATGCTGAGATGGAAGGAGATTAAGTACTTACTAATGGTCACTAGGCTATTACTTGCAAAAACAGCATGAAAAACCAGATTTTCTTTCAACCACATTAATTTATTTATGAATTCCTTCACTGAAAGCAAAATTATAAGACAACTTTTGCAAGGTATTTTAATTAAACTAATAATCAACCAGAGGTGGGGGGGAGCATAGTATGTAGGAATTAGTATAGGGCTAAAGGAGATGTAATAGGGAAAGTTATTGAGGTAGAACTTCTCTTTCCAGGATTCTCTTTCTCCCAGGCACAGAAAATATGATGATTCCACTTCTGGTTTGTGAGTATTTTGAAGGCATTGATAAGGCTTTATAATACTGAAATAGAGGATGTTATTTATATCAGGGAGATTATAAAGGAAGTGAAATAGAAATTCATCTCTGTAAGTCTAAGAGGTTAGCAGAAAAGAGGATGGCTGGAAAGTAACAAGAGCCACTTGGGCAGAGAAGCTCGGGTGTGGAGAGGTAGCTGTCACATCATGACAGAATCCTAAGCTGGAGGGTGAGGGCTTCCAAAGGCTTCTTGCCCCATAACCCAGGGGCTCCCTAAGGAAGGAATAAATGATGGCAGCAAGCCACCTCAAGGCAGTTGTTTTAGTCTTCCCAGCCTGCATAACCAAGTACCACAAACCGGGTGGTTTAAAACAACAGAAATTTATTGTCTCAGAGTTCTGGAGGCTAGAAGTCTGAATCCCCATTGCAGCAGGGCCATATGTCATCTGAAATGTGTAGAGTTCTGGCAGTGCTTTGCCAGCATCCCTAGCACTCTTTGACTAATTTCCTAATCATGTTTGGCCTCATTTTAATTAATAACATCTTCAAAGATCCTGTTTCCAAATAGGATCACATTAACAAGACCAGGGCTTAGGACTTGAAGGTATCTTTTAGGCAGACACAATTCAGTACTTAACAGCAGGACATCTTATGGTCAGTCTCCAGCTCTGAGTTGCACGAGCTGACCATTTCTGCCCATCTTGTGCTTCTCTGTAGTAAAGCCTGGACATCCATACATTTCTGCGGCCAGGAGCCATTCCAGGGGCTTCTCATGGCATGTCTACCAGCCATTCCAGGGGCTTCTCATGGCATGTCCCAATACATGACCCTACCTCAGCACACAAGCACGAAAACACACATCCAAATTCTCAGAGATAAAGGTCTTGAAGTCAGAAGATGGGTAAACTTGCTAATGAAAAAGCCAAAGACTCAACCATTTTTTAAGTCTTGTGTTCCTAACTAACCTCAGGGTAAAAAAGGTCTCTTCTACCAAAAGCTAAAATGGAACGAACTGGTTTATTTGACTTTTTCAACACCCAGAAGCTAGAAAGCTTACTCACAGACCTCAGCCTGAAACAGGGGAGAAGCCTGAGCACATACTTCCTCATCTGTTCTCCCTGGGGCTCAGCAGCTTGCTTGGCTCCGTTCCTTGGCAAAAGATAAATATTTTCACCTACCTTGCTCATTGTAAATAAGCCAATGTACTTCAAATTTTCCTGACTGAATCCTGTACTCCCATTTATATCATGCCTGATGTTTGTTGATCTCTCCTTTGTTTTCTAGTCAAACAGTATTCTAAAGAATACAACCCTCTTCTACTCATATCCACGCTTCATCAAATTGTGTAATGTCTAAAACAGAAGGATCCTTTTGTACACGTTACAAATGTGCATATATAAGGGTCAATGGCAGAAGAAACCACTTCATGTACCCTTTAAACGAACCATTTTTAGAAAAATAACCATTAAGAACTTTAAAATGGTCTTGCCCCAATAAGATGAAAAGAGTTTCAATGTATTGTAGCATCTGCTTGCAACATGTCAGAATTGGCAGACAGGTTAGTCTATAATTGGATGAGGCTTTTCAGTTTGGATGCAGGATGTGTAACAGCCCTCCATTTTTTTTTCCTGATTAAATGCTTAAATTCAATAGGCTTGAGAATACCACCAGAATTTGTGACTATCTTATCTTGGGATGAAACCTCCTTAGAGTCTAACTTGGAATGCTTACTAATTCCCTATGCAAATATTTTTCTTTAGTCCTTCCTTCAGTATTAGATAAGACCCTAATTTGTGATGTGGAATTACAAAGTTAAAATACTCTAAAAACAGGATATTATTATATTAAAGCTTAGAATTAGTTTCATTACAAATATTTCCATTGACACATTCAGAATGTTGTAAAAACAGTGGACACATTTTGAAGGCTGCATTTATTAAAGATATTTTGGCCATGAAAACTTATATGTATAGTATAAAGTCATAGATTCTTTTTGAAGGAAAAAAAAATGCCAATAACCTAAGTTGAAATGTGTGAAAGCAAGTTTTATTTGCAACAGTTTTTCAAATGAAAATGGTTTACTTTTAATGCGTTTCATAAAATACTTTATTCCAAACTCCTAGCAAAATGTCTGGTACATAATAAGCGCTCTCTCTCTCAATATATGTATAGTGGAATAAATTAATGAAAGTGTTGAAAGTTTAATATTTTAGAATGAAATTGCCATGTGGCAAGAAATCATGTCCTCCTTTGGAATTCATTCATCATATAGTAAAATCTAATCTATTGGTACTTAAAGAATTATTTTAGTATATATACTAAAAGTACACTTAAAAGAGCAAAAGACCACAAATCATTTCCAGAATAAATCTGCTACATTCTCCCAAACAATAATACATAACTGATTCGTCTACATAGCATGGTTCACCAAAATTAATATCTTAAGAACACCATAATAAAATGCTCCAGGCACAGGTGATACTTAGTAAATAATGATTGAGTGGATGAACGTCTAAGTGAATAATTTTCACAACTATCTTCTTAAGTTTTAAATTTCTTATACAAAAGATATGTGAAGACAGCTTTATTTCCTCCTCTTAAAAATGAGGAAATAAGTCTGTTGATCTTAAAGAGAACATTATATACAGAAATTCACAACACCAACGTGCATATAAATTTTGTGAGAAACAGTAAAATGCTGTGTAAAATACATTTTTAAATTTTAGAAGCACAAGTTCTAACAGCTCAGCAGCAAAGGATTCAATAAGTCTGTTGCTACATCTAAGATATCATAATGGTTTATGTGTTCAACTTCTTTTTTAAAAAAATTTATCAGTGCAATTCTGTTTACCCAGATAGGATTCAGACTATATTTTGTGGCCATAATTTGGAAAATTCAGGGTGATTTCAGAGAGAACCAAAAGGCTTTTCCTGACCCTCAGGAGACAGCTTTCTTTCTACAATACTTTACTTTTTTTCATTTAAATTTACAAGTTGTATTCTAGGTCATAGCTTTTATTGAGGAGTAGGTGAAGTATTTTGCCTTTTCTTAGTGATCTTACTATCTATCCTTTGTTCTAAGTTTTTAATGACAATAAAACCTACCACCAGTAGCTTTACCAAATTCTAAAACAAAGAGGCTTGATTCTGTTTTTGCAGCTGGTTAACAAAAATGCTCCTGCAGTATTGATACTTACTATGGAAATAAAATTGGAAAAGCCAAAGGGTAGGCATAGATATAGAGGATCTGAATTCCTTGGCCCACTGTCCAGAGATTCTCAACTGATGCTGGTGATAAAATAGATGAATATTTATGACTCAATTATTATTTAGATATATTATTTAGATAATATTTAGATATATAACATTTAGATATAAAACTCAAATATTTTAGAATTTGACATAAGATGTACCAAAATGGTTTGTTATGTTATCTAATTTACCCCATTGCCACATGGAGAGTTAACATCAAGTACAAACTGCAGTTTACTTTGTTCAGCATCAATTGAAAAATTAAACTCTATACTGATATTTAACCTACAAGTCACCTATACCTTATTCTACCATTTTCTTACACACGTTCTGTGACTAAGCCTGTAATCAATCTGCGCATGCTCAATAATTAGATCACCTCTAATCACATCATCTGGGGCCACTGTGCTCATTACTCTAAACCCTGCCTATCTTTTCTCTAATAAAACTACTTGAATTACTCCAGTTCGGAGAGACAGATTTTGGGCCACTAGGCCATCTGCTCTCCTACTACAGGCCTAGTAATAAACTCTCTCTTTCTTTGAAACTCCAGTGTCTCAGGAGTCGGTTACTGAACACGTCGGACAAAAGTATCCAGGACTTTTGTCCGGTAACAATTCCACTGTGTTGGGGTAGAAGAGTAGGTGCAGGGGGGCAAAGTAAAGATTAAATCCATTTTAAGTAACTTAATTGTGTTAAAAATTGAGTAACACAGTGGAAGACAATATAGAAAGATTTAGACTCTACGGCTTAGTAGAAAAACCCTCCAGATCTTTCTTGTTCCCCTCAGACACTTCTACCTAAGGATGAAAGAACAAGTGAGTGAAAGAGAAGGAATCAGAGTTGCAAAACACAAACTCTCTCCCTCCCTTAAGTGAATTTGCTTTCTGGTCAGCTTTTTGCCCACAGGAAAAACGGCGGAGCCTCCAATTGTCCAGATGTGTCATTAACTACAGGTGCAAGCGGATTCAATTCTGCTGGGAATTGGCAGAAAGTCTTCCATCTACCTAGGACCTAAACGAGGGTCCACAATCAGCTTTCATCTCCATTTGCCACAGGAATCTGTCTGTCTGTCTGTCTGTCTTCTCTGTTCTGTTTCTCACTTGGTTCCGAACCATGGTAGCAAAGCAAAGGGTGATTTTAGGCTCACTCTCTAAAACCTCCAAATTTAGATGAGACAGTGCGGGAAATTTCCTCTGGGAGGACACTTCCTTTTGAGAGGAATAACTACACAAATAGGTTAAAAAGAAGACACAAAAAATGCTATGATATAGGTACCAACCATGTGGGAGCTTGGCAAAGGCAAAGGAGCTTCTAAATAAGAGATTCTGGAAAGGCTTCCGTGAGAACTTTAAGTAGAACTTAAAGAAATGTGGACTTGACAAGCAATTTACAGAAGGGAAGAGGGGGAAATGTTCCAGGTATAAGAAATGAAATAATTTATAATTCTTTGTTAAGTGGGATTAAGAAAAAAAAAAGCATGTTGCTTTATGTTGCATACTATCTGATCTCCTTATATGATATAAATGTTATCTTCATGTCTATAAAACTTACATATATAGTTGTATGTGTGTACCCACATATGTAACCCCCCCAATAAAAGTTCAGTAGGAAATAAGACTATGTTTAATAGTGAGGAAAGGGCACAAGACTGTGGGTCATTGTGAAGATTTTTAACTTTTACTCATGCTTTTGGTATCAGACATGTACAATACGTCTATACAATGTGCTTCTGTTTATGTAAAAGTTATTTAATTGAAAGAAAAAGAGAAACAGAAAGAAGAAAAACAAGAGAGAGGGAGGAACAGAGGGAGCTAAAGGGGGGGAGGGAAGGAGAGAGGTGGGAAGGGAGGGGAAAAAGTAGGAAAGAAGGGAAGGGAAATGAAGGGAAGGGAAGGGAAAGAAAGGAAATTAGGGAGAGGGGAAGGAAGCAAAAGGAGACAGAGAGAGATAAGAGAAAGAATTACAGTGAGAAACACATGACAAGAGAACTACATGTAACTTAATTTACTTCTTTATTTGGAAGTTGCTCTAGGATTATAAAATGTCACTGGGGTATCTTTATGGCAATCAATACGCATTACATTGATAAACACAGAAGTAGAAATCAATACTCAAATTTTCAATTGAGAGAATGAGAGGTAAATGTCATGTGGATATTTATTTCTAAAATTATAGACTAGGCATTTCCATCTTAGTAAATCAAATTTTGTCTTTTCACTGATAGAACCTTGCATTATTCAATACTGTGTTACAGTTTTTCCAAATTAGTGGTGTACCTCCAATTGGTCATCAAGTATGCAATCACTTAGAAAAATTATATATGGCTAAGAAAAAGCATCTTTCCTCTAGGGTAAAATATGCAATTCCAAACAGATCCTCAATCCAATCCTCTTCACTTTCAACGATAAAGAATAACTTACTCGCGTGTTTAGTAAATGTAATAATCATTATCCTATTTGCTTCATCTAAATTTGATTACAGCAACTACTATAAGTGCTCCCAAAAAAAGACATTAAAAAAGGGAAGAGGAGAGGAACTGATCTTTGCAAAAAGCTCAAGGCAGGTTTCTCAGAGGACTGAAGGAAGATGCTTTTACTAGCAATACATATTTTTTTCTAAGTGATTGTGTACTTGAGGACCAATTAAGTCATTGTGTCTACTTCCTAGCAGCAGGAGAAAACCAAAGATGTTGCAGTGTTTGTACCAGAAGTATGACTCTGGTGGCAGTGAGCTAATCAGATCTGGCAACTTCCTATTCATGTGCTTCCAAAAAAGACTGATTTGGCTGCACCAAGTGATGCTAACATAGAGATGGACAAAATGCTTAGATGAAATATTCTACTGTTATCTTTCTCTCATTCACTTAGAATTCTTTTTTATTTAGCCAAAAGGTGGCATCCATCTCCCCGAGACCCACCAGCACCTCCCTGCAAGCAAAAACCCTGCTTACATGTTCGTTGTATATCCCCAATGCCAAAAACCAGTGCCCAGAATACTACAGGTGAAAGAAAATATTTGTTCACTGACCAGGGACTCTAAAATTCAGATTTTAATATTCTAAATAAAGAATATACAAGACTTATCTCTTCATCTCTACTTTGAAGACTGTCTAAATGGACTGTGCAAATTTTGTAAAATTATGGATGAACTAATCTTAGGCAAATGGATTGGAAAGCACCCACTATGAACTATATGATACCAACTACTCATGGATTCTCAATGTATGTTCAAAGATGTATACATTAAGTTTCCAAATAATGCTCTCATAATGCTTGTCCTTATAAAAATGCATATAACCCACTTTATAATACCTTTTTATCATGCATAAAATGCTGAAAGTGGGCCTGAGAAAACTATGCAAATATAGATCCTTTATTTTTAGGTCAAAATGAATACAATCTAAATTAGGGGGCTAGTTACCAAGGTTACCAAGAATGAGTGAATAAACATAAAACAGTATTTCACTCGGTCTTATCAACAAGTACCAAAATCACTGTTCAGTAACATATATCTCTACAGAGATAGCCATAACAACACATATTTCCCAAGAGCTACATGGCAACTAATCTAAATGCATGTATTCTTTTATCCTTTTTCATCTGTTATATAAAAACGCTGTTCCTAAACATATGTGGAAAATCTACAAGCCAACAAAAATTAAGGTGAATTATCTAATAAATTGTTATTTGGCTAAATCCCATTTGGCTTAAAAAAGAAAGAAAATAGTAGCTAATGTTTTTAATGATATTAAAATTCCAAAGGCCATGTAAAATGTTTCAACTCTAAAGTCCTGAAATTATATATTGCAAAAGTGCATAGTGATTGAAAATAACATTACACATTTGTGAAGCTCCTTATAGTTTGTAAAGTGCTTCCATTTGCATTAGATAATTTAGAAATAACAGAAGAAAGACAAGGTTATAGGAATTGGGAGATTTTAGCTTGGAAAATGAAAGAACAGTTGCAACCTTGTATGTCTTCCAACATATAAAAAGATTTTTTTTTCAAAACAATCATCAGAATAAAATGATAGAATAAGTGAACTGGCATGAGCTACTTTATGAGGAAGTCAAGAGTAAGAAAAAAAATCTGTTCAGAAGAGTCTGTTGAAAACTATAAATGAGAGCAAGAGGGAAGTTGCAATATATTTAATGATCGGGCGTCATGTCTTCTTGGAAGAGGCCATATTGTTCCAATCTTTCCTTTCATTTAAGAGAAAATCACATTCTTCAAAGTTTTAGTTCTTAAAATTCTTAAAATTAGAATGAAATTGGTTATAACAAATTTAAGTCCATTGGGACGCTAAGAAATGAGTCTTCACATACCCAAAGCACTAACGTGAAAACCTCCACACTTTATTACCGTGAAACCTCTATTAAAAGAAACAAGCACAGCTAGCTTTCATTATTAATAAAAGATCATTACCCCAGCTTAATTTGGGTTTTACATGTTATTTACTTGATAGATCAGTAAGTCATAAGCTAAAATAGGTGTCTTTGTCTGTTTATAATCTCTTCCACATCCAGAAAACATCAGTCTCTGAATTCATTCTTTTTTTTTGGGTGGGTGGGGGAGTGGGGGTGCCTAGTCTGGGAATCGAACCCTGGTCTCCCGCTTGAAAGGTGAGCATTCTACCACTGTACCACCATGCACCCTCTCAATTCATTCTTATGCAGGAATTTCAAGTCATCTTTGCTTTGTGCCTCTTGAATAATACCTGACAGAGTACAGAATAATAAATTACATTTTACTACTTATAGACTGGCAAGAGCCGCAAGGCTATATACAATTTTCTATTACTTCTGCCTTCCACAAAGGATATTTACCAGCAAAACTCCAATTCTGACATTTAATCTCCTTAAATTCTGATCAAGTTATTAACGTATTACCTCTACTTGACTGGATAACAGCCATTCTTTCTTATTTCAATGTTAACACAACCTCTCTATGTTATTCAATTTGCATGCCCTAAAGGACTGGGGTTTCTATATTGAGACTCAAAGCATTTAGAACACAGTCTACTCTAGACCACAGCATTTCAAATATTGATGCATATAAATCCTAACAGCATCAATTCCTCTTCTTCTTCTTTTGCAAAAATGTATGTGCGGGGTCATCTGTCCCCTAAACTTTCTTCTAACTTTAAAGTATATGTTTTTTTAATTCCACACAAGGATGATTCCTCTGACCAAAAATATTGGCAAATTATGTTGTTAGTGTGTCAATAGTGTCCTATTTGCAAGCACTTCTCCTGTACAAAAATATTCAAAAACAACCAGAAATTATACACGAATTTTAATGTAACTATTGTGATATATCCTTACATTATATATGCTTATGATTATCATTATTAATCTCTAAAGTACTAATAGAGCGTTGATGAATTAAAAAAACAGAGCAAAGTCCTACCTTATCTGGCTCAACGGAAGTCAGGAAGCACATGCAAATGGATTTTAATGGTTCTGAAGGTTTCTTCATTTTGGGATGTAGTATTGATTTACACACACGTTTGCCCAGGTGGACCAGTAAATGCTTAACAACCGGCTTCCAAGAAAATGAGGATCTGGTTTCTAGCATTTGCCAATTTCTGTGTTATAAATATTCTCAAGTATGGCCGATTTCTAATGTGAGGTCAACCACTCTCAAAATTCCTGCAAATTTAACAATTGGCCCTCGTGAGCCAGTATGAGCCAGATCGAGCACACCATTGCATGAATATTTGAAATATATCCACACAGATACACAGATGTATTAAACAAATGACTCTATTTCTTCAAAGTTTATGCCAATTCTTCCTAAGGTCAGAGTCTCATTTTGCAACTCCTATCTTTTTAACCACATATTTTATTATCATTCCCTCTGAGGACCCTTATAGAGTAACATCAACAGTTTTGAAAGGCATCAGCATTTAAACATATAATTAGCTATGGCCATATGTTTGGTGTCGAAAACGAAGCAGGCCGGATTTAAGAACTCACACAGCAGATCTCCAAGAAATTTCATAGTCTGTTCTTTTTCTCATCATCCTTCATGAAGTTTTTATACGAATTTGTGTTAGTGAATGACTACCGGGCTCACTTGGATAGAGATTCACATGTTTTATTCCAAATCCAGGGATAAAGTGTTTAGTTTTCAGTGGATGTATAATCCCACATATTTAACGAGTCTATTTTTATTTACACAACTCTTGTCTGCAATGGTGAATAATCCCTACCAAAGAAAAGTTGCTTGAAGGAAATCCCAAAAACTCTATCCACTATCCTCTGAGGTCAGAACTCTTCCCCTTTCTAAACCCAAGAATTACAGCCCTTAATGCTACAGACTGGAGTCATCAGAAATTGAGAAGCTCAGACCCTTAAATAACAGCAAATGGCCCCAGTAACAGAAGAGAAATGCTAGCCTCAAACAGGGCCAGGAGCTGCAGACAGCACAGGCTAAGTACTGCATAACTCCACCCACATGTGCTTTCATGGGAATAGCACCCCCTGGAGTTGCACAACACAGTGACTCTAATTCTCTCGTATGCTGCTATTTGGTACAACTGGTACCATCTGAAGCATGGTGATGCCAATCAAAATATTTCAATGCCTAAAACGTTCCCCCTAGTAATTCTACTTCCAGAAATTTTATTTTAGAGATAAACTTCCACTTGCTTGAAAAGACATATGTGTACATTAAAGACATTCATTGTAACATGGTGTATAGTAAGAAAATGACAACAACCTAAATGTTCCAAAGTATATAAAGTATGCTAGATCTGTATAATGGAATAAAATGGAGCCTTTGGGGAGTGAGGGAGTGGGAGGAGAAGGCAAGCCCTGATGCACTGAAATAACTCTCAAACCGTTAAATGGGGGGAAGAAAATCACTTGAGAAAAATATATACCATTTGAGTAAATATATATAATATTTACAAATATGTGTTTATCCATAATCCATCAGTGGAAGGCTAACACTCACGTTTAAGAGCGGTTGCCTCTACGTGTTTATAGGAGCAGTGTTCTCCATTCACAATGGATAGAAGTAGTGTAAGGGTAAAAAGACTGAGGGAAAGAAGGGGGAACTGTGGTGTATACATATAACTGGCTCCTGAGTGGGGCTGTAAGAAGAAATAAAGTTGTGAGGCATGCAGCTAGGTAAATGAATCTTAAGGACAGTATGGTTAATGAATTGGCAGAAACAAAAAGGCAAATATTATCATGCCTCATTCGTATGGACTAACTGTAATGTACAAACTCAGAGAATTGAAGTCCATATCATGGGTTATCAAGTTGCACCCTATTGTAAAAGGTCCTAGATTGTAAACTCCTACAGTATTCACATATACTCAGGAGTAGCAGCTGTTATTTCTAAATTCTGAGATACTGAGCTGTTTGTGTATAACCTGGTCATTCCCAGAAACTTTGGGTACTTATGCGACACCTGAGACTCAGAGTTAGAGAACTGAAGCTATGAAAGTCAGCATTGCCTCATAGAGCAACTGTCAAAAAAATTGAAAAAAAATGATCAGACTTCGACGACAGACATGAATGAAGCTGATCTGGATAGGATTAGGATAAAACAGAATACAGGGTAAAGGATGATATAGTCCATATTTTAAAACTTCAACTTTTGTGTGAGATCGAAGGGGGAGATATTGATTTGATGCAAAATTTATATTTTGGGTAGTGCATTACCTAATTTAACTTTTATGGTCAGTTTAGTTGAACATCATAAGTACATGGAATCTTGAATAAGGTGTGAGATCTTGTTGGTTTGTACAGATTATGTGATGTCCCGATATATCCTAGAGTAATCTGAGCAAAGAATAAAAATGTATTTGCAAAGTCCCCTTGGGGGATTAGGGAAAAAGGACAAAATATTCAACTTCCCCATTTGGGGAATTCCTGATATTCTCACAAGCAGTGAAGACAACTAATTCAAGAGACTGAACCTCTCAATCTTGAGGTTCGCCCCTGTGAAACTTATTCCTGCAAAGGCTGAGCAGCTATGCTTGCTAATAATTATGCTTAAGAGTCACCCCCAGAGAACCTCTTTTTGTTACTCAAATGTGGCCTCTCTCTCTAAGCCACCTTAGCAGGGGAACTCACTGCTCTTCCCACTAAATGGGACGACTCCCTGGGGTGGCAATGTGGTACAGATGAGCCAGGACCCGACATCAAGGGATTGAGAAAACCTTTCTGACCAAAAGGGGGATAGAGAGAAATGAGACAAAATAAAGTCTCAGTGGCTGAGAGATTTCAAACAGAGTCAAGACTTTATCATAGAGATTATTCTTATGCATTATATAGATATCCCTGTTTAGCTCATGGTATACTGGAATGGCTGAAGGGAAACACCTGAAACTGCTGAGCTATATTTCAGTAGTCTTGATTCTTGAAGATGATTGTATAATGATACAGCTTTTACAACGTGACTGTGTGATTGTGAAAAGCTTGTGTCTGATGCTCCTTTTATCCAAGGTATGGACAGATGAATGAAAAAAATAAGGATAAAAATAAATAATTAATGGGGGTGGATAAAGGGTAAAAGATTGGGTAGATGGAAATATTAGTATTTCCATATAAGAATAAGAGGTATGGGATGCATGATTTTTTTCTTTTTTCTCTTTATTTTTTTTCTGGAGTGATAAAAATATTCTAAAAATGATTATAGCAGTGAAATCACAACTCTGTGATGATATTGTGACCCACTGATTGTATACCATGTATGGACGGTATGTGTGTGAAGAGATCTCAAAAAACATATTTAAAAAAAAGAGTGGTTGCCTCTGAAGACAACAGTATATAAGACTATATAAATTTTTAAAAATTGAGAACAGCTAAGAGGATATCTCATGATACCTGAATGATTCAAGTTTTAAAGGACTTTAGGCCTCATTACATTTTTTTTTTCCAGAAGAAGATTTGAGTATAACCTGGAATGAAAAGCATCTATGTTTCCACTCATTTTCTAAATTGTTGTTTCCAACTCATTCTTTCTCTGGAACTCTCTCCTTTCCTCAGCTAAAGAGAAGTTTGAAGCCATTATGCCCAAATTCTCTGCCACTACTACACTCTGAGGTCTGCCCCCAAAATTAAATAAATAAAATAAATCGCACTGAGAGTGAGAAGCATCAGGAATTTACCCAAAAGAGCGATAAGCTGATGGTTGGGGGAGAATTTCCTGCACATTCATCAAAATGTCACAGTCTTATAGACAGAATATCTATATTTACCTGTGAGATCAGACAGATTAGTGAATTGATGTTTACAAAATAAAGTAAAACTTTGTATATATACATATATATATAGTATATTTGCGTACTATATATTTGTGTGCATAGATACACAAACATACATATGTTTATAAATATATATATATGTTTACTATGTGTGTGTGAGAAAGAGAGATGTAAGTGAATGATGCGGAAAAGGCCAAAATTTCTTCCTCTGTATTAATCTGCTTTTTCTGTTCAATACTTACCACCCACCTTCAACATTTTCCTTAAACCCCAGGTTGACATCTTAAAAGTGAACAGATAGTCAGTTAAATCCACCAGTTAAGAAGCTTATCTGTTTGTCCAACCTTGGGTAAAGTACAAGTGTAACAAATGAAAATGGTATAAACCTAGCCCTGGAGGAGCTTAAAATCTTCAAACAATAAACATGTTTCTCAGGGAATTTTGGAGCGGTGGATTTATACTCAATTTTCCTGGGAACAGGGAAGTGCTTTCCTTTTTTGCAAAGAAATTCAGCAATGTAATTTATCTATAAAAGTAGTATTTATATAGTGGATTCTTCTAATACCTTAGAATGTTGAAAGTAGTATTCATACTGCATTGAGACACAGCTGTTTCAAATTTATTCTACAGGAAAAAGTACCAGCACAAAAAGCTGAACTCATTGTCAAGCTATACGGGGCACTCACATCATTCTTAGAAATTAATTGATAAAAAACATAATTCTTAGAAAATCGGATGCCTGGGAAAACCTAATAGATTGGCAATTTCCTGAATTTCTAATGTTTGATTTGAAAATCTCAGTGTTTTCTCTAATAAAGGACCAACCATTCTGCAATCACTTTTGTTTCTTCCTCCCTCCTCTTGCTGCCTCAACTGCACTCCTCAAATTCCCTTCTCACTCAATTTGTAAGTACTGCCCACACTTCATGGACTGGAGGTTTGCAAGAGGAATAAAGACTGCTTAATAATCAATACCAGCTTCAGAAGGGAAACAAAAGACATGGTAATACATCCTGGTCCTTGGGTCTGAAGGAGTAAGAGCCTTCCCTTTTCTTCTATAAAATTATTTGCAGTTAGTGAAGGAATTTATTTTACACATCAAAGGGGTCTGTAAAGGGTGAGTGAGCCTACGCATGAAACAGATTATAGAAGCATCACCACCCACGCACCATCACTATATAGAATTCGAAATTAAAACAATAGTAAACGACAAACAAAATGAAAGGAAATAAAATCAAATTATATTATTCCCATAATGACAACTACAGTGATTTTACAAAATGGAATATCAAATTATTTCCCCAAAATGATTTCTGATGCCACTGTTTGCTAGTGCCCTAAACTCACTTCTGGTCTACCTACTGGGTAATCTAACACTGGCGTACAGGATCTCCCTCTGCTCACCAGATTAACTAATATAAGGACTCAAAAGCAAAAGTCCAGTCAAGTCTATAACAAAAAAAGAATCTAAGTCTTGCCTTTGATTTTCCCCAGACATTATGAAGTTTTGGCTTTATCTTCTGAAATGTAAATTAAATATACAATCAAATAACAATATTCTAGGTATTGATCAATAATATTTGAAATTTTAGAAACGTATAGTTCTTTACTGTTTAATCTTATGTGAATAAAGACATTCATCTGAGAGGTAGTAATAAAAAGTCCCAAGGGTACCTGTTAACCAGGGAGGTTTATTTTGAACCATTTTGTTTGTTTGTTTTTTTAAACTTCAATTTTTATGGAATTGGGTATTATTCCAAACTTTCAGAATTTTTGGTATTTTTCAGAGAGCTAAATTGAAAGGCCAACTGAGCGAATTTCACTAACAAAACCCAGAAAAATGAATGCCATTAAGAAAACACTTTAAATGGAGGATGACTTATAAACTAAAAATCTGAACCCTTAGTTAATACTCAAATTGATAATATATTGTTATATAATATACCTCCTCAATACAAAGACTTTCACAAGTTAGTATTCACTGAAATGAAGGCATCATTTTAACCAACAAATATTTGATAAGTAATTTATACCTTTTTCTCTTAAAATGACAGAAAACAGTAAAAAACATTATAAACATTTATAATTTTCCTTTTCATTCCTCATTTAACCCTGGTTTCACACTATGTCATCTTTCATACTATTGATGCTTCTACAATGCCTGGAGCTGAGCCAGATTAAATTATATGTGTCCAGGACCTCAAGATTCATTTTATTTTAATTTGCTGTGTTATCCTCTTAGTTCTTTTGAATTTCTGCAGGAGGAATGAAAAGGCATATTGGCAATTAGTGTCATTCACCTGGCTTAATGTACTACCACTCTCATGTTGCTACCAAACAAGATATTAACTATATTCCCGCTTTCCCAAAAATCATAAAATGGGAAACAATCAACCTTACTCCTTACATACACTTTAGATTTCCAACAGTGTGAAGGTCGTTACATTCTGGCTGCAACCCTGACTTGGTGAGATTATCATATGAGGGGTAACTCAACTCAGTAGAGTAATAAACTGACTCTTTGGCATGAAAAAAAAAGAGCTTAAACAAAAAACACAAAGAGTTATTAAAAAAAAGTTTTCAAAAGACTACAGACTGTAAATATTCAGAAAATTTGCCATGAATTGAATTAATTAAATTCATTGCTTCCATAAAACAATAAAAATGTGCTTACTCTATATGAAGATAGTATTGCTATGTACTCCTAGAAAGGATCAACAATACACATATCTTGAATTTTTTTCTTCTTTAATTTTCTAATTGTCTCTTTCTTTAGGATAGCTCAACTCCTAGGATTCAGTTACCAGGTATTTAGACCTTTTTGGATCAATCCCTAAAGTCCCGTAGGCCTGACCTCACCCAAGCAAACGTGGCTTAATAGGATTCCTCTTGAATTGAACTCAACATAGGATCAGGTATGAGTTAGCTCTTAAATAGTGCATGTGCAAAATTATGAATGCAGATGTTAAATGAGAAATCAGTTGACCTAGAAATTCAAAAGAAAATGAAATCCATATCTAAAAGAATATCCACAGTGAACAATAACTCGGGTCTCTCCCTCAAGTCTTTGGACTCACATGCATTAGTCCCATATACATCCTTCATTCTCTTCCAGCCTCAGATGTTATATTGAGGTAAGTTTTAGCTAAGACATCCACTAAAGTTTTTATTGTTTTCTTTTGTTTTGCTTCCAGTTGGGAGTTTGATGCATGTAACAAAAACTAAATGTGGCTCATTTGAGCAGAAAAGGATTTATCGACAGTAAGCCGGTAATGAAGAACCAGGAGGAGAGGAAAACTAGGAACAAGTGAGGTACCAGCAGGGCCACAGCCTATACCACACCACAAAGGTCGCCTGAGAAGGCACTGCTGGAGCCAGTTAGCACCTTGTGGCGTGGAGTATCCCATCACCACCACCTTCAGCACTGGACACGCAAAACCACTGCTAGAAAAGTGAGCTAGCTTCTGCTAAGGTTCAGAATGACTTACCCACTGCCACTGCTTTTTTGTGTTACAACCTCTGGGTGCAAAGGCCAAGAAGTTTACACCAATGACCAAGGCTAGGTCCATTCCCACACCCTGAAAGTAAAAGTAACTAGGAAAGCAATGTTTGAGAAGAACTGCATTTAAAGTAGATAGCCCAATAATCTATGAAAATTATTTTAATTCTAGAAAAATTGATTTGGTTATCTGAAAAATAAAATCATGTTATTCCCATTGTGGCTAAGAACATGGGCTTTGGAATCTTCCTTGCTCATGTACTTAACTGCATGTGGCCTTGGGCAAGTTACCTATAAGCTCTCAGTTTCCTCACTGGTAAAATGTGAATACTTAAGTTGAAAAGATATTATGAAGGCTGCATTCGATACTACAAGAGTTTATAACAGTACCACAGGACAAAGAAAGAGCTCAACAAATGTTATATATTATTATATAATGTGTATTCAGTGTTGTAACATGAACCCCACTTTAAAATATCTCACTACAATGTCCAAGATTCTTCTTGATTCAGTTTCATTTCATTAAAGGGCAACCTTTAACTATGTGGAAAGGTCAAATGATACTTTGCTATATAACAAGAGAAAAGGGAACAATGAATGTACTTTATCTTTTTCAAAAAGATCAGCAGAATAAGACCATTCCACTTAAAATAAACGGTTTTATAACATTTATCTTTCCACAATTTTTCAGGAACAAATGTATTGATAAAATACAAGGATGTTTTCTCTTCTTCTAAAAATTGGGAAAGGAACAATATTGGATAATATTTAGCTGAGCCTGCTCTAAATATATATTTAATCCTCTAAATCACTAATTTACATAGTACAGAAATACACAGACATCAGTCTCAATAGGAAATAATTTACACGACATCTTGTACTGGGGGCTGACTTGCTTTCTCTTACACTGTAAGCTCTTCACTTGTGATCAATAAAAATGTATGCAAATGAAAAGTGACAATATAAGGACTGAAAGCCAGAAAATGCCAAATAGTATTAAGAATATCTTTATGACATAGAATCTACATGAGTTAATTGTTCAACATCTACCGAGATATTCTTTTCTAGGAACAGAATGAAAGCCATGGGGCACTGTCACTATTTGGTACACGCAGTATATGTGTACTGAGTTCCCTATCTGTACCAGGTACTCAGGGCTAGGCAAAGATGAATGGGAGATATGATCTTGCCTTCCAGGAGCTTACAGAAGAATGGAAAACAAAACAAATATACTAGACAGTTACATTACATTTATGTAATAAAAGTTAAAAAGTGATCATTGCCCCAGGAGATGTTTAAATAAAATATTATAGGAGGTCAGAGGAAGAGGGAGTTACATATTCTAAAAGTTTTCCTTAGAAACCAATTTGGTGAGCTACCTTGTCTAGTAGAAATGAACCTTCAAATCACAGCATCACTACTGTCAGTCTCATTTTTCCAAGTGAAACGGAAAGCTCCTTTAGATATGAGAAAACTAAATTAATATGTCTACCATGATTGAAATGAACAATTTAGCAAACGGCTTCATGCATTAGCCCTTAAAATTGTATTGCTATGTTTTGTTATGGTGAGTAGCGAACTCACAAAATATTATACTCCTCACCTTCAAAAAGCATATAGGTTCTTATCTTAAGTCTTCTCATTCAGATTTGACATGTAGATTTAGAAAAGTAACAGCAACTACTTTGTTAGGAAAAGTTCCACAAACCTCAAGAATCAGTATGTATGACACCTAAAGAAACACAGAAGTTCAGAGCTTTAATTCCATATGGAAAAAAAAAGTTCTTGTTTAAAGAACTACTAATACAGATTTGTTTAAGGAACTATTAGTACAGATCTAAAACAAAATAGGATTTTGTTTTAAAACTATCTCTGGAGTTTTCTTATTTCATCAACGATTGCATTTTAGAGACAGGTGTTTTCTTTTTATTACATCTGAATCTTGTACTGGGTCTTCATTTAACCCTGTCCACTGCTGGCAGAGCTGACAAGGCAGACCTATGGTAAGAGGAGCAGGTAAAGTGAATGCATCCTGGCTTCTCACCAGCTCCATAATAAGGCTCCCTTGTGCCACACTTTAAAATACCTTCATTTTAAAATTAGATTTTAATTTTCCGCTCAGAAACAGCTAAATCTCTGTTGAGCTACCAAAACATATTTTACAACTTAGTGTGTTCTGCCTTCCTGCCTTTTTTGCAGCTGTTACTTTTAAGAGAGAACATTTTGCTTTCCAAATAAGAATGTAGGCTCTTATTTAAAGTGGGATTTTTTTCTGGTGGTTTTCATCTGGGCATCCTCTATATATTTTTTATGATTCCAGAACTTGCTGAAAACATCTTCATATGCAAAGGGTGCAAAAACACAAGAGTTTAAATGTTCACAGTTTTAAATGTGATAGAAAACATAGAAACCAAAAAATAAACCAAGTCAGATCACTAAGGGCACAAAAAAGTCAACTTGTTTACACCTTCTTTACAGCTGGAAACACTTATTGCTTTACCTACTTAAGAAAGGTAGTAAAAGGAATTCATAACATGAATTGTTCTTTTTTGCCACCTATATAAAAACAGCCACACTATTAGTTTCAGCTTTGATTATCAAAATATGTATATGACTATTTACAGATATAGAACATAGTCAAAGAAAGTAGCTATGATGTCCATGAATTTTAAAAATATACAGCATAATCACATGCTAATTATGATTAGGAATGTCTGTACATTTTTAGCAGGGCTAATCATATGTGATAAATGTTATTATTTCCATAACTTTTCTCTAGAAATTGAATTAAAACTAAGGGGACTAAAATAATTTGGGTTTGATTTCCTTCCTCAGATAGTTACATACAATTTCCTAAGGATAGATGTAAGTTCTGTTTACATGAACAAAGATGAATTGATGCAGCTTTGCAAAACCAGAGCTGTCCATTTCTTAGGGAGTTCACAGGACATGATCTTCTATTTAACAGAGGAATTTAACCTTCCATATTTATTATGGAAGGAGAATTCAATTAATATTATGTAAGAAATAAATTATTCTAGTGGAGGAAAAAAGGCACTTTGGAAACCCTGATTCGAACCCCCTCCTCCTCCTTGCCCTCCTTCCCTCTCCGATAAGTTACTTTTACCTGCCCACATCCAGGCTCCTAGATTCTTAATACACCATTCCCCATACCATTCTGAAATTACTCATATGTCCATCTTCACTACTTGCTGTATACCTCAACGGTAGGGAACCTATGTGCTATTCTTTTAATCAAGCAATGAAAAATAAATTTGTACTAACCTTAGCTGAAATCAGAGCTCATTAGTAGGTAACCACTTAAAATGGAATTCACAAAATTAAGAGTGCATCCTACGTACATTCCAGCTGCACTATTTATTACTGAAGCCACCATCGTAAACAGATCATTCCAAAGGCAGCCCAATTTGATTGTTTAATCCTTAGGCCTGACTTTTTAAACTAGCTTTCCTCTAGATCAACTTCGTTCTCTCCCAGGAAATGTCACTGCAATTTAAAGTACTCTTTACATTTAACTTCCCTAATCTTTTCAGGTATTTGAAAATTGCTGTCACTGATAACTGAAATATACCATGTTTCCCCCCCAAAATATTTTTTGATAGACATATACCTTTATAGTAGCAGGTGGTTCATTTGGAGAAATGTTACACTTTAAAATAAGTTGAAAGCAACAAAAAGTGTTACCAGAAAAAGGCGGTGGATTCTTTTGCCCAATGCCCTCAAATGACCAATTCTTGAGACATTGGGTTTTCAAAGACAGAACACATTTATTACTAGGCATGTAGCAGAAGACCAGATGGCCTATTGGCCCAAAATCCTGTCTCCCGAACTGCAGTAATTCCGATATTTTATAGAATTAAAAGATGGGCAGGGTTTAGGATAATGAGCACAGTGGCCCCAGATGGTATAATTAGAAGTGATCTAATTATTGAGCATGCATAGATTGATTATATGCTTAGTCACAGAACTATGTAAAAAAAGAAAGGCAGAATGAGTTATAGGTGACTTGTAAGTTAAAGTTGAAGCTACTGCACATGTCAAGCAGGCCCACATTGGTTAGATCCAGTTTCGGTTACCAAGGTAACTTTGGACTTGGGGTGAGTTAGTTCTGGGCTAACCCACGATGCTTCATTAATAAACATTAGGGGCTGTCTTCAGTGATTACATGACTCTAAAGCTGAAAACGGGATAAATGGGTACAAATGATGATGAGTCCCGATGGCTTTTACAATCACAGGGGCACAAGATAAAGGCTATACAGTCATTATGAGAGATCAAAGCAGCTGCTTTACAATTTAGAGATTTCAGGTATTTCCCTCTGTCTATTCTAATATACCAGAAACCAAAAAGGAATATCTATATAATGAATCAGTAATCAAAATCATCCCTTAAATCCTAATTTCTCGGTTACAAAAGCATGTTCCACACAATAAACATCGGTGGTCTATGTTTTTTATAGAGCTTGGTTTCTACTAGCTTGAGCTAATTTAGCTTATCAATGCAATCTTTCAAAGAAAAAAAGAGGCGTTTTATATTATACCATTTAATTTTTATCTTAATGAGAGATGTCTGGAAAGCCTAGCTAAAACCAGTCTCTTAATATTTCCAATCAAGCAGTAGTCAATTATTTATTGAGTACCCACTATATTCAAGCACAATGCTTTAGGGAATCCAAACACAGATTAAAATGCCTTCAGAAGGGGATGCAAGAGTAGTTCAGTGGTAGAATTTTCACCTGCCATGCACGAGACCAGGTTCGATTCCCGGGCCATGCTCGTCCCAATAAGCAAACAAACAAGCAAAAGCAAAAAAAAAAAAAAAAAAACAAGCAAACAATCAAAAGCAAGCAAAAAACAAACAAACAAAAAAATTCAACAAATGGTGCTGCAGTAACGGGATACTCACAAGGAAAAATAATGAAATGTGACTCCTCCATAAAGCATACAAAAAAAAAAGCCTTCAGATACTTCATAGGCAAATTGGAGAAGCAAAAACTGAGCACTTTTTAAAGACACAAGAAAATAGGAGACAAAGAGGAAAAATTTGATTAATTTCCAAATGAAGAGACAGACAGTACAGAGGCGTGACAAAGGAGGTGAAACTGGACAGGATAGCCTAGGACAAATTCATGAAGTGGAATTTGAGCCGAATGGCACTTTACTTGGAGAAAACTGGGGAAGACAGACCAAGCATTGCTACGAGTACTAGCAAATGAAATGAGACACAGAAAGAAAAGTAAGTTTGATGATTTCGTCAGGCAGAAATTTCTAGAGGAACAGTGGTTGGAGTAAATTACAAAGATAGTTTAGGGTACTTGAATGTCAAAGCAAGATGCCTGAAATGCACCTTCAGGCCACTGGCAAACTAAATAAGTGAACCATTGATAGATTAAAGATTAAATTTAAACCCTCTGGCTCTCAAAATGTTCTTCAGAGACCTAAGCATCAGCATTATTCGGATGCTTATTAGAAATGGAAACTTTCAGAGCCCATCCCTTATTTACTGAGTCAGAAACTCAGACGTGGAGGTAGGAGACATCTGGCAGATGTCTGAGTGAGCCCTCCCAGTGATTCTAAAGCATAACCAAGCTGTGAGCCACTAGTTTAAACAACTAATATGAGTAAAGCCATCCATGTACTGAGTGGATTATTTTGCTGACAGTAAGCACAATAAGAAACCTGTGACAATGGCACAAAAGAGAAAATTCAGAGCCACTTCCAGTAGAAAACCAAAAAGAAGGAAAAATAAATGTTTTAAAAAGATTTGGTCTTTGGCATTGAACAGCATTTCACAATCACCCTTGAGTGTTCTACTAGAAACTTCTATCTTAGAGAGTCTTAATAAAAAGAACATAAAAATGACCAAGTCTTAGAGAGGGATTACAATCTACTTGGTTTTCTCTGCCCTTCTGAAGAAAAAAAGGAGGACATCTCATTATGATAACATGTGTCAGGAAGGAATTGGGAGAAGGCAACTAGCATTTCCTGTGAGGCCTCCCCATCAGATTCCCCACTTGCATTATGCCATTATGCCATGTAATCCTCCAAGACTGATGAAGCAGGCAAAATTATTTCCCTTTTATGCAGATAAGGAAACGGGTTCAAAGAAGGGAGAAAACTTAGACTCAAAATTAGGAAGCACAAAACAAAGAATCAAGTCCTTGTGCTTCTACACGTTGTCATCAGCCAAGAAGCCCAAGGATCTTCATGTAAATAAATACAAAATTCATATAATTTCCAGTTTATACTTGATGTTTGAGAGATTCTTCTCAATTTTTTATATTGCTTCTGTAAAGGGGACAACATTTTGTATACACTAAAGCGATTCAATGTTGTTTGCTCCTTAAATCATTCCTTTTTTTACAGTCTTCCTCGTCCAAGCAAATGGGTGCCTGCACTTGACCTCTCTAGGAAATAAAAAGGCTGCAGAGCTTGAGGTCCAGTCAGGAAGAAAAAGCTGCATCCCACCCCTGCCTCAGGCATCTGTGGAAAGAAGGGATGTAAAGGGAAGGTAACAGTTTGCCAAGTTTCCCAGTTTCTCCTCTGTGAGCTTTGTATTTGGAGAAGCCAAAAGGAAGAGGGATTTCTGGCCCAAATTCTGTTGGGGACTCTGAAGTGATTGCCAGGTTGGCTACTGGCAGCAACCTTAGAGTAAACTGGGGGCACAGAGTGCTCCGAGCTAGGGTTGCATTCCACAGCTGCGTGACAAAGCTCTGCCCCAGCAATTGCTGGAGTCCTCCTGGGTTGCAAACCAGAAGGCTTGCCATGGTCCCACTGTATTTGGTGAGCAGGCCCAGGAGAGGGCCAGGGGCCTTGTCAAGGACAAGCTGGCGACTCAGCAGGCCTACAGGGCCAGCAAGACCAAAGTAAGGGCATTTACTCCAGGAAGAACTACATGGCCCTCCAAAAGAGACTGGATCACAAATTACACCCATCCCAGATGTCGATGTCCAGGAGGACCCCAGAGACCTGGGGAGGCCAGAGGCGCCCAAGGACTCTTGCTTTTGTCCTTCCCTGTCAGTCCCACGTCACTCTTCTACTTCTAAGATTTAATTGGCTTATTTATTATTTGCCATTTGACAAATATTTATACAGTCTTCATTATGTGCCAGGCACTATTCTAAGAGCTTCATAAAGTCTAATTCATTTAATACCTTAACAATGATGAGCAGTAGGGACTGTCAACATGCCTGTTTACAAATTGTAAAAAACCAGGGCATAGAGAAATTTAGCAAAAGCTAACGAGTGAAAACAGAAATTAGACCCAGCCTTTGCTTAACTACTACATTAGAGCAAGCATCCCAAAGGATTACGCATTACCTAGAAAAGTTAAATTGGTCGGACTAAGTCTTAAGTAGATCAGACTAAAGTTCTTCCTTATTATCCACCAAATGAGAGATCCTGAGGAAAACCACATTAGGTACATGTAAGAAGAGGAAAAGAGGAGGAGGGAAAGAGTAAAAAAAAGGAGAAGGGAGAAGAAACAGCATACCTTTTCTCTTAGGATTTGCAGTGTATACAATCTGGACTTTACACAAAACAAAAAGCAATAGCAACAAAAAAGTTAGCAGTTGCCATACTTCCTAAAGTTCCTTCCAAAAGCTTGTAAAATAGGCTAGTTTCTGGAGTGCGGAATGATGACTCATCTGCATGGCTGTTTTCCTCTTACTTCCTCCAGTTACCAGTGGAAAGTTGAAATAGGAAGCACCGCTGGGACATAAGTGAAATCAAAAGACATATTATATTGCCTTAATTTTTTAAAATGGAAAAACACCCAATTCGACAAATGTTCTTCAGTTATGTTTAACTCTTCCCCAAAGGTCCACAAGACCGAAATACCAACCTTCTTCAGCCAGTCCAAACTTTAATTTAAAGGCCTTCCAGCTCACGGCGTAGGCAGCAGCATACCTGCCCATTCAGGAAACATCCCGCAGCTATGGCCATCAGAAGGACAAAACTGATCCTCAAAAACACAGAACGGGACACCGAAGATAGACTGGGTAGAGCTTTAAAAGTTAAATGCACTGTTTTCAAAAATATACTGTCATCCCTAGGATTAAAATGAATTTCCTTCAAGCCCAAAGTATTTTAGAGGCTTCACATGGAATCATGGGATTCCATGCAATTATGTTTTTCCCAATGTGATACAACAAAATGTGGCCACTCCCCATGGTTAAAATACATCCTCAAGGATGACTGTTTCTGATGGGCAGTAATACAGGATACACTGCCGTAAGACGGCAGGTTTGTGGCACAACAATACCTCACACTCATCTGAGAAGATAGGTTTCATTTTTTCAAACTTAACATGCCACTCAACAGATCCTAGAATATGGTGTTAGCACAATGTCTGTAAAAAAATGATTCTTTCAAGGAGGGGAAAAAAAAAAAGAACAGTGCTTTCAATGTTCAGTATCCTTTACATCTGCTGCTCAGCTGGAAACGCTGTTAAAAGGCCATTAGAACCTTAAGGTAACAGACCTCGAATGCTATGAAAGCCATGGAGCAATTTGCTGTTTGTGTTAGGAGTCTCAGCCCCAGCCACTTTCTTTTCATGGGCTGAAAACAGCTTCTGTCATGAGCCGTGAAAATCAATTCCACAGTAACCAGGCAGAAATGTGGCTTAAGGTGGTGTACCCACTGGCTGGCGCTGCACAGCAGAGCCTCCTTCTGGGCATCCGCCGCACCTTCCAGAATTCCCAGACAGCGGCTCCCCAGCAGTGCCCTGTGGCAATGAGCAGCATGGCTCTTCCAGGAACCTTCAGGCTTATCTCTGAGGACACTGGTTCTCTCTAATGTTTAATTAGGTTAAAATCTAAAGTGTCACCCTGAGTGAATGCATAAATGTTGCACTGGGAAATGCCTGCTCTTGCTGATCTGTATTCCATCTTTCTAGTTTTCCTGACTATAGTAATCGTGAGGCTCATTTTTCTCCCAAATTTCACCATTGCAAAGCCTTTCAAATATACAGAGAATTTGTAAACTTTTTTTTTCAAAGGGACAAGGACATAGTTCTGAAAACAAATATTTCAGAGGAATAACGATGGTTTTGTCGAGAGTGATACTGTGAAAACCAGTGATTAGAAAGGTTAAAATCATGTTTAAATGTGTTAGGTTTTTCAGTTATAGGGACTCATTACTACAGTTATAAAATCAGTCTTGGTTACCACGTAGAATTAAGATCATTAAAACTTACATATCTATATTTACTCAACCCTTTGTTAAATTGAAAGCCTTGGTATAGTATGCCAAGCATGTTCTGGGTAAAAATAAATTGCGCTCTTAAATCATTCCAGCTTACATTTATGCATGTAACTTCTTAAAATATTAAATTGTTTGTCTTTACATTGATAACCCAGGCTGAGAAATTGCGTCCAAATTTAATTTGGTAAATGAATATAATAACAAGAAAGAGAAAAAGTATAATTTCAGCTCTTCTGCTGTATTTGATACACTTTATTGTTGAAATGGAATTTTAATGTGATTACTCCAAACATGTTTTTTGACTAAAGGAGAAAAACGTGGGCTTATACCATTTTTATTTGTCTACTGCACAAAATAAATCATGAAGCTCTCCCAGTGATTCTTAAGAGATCTCCAAGACATAATTTTTAGAGAGTGGAAGGTGGTAATTGAAAAGATACTATCCATAATAATTTTGTTGTTGATGACATCATATTTGCCATTTGCAAGCTATTTTATATTCAACTGAAACTGACCTTTTATGAGAGCCATGTGGTAATATAAATGAAATGAATGTATTCTTTATTGCATTCATATAAAGAGAATGGTCTAAGCTTTTAACATAGCACTTGACCTCCTGGTATCTGAATATCCCCAAGTCTGTGAAAGAGTATTGAATAAGATACCACACAATCAAATGAGTAGTAAAAGCACAATAAAAGACTTTCACATATTAGCACTTGATATGTAGAAGTAATTCAAACTATGTTTCCCAAGTTCACTGCAAAGATGTACCTGCAGGAGAAGCTGTCATAGATCACTCAAGGAGTGCCCCAGGACCATGCATTTCCAGAGTATTAATACTTTAGAACTACAAACTCCTATTTTCCAAATATCAAAGATCAATTTAACTCTTTCATTACATTTGTTAAGCCCTTTGCTGTAGAAAAAGAAAAAATAGTGATCTGAAATTTTACAGCTTTTTTTAGTTTTAAAAACTCCCAGTCATGGGTGGTTCAGTGGTAGAATGCTCGCCTTCCATGAGGGAGACCTGGGTTCGATTCCCAGACCATGCACCCCAAAGAGCCTCCCAGTCAATATGGAAAAATGTTAAAAGTTGGTAAATCTGGGAATCTGGGTAGGGGTTGGATTTCTGTACATTATTTTTGTGTTATGTTTGTAACTTTCCTGTAAAAAAACAGGTGGGGGTGGTCATTTGCTTTATAAAAAAATCTCCCAGGCATTGGGATTTAGTTAAAAAAAAAAAAAAGTCAGGATAAGAAAACAACTGTAAGACAACACTTTTTTTATTTTTCAAGAAAAAATTAATTTGTATCATTGAAAAATGTATATACTATATAAATGGTGGCTTATTTGCAAGTTCATTTCACAAGAGCTATTGACTTTGAGCTATTCTGACCCATTAAAAATAATAACTGAGTTATTCATCTTTTAAAAATAAGATTTCAAAGTGCTTTCTTTACAAAGAAAGTTATTGCCTCAACTTCATTACAACCTTCAGAGGTAATACCTCTCTCGGGCTCCCTGAAATTCAGCTGAGGAACACTGGCTGCTGGTAATCTCCACAGTCCTGGATACACAAACAGAGGAAGCCAATTTCTGAAGAAACCTAAGAACGATAATAAGGAGCAGACTCAGTAGCTGATAATGCCTGTAGAACACAGGAGTGCCATGCCCACAATGTACTACAGTATAGCTTTAATTATATGTGCATAAAATGAAGGGTGACCACCTCTAAAGACGGTCTCCTAGCTAAATCTGCACCTGGAAGATTGGTATGAGGAAAAAATTGGCTTAAAAGGAGGGTAGTAGTGAAATTACTCTTGACTAGAAATCTCCTAAGAAAGACATAAATAAAGAGTTATGTGCATATAAACAAAGAGTTACATGCACCCACAGAAGCATGCTATATTAGCAAAGAACCACCAGGATCCTACAGTGAAAGAAATCTAAGATGCCTTTTCCAGTTTCCCCTTTAAAACTATGTTAAGGTTCTCTCTTACACCTGAAGATGTACCATTGGCAGGTGGGTTCAGCCCAAGCACAAGCAGTTATGGACTGCCCTAAGCAATCACTCTCCTTCATTTGTTCCCCCTATGTCCAATGTAAACATTCAAAAGGTGGCTGGGGAAGTCAAGGCTGAGATTTGGAGCAATAAAACACACGCTGAGTGGAAATTCTTACCTAAGATCAAAGTGAAAAACACAAGAACCATTGCCCAAGATATGATCATCTGCCCTGACAGAAATCCACATTTCAAACCATACTTGACGGACAGTGAGAGGAAAATAATCAGAGGTCACTGTGGAATCCTCAAAATGTGCGTTCTAAAATCAATGGTTTTCGAAGTATGTTTCCTGGGCCAGCATCACCAGCAGGGCCAGCATCACCGGAGAACTTGTTAGAGATGCAAATTCTCAGGCCCACATCTGGTCTAGTGAATCAGAAACTCTGGGGGAGGCCGGGGTTGACCCGGTGAATCTGTCTTCAAGCCCTCCTGTGATTCAGACCCACGATATGATTCTAGATTCCTGGTTCTCAATTCTGGCTGCATAACAGAATTATTTCAGGAAATTAAAAGGAAAAAAAAAAAAAAAAACAGCAGTGGCTCTTCCCAGACCAATTAAATTAGAATCTCTGGAGCGCAAGTAGAAGTATTTTTTTTTAACTATACCACTCAGAACAGGTCTGACTCTTTCCAACTCACATGATCCGACTGTCAAAATTTCAGGAATTTTGCAAACTGGTTGTTAAAATTTTGGCAGCTTGAAATTGGCCGTGGTGGAAATATCTGCACCACAGAACTTGGCAAATGCTATAAATCAGGGCTCCCCACCTCCTGCCCTCCACCACCACTGAACCAACAGTCAAAGATTTATCAGTATACCACTGGCCAGTGCTGGAAACTACTGGACTAGAGCAAGTATGGCAAACATCTAATTAATTTAGACCGTCTGGATCACTCCCCTGAAATCTTACCTTACCCATCAATTCCTACGGATTAATATTTAGATTGTAAAAGATTAAGCTGAGCAACTCCGCAGCCTAAGGAAGGGAAGGTGAACTGTAGACCCTCTCTGAGGAGATAACCATAACTGCTTTCGGCCAATGACTCTGGTGTCCCTTTTCCTTTTCTGGTGCCGGGTATGGACACATGAAGCAATTCTGATGGGAGATGGGTGGGGAAATTTGCTGGGTGTCATCTGAGGACAGTCAATGAAATGATACACCTGGGAAGAAATAGTTCCTTTCTGTGCCTCTGGGCATTGTCAGATGCATGGTGGTTTAGGAGCTATCTTGCATCCATAATGAACCTGATCTGGGAGACGGAGGATGGAAGAATAGAAAGACAGAGGAAATCTACGGCTTTGATGATACTGCTAACTTACTGATTTCTTGTTCCTAGAACCGCCTTATATTAGGACTTCTTGTTATGTGAAATCATGGCTTTTCCATATTGTATAAGCCAATTTAGTCAGGATTATCTGTGACCTGCTGCCAAAACTATCTCGCCTGACTCAGATTATTTCAGAAAAGCGTTCCAACAACTTTTCTTCTTTAAATTCTTTTATTGACACTTCTAAATATTGGAGTAAAGTTTATTAAATTTTAAAGTTTATTCAATTTAACTATTTAAAGTCAAATTAAGTTTTTTTTGTTTTTTTTTTAACTTTGCCTCTTCCTTCTCTGGTGACCTTATAATTTCCTCTATAGATACTACTTCAAATTCAATCCTTTTCTCCTCTCATATCCTCTGGGACCTCATCCTCTCATCTCTTAATAATTAAAACAGGACCTACTGTCTGCCCTCCACTCTCTCCCTAGTAGCTTTTAATGATCTCTTCTCCGATCCATCCTGCTGGTAGTGCTTGGCCTATCTCAAACAATACTTTCATCATGTCTTTTCACTGCCAATAACCTAGAATGATGACCCTACTTCCTGCCACACAAAATCTAGGATTTCCAAGGCTCTGCAAAAGTCTAACCCCACCCTATCTGTTCTACATTATTTCTCACAAGTTGAAAATAGGCCCCTTTCCACATAACACTATTTGTTCTCGCTTGTAAGTGCAACCTGAATGCTTTCTTCCTTCACAGCCCTTTGTCAAACACTACCCATCCTTCAAGGGCCCAATTATATTTCACCTCCTTTCAGCAAGGTCAAAGAAGTCTCTTTATTCTCTGATTCTTATCATTCAGAAGTGGTATTGGATACATAAGCTATAGACATAGCATTGTTTAAATCACTGGTAGGCAAGATTGCTTGGTCACATGAAGGTATAATGTAATTAATTCTTCATCTTGTTGAAATCTTGAGACTTTTTTTTACTCCACTACAGCATAACAACAACATCAGCAACAACTGTGGTATAAATTCAACTGAAGACATAGCCAATTACACATATTTTGATAATTCTACACTTCCTTGAAGTTCATTTATCCTACCCTATTTGTGAAATCCCTTTGGCTCAGCCACACTGTTTTTACATTCTTAACAGTTCTCAACTGGTTTTATGATGTTGAGTTTTGTCTCCACTGAAAAGCACACATAAACTATGTCAAAATATTTATATGACCTTGGTAATTGAATTTACATTTCTGAGACGTTTGCTTCTCTCTTCTAACCACCCCCCCACCTCCAGTATTTCTCTCCATCTCTCCCTCACTTCACACATACACATATACACTCCAGTCCCTATCTATTTTTAATCCCATAGTGATGCTCAATAAATAATTTTTTATTGACTAGTGATCTTCCGATAATGTTGATTTTACCACCTAGATACTTTTGAATCCTTCTACTTCTTTCTATTTCCTGTCACCACTCAAGTTAAGAGCTCCCATCTTCTTGTCTTACTGTGTATGCCTTGGCTCTCCTCCAATTCCTTTCCTTCAGAGCAACCAAAGTGACAATACAAAACCATGCCCAAAGAACAAACACTTCATCAACTTTGTTCAATGCCTAAGGCTAAAGGTCAAAGTCTTTACCTTGGCCCACAATTCTTCTCTAATCTCCATCACACTTCTATTCCCCCTCCAGGGCCATTTCCCTTTCTTTCTTGAACTCTTCTTGTGCTACCAGAACCTTTTCACAATCCAGGTAATGTGTGCACCCTCCATTCTCCCCTTCCTTTACCTGCTTTGCATTCATGCCTCAGATTGCTGTTCTTCAAGGAAGCATTTCCAAAGCCCTCTGATTATTTCAAGTCCTCCCATTCAGAGCTCTCATAGAATCAGTGATCCCTAGTTCTACTGACTCATCTCAGACATAACTAACTGTGAATGTTTCACTTAATTTCTGCTTCACTGCTGGGATTCAATCCCATGAGACCCTATATCTAGTACCTGACACAGTGATTTACACATAGTAGGTGCACAATAAATGCCTATTAGATGAATTTTCAAAATTCATTAAAAAGGAAGAATAGTTATGAAAATAATAATTTTACTAAATCATCTTACTGCCCTTGCTAGAAGTCTTTTGAGAGAAGATGTGAATCAAGGAAAAATAGAGTCTTACCATGTTACTTTTGCATGCTTGAATGTAATATAAATTAAAATTAAGCTGTTAAAATTCTTTTATCCACAATTTATTTACTAAATTGTTATTTACAAATAACAATTGTAAAATAAGTAAACTTATATTTCTATACAAATTGAGTGACTGAATGGTGGATCAGTTTGGTTCAAAATGACTTAATTTTATATTTTATAAGTATTCATGACACTCATCCATAATCTTAAAAGAAATCAACTCACCCTCTGGAATAAATTATGGAGCAATGTTTATATGATAACATTTTAAAGAACATAATGCAATACATTTTTATTTTGGTATGCTGTATAGTGGGGTTTACATTTCATTCTTTTTCCATGTGACTATCCCCTTATTGCAGCACTAATTGTTGAAGTTTTGTTTGGTTGGTTTTTCAATTGTTTGTTTTTTGGGAGGTTCATGGGCCAGGAACCGAGCCCAAGTCTCCCACGTAGCAGGTGAGAATTTTACCACTGAACTACCTTTGTACCCCCAATGTTATAAATTTTAAATCACTTTTAATACTGGCCTACATTTTTACTTGCAAGCTATTAAAAATAGTGCAATTGCAAAGATGTAAGTTTTACGTAAAATGTGTTATCATTCAACTCAAATGAACTCTTGTTCCCGATTATGACATATTATCCTCTAATTAAATCAGCTGAGATAACTCTGTTTGCAAGGATCACTCTATAATTAATTCCCAGATCAAGAGTTTAATGAGTGGCAAGCCTAATAGCCCAGATTTTAGATGGCTTTGATACCTGGAACTAATGCAATTCTTTCAGAAATCTAGTGACTTGCCAAATCATAAAACATATGAAGTTCAACTAACTCATTTTTACCTCACTATTCTTTCAAAAGACTTTTAAGACATCAGCTAACTAAACAGAGACCAAAGGAATCAGAAATCTTTGAAAGAGGCAGACGAGTGGAAATTTAAAATTTATCCAGAACTAAGATATTTAATATGGCTGTAAAAGAATAAGAGTTACCAAACACTGTTTTTCAATTTATGTTAATTTTGGTATCTACACGTAACAGAAAAAAGATCTGTGTTAAGGACAAATGTATTAAATAAGATGGTTTGCTAGTGGTGGTGCAGGGAGTATTGAAGGGGGGGCTAGAGGAGGGCAGGTGGGGGGATAGATTGCAACTGGAAGACAAGTTATCTGGGAAGGATAACCACAAAAAGGAACTCCTGTTGGAAAAAGGTCAGGTACCCTGAAGCATTACATATTTTAAAACTTGAAACCAATGAAAAAAGACCAAAAGAATTGTTTAATTGATAAGTATACTATAAATGAATTTTTTAATTTCTACTTTTTTTAGAGTTTAAGAAAAAAAATCTGATCAATTGATACCAAAGAAAGGGGACAGAGTTTAATGCTTTATTAATGTTCAACTCCCAAAATGCCTGAGACAGAAAAACAAAGACAAAGGAAATATTGAGAACAGAGTCAATTATTTTTTTTTCCCAATCTGTGGAAGTAAATTTCCTTCATCCTTCTACCCCCATGAACAACTTCTTATAATAAGTTGTATTGAACAAACCCAAAATTCCAGTAGACATAGTATATGGAAAGAAGCAAACACGTGTATTTTAGATTCTATTGTTTCCATAACTCCATCCATACAATAAAATCACCAGGAAGTACATACAAACATGAACATTGGTAGAAAGAGTGTGGCCAATTCCTGAACACAAAATCCAAATTCAAAGTGATTTTGACCACTAGTAGGTGTTAGAAGAAAACAGAATGAAATTCAGATGAATAAATGCAAGGCCGTACATGTGGGCATTAAGAATAACAGGCTATATACATATTTGATGGAAAAAGAACATAAAACTTACCATTTTAACCATCTTTAAGTATACAGTTCAGTAGCATTATTTATTTTTACAGTGCTGTGCTACCATCACCAACTTTCATGGTTAGACTTTTTCATCACACAGACAGAAACTCTTTACCCATGAGGCAAAAACTTACCATTCCTCCTCTCCCCTCCCTGCATACCCACCTGTGGGTAACCTCGAATGTAGAAAGGAATTTATTTTGCATGCATTCATTCCACAAAAGCTGAAGGCTTGATACCATAAAGGAGTGGATGGGGTTGGGTTTATGGATTCTGGAGCCAGAGTCCCTGGGTTTAAATTGAATTCCAGCTTCATATCACTTAGTGGCTGAATGATCCTTGGGAAGTTAATTATTTTAGTCTCTCTGAGACTCAGTTTTCTCATCTATAAAATGGGGATAAGATAGGACCTAATACATTACTAGGAGGATTCAATATGGTAATGTTGTTACAGGAGTTTAGAATAGATAGGTGCTCAGAACAGAGCAATTTCTATATGCCAGATTGCTAAATAAAATTGCATTCCATGAGTAATGAAAAAAGTGAACATGTAGGCCAGTAAATGACCAGTCTGCTACGAAGTATTATAAGTATATTCAAACAAGGCTCAAAACATAAAACTGTGGCACAATAAGCCCTAAAACATTTTCTGAATTGCCTAGGCTTTTAAGCAGGTGCTATTTGAGGCTATGGCATTCCTATAGAAAGATTAGAGCCACCAAAATGAATGGGGTTGGAAAAGGAAGTAATATGACTGATCCTCAAGGAAAGGCGAAATATTTCCTTTGATCACAATAACTGTCCTAACAAAGAAACTGATTACCCAATGCTTGATATCTTCCCAGTAAATGAAACAAGAGAAATTAAGCAAGCACACTGTGCAGGCTTCAAAGTAGAAATATAGAAACATTTATGTATCTCAAGAATTGCAAAGCATTAGAAAGGATTGCTAAGAAGGGCTTAGGAGTCTATTCCTTTGGAGGGCCTTCAAATAAGGATAGAGAGAGTCTATCTGATCTACCTGGGATGGGGTAAAATCAGTGCTGAGTGAAGATTAATGGCACAAACTGCTGCTTCAAGGCCTCCTCTATCCAGCACTCTCAGAAAGTATAACTATATATTACCCATCCAGGTCCCTCATCCATTGGATTTGAAGAATTCTCTCAGAATAGAAAAGGGCAACACTATTTTACATATGTGAGTTCTGAGTAAAAGTTTAATAATGTCTTGATGAAACTTTATTACTCTTCAGTTATTTTACCGAACAAGCTACCTGCAAATACCTTTCAATTAGGAGCAGGTCTCATGAATCTGAAACCTTAGCAGTTCTTTTGAATCCTTGTTCCCTGGCAGACTAATGGCATGCGCTGTTTCTCAAGCAAACCATTAAAATTCCAAATAAGGAAAAGGATAAAACAGAGTTTAAAGAAAAGAGAATCACCACAGACTAATTCTTAACTCTACTAACTAAGTAAGGGTGTGTAATATCAGGAACTAGGAAGAGAAGGGGGAGGGATGGTTTATTTAATAACAGCACTTATCTCCCAAGTGATTATTCCAACAGCAGTAGGTAACACTGAGTAAAGTTTACTTGGAAAAAATGTATATCCTTAAAAATACAGTTATCTTTCAATTCATTTATTTTCCTATCAAATGTGCCTCTGACCCCACAGTGACCTGTATCATGATTATGTCCACCAAAATCAAAGGACACCAGGTTGAAGCCAAAATCAACAGGGTATTTGGTCCTAGAAAGTGAGTTTAACAAAAATGCATTTATTTCAGAAATTCACAGATAATTATCAAGCACTGTAATCGGAAGGGGGTGGGGAATAAAGGACTTTTTTTAAAAATCTATTGATGGACTTGTGTTAAACACTCAGAATGTTCCTCAGCAAAGTATGGTGACTACAGAAATTATTTACACTGAAAATCTTCACTTCAGGGTTGAGATTTGCATTTTGAGGAGAATGAACTATTGTCCCCTGCCTGTCCCATTATCCATTAAAGAACACTGAAGCAATTTAAAAATATTTAACCATTCTTTGCGATATCTTATCTGAAGTCATGTTGAGAAATACGAGTTTAAAGATAAAATTAGAAAAAGCACCGATTAGAGGGGGAAACATTCCTAGAAGTGATCCATAGTATAAGCTTTAAAGGAGAATTTCCAGAGGTTTGGGGAGAAAAAAAACGAAGTGATCCTTATCAATTAATTAAAAAGAATGAAATAACACCAGACAAAGGGGAAAGAGAGTTAAAAAAAAAAAAAAAAAAACTTAAGGAGAAGTGGGAGCAGTTGCTCTCCATTCATCGATTAACAAATTAAGGCGTTCTAGGAAAGGGGGAGGGGGGACAAGCAGCCTTCTGATTCACTACAGGTTCCGCCTTTGACTCACCAGAGGCTTGGGCTGGCTCTGAATTGAAAAAGGCTCCCTCTATATAATGCACCGCACTGTTAGCCTGATGGATGGGCTTTTTCATTTTTCCGTCAATGCCTAAATTTATATAAATGTATCAATTTCGGCGTAAGTAATACTCTCCCGTTTCTAGAGTTTGGAGAACAACCATAATAAAGTAACACTCCACTCCGTCTCGAAGCTGTGTTGTTTTAAGATATCTGCAAAATGCTTTTCATTCATCGACCAGGTTCGCTGGCAAAACACAGAGACGGTGATGGAAATCCAGCGTTTTTCTTGATGGCCTGAGGTCGTTAAGGATTTCAGCTTCCAGATTTGAGCAGCCCGCGCCCTCGCAGCATCCCCTGGTCTCTCTCTGCCTCCCTCAGTTCTGCTCGCAACCAGCCAGAGGATTATCTCTCCCCGACACGTTTCATTCACAGAGCCCCAGAGCGGCACAGATTCGGTTGGAGCTAAGAGCCGGAAAACACGCACTCAGGCTGCTCCGCAAGTTTTTGGAGACCAAGTGCTACCCACAGCCGCGCCGGGAAAGGGGGTGGGGGTTCTGAGGCTCCCGGGAGAAGAAAGGCAGTGTCTGTTAGTGTCCGGGCACCCGGGAGAACACGGGTTCCGCCGACCTCGAGCCGAATTCAGTTGGGGAACTGAAGCACCCACTTAAACTGGCTCGGCTGCCAAGTAAAGGCAGGCGGCCGAGGCCGCGCTCAGGACCGGGAGCAGAGCCCGGTGGTCAGAGTGTCCCCCGAACCACAAGTGATCAACCGCAAGTGAAGGGAGCACTGAGGGACCATTACGGGAAAGCCCGTCCCAAATCCGAAACAGGCAGTCCATGAACTACTCAAAGCAGCCCTAAAGTGCAGCCGTCCGGAGGCCGGGCCCCGACGGGCGAGCCCCTCCACCAGCCTCGCCTACCCCCCGCCGGGACGCCGTGCTCTTCGCCTTCGCGAAGAGGAAGGAGGTGGAGGAGCTGGAGGAGCCCTTGAGTCTCTCCACAGCCCCCGCCGGCGCGCGGGCGGGAGGGAAGAAGGCGCCACTCAGACTGTGGCGCTGGGCAAACTGCGGCCGCAGTTCTCCCAAGTTTGCCCGGGCAAGAGGCGCGGGCTGGGCGCCTAGCTCCACGGTCACCCCCGAGGGTCCCATCCTCCCCGGCCGGCCCGACCCAAACCGAAAACCAAAGGGCAGCAAAGGCGCGAGAGGAAAGGGAGGGAAGGAGGGAGCGCCCGCGTGCGCACACAATGAGGCGGCTGAGACGCACACCTTCCCCCGCGGGAGAAGCCGCAGGAGCATCCATCGCCCGCCGCGGAGACGCGGCGTCCCGGGGAGCCTCGGCAGAAAGTGAACCCCAACAACTTAGCAACAGGGGGAAGAAGGAGGGCCCCGGGCGGCGAGGGGAACGTGCAGCCGCGGCGGTCTGCAGCCTGCCCGGGTCGCGCTCCCGCGCTTACCTGCGATCTCCTGGTAAGGGATGTCCGCCAGGCTGAATCCCTTGGCGCCGTACGCCTGACGGACCTCGCCGCAGCTCCGAGCTTTCACATCCGCCCTGGCAGGGAGGGACAGCAGCAACCCCGAGAGGGGAAAAATCACAGCCCAGATCCAAGAAACCATGGTGCAACATGCAAATCCAGCTCGGCAAACCCCAGGGCCCGTGCGCTCTTCACCTTGCCCCTCAAGCCGAAAGCCCGCCAGAGCCACCGGCGCGCTCCTCGCAGCTGCCCAGCGTCACCCCCTTCCGCCGGCCGAGGGGACGAGCAGCGCAGCCCTCTGGACTGCGCTCAGCAAACTTTTATAAGCCAGATGGAGGATGGCAAGCCAACCAGGGCTGGCCGGGAAAGCAGCCGCCTTGCTCTTCTAGCCCCCCAGATCGAAAACGGTGCAATAAAAACGAGAGAAGAAGGAAAAGCAATGTTTCAAAAAAAAAAAAAAAACACCAAACACCATGCGGGTACAGGGCTGCTATCCGAGTGTTGAGCCGCGCAGTCCCGAAGCGCTGCGAGCTCGGCTCGCCTGAGTGTGCAGCCAAGGTAGGAACGCGCGCCGGCTCTCCCGGGAGGGAGATGGACAGACAAGCGCGAGTGTGTGCGCGTGAGTGTCGGTGTGAGCGCGGCGTTCTCGGGGAGTTGTGTGCGTGGAGGTATGTGCTGGGGAGATACGGGATCCAAGGAAAACCTGAGGGAGCCTGTGAGAGTCCTCCTGAAATAGGAACAGAGAAATCCTGGAGACCGACACTTGGAGGCAAGAGGGAAGGAGAAAGGAGGGGAGAGAGAAACGTGCTACACATTGCACAGCCGAAATTCAGAGGCAGAGTCGAAGGCAAAACCTGGACTGGATCTCTCGCTGATTGGTGGTGGTGGCGGGGCGGAAATGTTCCTGTTCTCATATTCTTCAGGCTCGTCTGAACCGCAGCCTTTAATGGCAATCCAGACACATAAAGGGTATGTTTAAGTCATTAACTTATACGCTATCAAACTCTGCTTTGTGCATGTAAAGAACAATGCAATTCCAGTTATGGTTCTTAATATGTTCATGACCTGCTGAAACACAAACCCAGGGTAGAATAAACTTACAGGGGCAACCCCGGGTTAGCAGAGCACCTTCACAGCTCTAATTGTCTGATTTCTGTTTGGTTTTATTTTATTTTCTAAAGACAAGTTGTCTGTATACACATTATATCACAAGTTCTTTCTTTCTTTCTTGTTTTAATTTTTCTTTCTGGATTCAGAAATCTCACCCATTTTAATTTTAAAAATTCCATAATCTCGGATCAGTAATCATTGTACATAGGTTCCCAGTATGTGCTGGGAGCAGTATGTGTATGGGAGGGAGCAGTGTGGATGGAACCTACAGAGAACTAAAACAATGAGAAAAGGAGAGAGCAAAGGTCAGTGGAATGGGTGGTCTCCCTTCCCTCTCCCCAAATGCGTGCACATACTAGATTTCATTTTCTTCCAAGTTAACAGAATTCTCAAGTGGAAAGTGAATTCACTTTTTTCTTCTTGTCTTCCTTTTCACACCGAAATGCGTTGAAATGGAGTAAGAGTGAAAATTCAGTTTGGCCCATTTTCATCAACTGTTTGATTTTAATAGACACAGTGAACTCTGCTAGGCCCAAGAAGTCTTGAAATCCAAATAACACATTTCAATATGAGGACATAGAAACAGGTAATTAAATTAAACTCAAGCAGATAATAGTAATAACAATAATAGATTATGTTCAGTCACTTGGGTGCCCATATGTATTACGTCAGCACATATTCAGAAATTACCAGTGGATGATGTGCAGTTCTGTGGAGCTCATCTATAAAACTACACATGAAGATGTTTCTCTGATGATGCTGTTAATGACCAGAATGGCTCATGAAATTTAGGCCATCCTATTTGTCATCACCATCACAGTTATAATCATCATCATAATCAAAACACACCAGGTAAATCTTCCTCTCTTTAATAAACCCTTCCTCTCTTAATCCACCAAGAAGATGCTCAAGTTTATGATCCAACCTCATTTAAGTTATGAAGATCCTTTTAAAATGAGATTGTCTTACTTACAGGGTGGCTTTTTCTTCTTCCAAACTCAATAGTTGAATTTCTGTATCAAAAAACAACACACAGGGTGGTGCGACAGTGGCTCAGTGGCAGAATTCTCACCTGCCATGCCAGAGACCCGGGTTCGATTCCCAGTTCCTGCCCATGCAAAAAAAAAAAAAAAAAAAAACATATGATATATTTATTCTCTTGAATTATCAGCAGGATTTTTGCCATCATGATATTGTTATAGCTGGCAAACCTTAAGTCACTGAACTTAATTTCCACAATATGAAATCAAGATGAGAACAAAACATGCTGTAGTATCTATGGGGCCAGAGGATGGGGTTGGTAGGATCAGGAATCGCTGTAACTAAGTCATTAGTTCTGTGATATTTGACAACTTGATCTCTCTCAGACTTCTTTCTGTCATAGCCAGGTGACAGACATTGTGCAGTCCAGGGGAAGGGGAGAAACACATATACACCCTAACCTATCATCTCAGACTCAGCCCTGAATTTAGCAGTAATTTGCCCTGAACTTAGCAGTATGTAACAGACAGCACAATAAAAAGGAACTTTGAAGTGGAGAAGGAATGAGCAAACAACAGTATATGTGATTTTAAATTATTTGAAAATCAATCATTCAGTATTTAATGAGCTTTCAATGCAACTATACAACACTATGCTATTGTACATAGTCCCTACCCTTATAAAATGACCTTGGGATTTTGTAACGAGGCTAGTATAAAGAATTACTAACTTAATTATGTATAAATAGATCAATTTAATCCTATGGTGGGGGGAGGGTGTGTGAAACAATTTAGGGTAGGATTGTGAACTCTAGGTCATACCAAAAAATTAGGTAATATGTGTTCCAGGTGTTCTCAATCCCTGCTTGGTCTTTGGTAAGGCAGCACTGTTTGAAGTAGTGTCAGACATTCCAACTAAAGGGAACAGCAAGAGCCCAGGCGAGGTAAGGGAATGAGCATAGATGTTTTGGTGTTTCACAGAAGAAGTTGACTAGAAAGACAAAAGCTCACGCTAAGGAGGAGAAGTAGGTGGTTTAGATAGAAAAGTTGGTGAAAGGGCTTGAATGACAATTATAGTTATTATATTGTATGTAGTAGTAAAAGAGGTATAGAATTTGAAGAACATTATACAAGAGGAAGCAAAGAACTAGAAGTGAAAGGCAAGTAGGAGAAATACCTAGGACTCTGCCACAATGATAACAGCTTGAGGTAATTAAAACCTAGCATAAGAGAGTAGTAAATGGAAAGAAGAGGAAGATACAATTTGAAAAAAAAAAATAATTAACATGATTTGGTGCCTAATTCTAGATGCAAGAAGAATTACTAAACATTTAAGTTTGTGAATCTCATTGGGAAAATTCAGTATATTATAAAAAATACAGAAATAAGACCACAGTTTATACAGCACTTTCATAACCCAGCTGGTTTTCAGAGCTTTCTCTTTGGGGCATAAAAGAAATTGAATGTCAGAGAGAGAGAAACTCTTAGTCTTGAGGAGCAGCCACAGTTGATGGGCTGGTAGAACAATTGCTGTTAAGTTACCCACATGTAACCATCCCTTCTTTCTTGCTACCTTAAGCCGGATTGGATTTTTTGGGCAATGTGCCCGACAGCACGAGATGAGCCACAATTGTGCTAAGCCAGTCCTGCTGACCCTTATTTCTTTTCTATTAAATGGTGTAAGGGTGGACAAGGTAGCCATCTCCGACCAATGAGATGTAAAGGAGAAGGCTTCTAAGAATCATTTTTTTTCCTCTTACAAGAGGGAAGACTTATAGGAGAAGAAGTATTGTTTTTCGCCTCAACATCCTTCCTTCTTATGGCTCTATGCCTGTAATTAGGAGACGGGGTGTTGCTAGTGGACAGAATGACAGAGCAGAAAGATGCGAAGAGCCTACAACCTTAGGACCCCAGCCAGCTCTGGGACTGCCAACCTCTGGACTCTTAGTTAAATAATCAATAAATATCCTTGAAGTTTAAACCACTGTCAATTGGTTTTTCTATTATTTACAAAGGAAAGCAACATCGATTAACACAGCAAACTAAAGGAAGAAGAAAAGAAATTGAAGGCAGGAGACAAAAATTTGTTCAGTTGGAAGAAAAGAACAAGCATCAGGTAGTGTTATGGAATTCAAGTTGGGAGTAGATTTTTAAACATGAACCAAATTGCAGTGGACATCAAGGATAGGGAAGATGGAGAAATGGTACTTGGATGATAATAAGGAGGCTTTCTAGAAATTTTGGGAGAAACGTTTTTGCAAAGTATTAGAATGGATGCCAGACCACACAGAATTCTATATGAAGTGGATAGAGACATTATGGAAATATCAAGTATAATCCATTACAGTGTGATAACAGCCTTATATATGGAGGAAGGTGGAGTGTTTCCTAGACAAAGTTTCCATGACTGCAGGCAAGAATGGATTTCTAGGAATAAATACTGATTTAAAATACAATAGCCTCTTTCTTGGTAAGTTGATATTATTTTTTTCTTCTCTTATCTGCATGTTCTAAGTTTTCTACATTAAATATGAGTTCTTTTAATAATGAGAAAAACATCAATTTAAATTGCAATAAATCACATTCTTTACCTAAATACAAATAATAAGATTTGTGTCATGTTTATTGAAATTAAGGGGTCTTACCATTATCTTACTTATGTAAAATAAACTGCTGTTGATACTTATCTAAATAAAATAACAACTTGAACTAAGAATTTTTTTGTTATTAAAAAAACCTAATCCTAAAACGCAACCAAATCCTAATAGTTCATTTACCATTTATTGAACCTTTAGAGTATACTTAGCACCAATATAAACCAATTTAAATTTTTATCTTTAGGGCATCTGAGAACCAGCTGGGTTGCTAATGAACTCTTAAAGAAAACCAAACTCCAAGGATCAGTGGATTCTTCTTGTCTTGCAATATTCTAAAACTCTGAAGCCAGAGCTCTTTGACTTACAGAAGTGATACATGTGATCTATTTAATTAAGTTTTTGCCTAACTGTTATGTTGTGGTTTAGCTGAGAGAATTGAAAGAGCCTCGTTATTGAATTATGTTTCGTTTTCATATATGCCAGATGCTGAGACAGCTAAAGTATTTCATATACTCTTAAGTACGTGCTCATATTTACTTGAAATATTACTATCAGTCATCAAGAGGTATAAAGAGCAAATATTTTAAATCATTACAGTGATTTAAAATCTTATTTTCAATTTCTCATATGTATTAATGGTCCAGAAGTTTACTCTCCATTGATTCTAAGTGAGTTTCTTGCCTAGAAATGCATCTTGGATTATTAACTAAATTAAAATATTAAGTAACAAAACATTTATCTTCAAAAATTGGTGTTAAGGCTAACCCTGCCTTGGAACAGTCTCAGGGAATGTAATGCTAGCAACATCATTTTATATCATCATTAGTAAAGCTTATTGTATATCAAGAAGAGAGTTTCATTTCAACTTTATGGCTCATATTATTAATCGTTGCCTTCAACAGTGTCATTATTTGAAGCTCACGTGTTTTTGAAGTGTTACCAAATCAGATATGTAAATGTAGCAGAGAGACACAAATGAAAATTTTATTGCATGTTAATAAACTTGCAGTTTTGATAGTTCATAAAAGAAAAGCATTTAACCTTGTCTTACTTGTTATAAATTCGGGTATTAATATTATGAATGGTAATTCTGCAGTAAGCAGTAAGTTTGAAATACGTAGATTATTAGAACCACACGTCTTGGCAGTCATTACTCCAGTTCTTTTGCTTTTGTGAAAGTCGAATGGAGTTTTGTGTAGTTTTCAGATTATCTGGCACTATAAACAATGACATTCCTTAAAGCAAGTTGAAGACAACACACACTGGGCAGGGAATGGTTCTTCATGTGTTGCTTAGTTTTATGACTAGAATGCTGCTACTCTCTTTATTAAAAATGATTCCTCAGAATTTAAGAACTCTAAGTTAATTAACCATCATTAATTATTTCAAATTTAAATAAGCAGTACGAAAGAGTTAGTTTTGAGGAATAACTGATGATGGACCCATAATATATTGCAATTTTTCATTATTTTACTACATAGAGGCCTCTGTTCTTTTCACTGTGTCCATGAAATTTCAATTCAGAAGACCTTTTCTACAGGAACAATAAGATAATTTTCTTATTGAGCTTTAAAAAAATCTAAAGTCTCCATAAAGAGGAAGATGAACACAGAAGAAGTTACTTTAGCTTATAAAATCATGAGAAATTTTAAAAGATACTAATGTGATTAAATCTTGCTATCTATGGTCATATTTTGACATGAAGTTACATTTAATAATGGGAGGCCATCTGAAAAACTAAAATTTAATAACCAATATATTTAAAGCTTCTGAATTTGTAGACTTTTCTAATAACTTCAAAATAAGATGATTAAATTCATTTACATAAAGTAGCTTAGATATTAGAAAGAAACAAAAAGTGAAATTTTAAAATGGATTCTGTTTCATCTACTGGTAAGTAAAACCACTTTGCTTGAGCATTACATATTAGAGAAGTTTTTTATTTTTTGTTTTCCTGTGGAAAGCTGATGAGAGGCAATGTTCTTTGAGGGTGAGCAGACCCATTAGCTTTTGTCTATTTAGTGGCTGCTATCACACACATCCTATCTAGAGGCCACAAAAATTATATTGTGATTCATAAAAAAGAGAAGGTGATACTAAAATATTACTCTATAAAGAGAAACTCAGATCCTAGGTCCAAATGAAACCAGGTCACTAGTGTCAATTATTAAGGTAGCAAAAACTTCAGTGATAAATTTTACTTTTTCCTTTGACAGGGATTATGATTGTGCTATTTAGTGATTTCATTTGAAGAGGCCAATCTAATCCCTAAAAAAAAAAATAATAACTGATTCTATTATCTCTTAGTTGAGTTACAATTTGTGCCGGTTTGAAACTATCAGGTAGTCCAGCAAAACCATGCTCCTTAATTTTCATTCAATATTGCTGAGTGGGATCTTTCTGATTGTTTCCATGGAGATGTGACCCACCCAATTGTAGGTGGTAACTTTTGATTAGGTGGTTTCCATGGAGATCTATCTCCATCCATTCAAGGTGGGACTGCTTACTGGAGCCCTTTAAGAGAAAACCATTTTGGAAAAAGCTACAGAGCCCATGCAGCCAGAGACCTTTGGAGATGAAGAAAGAAAACACCCCTGGGAAAGCCTTACGAAATGAGGAGAGAAAACTAGTAGATATCACCATGTGCCCTCCAAAACTTCATCTGCCCTTTAGAGTAAAGGTATGTTTCTCTGGATGCCTTAATTTGGATATTTTCATGGCCTTAGGAGCATACAATTGCAACTTAATAAACTCCCTTTTTAAAAGCTATTCCATTTCTGGTATAGTGCATTCTGGCAGCTTACAAACTAAAACACAATTATAAATGTTTTAAATAATAATTCTTATTTATGAAGTCTTTCAATCTTGGCTCAATCACTTTCATGTTTGCAGTGAATGTACAAAGACAATTTGTTTCTTCAATTTAGTCATTGCAAGGAATAATAAGTACAAGAATTAAGCAGTGAAATGTACTACCTAAGACTCAGGAAAACAACTTCTCAATGTGCTCAGATAAATACTACAATTTATTCTCCCTTGGTGCCAAGATTTTTAATTAGGAGTTTTATGTATGAGTGTTTTGTTTTGTTTTGTTTTGTTTTAAGTTGAGATCTTTTAAAATGTTCATGTATGTACTACCCTATCCCACATCGAGTAAAGTTAACTCCCCATCTATGGTTATTCTATGCCTAGTTGTGTCACATTATCAAAGATCACAAAGGCTGAGGAAAGGAATAATAAATCATTAGGTTTATGGCCTATGTAACAAATCAAACTATTAGTAATTTTTAGATCTATGGTTAAGAAAACAGCAATGATCTTGATCTATGTTATTTACTGGCAAGCAAAATCTAAACAAACTTAATTCCTTGAATTTATATAAAACATTTATGACCCTCATTCCATTCTTTATCAGCCACAAAAAGGTAGAATATTTTAAACTTCACATAAAACATCATCAGGCTTTACTTGAATAATATGGTTTTATTTGTCCTCATAATCTGAACTCACTTCCAAGCAATCATTTCTAACATTTGCCTCTGTATTAACCTCATATATTTGATTACATTTCAGGAGGAAATAATTAAATATTTGTGATAGATTAAACCTAGTGTATTTTTTTAATGTTATTTGGAAAGGAATAAAAAAGTCTGGGTTTATAAGTAGATGTTCAAGCAAAGAGAACAGGCAGCAACGTGCCTTCAGTACTCTCCTGATGTTCATTTGCAATCATAGTCAATCAATGCTGAGGATATTACTAAGTAATCTGGTGCTGTTTGCTTTTAATTGGTAAACTATCTTCCAAAAATAACATCTTCAGGCTTCACAACACCCTAGTCATAGAGCCATTAGAGAATGAATGTCTTTACTGTATGGGAGGGCCTCTATGAATAATGAATGGGGCTCTATTTTTCCTGGGAAACAAACATGTACCGGCATGTTCTTGGTAATGAACCGCATTGTGAGTGTGCCTAGCATAGAAGGATCTTAAATCTGCTCCAACTTCTACCTAACTTTAAGAAGATAACTGATTTAAAAATTCCATAGAGGCTTAAACCACTTCATTTTAAACTTATAACATCTGCCTTGCTTATTTATTGCTGTTACAAGTTTACAGTGATGATTTAGCACAAAAACTGAAGAGATGAGGGATCATATTACAATCTCTAAGGGGCAGGACTGGCTTACACAAATTTGAGAGGGAAAGAAAAGAACATTTGAACACAGTATTTAAAGAACTAGAAGTTCATCTTTATTTTAAACTTCACAAAGCCGTAGTTGAACCGTGATTTTGGGGGGCATCTATAAAGAGTAAAGTTTGTGCTGTGCAAAGTATACTCAAATTTAAATATTTGTGCAAGAATATTTTGCAATAACTGTTGAAAAGTAAGATCTAAGTTTTTAAACATAATGACCTTGCAGTGTGTCTCAAACTATTTGGCTTTTCCTTTAGAAAAATCATGAAAGGGCTTAATGTATTTTGTAAATTACTTCCATAATGATTTCACTTACAAAGAATATGATTTGCTAGTCTATTTTCATAATGAATGAGAGCTTAATGAATCACACACACTTCACCAGTCAACAGAAATATGGGGCATCACAGTATTGAATTGAAATATTCATCATAAAAGTTCTTTGGACTTTGGCAAGATTTATAAAGTTTTTTTATTCCTATTTTTTTTTGGAGGGGGGTAGAACATATTCTTGTTCAAGTTGACTTAAAGGATTAGTTAACCATCATACAAAGTTATTTTGCATTGTAATTCATAACAGTTCAAATGGAAAATTTTATGCCTGTATGATGGTTATGAATTTTCACAGGCCACAAAACTCACGTGTAAGAGATGAAACTTCCTTTATTTCTCCATAATGAACTTAATTTCTATTTCAAGTCTCTCTTCTACTCAAGCAGAAAATTTAATCTTACCAATTCAAAGTAAATTTAGTTATGCAAGAATTTTCTCAGGTTTATCTCCCTCTCCAAAGAGAGTTCTTTTCTTACATAGGGATAATGAGATATTCAGACGTTGGTGAAAACAGATCATCTACTGGTTGGTTAATGTTATCTTCTAGACTGACATTCTCAGAGATGTAAGGAGTCTTTTTCCACCCCTGGCTAACATGGTCCACACTATATTCTGGGCTATGCTAGTCATCCTCTCACCTGGAACCTTTGTAAACCCACCTGTATGTGAAAACCACTAGTAGTGACAACTACTTTTATTTTTGTAAATTTTTCTCCGACCATCTGTTGATTGAGCAAAGAGGGTTGGGTTACCCTCTTATATCTCTCTGCAGTTTTCTCACTCTATACCTGTATCCATACAGCAGTCTCTGTTTCACAGCTCCCATGCCATGGCAGTGCGAGGAATATCAGAAGTTATAGACCACCAGTGTTTTCAGATAAAAAAGTCAAGTCAGAGTACAGATCGCCACACCAGGGGAGCCCTAATCCAATCACGGTTCAGCTCACAGTCTGGCCACAGGGAAACTCCAACGTCTGCTTGCTTCCTCCATCATTCCCTGTTCCCCCTTATGTAGCATTTTTATCTGTAACTGTATAAGAAGACAACTCTTGCTTCATGTATTTTATGTCCTTTCTAATTTATTGCTTAAGTCCTATATAACAGAGCTTGCTTCTTTCAGCACTTAGACTCCTTGTAACTCAAAAAAAGTTACACTTTCCTCTTTGAGAACGTTCCAGCTCTTAAGAATCAAAAGCCATGTAGGTCAAGACTGTTGTCGCTGCCATAAATTTTAAGAGACTTCTCCAAAATTTGAAAGATGTTAATTGACTTCTTTGGAATCTCCCCTTGACAGTGTTTACACTCACTAGGTGGGTGGAAATTGTCAGGATAACAGAAGTATGGAAGGGAACAAAAACAATATATAATTTCTCATATATTTAAGTTGTTGTTCTTGTATGTAACAAAGCAATGGAAATGAGGCTTTGAAGGAAATGGAAGCTTACATGTGCAAATCTTTTTCAGAATTTGAAGTACCTTACCATAAATTCTTTATCCGCTCATACAAACATAAGTCCTTCAAGTAATTATTGATTGCACTATGCTACAACAATTAATAAGACTTATTCCCAGGCCTTGAGCTGCTCAAGGTGAAGTGGGTTAAGGATCCTATGACACCCTGGTGAGACAAGTAGAGCTAGGAGAGATAAACATGTACCAAGTTGCTCTACTACAGAATAAACTTGTGTTTATCTTGTTGTATTTTTCTGCTGTAGAGGGACACATCCTTCATAGTTACCTTGACCACTCAAGGAGTCACTGAAGGTACCTTCTCTCCATCTCACTTCCAGCTTCTTCTGTGGGATGGGTGTCCCTTAAGCAGATGTAGGGAACTTAAACCAAGCCTTTTAATATCTGAGGTTCTTAAACATGAAATGGCAATCCAGGGAACTGATTCTGGCATAGATAGATATTTTGTTGTTGTTGTTGCAGTTGTTATTTGCCTAAATCAGTAGAAATGATGCCAGATTTTTAATCTCAGACATACCTAAAAATGTAGGATTTACTATTATTTCTTGAAAGATTACCACTTCAAACCAATTAATCTGCATAATATACTTTTCATGTAAACATGAGTCATGTTATGATTTATATTTTATGGATTGACAATTTGCCTTTTTATATGACTTTACTCAAATTAATTAAGGCACTGGTTTGGCTACACTAACAATGTTGATTTGGATATATTTTAATTATAAGAAGAGTGGCTCAGATAGCCCAGAAAATAAGACAATGAAATTTACTTTTGGCTTTGAAAATATTTATTGATAAATTTGATTATCCTAGCATCTAGAAAAAGGCCTTACCTATAATTGGCCCAAAATAAAGATTTGAGGAACTAATACACCTGAGAATACATAGAAATATCAGTTTTATAGATTGAGCTCTCTCTTGTTGAGACTCACCTTCTGCTTCATGTGTTCCCAAGTTTACCAAAACTAATGAAATGGTGAACCTACTGAATATTTTCTAATACATTTTGGAGAAAGTTTTAATTTCTCTATAGTTGAATTAGTATTTCAACTAAATACAAACATCAGAACAACTATCCATCTCTTGAGTGTTACCTTGCAAAATCTAAAATTTCCATCTTCTAAATTTTAAAGTATGATATTAATTCTGATTCAAAAGCAGTGATATGTTCATAACCTTTCAAGAAAATGGCATTCAAATTAGAATTATAAAACCTATATTAGATTTTTAGAAAAGTGTTTTGGGTGAGCAGGAAACTTAAATTCTATAAATTAATTAATGTGTGCTATTAGAATATTCATACCCACAGAATGTGAGAAGTGGGGTAAAGTTGGTTTGAGACATGATTTTATCATTTAATTTAGTATTTTTTATCTCTGTTCTTGTTCTTAAATACAGATTTGTTTCATTCATTTTAACTTTTCTATAGTATTACACCAAATAGATTTTAGTTATCATTCCCAAATGATAGATAATTAAGTTGTTTCTCAGCAGTTTTTCTATTAAGTGGGAAAAAAATCACTTTTCTATTTCTTGTTCTTAATAGGATTAGCGCCATGCTGAACATTACTGGTGACATTTACATATTGGTATCTATCTTGGGCTCTTTAGAAGGAATGAAAAATTGTACCTTGCCATTTTAAGTATATTATGTTAGAGGAAGTGGCCTCTAAATATTTCATCCTCAGAACAAATTAGAGCTTCAGTTTACCTAACATTAAACTTTTCTAAAAAAAATTGCCTTTATATTGATCATTTTAGTTGGCACCATACTGGTCGCTAAAACTGTTCAAGCCTTAAACCATGGAACCTGTGAATATGTTCCCTTACATGGCAAAAGGGACTTTGCGGATATGATTAAGTTAAGGCTCTTGAGAAGATTGTCCTGAATTTTCCAGGTGACCCAATGTAATCATATGATCCTTGTAAGAGCAAGGCAGGAAGGTCATAGTTAAAGAAGCACAGGTGGAAGACATGTGCATGCTGGAAGGGGGCCACAGGTCTTGGAGCATACATAGCCTATAGAAGCTTAAAAAGGCCAAGAATGCCTTCTCCCCTACAGTTCCAGAAGGAACGCAGTATTGCCCACATTCTCAGTTTCACCCTATATGACCCATCTAGGTCTTCTGACCTCCAGAACTGTAAGATCATAAATCTGTGTTTTTTTAAGACACTAAGTTTGTGGTGATTTGTTGCAGCAGTAATAGGAAACTGTTACACTCATTGACCGTATTCCAGGAACTGGCATCATTTAAATTTACTTTGAAAAATGCAAAGGTTTAAAGCCCTCTATAAATGATGAATGAAAAATTCTAATTATGCTTCTCCGGGCAAGTTTCATACCTGACAAACCCTAGTAAATAGACAATCAATAAAATAATATAAGGAGACCAAAACTGGGGAACAAAGTTCACCGACTCTAACATTTCTTTCTAAGGATGAGCTCTCTAATTATCTAACAATGAATAATTTTGCTCTCTTCTATGAAGCTTATGATTCTGAAAAATGATCTTTCATCGAAGCTACAAAAATATAATAGAACCAGTGAGGAAAAATGTTCTTTGTTAGTCCTCAATATATTAACATGTCTTTTATAAACAATTCATGAATACATGCCACTTTTGAAAGTTCAATGCCTGCGAAATTTTCCAATCTCCAAAAGTTTTCAGGTATAACATCCTGCACCATTAACTGAAGAAAGAATTAAAAAAAAAAAAATCGCTGCTTAAAATGAACAGAAACTAAATTACAGGTACTTTACCAACCAGGAGATGGCAAGCATTGCTAAAACAGACTTGTTTTATGATGAAGTGAAATGCTAGGTGACCATTTATCTGAGATGGTCCCCTTGGGTATGAATGGAAACTAAATTACAGGTACTTTTTGAACCAGGAGTTGGCAAGCATTACTAAAACAGACTGGTTTCATAATGAAATGAAAGACTAGGTGACCATTTATCTGAAATCTTCCCTTTGGGTGTGAAGATGGATATCTTAGGGGTGTGCTAAACTCCAGATTCTCTGAGTCTTAATAACAACCAGGCTCCATCCCCAGGATCCTTGGCAAATCATTGTAGCCTTTCAAGGGGAGCTCACAGACATTTTGGGGGCTGTCCCTGGGAGGGTTCTTTTTTAGCTTGAAAGATCTCATTCTAGTAGGCTGGTCTTGTTTCCCCTATATGTCTGATTTATTCTTACCTATGGAAAACCTCTTTTTTGTTTTTGTCTCTTAACCCACACAGTCACAGGGTCATGCACAGGTCCTGGGACCTCAGGTGTGTCGTATTGAGAAAGAGGTGGTGAGCCTCTCTTCAAACCAATTTTCCCTGTTCTGTTAGAGTCAGGCAAACACACAGGCACTGCAACCAGTCAGGACGTTCTTATTCCTTCCCCTAAGCAATCTAAGCCACACCTCATCACTTCCCAAAGACTTTTGTCAAATCTGGTACAACCTTAAGACTGGTGCAACTTTGAATAAAGATATGCTTCTTGTTCTCCAAAGGTTATAGTCCAATTCTCATAGAGAGTGAAAGGAGTAGGGGGTAATATTTATTCACTGAATGTTCTTGCTATTTTTGTTTCTTCTTACTTCCAAATAAAAACCTTATGAACTAAGCATTATTATTCTAAACTGGAATTATTCCTACCACCACACTATGTTGCAAAACTCACAGTTCGTATTTTCAATGTCAAGTGTGGCCTATTGGCTAAGCCCTCAGTCTTGGGATTCACCCGTTTGAAATTTGTTCCTGCAAAGAACAAGCTAAGTCTACTTAAAATTATGCCTACGAGTCACCCCCAGAGAGCCTCTTTTGTTGGTCAGGCTCTCTCACTGAGCCCACATGGCAAGGGAATGCACTGCCCTTCCCCCCTTGTGGGCCATGACTCCCAGGGGTGTGAATCTCCCTGGCAACGTGGGACAAAAATCCTGGCATAAGCTGGGACCTGGCATCATGGGATTGAGAAAGGCTTCTTGACCAAAAGGGAGAAGAGAGAAATGAGACAAAATAAACTTTTTACTGGCTAAGAGATTTCAAACAGAGTCAAGAGGTTATCCTGGAAGTTATTCTTATGCATTATAGAGATATCTCTTTTTAGTTTATGGTGTGTTGTAGTGGCTAGGAAGTAGTACCTAAAACTTTTGAGCTGTATTCCAGCAGCCTTGATTCTTAAAAACAATTATATAATAATATAGCTTTTACAGTGTGACTGTGTAATTGTGAAAACCTTGTGTCTGATGCTCCTTCTATTTATGGTCTGGACAGATGAGTAAAAAATGTGGATAAAAAATAAGGAAATAATAGGGGGGACAAAGGTTAAAATAAATAGGCTAGATGGAAATCCTAGTAGTCAAGGAGAGAGATGGGTAAGGGGTATGGTATGAATGAGTTTTTCATTTTTCTTTTAATTTCTTTTTCTAGAATGAAATTAGAACATGCAAATGTTCTAAAAATGATCAGGGTGATGAATACACAACTAGATGATAACATTGTGAGCCACTGATTTCACACCATGTATGGATTAGAATTTGTCTGTTAAAAATTATCAATAAAAATATATATTTTTAAAAAGAATGGCCTATTGTCTCTGCGAAACCTTTCATCTTTTGACTCTTTTCATACTTAGAACCACTGTAGCAACCTAAGAGTCCTGAAGGTTGATCTCGATAGTACTAAATTTATATGCTTATGCATAATTACATAGTATATTTATATATATGTATGTATGCCCATAAATAACACAGATATATATATCTATATATATTATATAGATATATATAATATACTAAATGTTTTTATTTCTTACACTTACTTAGTTTTTTGGTAGGTACTGTCTCGCCTTTGTTTCTAGTCTGCTAAAACAAATACCGTATAACAGGCTGACTTAAGCACGGAGAATGTTGACTCAGTTTTGAGGCTAGGAGAAGTTCAAAATCAAGACATGAGCATGTAATGCTTTCTCCCCAAATACTGTGACGCCATTGGGCTGGCTGCCAGTGATCCTTGGTTCTTGGCTTTTCTTAGTAATGCACATGGCAGTGTTTACTCCCATCCCCTCCAGGTTCAACTGACTTCTAACTTCTGCCTGTGGCTTTCTTTCTCTGTCTAAATTTCATTCTGTTTATAAAGAACTCTAGCAATCTCAATTAAAGCCCAACCTGATTCAGCTGGCCACATCTTAACTAAAAATAACACCTTCAAAAGGTCTCATTTACAATGGGTTCACATCCACAGGAATGGATTTTGATTAAGAACATTTTTTTTTTCTGGGAGTATATAAATTTAAACTACCACAGAACTATAGACCTGGGAACTCTGCATTTAAACAATTATACAAAACCTAAAAACTAGGCAACTGTATCAATCTGTCAATATCTACAGTAGAAATCTGGAGAAAGAAATTATCCATATCTTCAGTAAATTACAGGAAATGTCAATAGCAAGTAACATGCATAATTAAATCCTATTATCATCATTCTATCGGTTATGATAATGAATAACTGTATCTGAAATAAAATTTTAGTGGTAAATTATTTGATTCCAGCTAGACCATTAAATTAGGGCTGACAGATACTTTTTCTATTATGTGCCAACTCCAATTGATTTGAGAAGGATTCTGAGGTCATTTCAGGCCCCAAAGGAAAAGTACCCTGCTTAGATTAGTAGTGTCCACCCTGAGAAAAGGTTAGGTGAGTGGTTGAAATTGTGCCAATGACTTCCCCTCCCTACTCTAGACTAAACTGTTAGTTAAATAATCCTTGACATCATCTCTTTCAATCAGTTTATCCACTAACACAGAGCAAACTAATTAACTAATACATCTCTCTACAAATTCCCAAATGGGGATTCATTTTCACATCATAAAGAGCATAAGAAATAACCTTTGGGAGGGGATATTTCAATGATAAAAATTATTTTAACAAAATGTCCTTTATATTTCAAAGCCATTTCTTAAATTCGTGTTTGAAGATCTAAGAAATAAAAGAACAGCTATAACTATATTTTCAGCATGTTCTCTTTGTCAGTTTTATCAGACTTTGCTAAAGGAGGAGAGGAGAAGGCTGTTCATATTTTAAGAATCAGTGGTATCATAAACCATTTTCTCCTGACTTAACATCTTTATAATAAAAATGTTACTATAATAAATTCATTGCTAGGTTGTTTTTTATTACTGCAATCTCTCCCATGAGTTCTAAGTTAAAAATATTCTGGGGGAGGAAGAAAAATATCATTTGTGTCAGAACATAATTCACTATCTGCTGATAAAAAGGCATGCAGTTTGTGATAGTTGCCTATGATGTTTTAAGATTGATATATAAGCTTACATATTTAGAACAAATTAAAAAATAGATGGAATTGCATTACACTGTCATGTTATTGTTATGGTAGCAACCAATATAAATTATGAACTGTCTAATATCCACTCCAAGCTTCTATAAGAAAGAGGAAGCCCCAAACCACTAAAACAAAAAAGACAAAAGGAAGAATGATAGTACTGAATTCATAATTTTGGTATCTGTTCATGAAAAGTAGTCATTTTTTAATAAAATAATAATGTATTGATTCTATTCTGGAGTCTATTAATTTGTATTGTGCTACTTTAAAAATTTGGGTCAATATATTTTGCATTTAAAGAAATTTTGCTTTGTGAATATGCTAATGATATTTAAACTATCCTAGACTGAAATTAGGTCCTTTAAGGCCTTAGGAAGTTGTATATTGGCAGTTACTCATATACGCATTTAAAAAGGCACAAGTCTTAGGGCACAGATATTGATACTCTAAATTCAAACCCTTTTGTATATTTGTTGTGGGTTAAAGCAGTTGTCCCAGGTGAAAAACATATCACAACTGTGCACTTAAATCTATATATAAATCTCCTCTTTCTAAATAATCTGAGATCTTTTATCTAGAAATACTCCTGTGTTGAACTTTTTTCTCCATCCTTACCAATTGTTCTTTTTTTCTGGAACTTTTTGTTCCAGAAAGTCACCATTTTCCACCCATATATGATAGCCCTGATTGCAATGGCTTTTGACTCCATTTCATTCTCCATACATCAACAGTCATCTCTGAGGGGAAAAAACGAACTATAATATATTGTTTGCTGCTAAAAAAAAGTAGTAGTGCTGTTTCATCAAAATCTGCCTTTACTTCACCTTACCAATATCATTTTCCTTTACTCAAATTTCACACTCCAAGTACACAGGACTTTCAATATTCTCTCACTACCTTGCACTCTTTCATAACATTATGTCTTATTTAAATGTACTTTTCTGCCATCCTTTATCACTTGGTGTTTTTATGTATCTCATCACCTGTCTTTGTTACCTGGTTTGCCTGGGTCAGTCTTTTGGGGCTCTCTTCAGAAAAACTGTGAAAGGCTTTTCAGTGGGCAAAAAGAGTATTGGATATCCATTCAATAGAAAACTCCCATTTTCTAGCTGCTCCATTGGAGATACCTGATTATATAGCATGTTTGAATATCTTCAACTGGTTTATTTTATTGTTGCAACTTGCAGAAAACTGAGCAATGCAATATTTATTGTCCATAGAAATACAAATAAAGTTTTTCCAGTAGAGATACACTTCAGTTCTGCCTTGTAGAAAAGATTATTCAAAACATTACATTTTATTGCCATATGGGATATTAAACTATTTCACATCATTAAAAAATTCATTTCAACATTCTTGATGCCTTGTATTTACATGTGTTTTTTTTGTTTGTTTTTTTCTTTTTTCCATCAGCAGACACTGGGAACCGAACCCCGGTCCTCTGGCATGGCAGGGGAACATTCTTGCCTGCTGAGCCACTGTGGCCAGCCCTGTGCAGGTTTTTCAGATTCTCCTTTGAACCAGTTTTAAAATCTTATATGTTGCCTCATTAATTAATGAACTAAATAAAATCATTTATCTGTATGAGAGCAATGGGTTTACGTTTTTGAAAACTATGTTTGAGTAGTTCTGGAGGCCCCACAAACATATATGGTAGATTCACCTGAAAGAACTAGATAATTTGTATCGTTAGAGACACGTACTTCATGGGTTGCTTAAGCTATGGTACATATTTTCTTGGTTCTTAGAGAAAATTCTAAGTGACAATAACGTTTAATGTTGTAAGCCTGTTTCTCTATGTTTCCCCTCTCTACTAATGAGTATATAAGTGCGTGTGCAAGCGTGCGTGTGTTTTTTGGTTTGTTTGTTTGTTTTATTTTTTGGTTCACGCATGCAATGAATTATTCTGGACTGATGACAACAGTGATTAGAAACTTGATTTTATGGTTTGACTTTGGTAAGCTCTGTCAGATGATGGAAATATGTTCTCTGATGAATGAGAAATGACAGGGAATACGGTGTGCTAGTCTTTTCTCTTTGTATCTTTGTCTGTTTGTGACTTCAAATCAATTACGAATTTTATGTCCACTGGTAATGGGAACGGCTCTTGCATATCCGAATCAGTGAGGTTTTGTGATTCTGTACTTTTTTCCCTTTTATTTTTTAATCAAAGAGAAATTCATATATCATTCAATTAATCATTTTTAAGTGTACAATTCAGGGCATTTAGTGAATTCACAATGTGGAACAACCACCACCTCTCTTTAATTTCAAAATATTTTCATCATCCGAAAAGAACACTACATCTCCATTAAGTAATCACTCTCCATCCCCCTTCTCCCATTCCATGGTGACTACTAATCTGCTGTCTCTGTGGATTTGCTTATTCTGGCTACTGCATATAAAAGGAATCATAATTACATGATCTTTTGTGTCTGCCTTCTTTCACTGAATGTAAATATTTTCAAAGTTCATCTAAAATTAATGGGACATATCAGTAATTTGATTCTTCCCTTGGCTTGAAAATATTCCATTGTGTATGTATCAGTCGAAGTTCTCCAGAGAAGCAGAACTAACAAGGTGTATGTGTATATTTGTGTATACACACACAAACATATAAACACATAGACACACACACAAATACACATACATATATATATACATATACGGTAGATTCACCTGAAAGAACTAGATAATTTGTATCGTTAGATATATATATCGTTTTATATATATATATATATATATATATATATATATATATATATATATATATATATATATATGTATAAGAGATGTATTATAAGGAATGTGCTTTCATGGTTGTGGGGACTGGCATTTCCAGATTAAATAAGGCAGGCCAGAAACTGAAAATTCTGGTAAGAGTGATGTTGAAATCTTGAGTCTGAATTCCTTACGCTGGAAACTCAAGAAAGAATGGAGATTATAGTCATGAGACAGAATTTCTTCTGATCACTGAAACCCTCCATTTTCTCTCTTAAAACCTCCAACCAATTGGATAAGGCCCATTCACATTATTGAGTGTAACCATTTCTTAATGTCAGTTTATTGTGAAATACTTCCAGGTGACAACCAGGCCAACATGTTAGCTTTCAAGCTGTGGGAATGCTAAATACCAGAGCTGGAATGGCTTTTAAAAAGGGAAACTTAATATGTTGCAAGTTTATACTTCTAAGCCTATAAAAATGTCCAAAGTAAGGCATTCAAGGAAGATGCCTTAATTAAAGAAAGGCCAATTGATTAGGACCACTTCTGTCAGCTGGATACTCACGTGGCTGGCATCTGCTAGTCCTTTGCTCCTGAGCTCCATTGCCTAGTGCCTCTGTTCCTGTGGGGGTTCCTCACTTTGCTTCTCTGGGGCTGGCTTTCATTTCTTGGCTTCCCTTGGCTCTCTCCAGGTTCTGGCTTGCTTAACATCTCATGGCGATGTCTTCTGGGCTCCAAGCATCTCCAAACATCCATTTGTCTCTGTTCCCCAAGTGTTGGTATCTTGCGTCAACTCTGCTCTAAAGTTTCTGTTGGCTCTGTCATTTCCTGGCTCTCTCAAAAATACTCCCTCTTTTAAAGGACTCCAGTAAACTAATCAAGACCCACCTGGAATGGGTGTAGTCACATCTCCTCTAATCAAATGTCACACCCACAATTAGGCGTGTCACATCTCCATGGAGATAATCTAATCAAACGTTTCCAACGTACGTTATTGAATCAGGATTTAAAGAAATGACTGCCTCCACAAGATTGAATCAGGATTAAAACATGACTTTTTGGGGGCACATAATATTTTCAAACCAATGCAGCCAGTGTTTGACCAAACAACTGAACACCATAACCTGGCTAAGTTGATACATCAAATTAACCATGACAGTATAGATGCACCACAACTTGTTTACTTACCTGTTTATAGACATTTGGGTTGTTTTCACCTTTAGGCTACCGTGAATACTGCTGCTATAAACATTTGTGTGCAGGTTTCTGCATGGACATGTTTTAATTTCTCATAGATGTTTTCCTTAGAGTGTAATTGTTGTATTATATGGTAATTCTACGATTAATTTTATTAGAGATTGCCAAACTTTTTCCACAGTAGGCAAACTGATAAACAGCAATATACAGGGGTCCCAATTTCTCCACGTCTTTGCTAACGCTTGTTATTTTTCCTTCTTTTATTTTTAAATTATGGCCATGTCAGTGGACACAAAGTGTTTTCTTATAGTACTTTTGATTTGCATTTCCCTAATAGCTAAAGATGTTGAGCATCTTTTCATGTACTTGGTGTCCAAATTTCTATTCTCTCTATTGATATTCCTTAACTGTTCATATATTGTTCTACTGATTGCCTTTATTATTCTGTTTCCTTCAGCTCTTTGAGCACATTTTATACAATTAAAGTCTTTTCTAGTATGTCCAATATCTCAGCTTCCTCAGGGGTGTTTTCTGTCTGTTTCTTTCATCCTGTGAAGGGCAGTACTTTCTTATATCTTCTTAAGCTTTATAATTTTTTTTAAGAACTGGATATTCAGTATATTGTAACACGGTAACTTCAGAAATCAGATTCATTCACTTCCCCAGGAATTGCTGATATTGCTTGCTGAAGAATGCAGTCATCCAAAATACTTTTTGCAAAGACTATATTCTTTGTCATGCATGTCACTGAAGGCTCCATTCCATTGACTCTGTGGTCAGATAGTGACCTGACTGAGATTCCTGGACGCTACAAGTGTTCAACCAGACTCCAGAGTTACAGAATAGTTGATTCTGATGTTTCTTGCCAGCTCAATAGCTGTTTCATTGGAGGGTAATGTTGGGACTTCTGACTCCTCCATCTTCTAGATATTTCTTCTTTGTAATTACTTTTTACATTTCCCTGAGCTATAAAACTGAATCTATATGTTTCCTATGTGCCAGTGTATCTGTGGGTCTGAGTGCTAAAGCAGCTCTGTTTTGATTGGTTTTCTAGCTGACTCTCTTGGCTTATCAAAGCGGGGATGTGTGGCCATTTCATTGTCTTTGAATAAGCTATTTTACAACGCTGCAGAGAATACAGAACTAGAGTATGCACATTATGATTGTGTACTGGAATGTAACTGAACTTCTCCAAAAAAGTACAGTTGATACCTGGCCCAGAATGAGTCAAAAGACTGTTTACTTCCCCAGTTCTGCATCTATAGGCAAAACCATTTCAACCATCTTAAATGTGTATATGTATCCATATGAATATCATCTGTATCTATAGATGTACTTGTTTATCTATCTATTCTTCAGCTTCTCCTTTAAGCCAGTTTTAACATCATACTGGTTCCTTCACTTATTAATGAGCTAAATAAAATCTTTGACATGTGCTCACTTTATATTTGTGTAAGAGTCATGCTTTTACATTTTTTAAAATTATACTTTAATAATTCCCTCTGCAGTTTGTTCATAGTTCTGCACTACATAATATAATTTGTCTATTATCATAATTAGACCATGAGCATCTTAAGGGAAAATTTGTATTCAAAATATTTGGTTTGAGGTAGGCAGTAGTATAAAAATACATGTGTTTTCATTATCAGAAAGAAATTACAGGGCGTTAAAAGGGATTTCGTGAAGAAAAACATTGTAAGATCCTGAGAGGCTTAGTACATTTTTGACCACCTACTACCTTTAAATAATGGGTTGACTCTAAGTAGTAGAAGTTGCTATGCCTCAATTTTGTTCATAAGAATTTATCCAAAAAGGATCGATTGGAATGTTAAACACCTGAAAACATTCCAACCTTTGCACCAACAACAAATTTCAACATGGCCTATTTGAAAAGGCAATATTGTTTTTTTATTGCAAAAATTGTAAGACTATATAAACATAATTACCTAAGGGCAATATAAAATTTCCTCACTCTTAAAGACTTGTTTAATTAATTTTAGTCACCCATATTGTTAAAATCATCTGAAAAATAATGAATAATTGAAATTGAAAACTTGCTTTCTATCTTTTGTCTTGAATTCATTTGTGAAACTTTTAATTAAAAGTTAAAAGTCACTTTACTAACAAATGCCTTCCATTTATTCCTTTATTTTTCAGAAATCTGCAGAAACCTACATTTAGATATTTATGATACAATTATATTTCTGTATACTTGTTACTTCTCATGAATATTTCTTTTGACTTCTAGTAGAGATTATTTTGCCAGTCTAATTCATTAGAAGCAAATTAACATCTCCCATCCTTCTTGTTAATTATCTCCTTAATGCCTTTACATGTTTAGCACACTGTTTTCTGAGAAATATACATGAACTAAACATTTTTTTAAATCATTGTGTCTTTTATCTTTAAAAATCCTCTAAAATTTTAGAAGAAATGTACAAAATTGGAAAAACAGCATAAGTGCAAGGTATCAATTCTCTGCTATTATATATCTAACTTAAACAATTAATAAATAATTGTCTATAAATTCTTACAACTCTAAGATTTTTTTAAATATCTTAAATTTTTTCTTTTCTTTGGCATGTGCAGGTGCCAGGAATTGAACCCGGGTCTCCGACATGGCAGGTGAGAATTCTGCCACTGCGCCACCATGCACTGCCCTATACTAAACTTTTTGTTTGGACATTCTGTCAATAGTACCTCATCTTATTTTCATTTGGAATAATCCTTGGAAAAGAAGATTTCATAGTCATTATATTTACTTTATATTATGTACCTATCTAATTGCTCAAAATTAAATGTATCCTATGATTTTGGGGGCAATTGGGGACAAAAAATTCCCCAAATAACAAATTTTTAGGTTAAGGTAAAATAATAATGATTGAAAAAACTGCTTATATACATAAAGGCTCATATATTTCTTAATTTTAAAAATCCACTATGTATAGGGCTACTCTTTACCCCAAGAGGGAATGGAAGCTTTTAAAGTTTGTTTCCAACTATTTAACCACCTAATGTACATAGATGATAATAATACAGAATAAGGCATTCCTCAATTGAATAAAATTCCATTAAGAAATCACACTAAATTCAGTTCATAATAATAACATTTTGTCTAAGAACATCTAAGCAAATAAATATTTTAAACGACTAATCATAATGCAGTTATGGAAATTTTAGCCATAATAACTGAACTTTCTAAATATTTACAGATGCTAAGAAAAAAGTCTTTCCAGCTACAGATTTTGTGGGAAAAAATGTTCAGATATCTTCAAAGTATAAAAGTAATTCAGATTAGTCATTCATTATATTAAAGATTTGTAAACCAAGTCTTCCAGGTTCTTTTGATAGATTTTCATTTTTGGACAGAATGCTGATTTTAAAAGAAGATAATTAATTGTATTAATGAACGAAAAAGGAAGTAGGGTGCATTCTTTCGTGGAGAAGGTACAAAAAGATAATTGCAAAAGTCAGAATGGCATCCCAGAATCTCTTTTTTTTTTAAGATGTCAATTTCTGCAAATGTGAAATAGACAATGCAGATGAATTGAATTGAAATTAAATAATAAATTGATTACTATAAGGTTTTTTTTGTTCCACATATAATAAAATTAGCTATAAGTTGTCAACAACTTTTAAATAATAAAAAAATGATCTTCTACATTGTCATCACCTATGTAGTTACCATTTCCAATGCTCTATATTACTTTGTGTAGATCCATACTTTCCACCTGGCAACAGTTTCCTTCAGCTTGGAGGTCTTCCGTATCATTATTTGTGGTGTGAGTCTGTAGTTGATGAATTATTTAAAGTTTTGTATATCTGAAAATGTTTCTATTTCAGCTTCATTTTCGTTTTTTTGTTCTCTTTTGCTTTCATATATTTCTTAATTTTAAAAATCCACTATGTACAGGGCTACTCTTTACCCCAAGAGGGAATGGAAGCCTTTGAAGGTTGTTTCCAACTTTTTAACCACCTAATGTACAGAGATGATAATAATACAGAATAAAACACTCCTCAATGGAATAAAATTCCATTAAGAATCATGCGAGATAGAGAGTTCTGATATACACCTGTTATTAATACCTTGTGTCAGTGTAATAAACTTTGATGCAATTAGCCTTTGATATTACCTGTAGTCCATGTTTTATATTATTTCACTGTGTTGTACAGTTCTGTATTTAAAAATTTTTTTTACATTTTCTTTCTAAAATCATATATGCAACCTAAAATTTTCCCCCTTTTAACTACATTTAAATATATAATTCAGTGCTATAAATCATGGTCTCAATGTTTTGTGCTACCATCACCACCATCCAGTACCAAAACTTTTCCTTCACCCCAAATAGAAACTTTATAAAATTTAGGCATTAATGTCCCATTCCCTATCCCATCCCAGCTGCAGGTAACCTGCATCTTAGTTTCCAACTCTATGAATTTGCTTATCTAATTATTTTATATTTTCTACTCCCATTTTATCTGCTGGTAACCTATATTCTAGATGCTAACATTATGAGTTTGCTTATTATACTTTGTTCATATTACTGAGATCATATAAGATTTGTCCTTTTGTGTCTGACTTATTTCATTCAACATGAAGTCTTCAAGGTTCTTTCACCTTGTTGCATGTGTCAGGACTTCATCCTTTGAATGGTTCAGTAATATTCTATGTATGTGTATACCACATTTTGTTTATCCATTCATCTGTTAATGGACACTTAGGTTGCTTCTATCTTTTGGAAATTGTGGATAATGCTGCCACGAAGATCAGTGTGCAAATATTTGTTCACATCCCTGCTTTCAGCTACTTAAAATTAGGCCTAAGAGTCACCCCCAGAGAACCGTTTTTTTTTGTTTAACTTTTTTTATTAATTAAAAAAAATTAACAAACAAAACATTTAGAAATCATTCCATTCTACATATATAATCAGTAATTCTTAATATCATCACGTAGTTGCATATTCATCATTTCTTAGTACATTTGCATCGATTTAGAAAAAGAAATAAAAAGACAACAGAAAAAGAAATAAAATGATAATAGAGAAAAAAAACTATACGTACCATACCCCTTACCCCTCGCTTTCATTTACCACTATTTCAAACTGAATTTAACATTTGTTCCCCCTATTGTTTATTTTTATTCCATATGTTCTACTCTTCTGTTGATATAGTAGCTAAAAGGAGCATCAGACATAAGGTTTTCACATTCACAGAGTCTCATTGTGAAAGCTATATCATTGTTCAATCATCATCAAGAAACATGGCTCCTGGAACACAGCACTACATTTTCAGGCAATTCCCTCCAGCCTCTCCACTACATCTTGAACAACAAGGTGATATCTACTTAATGCGTAAGAATAACCTCCAGGATAACCTCTCGACTCTGTTTGGAATCTCTCAGCCATTGAGACTTTGTCTCATTTTACTCTTCCCCTTTTTGGTCGAGAAGGTTCTCTCAGTCTCTTGATGTTAATCAGAGAACCACTTTTATTGCTCAGATGTGGCCTCTCTCTCTAAGCCAATGCAGAAATGAATTCACTGCCCTTCCTCCCTAGGTGAGACATGGCTCCCAGGGGTGTAAATCTCCCTGGCAATTCAGGATAAGCCGGGACTTGGCATCAAGGAATTGAAAAATCCTTCTGACTAAAAGGGGAGAGAGAAATGAGACGAAATAAAGTTTCAGTGGCTGAGAGATTTCAGAGTCAAGAGGTTATCCTGGAGGTTACTCTTACGCATGATATAGATACCACTTTTTAGTTTATGATGTATTGGAGTGACTGAAGGCAAGTACCTGAAACTGTTGAGATGTGTTCCAGTAGCCTTGCTTCTTGAATATGATTGTATAATGATATAGCCTTTACAGTGTGACTCTGTGATTGTGAAAACCTTGTGCTCCTTTTATCTAGAGTATGGACAGATGAGTAAAAATATGGATAAAAAGTATACAAATAATGGGGGGACAAAGGTTAAAATAAATTGGGTAGATGGAAATACGAGGGGTCAATAAGAGGGAAGGGTAAGTGTCCTGGTATATAATTTTTCTTTTTGTTTTTCAGGAGTGATGCAAATGTTCTAAAAAATGATCACAGTGATGAATACACAACTATGTGATGATACTATAAGCCATTGATTGTACACCATGTATGGAATGTTGATTCATCAATAAAAATATATATTTTTAAGTCCCTGCTTTCAGTTCTTTGGGGCATATGCCTAGAAATGGGATTGCAGAATTATATGCTAATTCTATATTTATCCTTCTGAGGAACTACCAAACCTCCGTCCACAGCACTGCACCATTTTACATTCCCATCAACAATGAGTAACTGTTCCTATGTCTCCACATCCTCTCCAAGTCTTGTAAATTCCTGGGGTTTTTTTTTTATTAGAAGCCCTTCTAGTGGTTAGGCCTTGATACCTCACTGTCATTTTGATTTGTATTTTACTTTTGCCTAATGATATTGATTATCTTTTCATGTACTTTTGCCATTTGTGTTTCTTATTTAGATGAATGTCTATTAAGGTCTTTTGCCCAATTTTTAACTGCATTGTTTGTCTTTGTTACATTGTAGGTTTATTTATATATACTGGATATGAAACCCATATTGAATATGTGGTTTAAAAATATTTTCTCTCATTGTGTAGGTTGTCTATTTTTACATTCATGATAAAGTCCTTGGATACACAAAAGTTTTTAAATTTTTATTAAGTACGATTTCTCCCCTTTCCTTTTTATTTATTTATTTTTCTTGTGCTTTGTGTGTAAAGTGTAAAGAACCAAGGCCTAATGTAAGTTCTTCAAGATGCTTCCCTGTTTTTTTTTTTTCTGAGACTTCTATAGTTCTGGTTGCTAGTTTCGGTCTTGATCCATTTTTAGATCATCATTGTACGTGGTGCGAGAGAAGAGACCACCTTCATTATTTTGCTTATGGACGTCCAGTTTTTAAAGCGATATGCTTTTTCGATTGAACAGACTTGCATCCTTGTGGACCTGTACCCACAGATGGATTGACTGATTTCTGAAATCTCAATTCCATTAATCTGTATGTCTGCCCTTGCGCCAGTACCACGCTGTTTTGACTACTATAACTTTAAATAATTTATTTTGTAATAAATTTTAAGATCATGACATGTTAGTGCTCCAATTTCACTCTTCTTTTTAAAGATGACTTTGGGTATTCATGGCCCCTTTTCTTTCCATATAATATTGATGATTGGCTTTTTTTTATTCCTGTAAAGAAAGTTGTTGCAATTCTGTTGATTCTGTAAATGACTTTGGGTAGAATTGAATTGTAACAATGTTTAGTTCTCCAATCTGTCAGCATAGCATGTCTTTCCATTTATCTAGGTATCTTTGATTTCTTTTAGCAATGCTTTATATTTTTCTCTGTACATGACCTTTAAATCCTTGGCTAGATTTATTTCTATAGATTAGATTTTTTTAATTGTTAAGTTAAATTTTTTTCTTGATTTCTTCTTCAGATTGTTCATTATAAGTATATTATTCTAGTACATACTATTCTAGTATTCTACACTGTAAGTTTGCTACTATTCTAAACACTAGTATTTCAACACAAAAACCCAGGATTTTGGGTGTTGATCTTGTACTATGCCAACTTGCTGAATATGATTGTTAGTTCTGGTAGCATTGCAGTGGATTTTTCAGGATTTTCTGTATGTGGGATCATGCCATCTGCAAATAGGGAAGGTTTCATTTCTTCCTTTCCAATCTGCAAGGGTTTTTTGTCTTTCTCTTGCTGGATTGCTCTGGTTAGAACTTCCAGTAATGTTGAATAACAGTGGTGACACTGAGCATCCTTGTCTTGTTCTTGATCAAAGAAGGAAAGCTTTCAGTCTTTATTTTTGATTGGCTTTTCACACATGCTCCTTATGCCGAGGAAGTTTCCTTCTTTTGTTAGTTTCCTAAACGTTTTTTTTTTTTTTACATCAACTGAGATGATCGTGCCTTTTTTCCACCTTTACTCTATTATTCTGGTATATTACACTAACTGATTGTCTTACAATAAAACGCCATTACATACCTGGAATAAATCCCACTTGATCATGGTATACAACTCTTTTAATGTACTGTTGAATCCAGTTTGCTAATATTTTGTTGGGGATTTTTGCATGTATATTCATATGGGATATATGTTTATTATTTTCTTTACTAATAAATCTTTATTTGATTTAGGTATTAGAATTATATTAGCCTCATAGGATGAATAAAGGAATGTTCCCTCTTCTTCAATCTTTTTTGGAGAGCTTGAAAGGATTGGCATTAATTCTTTCTGGGAAATTTTGTAAAATTTCCCTGTGAAGCCATCTGATCTGGAGTTTTCTTTCTTGGGAGGTTTTTAATACTGATGCAGCCTCCTCTGTAGTTATTGGTCTATTGAGATCTTGTATTTCCACTTAAGTCAATGTAGATAGCTTGTGTGTTTCTAGGAATTTTCCCATTTCACCTAGGCTATACATCCTCTGAAGTTTTTTTTTTGTGTGTGTGTGTGTGTGGAGTCTGTAACAATGTCCTAGCGCATTTCCTTTCTAATTTTAGTTATTTGTGTCTCTTTTGTCTTTTGTCATTCTAGCTAATGTGCTGTAAATTTTTGTTGATGTTTTCAAGTAACCAATTTTTGGTTTCATTGAATCTCTATTGTATTTTTTAATACACTTTTTCATTTTTCTGCATGTTAATCTCTCGTCTGCTTTTCCTTCCTTTTTCTCTGGGTTTAGTTTGTTCTTCTTTTTCCGGCAATGGGTTATATTTTCCAGTAATAAGGTTAGAACTCTGATATGAGGTGTTTCTTCTTTTCTTATTATAAGCATTACATATTATAATTTTCCTTCTCATCACTGCCTTTCCTGCATCCCATAAGTTTTGGTAGTTAGTATTTTCAATTTAATTTCCCTCAAGAGATTCCATAATTTCCCTTGTGATTTGTTCTTTGACCCATTGGTTATTTAAGAGTACATATTTAATTTCCATATGTTTGTGAATTTTCCATTTCTCCTTCTGTTACTGATTTCTAGCTTAACCATAGTGGTCGGATAAAATGCCTTTTATGATTTCAATATTTTTAAATTAATTGAGACTTGTTTTGTGACTTTCCATGTGATCTATCCTGGAGAATTATCCATGTGCACTTGAGAAGAACGTGTATCTTGTTTTTGTTGGATGAAGTGTTCTGCATATTTGTTTTAGGTTTAGATGGTTGAGGGTGTCATCCAAGTCTTCTGTTTCCTTATTGATCTTCTGTCTAGATGTTCTATCCATTATAGAAAGTGATGTATTGAATTATCCTACTATTAATACAGACTGTCTATTTCTGATTTCAAATCTTTCAATGTTTGCTGCCGCTATCTTGGGCTTTGCCCTTGGGTGCATATATATTCATCATTGTCATATCTTCTTGTTGAATTGACCCTTCATCAATATATAGTGAACTTCTTTGTCCCTCATCCCAGTTTTCAACTTAATAAATTTTATCTGATATTTATACAACTACCCAAGCTTCCTTTGGCCACTATTTTCCTGACTGTTTTTTCCATTCTTTCATTTTCACATTTTCAACCTATTTCTGTCTTTGAATTTAAGATGAGTCTCTTGTAAACATCATATAGCTGGGATATCCTTTTTTTCTCTCTTCTTCTAGAACTCACATTATGCATGTATTGGTGGACTTGATTGTGTCCCACAGTTCTTTGAGGATCTGTTTGCTTTTATTTATTACTTTTCCTTTCTGCTCCTCAGCCTGAGTCATTTCAATTGCCATGTCCCTGAGATCACTGATTCTTTCTTCTACCTACTCCAATCTATTGAAATCTTCTAAGGAATTTTTCATTTCAGTTATTGTGGATTTCAATTCTAGTATTTCTGTTTGGTTCCTATCCAGAATCTCAAAGAGATTTCCATACTTTTCATTCTTGTTTCCCTCTTATCCTTTAGTTCTTTTTACATATTCCTTTTATCCCCTTGAACATATTGAGGATCATTTTTTAAAAGTCTTCTCTGGTATGCCCAAAGTTTGGACATCTTTACTGATGGCTTCTGGACTTTTATCTTGATCCCCTGGATGGACCATCATTCCCTGTTTCTGTGGTTATCTTGCAATATTTTGTTGCACACTATACATTTTAATATCTTAAAGTGTTAACTCTGGGATTTAGCCCCTGAGTTGTCTGTTCCTTAAGAACATCCCTGTTTTGGATGTTCAGTAGTTAACAGGATAGACATATTTTGCCATCAATCATCTTTTCATCTAATGAGAATAATACCTAAACCATGAAAAGAAATATGAGGGGATCAATACAGAGCTTTGTAGGCCATGTGGTCTCTATCATTACTTCTCGAATTTGCTGCTATAGCATGAAATCAGCTATAGACAATTCATTAAAAAATGAGTATGTTTGTGTTCAAATACAATTTTATTTACATGAACACAGAGCAGGCTGAATGTGGCCTGAGGACCATAGTTTTGCCACCCCTGATCTAAAGTGTCCATGGAGAGTCAAAAGAGACTTTCTAGAGGAATTGAATATTAAAACAAATTCCTGAAGATGGGTATGGGTTATCCAAATAATAGGAACAGATGAATTTGCTGGGCAGAAAAAATAGGCCCAGAAATGAGGGAGAGAGTGTGTTGAAAGAACTCAAGGATGTTCATTATGGCTGGAGCTTAAAAGTGAGACATTTGTTGTTCATCAGTCTGTCTACCATCTGAAGCCCATTATTGTGCTAAGGAAATTCCCACACTATGTGTATCTTGGTAGGGGCCCAAACTCTCTTCCCTGTATGTACTGAGATGGTCGGTACTTATATGCCTAGCCTACCTTTCAGTTAGGGCACATCAATCAGATACACCATGCCAGACTTCAATCACAAGCCAGTGTTGCAAAGGGAAGGAGAGGAATGTCTTGGTCTCTGTCTTGGCCATGTCCACATGCGTTCGGCTTGAACTGTAGCAGTGGCTATAAGAGCAAAATACTGAGGCAGAAATAGCAGCAGAAAAACTCAAGATTGGGTGTTTGGTAGTGGTGACAGAGATTTCTATATCAGGCCAATTCTGCAGAAAAGTTTTAGGTGTTGTTCCTGGCAGTTAAACTTCATGCCTAATTTTCCAAACTTATTAACAATTCTAGGAGCTACCCTGTATCCTTTAATAAACGGCTCTTCTGTCACTCCTTTAACTGGTGTCAGTCTTTTGTGTTTGTAATTAGGAAATCTGGCTGATCTAGGGAGAGTATAATAGAGAAACAAGTAGGAAACAGTCTGTAAGGGACTCCTCAAACCATGTTGAATTTATAATAAGTGCTATGACAAGCCATTGAAAGCTGTTAAGACAATGGTATAAGCAGATTTGAAAATTAGGAAGATCATGCTGTGTCTTTGCGTGCCAGGGCAAAGACCACAAATTGTTTTGGGCTTAAACAATAGGAATTTATATTCTGACAGTTTTGGAGACTAGAAGTTCAGCACCAAGGTATCCCCAGGTCATGCTTTCTCTGGAAATCGTTAATGTTCTGCCACTGGCTTTATCTCTCCCTCCATCACATGGCAAAGTCTGTCTCCTCTCGGGCTTCGTTTCTGATTCTCCTGTCTGACTGTATATGCATTTCCTCTGCTTTAAAAACATTCAGCCATATTGGATTAAGGTCCATCCTACTTCAACATGGCCGGACCTAACTAATACCATTTTCAAAGATTCTTTTTATAAATGGGTTCACAGCCGCAGGACTGAGGGTTAGGACTTGACCACATCTTTTATGGTGGGGGGGCAGGATTCAATATGTCACATGCTATAAGCTCCCAGAGGACAGGGAAATTTTTCTTCTTTGTTTATTGCTTTGTGTTCAGTGCTTAGAGCAGTACCTGCCATATAGAAGGTAATAAAATATTTTTGTTGAATGAGTGATGAATTTTTAAATGAATGAATTGGAGGATGGGGACCATACAGAAGGCTGTTTTGGTAATTCAAGTGAGTAATGATGCTGACTTAGACTAAGTTAGAGTCCTTGAGAATTCAGGGAAATGTGTGGATTCAAAGATAAATGTGTAGGACGTAGAATATAAATAATGTGTGCAGAAATTACATACTAGTATTTTAAAATGCAAATAATCCTTTAAAATTAAATTTTAACTTATAACAGTATAAGTTTCAATAATTAAATGTAATATTATAGAAGGGAATGCAGTGAAATATGCTGCAAAGCTTTCTTCTGTCCCCCACAAAATAGAGTTGGTTATGTAGAAACAGCTATATTGAGGGTTGATGTATAGACTGAATATGGGTGAATTCCAATGCCAAGAAAGAGAACAAACCAAAAGTGCAAATAATCACTTAATTTCAAAGAGATAAACATAATGTCAAATTCGGTTGTTCCAACACTTTTAAGTGTTCTAGTTTTTCCTACATTATATGGAAGCACAGGCTATCATTTTTTAAATAAGCCCTAACAGTGGATCCAGTTAAATAGACTAGGAGAATTTAAAAGATAAAACCAGATTGACATTCAACAGTTCTTTCTCCTAAGCCCTCGGAGATGATTTAATAAAAACGAGACAGAATATTAATTTTTCTGAAATCTTTGTTTGGATGAATAACCTTAGTAAAAACATATAGGTGACTCTAGAAATTAGTTTAATTGACTAATATTACTATTCGGCCATATCACTGAAATAATTCACTGGTTATTCAAGTTGATTCACTAATGGAGCAAATAGATGAGGTAGGCAGGGCAAATATCACCATGATAGTTCAATAATTTCCCCTAAAGCCTCCTAGCAAATTGCATATCTTAAAATGGAATTTCATTTAACATTCTCAAAACAACACTCAGTAATGTAGAAAATTAGGTTATCAATGAACTATTTGCATAATACTGTTTCTGCAGTAGTGTGCAGCTTTGGTACTGTGAAAAAACACCCCCAAGCTTTTAGAAAACAACCATATTCCTTGGATAAAGTTACGTCAAGAATATTCTGGGATACAATCAGAAATGCATGCTTTCTGGGTTATTACATCCAATGGAAAACTCATTTAATTATGCATGAGGCATGGTTTTTAAGTTTCTTTCTTACTAGCCAACACATTTGATCAAGTCTTTAACATCTTTACATTGTGATTTCAATATTAGGGGAAAAATTAGCAAAAATTAGCTTAAATATTATTACCAGTGTGCAACTTCTGGATATGTGTGTGTGTGTGTATGTGTGTGTGTACATGAGAGAGACAGAGAGAGATAAAACCAGATTGGCATTCAGCACTTCTTTCTCTCTCTCCTTCTCTGTATACATATAGAGACAGACAAAAAGCAGACAACCTTTTTAGGGTCTAATTTAGTGGCTCCAGAAAACTATGCTCACCCCTTCCTGGACTATAAGACAAGTACACAAATAACCTCACTATTTCCTTTAAGAGGAATCCCCAGCTTTACAGTTGTGCTAAACTAAAACACTTACCAGACTGCTGAGGTGGAGACCCACCTGTGAGGGAAGGGGGAATGGAAAAGGGGAAAGTTCTCTTTGGGAAGGGGAAGGGGCTGCAGAAAGGCTGAGAATACTGTGAATTTGCTCACTGCCCAGTGTGCTTCTCAGCACTGCCATGCTTACTATGATTTGTTTAATGAAGGTTATTGAGAAAACGTACAAAATACTTTCTCAGGAATATAGCAGGGAAACGTGTTTACCACTACCATAAATCAATAAGCTGAAAAGGGAAAAATTTGAAGCCGATATTTTTGTCTGCATGCTGTCACCTGAGAAGTTGTTTTGTTTTTACTGAAATGACTGGTTGATTGTACCTCAGACACAACAAATACAAAGCACTAATGCCATTAACACACTTCTATCCCTGAAGCTAGTACAGTGTTTAACAATAGAAGATGCTGAATATGTATTTGCTGAATGAGTGATGAATTTTTAAGGGGCCCTTCCATTTTCATGGTCTACCAATTCATAATCCCTAATCTAAACTCTGCTTCCTGCATTGTGTGTAAAACTTTTTACTTATCCTCTATCTTCCTTTCCCATTTGTGTGTTTTCCTATGTTGGTTTTCCTTAATCTATCCTTTGTATCTTTTAACCTTAATCTCTTAATTTCATAATCTAACCATATTAAAACAATTTATTTGTATTACATCCACATTCATTGTCTTCATTCCTAGCGGGTCAGATAGTATGTGTGTGTTTTGTGCCTGCGTATTTGTGGTTTTTGCTGTATGTCAATCATGATAGCCTATTTCCTCATGTGTTTAGTGATTTTTTTTTCTTATTTCTTTTTTTTTTACTGTGAGCTCATGATCCTTGAGACTGCGGAAAATATTTGAAGTTTTAGTTTACTTCTTATCCACACACATAAAAAAATCTGCATTCATTCGTTGGTGGTCCTGTCCCCTAAAGATCAAGCTACACATCACTTTTACAGTATAAATGATAAGGAAGCATTTAGTGGACTCCTTTAAGTTCCATACACTGTTTGGGCTGGCCAGTTTTTCATGTATGCAGCTTGACAATGGAACACAGTCATTTATTTGTATTAAAAACAAAAAATTTAAAAAAATTTAAAAAAAAACTAAATAAATCAATATAATAACTAGCTTTGCATTTGCCAGAGTCCTGGCCATGATGGTCCCTAATGCTTTTAACTCCTGGCAAGAGTGCCAATATAAGGCCAAGTACCATAAGCTTAAATGTCAAAAGTGATAATTTAAGTCAAAAAATTATTAAATGAAGTTTGTTCTATCCGCCTACCTTGATAAATATACCTTTGAAAAAATCAGAAATATTTAAAAACCTGTGTTTTTTAGTAGGACTAGAAATTGTCAAAATATCAAGGAGGAATGAATTTTATTCTTTTAAATGAATTCCTCAAAACTTCTTCAACACTGTCCAAGTTAACACTGGAATTTCAAAAACTTTCCATTGATTTGAGAAAAGTTGACATCTGTTTTTTAATATAGAATCCTTTAATCTAGAAATATGGAATGGCCTTTCTTATACATGCACCATTATTATTATTATTATTACAAACACTTCCCCTACCCTCTTCTCCCTTATTCCCTCCCTCTTGGCCTGGAATCTGCTTTCTTTCTCTGTGGACTTGCTCTTTCTAATCATCTATTATCAGTGATACCACACAATTTTTGTCCTTATGTGTCTTGTCTTACTAATTTCACTGTGCATAATGTTTTCAAGTTTCTTCCATGTTGCAACATGTCTCATAACTTCATTTTTTCTTCCAGCTAAATAATCTTCCAATGTGTGCATATACTCTATTTTATTTATCTGTTCATCTGTTGATGGACACTTGAGTTGTTTCCAGCTTTGGGCTCTTGTGAGTAATGCTGCTATAAACACTTTTATTTTCTTAACTACTATTCTTAAACTTTAATGTTCTCTGCAAGATCTGACCCCATCCATACCTCTCATCAATATTATTTCTTTCAAGTTAATTCCGCCACCTGCATAATTATCCACTGTCCACACACAGTATTAATTTCTCTCCTCCAGGCTAAGAAAAAAGGTTTTCCTTCTCTGTTCAAACCAATTTATCCCATAAGTTGGTGTCATTCTTTCTCTCACATTGGACTTCACAGTCTTCATTATTCACTTGTATATATCACCAGTTACCCTTTGAAATTATCTCCTTCTCAGCCTATGAAGAAGCTCGTTCCAAACAGAGAATAAAAACCCTTCTCCTATCCCAAATGTGCACTTCTGAACCCACTGTATTTTTCTTTTCTCCTCATGTCAACCATGCTCAGGATTTCACCTAATGGTGAAGATCTTTAATCCTAAATTCCTAGATCACATTGCTCCCTTGAAGTTTATATGTCCAAATGCCTGCTTGTTACATCACCATGATTTCATTCATTTATCATTCATTCATTCATGCAGGTAATTATTGGATAGCTATTTTGTGCCAAGAATGGCTTGATTATAGGATGCAAGGTTAAGTAAAGCGAGATAAAATCCCTTCCGTATGAAGCTTCACTGTTCAACAATATCACAGTGAAATAATCACAGAAATAAATTACAAATGTGATGCGTGCGATAGAAGAAACGCATGCACTCCTTAAGTGGAACATTCTCAAACATACTAAGGTTGCTTTTTGTTCAGTATCATCTCATTTGATGTTTTCACTGTCCTAAATTCCTTAGTGAGATGCAGAGGAGTGGCCTTGCTCTCCGCCTCAACCCTGACATCAGTTCATCCTAAGTCCTCCTCACTTTTACCTCCTTTAATAATTGCTTGCTTTCCCTCAATACCAGTTGTACTTCCTAGAAACTCCTTCTCTTGCCTGCCCTTTGACAGCAGTATTGTAATTGGTTTCCTTGTCTTCAGTCTTATTTTATTCTCAGATCCATCATCATGCTGTTGTCAGAAGGATTTAGATGAAGCGCATATCTGAGCACGTCCCTTGTGTACTGTTTGGGTCAGGATAATTAATACTGGCTGATATAACAAACAGCACCAATACCTCAGTGGCTCAAAAATATACACAGACACAGGGAAGATGACCACATGTTGACAGAGGCAGAGGTTGAAGTGCTGCAACTTCCAGCCAAAGATTGTCAGCAAACCACCAGAAGCTAGAAGAGAATAGGCAAAAAAGACGTCCCCCCTACAGGTGTGAGTGGAAGAGTGACCCTGCCAATAGCTTGACTTTGGACTTTCAAACTTTAGAATTGTGAGAGAATAAATTTCTGTTGTTTTAAGCCACTCAGTTTGTGGTACTTTGGTATAGCAGCCCTAAGATACTAAAGCACATGGTTTTGGTAAGCATCTAGCTGATCTCTGTCTGACCTACTTGAAAAGTCTTGGTTGACTTTTCACAATTCTCATCCCTGAACCTGTATTTTAAGGCCCACAGGACAACCACTCTTCTTGTCTTCCTCCTTTGTTTTTCACACCCTTTCTCAGTCTTGTTCTCTGCCTGTCTTTTTGTTCTCTCTCCTTTTTTGGTATCTTAATCAACTATATTCTAAACTATATTTGCAGAAATCTTTGAGGAATCTTTTTTTTCTTCTTCATATGAATTCCTGACTCAATGGTATACTTTTTAGGTGAAAATTTTACGTCTCAATACGTCAAGTGTACCTAACATTTCAGAAATGATGCTGAGATAGATGATTAACATGTGTCAAAGCATGTCTTGTCACTTGAATCAAAAAGAGGGGGGTGAAATCAAATATGATAGGGGGTTCTATGGGTAAGAGATTTCAGATAGAGTCAAAAGATCCTTCTGGATGTAACTCTTATGCAGATCTCAGCCAGATTTCACAAACTGCCACAGTGCAAAGCCTCCCCACAGTCGCTTGAGCGCCCCAAGGACAATCGGACAATCAAGGCAAATCACATGGCTACATGAAATGCTATTTCTGTAATACAGCACAGTTTATTCACTTATAAATCACATGATCATGATTCTTCTATGTCTTTTATTCGAACCTATAATTTTCAATGTACTTGTTAGGTCTATTTTTCAGAGACTTCAAGCCTCCAGATTGCGCCTATACTGGTGGAGCCCTGACACCTAGTAGGTAGGTGCGCAAATCCCACTCTCCACTTCTTCTGGCTGGACAGACCAACAGAAAGATGAGAATGGACCAGCCCCATCCCCCAAATAAGGAGCATCTTCTGTAGCAAACAAAATAATCCCATTCCTCCATCTCATAATATGTTGAAGTAGTCAGAGTGGTCATCAACCCCAATCCCTTAGGACTAAGGAATGAATAAAAATTAAGAGGGGTTGTAACTGCTTACTACAGTTACAGATTTATTGGTTTTGTAGATTTATTGGTTTTGTAGTTATATTATCATGTGTCAAATGAGTAATTTGTAACATTGCTATAAAAAGTGAACATTTTTTCAAAATATGCTGCCATCAATTTTAGCAAATGTTCCACACCAAAGCAAGGTATAGCTGATGGGATGGTGTATGGAAACCCTATATTTTATGCATGATTGTTCTGTAAACCCACAACTTCTCTAAGAAAACAAAAATAAGTAAATAAATAAAACATGTCTTCTCTCCAAAACAGCAGTCTTTGCAAAAGTGTCACAATGAGATATATCTTCTAAATACCTACTCCCCACCTCTTTCCTTAACCTATTTCCCAGAGTAAGTAAATGACTGTTCCCAGAGCTGAATTTCAGGTATGGCTGGGATCAGCCATCCAGTTCTAGCGTATGAGGTGTTAGCATAGAACTGTCTATGACACAACTTTACAACCTAGAGACTGTGATTGAAGCTGGTCTACAGAGATTTTGGGTTCAAAATTATTTTCTCATGGGCCATGCCAATATCACTGTCTTGCTATTGTATTAACAAGGTATTAGATGGATTTGGGACTGAATCCTTCCATCCACTTGCTAATTATATAAACGTAGGTTAACAATATCTACCTCATAGAGTTGTTGTAAGGCAGAAATGTGACAACACTACAGAGCTTTAATTGTTGGTTATTTATTAATATAATTAATATTGCTAATATTGGCAAAGTCCATGCAAATATATATAAATATCTAACATGCAGAAGACAATCGATACATATCAGCTCTCTTTTAGTTATCTTATTGGTTGTGGCTTTGAAGATAACCATATTTTGATGATTTTCTATGAAGGATATATTGATTATTTTATTATTTTCCATGAGAGATACTAGATATAAGGTATTATCTATGAAAAATTTTCATTATGACATTATCAGCATGGTCAACAGCAGAGAAAAGTTAAGATAAAATCATGATATATCTATTGTTATATTGCTTTAAAGCGCTTCAATGTCAAATGGAGTGATATATATATACACATAACTGGGCATAAACTTATGCCTTCAGTGGCCAATTTACAAATGAACTACCATAACCTGTTGTCCACACTGAGTGTCTCAATACTGCTTTGGATATCCCAAATCTATAGCAGAAAAATCAGTAACTAGAATAAGAGATGTTGCAAATAATTTTTCATCGATGAAGTGACTGGTGTCAAAGGTACATGACTAACTAGAAAGTATAATTAAAACTAGCAAGAAACTCCTCAATCCTAAAGCTCAGGTAATAGCAGCCTTGCAGACTGACATAGGGAGGTAAAATTTGAGAGCATGGGAGACTGTTTCACTTTGTAAATGTGGTAGGCTGAATAATTGTCTCCAAATATGTCCACATCCTAATCCACATAATCAGTGGCCATTACCTTATGTGACAAAGGGACATTTCATATATGATTAAGTTAAGGATCTTATTTGCCTGTGTAGACAAATATATAATATTTTTGTATTGGATTATTAAACAGATAATCTAAGATCTGCTATTTTAATAATGTGAGACTCTGTACCTTTAATTTACTTCACCCATACCAACACCAAAGCTTTAGCTTAGTTCAGTGAAAATAATCTGAACTTAATTATGCACACAATGAGATGGGCACCACCAGCAGAGAGAAAATGGAAGAAAAAGATAGTGACTTTCAGAATTGCCCTGTTTTTTTCACACTCTTAGTTTACAGAGAAGTGTAATAGGAAAGGCTGTGTTTGAGGGCAAGTACAGGACCAGTCCTGAAAACGAATGTCATCATGCTCACAATTTTGCTTGGTCAGATCCACCAAACCATACGATCTATGTAAGAAGCATGTCTGATTGTGTATTTGACACAGGCAGGGGTTAGGAGAGGAGGGTGCGCTTGTCCTAGTGTATCTAAGTTTACTTCTGTTTATAATTATGAGATGTAGTTTATTAAAGGTCAGCCAATGACTGAGATTGACAATTAAGAGCAAATAGATTTTCATAATTCTAAAACAACAAATTGTCCGGTGTCAGCATTCTGCTTTATGTAATACCTATAAATCCCCATAGAGATAAGGTGGTGATATTGGAAAATCTTTTTAGGCAGACAATTCACTTTTTGCTAGTTGTGCTATAGGGAATCTGCATTCATCTTTTGAAACTAGAGTTTAGCTTTTGGCTTAAATAACTACGTTAGGTCAGAGAACTTTCTTAGATACTAGGAGACCTTGTGAAGCAAAAAAAAAATGGTTTCATGTGGGAGATGGGAAAGAAGCATATGTTTAGTATTGTACCAGTAGGTCATGATGTAAAGGGAAAAAATAACTTTAGAGAAGACTTTGGGTTGGTGCGTGATTACAAATGTTACATAAAAATAAAGCCAAATTCCACTTACATTGTGGTGTCCCAGGTATCCTCACTGATTCTCCCACTGAAAACACCAAAATTTCCAAGTCAAGCAATTAATAAGGAATACTCACAGGCCATAAACCAAGGGGAACGTCAAGAGAAAAGTAGAGCACTGGAGATGGATTTTGTCATGAGGGAATTTGTTGAACCAGGAAAGCTTTATCTTTGTTTTCATCTCTTCGCAAGGCAAGCAACACCTGTTGCAGGCCCCAGGGCCAGCCCAAGATAAGCATATAGTAAGGAAATCTCCCCAAATCTCTGAGACTACAAAGGGCTATAAATATAGTATAAGAGTCAACTATAAATGCTACGCAACCCCAACTCAAAAAAAATCAGGTATTGAAATTATCAGACATAGAATGTAAAATATATGTGTGTGTGTGTATATATATATATATATATATATATATATATATATATTTTTTTTTTTTTTCACTAACAGGCACCAGGAATGGAATCCGGGTCTCCGGCATGGCAGGTGAGAACTCTGCCACTGAGCTACCATCACACCGCCCTAAAATAATATTTTATTGTGTTTAAAATGTAGCATGTATGGCTGTTAATTTTACTATTCTTACAGCCTTTCTGAGGTTTGAAATTTTCAGAACAGAAAGTTGAGGGAAACCACAGAAAACCGTGCCTGTAAGTGAACTTCTTTAACCAGACAAAGGAAAAATACAAACATGTACAGCAAAATATCTTACTTATCAGTGAAACGTTAAAAGCTTTTGCCCAAGGCATTGATGTCCATTATTAACTGCTCTATTTTTGTAAATGTATGGAGGTCCTAGCAGTGAGGCACAGAAATGAAATAAAGGATATATCCCAGAAAGGAAGAAATAAAACTCTCATTATTTAGATAATATTTTGTCTATAGGGAAGCTCAAATAAAATAATAGCATTATTACAATTAATGAGTTTAATAAATCTGCTGGATAGAAAATCAATCTATAAAAATCAGTTGAATTTCTAGAGACCTACAATGAATATTTAGAAAAAAATATTTTTTAATAACAGTACCGTTTTTTTTTCTGAAGGTATCATTTTTAATAACAAAAAATACAAAGTGTCTGGGAATATATATAATAAAATTTAAGGAAGACATTTTTGAAGAAAATTGCAAACATTACTGAAAGCCTTAGAAGAAAGCCTGTGTAAATAGACAGACATATAATATTTTTGCATAGGATTATTAATATTATAAAGTTGTTGATCTTCCCAAAATTCATTTATTGGTTCAATGCAATACTAATCAAAATCCCAACAATTTTGTACATGCGTGTGTGTTTGTATAGAACCTAAAAACCTAAAATTAATATAGAGGAATAAAACGTCAAGAGTAGGCAAGACACTCTGAAAGAAGAGCAAAGTAGAGGGACTGTGTGACCAGATATCAACAACTATTATATTTAGTTGTATTAAAAAATTGTGTGTTTTGCCCAGAAATGGACAAATTGAACAATGTAATTTTTTGCCAAATTCAGAAGCAGAATTACCCAGATATCAAAACTTTGCTGGAGTTACCAATAGGGAATAGAAAATGGACTTTTCAATAATGATGCCTAGATTACTGTATATAAATGGGCAGAAAATGGACCACATTTCATACCAAACAAAAAATGTATTTAATGTGGATTAAGGGTATACATGTTAAAGCCAAAATTATAAATCAGTAAGGAAATAATGTTTATAACCTTGAGGTGAAGAATGATTTTTTTTTAACCAATTCAGAAAAAAAACATAATTTCAAAAATTCATATTGAGTGTATTTAATTTGATAACTTCTCTTCATGAAAAGACATGGTAAAGAGCTTTGTGAAAGGCAAGCCTCAATAGGGCAAACATGTTTGCAATTCATATAGTTGGTAAAATATTAGTAACACAATGCAAGTAACAAGTTCTGCAAATTAAAAAGCAAAAGAAAATAATGGAAAAATCTGGTAAAAGTCTTGAGCATGTCTTCGTATAAAAGAAAACTCAAATGGCTAATATATGAAAAATATATTCACTCTTATTAGCAATAAGGGAAATAAAAATAAAAATAATTTTTTAATAACAAACTAACATATTCACTAAAGGGGAAAAATTTTAAACCTGATTAATGAAGCCATGGAGCAACTGCACATGTATAGAGGTGGAATAATTATAAATAGGCAAAATCATTTTGGGTAATAGTTTGACATTGTCTAGTTAATTTGGGATGAACATTATTCTTTGACTGAGCAATTCCATTCCCATCCCAGATGAGCTCTTGCCCATGTGTAGTTAAAATCTTTGTACAAGAGTGTTTGATGCAGCGCTGCTTGAGATGGCAAAAGTCTAGAGACCGCCCCAGTATCCACTCACCTTTGAAGGGATAAACAAATTGTAATATATTCATCTGATGGAATACTTGAGCACTGAAAATTAATGAATTACAACTGCAAGTAAAAAGTTGGCTATTCTTAAGAACATAGTGCTACAGAAGAATACACACAGTATATAAAATTCAAAACCGTGCATAATTAAATAATGTATACTTTAGGGATACAAACTCTATAGGAAATTTAGTGTGTGTAGGAAAGTAAATGCAAAAGAAACATAAAATTCTAAATATTTGTTCCCTTTGAGGGATGAGGTAATTAAACAGGATGTGTTGGAACACACAAGACCTCAAAGGCGATAGTAAATTTATGTTAATTAAAGTAGGTCATGGGCATCCAGATGTTATATTTTTTCTGTTATGTGTATTTAATAAAATTATTTTGTACCCATCCAATGTTTAATTTTAAAATTTACAAAATAAAAATCTGCTGTTCACAGAACTGTTCAGAGGAATATTTTTTATTCAATTTTCTGTTAAAAAAATTTTTTTAAATAACCACACTGTTATGTTTTAAAGTACCACATGTAAAAATGTACACATCTTTTCAAAACAATACTTTCTCTGAGAAAAATATCTTCAGTGTCTGCTTCTTTCAGGGGTTATTAAATAGGTTTTCCTTTATGGGTACAACTGGACTGTCTACTTCTATCAAAGTTTGAAGAATTAATATATTATTGACTCATACTAATTGAATTCTGTGCATTTTGAAAGCACCATGAACTGCAAACTCTCATAAATGCTGGACCCTTTACCCAGAGTATTCGCCCTGTATTCCCCTCATACACCCCCTGTTTCCTTGGATAATTACTCACTATTCATGCTCCAGAACTCTGTTACTCATTGTGAGGTTACATTGTCTGGAAGTTTGCATAATTCTACCCCCATGCAAAGGGATAATAAATAAATAAAAATATTTTTTCTTCACCATATATATATGGTGAAGACCTGAATGATTAAAGGAAAACATTTCACTCAAAGTTTGGTTGAGAGACACATCAGTAAATGAGCATTGTCTTTCAGCAGGGATGCTAGAATAAGATAAGTTGAGAGAGAGAGAGAAATAGAAAGAGAGTGAAAAAGAGAGAGAAATAGAGAGATTTGGTAATTGCTAATAATTAATTAACTAAATGACAAGGAATTAGTCCTTTTTTTACTTTTTATTTTGAAATAATTTCAGACTTGCAAGACAGTTGCAAAAATAACACAAACTGTGTACAGAGGAACCTAACGCTCCCCCACTCCCCAGATACTCCCATCCCAGACCTGCCCATTTTAGCATTTTGCTTCATTTGTCATATTTCTGATAAATTATCTTTTCTGATAATTTCTTTGTCGTTACCATGGGGCTTAAATTTAACATTCTAAATCTGTAATAATCTCATTTGCTTTGATCCCAGTTAATCTGAAATAAAATACATAGATTATATTTCTATACTCCTCTGTTCCCCCATCTTTATGTAGTTCTTGTCACAAATGATATATTTATACATTGTGAGTTCAAAATCATTAATTTAACATTGCATTGCATGCATTTGCTTTTTAGATCTTATAGGAAGTAAAAGTTGGTGTTATAAATAAAAAATTCAATAGCACTGGTATTTATACGTAGCTCTGTTATTATCTTTACTGGTACCCTTTTCTCCTTCATGTGGCCTTAGACAATTGTCTAATGTTCTTTCCTTTCAACCTGCAAAAATCCCTGTAGCATTTTTTTGTAAATTTAATTTAGTAGTGATGTTCTCCCACAACTTTTATTTATCTGAGAATATCTTAAACCTACCCTCATTTTTGAAAGACAGTTTTGCTGGATATGGAATTCTTATTTGGCAAATTTTTGCTGTCAACACTTTTTATCTTCCCACTACCTTCTTGCCTTCATGATTTCTGATGAGAAAATGGCACTCATGTTGCCTCTGTCTTGCAACTTTCAGGATTCTCTCTTTGTGTTTGGCTTATGACAATTTGATTATAACAGGGCATGATGGAGTCTACTTGGGTTAATCATGTTTGTCCAAAGCATAGGGGCCTTCTGATCTTTTCTGCATATTTATCTTAGGTTGGACATGTGTATGTGGCCCTAGGAATTCTCCATTTACATAGGAACTAATGTCCAGTCTTCCACTGCACTGTATGTCATACAGTTAGCAATTCCTTGCCCCGAGCAGCTACTTAACTGCCCTCCCACAGCTTTCTATAGTACAGCTCTGTGAGCTGCCTTCTACATACTGAGCCAGTTCTGGGACAGTGAATCCCTCAGACCACACCAGACTGATTGAGCCAGACATCCATGCTCCCAGTTTCTGCATAAGGATTACTCTGCTCCTTCTGGAATCAGGACAAATGTTCTGCTCTGGAAACATGGGTGGCCTCCCACTGAGCCAGCAAAGGGTTAGAGGGGACAGTCAGGGTTGATAAGAGCCTACCGCCTCTAAGTAATCTTTGTCTTGATCTGGCACTCAGTCTTTTACTGCAGTCCTTTAACTGTTTTTTAAAACTTTAAGAAAGATGTTTCTGCCAGTTTTTTGCTGTAGCGGTCAGCATACCTAGCACTCAGCTCGTGTTTTCTAATCATGATTTCCTACTAAAAGAAATTTGGACTTCTTGATTTCTGGATGTGGGAAGAGATTGCACTTTGAGCCTGGAACCTCTTGTGTCAGAAAGTAAGGAAGGGCTTGAAAATGGGTAGGACCAGGTTGAAGGGACTCCCTGTGGTCAAATTTAGGACAACTGGGCATTAAAAGAATAATGAATGTAACACACTGACCTAAAAAAAAAAAAGAAACATCCAGGAATCCATAATCAGACTCAAAAAAGGTAGGGAAGGTAGAGATAAATCCCTTCTTTACAGGAGAATGCCAGATGATACATGTAATGGGAATTATAGAATTGGAAAAAAAATTACCATTTTGTAGCTATCAGTGTGATAATTGATTGAGACAGGATCATCAATAAATGATGAAATCATTGGGTAAAAGTTGTAGGGAAACAGAATATTAACATAGTCTCAAAGTTTCAAAATATTGAATACTTACTACTTTCAGATAAGCAAAGGTATCTTTATGCTGAAGAAATCTGGTGCACCTCACCTTAATGAAGTGGTAAAATCTAATGTCATCAATAATGGAAAAAGGAAACAATATATGCCCTTTGAAGTGGTGCACTGAAAAGGACCATACTACTTATATAATAACTCAATTTTTTAATGAGAAAACAATCAGACATTCTACAACTGAGAATATTCTATAAAAATACAGGCTTGAACTCTTAAAACATGTCAATGTGGGTGGGCCACGGTGGCTCAGCAGAGAAGAATGCTTGTGCTTGCCTGCCGTGCCAGAGGACCCAGGTTTGATTCCCGGGGCCTGCCCATGTAAAAAAAAAAAAAAAAAAATATGTCAATGTCATGAAACAAAATTAAAGATAAAGGACCTGCTCTAGACTAAAGGGACCAAGGAGTCATGATAACCAAATAAAATATGTGATCCTTGATTGGGTCTTCAGTGGGGAAAAGACATAAAGGACATTGTAAGAATAATAGAGGAAATTTAAATATGTAATATATTAGATAATATTACTATATCAGTTAAATTTCCTGTGCATTAATAGTATTATTGCATAGACAAATTATCTTGTTTTTGGGAGATTCGTGCTGAGCATCGTGATATCTGCAAATTAATTTCAGAAAGTCAGCAAAATAGATACAGATATGAATACGGAATGGAATGCTAATAAACAAATGTTGCAATATATCAACAATTGCGGAATATGAATTAAGGTGTTCCTTGGATATTCTTTCAATATTTCAAAGGGCTTAAATTTTTCAAAATTAAAAATTGGGGAAAAAATGCTTAATTTCTGAAAGAGAAAGTTAGAATTAGGTCAAGCCAGGGTGAAGAATAAACTAAACATTTTCTAAAACCAAACAATCAAACAAAACCCCTCGTGTCTTACACTTTTTCCATATTTATTTTGTTTACTCTCTAGGTCACTTGTAGGTGGTTTGAGCGAATTCACCTGGTAGAGAGAATATGGAAAGCCAATGTATTCCACCCTCTCCCACCACACCCCACAAATGGAGAGTCACCACATTCTCTGAGTGAAATTTCAGGCAGTTCTAAAAGCTTGCCAAGCACTACCAGGGATAAATCTTCTCTATTTCCAAACATTGATATGTCTGATACAATATGTATAATATCCTGAACTTCAAATTTGGTAGAATTTAAATCTTCGTCACCCCTCCCGCCCTTTCTTCCGGTATAAAAATGTAAAGTGGAATAGGAAAGAGGGCACACCAAGTTGTTTTTCTCTTCCTTCCCCACCATATTACAGCTCTTTAGGCTCCTTCAGACTTACAATGGGAGTAAAAGGGAGATGTGGCAAGTTGCATTTTCCTAAGATGCCGAAAATCATTTCTCCCTTTACTCAAGTTTTTCTAGTGTGTGATCTTGTTAATTTTCCATAAAGATATGGAGTCTCATTTCCTTGAATATTGATGGGTGTATTCTTCGGGGTGCTTTAAGATAACAGAACAGGAGATATCAATAAATATTATGAGATTTTATAAAATGTCTCACACCACTGTGGAATGCGCGAATCCTAATTCTGTAGGGCAAGCTGCAAACTGGCAACTCTGAGGAAAGTTTTCGATGAATTCCCCAGGGGAAGCTGGCTGGCTGAAGTAGAGATGGAAATTCTCTCTTCTGATTGCTGAAGACATCACTTCTCCTTTTAAAGCCTTCAGCTGATTGAATTAAATGCCTGTCATTGCTGATGACACTCTCCTTGCAGTGTCAGGCCAGTGCTTACTTGACCAGACAACTGGGCAGAATTATCTGGCCAAGTTGACTCAAGAACCTAACTATTGAAATGGGTTTGTGACAGTTTTAATTAAGGGAGTCTGAGGTGTTGTTGTTTGACTTCTGAATAAGTCATAAAAGACCAGGTAGGGTGGGCCACCGTAGCTCACTGGCAGAGCTCTTACTTGCCATGCCGGAGACCCAGGTTCAATTCTCAGTGCCTGTCCATGTTAAAAAAAATAAATAAAGACCATGTAGCTTCCACCTTGCTCACAGGAATACTCACGGATAGAGCCCTGAGCTGCCATGTACGACATCTGCCTACCCTAAGACCTCTATGCTGTCAGGAAGCCAAGCCATAAGTAGAGGAATGTTCTGGTCCAGTAAGCATACCTGCTTTTCACGTTTTCTTAGCATAGGCACTGGATATATGGGCAAATGACCCTTTGCCTGATTCCAGCTCTCAGCCATCTAGTCAACCCCAGCCTTTGAGTCTTTCCAACTGAGTTGCAATATACCATGAAACAGAGGAAGCTTTCCCCATTTTCCCTTTTTAAAATATTTTACCTTCAAAAATCTGTGAACATTATAAAATTGTTGTTTGAAGCTTCTATATTTGAGGTTAATTTGTTATGCAGCAATAATAACTGGAACACAGAGATAAGGGATAGTTTCTGTTGATAGGTCAAGTTGAAATCTGGCCATCTTGGTTTGCCAGAGCTGCTATGATGAATACCACAAAATGAGTTGACTTAAACAACGAACATTTATTGTCTAATGTTTTCGAAATCTGGAAGTCCAGAATGAAGATATTGGCAAGGCCATGCTTTCTCCTGGCGTCGGTAGTGTTCTGGTGACGGCAGTCCTCTATCACGGGAGCCCTTTCTCTCTGGTTCCCTGATTCTGGCTTCTTCCTGTGGCTCTTCTGCCTGATTACATTGTATTTCCGCTCTGTACATGGCCTCCAGGCATAGGGATTAAGACTCAGCGTGATTCAATTTGACTATATCTTAGCTAAAATCTCTACAAAAGGTCCTATTTATATATGTGTTCACACCCACAGAATACAGAGTAAGACTTGAAGTCTTTTGTGGGGGGGAGTTATTTAATCCCCAATACTGGCATCACTGTCTCCTTATGTAGCAAATTCTGTTTTATGGGTTCTAATTCAGGGATATACACATGCATACTTTTTTTTTCCCTCTTGACTCAAGGGATGTTCTCTATTTAATGGGATGGGATGAAAATCAAATCTCTCTTCAAAAATCTCTTCACTTACTGGTCTTTTCGACCTGCACATCCAATCCTTAGTCTTCTCTTAGCTACAAGTGGATGATGGACTTATGCTGGCAAAACCATACTTGTTCAACCCTTTGCGAGTCCCAGATGCATGATCTCACTCCTCACTTTTAGAATAAGGAGTTACTTCTCATTTGGTTGCAATAGTTTACAAGTCAAATTTCAAATATTCTTTTCATTATTAGTGCTATTGCTGTGTATGTGTGTGTGCATTTAAAAAAAAAACCTCAATGTGTTTTTAAAAGCTTTTTATTCTAGAACAGTGCAGATTTACAGAAAAAATTGCAAAAATGTTACAGAGAGCCCTTATGAGCCCAGTGAAAACTAATGTTAACATCTTACATTACTATGGTACATTGAACCCACATTGGTCCGTTTTTATTATCTAAGTTCTATATTTTATTCAGTTTTTGCTATTATTAGTTTTTCACTATGCTAGGTTGCTATTCAAGATGGCCTTTTACATTTGGTTTTTAGGTCTTCTTAGGCTCCTCTGGGCTGTGACACTATTTCAGACCTGCATTTTTTTTATGACCTTGAAAATTTTGAGACGCACTGGCCAGGAATTTTGTAGAATGACCCTCAGTTTTGGTTTGCCCGATGTTACCTCTCCCACTTGCCATGCTATTCCTATTGGAAGAAAGTCAGTAAGGGCAGCCCACAATGACGGTGCAAGTATCTACATAAATTACATAAAACTGTTGTACATAGGAAGTTTGTCTTTTCTCCCTCATTTATGTATTTATTTAATTATTAATGTAAAAGAGTATGGACTCATGGATATTTGCTTTATACTTTGGGTTATAATCCAATACTATATTACTTATTTTGTTGTTCCAATTGTTTCAACTTTGATCAGTGGCAGCTCTTTCAGCTGTTGCTATGTTCCTTTGTCACACCACCGTAATCGTGTTCTTAGACCACTTCCAAACCCCAGGATTAGCCCCCTTGCTGAAATCAGCCATTTCTCCAAGGAGCCTGGGTTTCTTTATTGGCCGTAGGGTGTTTTTCTGTTTGCTGTCCATTTGATATATGCAAACACACACTGTTTTAATTTTATTTTTAATGTCTTTTCTTATTTTTAGTATACAGAACAGAAGTAATCAGCCGTGACATTAATATTGTTATTCTCATTATTAGAAAAACCTGGCAAAATAAAGCAAGATTAAGTCTCTCCCTCATCTAAGTATTTGCTTATAAACCCTGGTTGAACATTGTGATCACTTGGAGAGATTTGAAAAGATACAGATGCACAGCCTCCACCCAAGGCCAATTAAATAAAAATGCCTATGCATGGACCACAAGAATTAATGTTTTTTACATGTGTGTTTTTTTTAATGGTTTCTGAGTGATTAATTTTCAGCCAGGTTGAGAACCACTGGATTAAGTCTTAATTCTATCAAATTCACAATGTCTAATTTTAAACCCTACAGGTATTTGGGTATTTTGTTAAGAATAGGCTAGCAGGCTCATTTTATTATTTGGAAAGTCTCACCAAAACAGTAATTAAATATGCATATTGTGCTGGTTTTGAAATGTTATGTACCCCAGAAAAGCCATGTTCTCTTAATCTCATTCAATATGGTTTAGGGTGGAACCCTTTGATTAAATAGTTTCCATGGAAATATAATCCACTTAATTGTGGGTCTGGTCTTTTGATTAGATGGAGGTGTGTCTCTGGCCATTTGAGGTGTGTCTTGTTAGTTTACTGGAGTCCTTTAAAAGGGAAAATATTTTAGAGAAAATTCAGAGCTGACAGAGCCAACATGAGACCCAGATGTTTGGAGATGCAGAAAGGAAATGCTGCCAGGGAAGTTGTTTGAAATCAGAAGCCAAAGACCCCAGCAGATGCTAGCCACATGCCTGTGCCTTTCCAGCTGACAGAAGCATTCTGGACCCATTGTCCTTTCTTGACTCAAGGTATCTTTCCATGATGGCTTATTAAAAGCCATTCCATTTCTGGTAAATTGCATTTTAGTATATTTAACAAGCCCATATACCTATTCATCCATAAAGCATTTGGTTCCTCTGAAAAACCTGAACCATATAGGCTGTGAGATATAACTATTTTAATTTATCAAACTATGAAATATTGAACAATTATAATTCGAGTGTCACAACTATATTTCCAAGGAAAAGCAACACTATTCACATAACTTGAAAAATAATTAATCATATGTTTAATATAACATTTATAATAATAAACATTTCAGGAAAGAAATAAATACAGTCTTAATTTAATAATTAAATTCAAAGTTTCATAGCCTAACTGTTGGAAAATGAAACCTTATTTGATTAAATAAATTCAACAAACATTTACTGAACACTATGCCAGATATTTCGACAATAAGTAGTGAAAACTTCCCTTTTCTGATGAATCTCAAAAAGTAATGGATTCCAATATGAATTTTTCATACTTTAAAGAAAACCAAATTGTTCTCATTTTCCATGGTTGAGGATAGGTCTCCCAATTGGGTGTTTCTGGCTTTTGTGGGACCTATATTTTTGACAATTTGTGAAGTGCTATTTAAGAAAAAAATCCAATATGATGTTAGATCTTTAGTTTAGTACGGGAACTAGAAAGAGGTTTGTACAAATAAAGGGTCATTCACTCACCCTGATTTCATCCACCAGGAGGGGAAAAGAGAATGTTGCGACGGGAAGTCCAATGCCTTAAGGTCTTGGCTAGTGAGTGGCTTGCCTCTCTTCCGGTCGCATTCCATTGGTGAGAATGCAGCCCTGGCCACTTCCAACTGTAAGTATAGTCTTCTGCTGGGTGGCATCAGGGCCCAGCAGAAGGATATGGATTAGGAGAAAGACAACTAACAAGCTCCCTCTCAGAAGGAAAGACTGAAAACTCAGAACCCTAGAAGATATGGTGGACCTGAGTGGAGGAAGTGACTTTTTCAAAGAGCCAACTGTTCACCAAATCAAGAGAGAGACTCCAGTTAGTCGAGAGGAGGTCATGTGGAAAATCCTTGCTGGGAAGAAAAGACCAAAAAATAAAAAAAAAAAAATGGGAAAAGGAGCCTCCAGGAACCTTAGGCTACCAAAGTACTAGGACAGATAAAATGAACTTAGCATTTCACCATGATTGAAGGCTGTGGAGGAAAGAGAATTCCTAGGAAGCAAGCTAGGATGTTGTTTTAAGAAAGGGAAATGGATTCTCATATGTCCAAACTGCCTCATATATGCACTACACTGCTTTTAAGGGAGATAGAGAATAAACAAGTAAATGAATAATTATGCAATGGATGAATATGATGTGACAAATACTTTAGTAGAAGAAATGCAACGAAAGAAGTCCTGAATTATTTCTGGAATGGGAGAGAGTGTGAGAATAGAGGGGGTGAACTTAAAACTTAGTCTTAAAGGTTAAGTAGCATTTTTTTTCCTAATAGAACAAGAGGAGAAGTACATTCAGGAAAAAGGATCATGGGCAAAAATATAGAGTTGTGAAAAGGATGGATCCAGAGATCCTTTTTAGGAAAAATAATACAATTCTATGAATAGAAAATTGAAATAGGAAAGTGAGTATGTTTTAAAAATGAAAACATGGTATGATAAATTACCAGAGCCTTGGTAATTTTAGATCCCCTCTCTTGTGAGTCCTTTAGTTAATTTAACTGAAATGCTTACATAGAAATAGTTCTGATTATAACCTAATACCCTCTCCTTTCCTAGAACATCCTAACACACCATGCAACTTTCAGCATGCCCACGGAGGGACCATACACTAATGTGTCACTAACTTCAGTGACAATTTGCTGCAGAGTGTGCTGTGGTATGTTGGGTTCCAGGATCGTCAAGGAACTTGGCTTCCCTGGAGCCCAGGTTATTTTGGATTACAATTTGAGATGAGATTACACGTGTAGGCAGGGGTTGAAAATGAAGGACTTTATAAGCCATGCTGTGGAGCTTGGTATACCTTGTAGGAAACGGGGCTTTGTAGGACTCGATATTAGAAAATGCTTGATTAAATTTCCATTTTTAGAAAGTTGCCTGTGGAACACTCTGAAAGCCTAATAGAATATTCCAGAGGAGTGGCGTTAGTGAGTACTTATGTGGAACCAATTAAAATGGCCTGAAAACAAACACAGATCCTGAAAATTGGAAATGAAGAGGGCTGAGTTAAAGAAATTGCCAGGAAATAGAATGGACAGGACCCTAGATAAAGTATTCAAAAAAGGTGAAAGTATTCGATAGGTGACAGAATAAAGAAGAGCGGGTATCTTTTGAGCAAGGGAAGCTGTTAATATTTATTTCATATTTATATAGAGCAGAACAGGAGTGATATCATGAAAGGAGGGAAAGATAGGTGAACACTGTTTTAGAAAGGTTAGAGTGTCGTCTTTCTATTAAGTAAAAGTCTTCATCTAATTAGACAACGTCTTCTTCAATAAGAAGAAAATATTTAAAGAATAAAACAGGAGTGGAAGATTCTTCATAAATATAATCATTATTCAATTTGATACACAGTGTAATATCTAGATTGTATCTGAATAAGCATGACAGCATTTATTACATCTTAGCAAGGGAAAATAAAAATTGTTCTTAGCAATTAACCTTATCTATATGTAAATGCGATTAATTAGTAGTTTTTCTTTTCTAATCTTTTGGGAAAAGTAGATACTTGTAATTATACTATTTATGCAAATTGCATTCAAATATGCAAAAGAACACAATAGCTTGCAAATTAAAGTTCAAACAAGAAAATTATTCTAAAATTTACCTAAAATACTAGGAAAGTCTGTTAAAGCATGCAAATGACATATTAGAAACAAATATAGACATTTTCCCAAGAGAAACTAGCTTTGTATTTAACTTTATTAATCTGCTTGATTCCATGTTTGAGTTATTCAAGAAGATTTAGTATACGTTTCAAATCTGTCTTTTAATTCTAATAGAATAATGTAAATTTGAACTTATTTCAGAAGAAAAAGTAAAAATTAGTAATCTATGTTCTTCAAAAATATATATATTTTAACTGAAAAGCCCTCACAGATTGAGGGCAGAAGGGCAAGTTTTATAGTGACTTTCTGGAGAAGGAGTAGAAACACATTTGATATTGTCATAAAACTAACATAAGAATCTTGGTATTCTGATGCCTAGTCATTATTATTTCTAACATATTCATGACCTATAGGAGAGGGAGAAATCATCTTTCTCTTGTCAGGATTTTGATGTTACCAATCTGTCTTTTTCTGTCTCCTTTAATCCTGGGAGCAATGAAATGCACACTCCATTTGCAGAAGAGAGAGCGGTTCTTTTCGCTGGTTTTAGAGGCCATCAGAGTAAAATTCCTGCTCATTCATTCTTTCAGTGAAGTGATTAGGATATGCATTCATCAATTGAGTCAATAAGCAAACTGTTATTTAATATTTACCATATGACGTGGACTAACATAGACACTAGAGAAAGGGGTGGGCCATTATGTTTCCTGCTCTCCAGGATCTGCACTTATTGTTGTTCAGGAGAGACACCTCAAGAGAGGACAGCCCACTCCAAAACAAGGGTCAGGTTGCCACCAGAAGCACAACTCCCACAGCACTGGATGGAGTAATGTTTTATTCACATAGAGAAAAGACAGAGCAAGGTCAGTTTCACTAGTGGGCATCAGTTCCCCACAGCCAGCAGGTCTCAATCTGTGATCAAGGTAGGGGGATGTTCTAAGTGCACCACCATTCTTGTGTTTGGGTGCCATAGAGGAGTGTGTTAGTTAAATTCAGTTGTCAACTTGGCTAGGTGAGCATACCTAGTTTTGTTGCCGCGGACATAAGCCAATGGTACGTGAACCTCATCTGTTGATAATTACATCTGCAGTCGGCTAGAAGGCATGTCTGCTGCAATGAGTGACGTTTGACTTAATTGGCTGTTGCTTAAATGAGAGAATGCAATGTAGCCCAGCCTAAGCAGCTCGGCATTCCTCATCTCAGCACTAGCAGCTCAGCCCAGGCCTTTGGAGATGCAGAAAGAAGTCACCCCGGGGAAAGTTGTTGGAACCCAGGGACCTGGAGAGAAGACCAGCAGAGACCATCCTGTGCCTTCCACATAAGAAAGAACCCCAGTGGAAAGTTAGCTGCCTTTCCTCTGAAGAACTAAGAAAAATAAATTCCCTTTTATTAAAAGCCAATCCATCTCTGGTGTGTTGCATTCCGGCAGCTAGCAAACTAGAACAAGGAGGAAGCCTGGTTCCTCCCCACCAGGGGCAGAAGTACCAGCTGGGTGTTATAAAGCATGCTGGCCAGAATTAGACTGTGCTCTCTGTGCAGTGATTCTGACTGAATATATGTACCTATGTTCAGGATAATAGGAGAAGAGATGTACCAGCAGTCCCTCTGTCAATGAAAGGATTTTGTCTTAGCCTGCCAGGTTGACACACCTGGTGCTGAGCACAGGATGTATTTGTGGGTTCCAGCGAAAGGTATCAAGCTGTGCTAGGACTGTATTTTCCCACACATATATATAGAATTTACATGATGGGCAAAGTTCTGAACAGAGATATGCACAGAAGAGTGCACAAAGGCAGAAACAACGAATTGGGAAAGGATGCACCAGGGAATCCATGATGGAAGAAAAAGGTGGGAAAAACATTTCAGGTGGACAGAAGGACATGTGCAAGGTCATACAAGCATAGGACGTGTCTAAGATTAGGACAAAGAATGGAGACTAATAAGGATATAAAGGTAGGTTGGATTTATCAAGCCCTGTTAATTAATTGTTTTTCAGACCACTTTGGTATATCCCCATCACTGTGTAAGTCACCATCATATTTGTTTGGACAACCATAATAGGCTCCTGTTTTAGCTTGCTAAAACAGAATGCAATATACCAGAAACGGATCAGCTTTTATAAAGGGTATTTATTACAAGTTTACAGTTCTAAGGCTTTAAAAAATCTCCAAACTAAGTCATCCAGAGATTGATCCCTTGACGCCAAAGAAAGACCAATGTCTATCACATGGGAAGGCATGTGGGTGGTACCTGCTGGTTCTTGCTAACAGTTCTGTTGCTTCCAGATTCTGAATCCAGTGGCTTCCTCTTTAAGTATCTGTAATTCTCACTTAACTGTTCAATGGCAACACTCTGGGTTCAATCTTTTAGCTCAGCCTCTTCTGGGGCCAGAGATTTCTTCTCTTCAGGTTCTAGCTATTTCTGTGAGTCTTTGCTTAGCATCCGGGCTTTTTCTGTCTCAATCTCCAAACTTCTGGGGTCTATGTTAGCTATCTCCATAAGCTTTCTTAAAGAATCCAGTAAGCTAATTAAGACCCACCTTGAATGGGCAAAGTCACATCTCCATCTAATAAAAAGGTCCCATCCACAATTTGGTGTGTCACATTTCCATGGAAACAACCTAATCAAGAGGTCCCACCCTACAATATTGGATCAGAATTAAAAGAACATTTCTTTTCTGGGGGACATAACAGTTTTCAACCAGCATACCTACCAATGGGTCTCTTTGAAGACTAACCCCCAATCCTTTCTCTACACTGCAGCTGAAATATCTTTTTTTTTTTAATTTTTTTTATTAATCAAAAAAAAGAAAAGAAATTAACACAGCATTTAGAAATCATTCCATTCTACACATGCACTCAGTAATTCTTAGTATCATCACATAGATGTATGATCATCATTTCTTAGTACATTTGCATCGATTTAGGAAAAGAACTAGCAAAACAGCAGAAAAAGATATAGAATGTTAATACAGAGAAGAGAATTAAAATAATAATACTAATAAAAAAATATATATATAAAAAGGAAAAAGAAAAAACAAAAACAAAAGATACAAACACACAAACAAACAAACAAAAAACCATATTTCAGGTGCAGCTTCATTCAGTGTTCCAACCTAGTTACATTACACTTAGGTATTATTGTGCTGTCCATTTTTGAGTTTTTGTATCTAGTCCTGTTGCACAGTCTGTATCCCTTCAGCTCCAATTACCCATTATCTTACCCTGTTTCTAACTCCTGCTGGTCTCTGTTACCAATGATATATTCCAAGCTGATTCTCGAATGTCGGTTCGCATCAGTGGGACCATACAGTATTTGTCCTTTAGTTTTGGGCTAGAGTCACTAAGCATAATGTTCTCTAGGTCCATCCATGTTATTACGTGCTTCATAAGTTTAGTCTGTCTTAAAGCTGCATAATATTCCATCGTAGGTATACGCCACAGTTTGTTTAGCCACTTGTCTGTTGATGGACATTTTGGCTGTTTCCATCTCTTTGCAATTGTAGATAATGCTGCTATAAACACTGGTGTGCAAATGTCCATCTGTGTCTTTGCCCTTAAGTCCTTTGAGTAGATACCTAGCAGTGGTATTGCTGGGTCGCAATCCATTCTGCCATTCTATGTCTTTTGATTGGGAAATTCAGTCCATTAACTTTTAGTGTTATTACTGTTTGGATAATATTTTCCTCTACCATTTTGGCTTTTGTATTATATATATATCATATCTGATTTTCCTTCTTTCTACGCTTTACTCCATACCTCTCTCTTCTGTCTTTTCGTATCTGACTCTAGTGCTCCCTTTAGTATTTCTTGCAGAGCTGGTCTCTTGGTCACAAATTCTCTCAGTGACTTTTTGTCTATAAATGCTTTAATTTCTCCTTCATTTTTGAAGGACAATTTTGCTGGATATAGGAGTCTTGGTTGGCAGTTTTTCTCTTTTAGTAATTTAAATATATCATCCCACTGTCTTCTAGCTTCCATGGTTTCTGCTGAGAAATCTACACATAGTCTTATTGGGTTTCCCTTGTATGTGACGGATTGTTTTTCTCTTGCTGCTTTCAAGATCCTCTCTTTCTCTTTGACCTCTGACATTCTAACTAGTAAATGTCTTGGAGAACGCCTATTTGGGTCTATTCTCTTTGGGGTGCGCTGCATTTCTTGGATCTGTAAATTTAGGTCTTTCATAAGAGTTGGGAAATTTTCAGTGATAATTTCTTCCATTAGTTTTTCTCCTCCTTTTCCCTTCTCTTCTCCTTCTGGGACACCCACAACACGTATATTTGTGCGCTTCATATTGTCATTCAGTTCCCTGATCCCCTGCTCAAGTTTTTCCATTCTTTTCCCTATAGTTTCTGTTTCTTTTTGGAATTCAGATGTTCCATCCTCCAGTTCACTAATTGTAGCTTCTGTCTCTTTTGATCTACCATTGTAGGTATCCATTGTTTTTTCCATTTTTTCTTCTTTGTCCTTCACTCCCGTAAGTTCTGTGATTTGTTTTTTCAGATTTTCTATTTCTTCTTTTTGTTCAGCCCATATCTTCTTCATGTCCTCCCTCAATTTATTGATTTGGTTTTTGAAGAGTTTTTCCATTTCTGTTCGTATATTCAGCATTAGTTGTCTCAGCTCCTGTATCTCATTTGAACTATTGGTTTGTTCCTTTGACTGGGCCATATCTTCAATTTTCTGAGCGTCATCCATTATTTTCTGCTGGTGTCTGGGCATTTGATCAGATTTCCCTGGGTGTGGGACCCAGCTGGTTGAAAGGTTTTTCTGTGAAATCTCTGGGCTCTGTTTTTCTTTTCCTTCCCAGTAGGTGGCGCTCGTGGCGCTCGTCTGTCTGTGGGGCAGTCGGCCCGGGAAACCGCGCGTGGAGGCGGAGATCGCTGGCCGCCGTGGCTTGGGGGAGTGCCGGTCCAAATTGCCTAGCTGGCCCCAGACGCCAAGCGTGACGGGAGGGCCCCACTATCCAACGTTCCCAGTCAGACCGGGGAGCCACGTGCGTGGAGGGGACCCCAGTCGCCAGCCGCCCCAGGCGGGAAAACGCGCGCCCCTCGGGTATCTCACCGCAGCGGATTCTCCCTGCCCGTTCAGCCGTTCCAGAATGGGGTACGCTGTCTTTTTGGTCTCTGTCGTGACTCCGGGAGCTGTTTCGTATTGTTTCTGTTTCTTTAGTTGCTTTTCTGAAGGAGGAACTAAGACCCGCGCGTCTTACTAAGCCGCCATCTTCTCCGGAAGTCCTGAAATATTCTTTACATAACATGTTGTAGATTATGCCCTTCTCCTATTTCAGACTCTAATAATTTCCTATTTTCCTTAGGATAAAGACCAAAATTTTTAACAGACTTTCTTGACCATCCTCTCAGCACAAGTGCAAGCACGCACATACATATACATGCAACCACACACAAACATAAACATAAACAGAACCTCCTACATCTCTGGGATTTTATACTATTCCTTTCCTAAAATAAATGAATTGCTGGAATGAAGACTGCCTTGAGAGACTCATTTTATTTAAGAATGTACTCCTTAACTTTTTTTGCAAAGCATACAAATCAAAATGGACCCAAGGTGAGGGACAGAATAGAGCCCATTTGTAAGGGTCTTCACCATTATCATGGTCACTTCCGATTTGGGAATAGCCTCATAGCTCTGGGCTGTTGTAAGGCTTCCTTAGGATGTTGAGGAAGATGTTGAGGAACGTTGTTGAGAAAGCAACAAAAGCCCATTCTCTTGCTGAAAAAAAAAACAATGACAGATATCTATAGTCTGTTAATCTTGCTCCTCCTCCATTCAATGAATGAAATTTTACGGACTATCCTGCAGAAGGCACTCCACGTAGACCCTCGTTTAGAAGGTTACCCCCTTACTGCATAGCACTTGACTTTCCAGAGAGATGGTTATATCAGTTAAGATTAAACTAAAGAAGCAGAACCATACATATATTTAAACATGTATGTTTACATGTATGTATCTATCTTTCAATCTATATTATTAACTGTCTCTCTCTCTCTCTCATTACCTACCCATCCATCTATGATGGTTCAACTTTTGTAAGTGGTGGGATCTTATTTTGGGGAGGAGGTAGGACTTCTGATGTGTAGAGTAGAGTGTCTCTGTGCTGAACTAGGGGTCAGGAAAATGAAAACTGTGCAGAGCATCTCTGTAGGATGTCTAGCACAGCATTGTTAGACAAGGTGGAGGACCAAGATTTACTGAGACTTATTGCAGCAGAAGGAGCCATGATTATTGTTAATGATTATGGTTATCCATGATTGTAGATTTTGCATGGCATGAAAAGCAATGAAAATGTTTATCAATGATCATGATTAGCAACAAAAGGGTTCAGTATCTTCATTTGATTTAATGGAGTGAAAAGGGACATTGAATTATCTATCATCCAGGCAAGAGAATAATCAGAGACAGGTTTTATTTGATTAAGCTTGTTAAAGAAGTGCACTTGGGGTACAGATATTTTGGGACCTCATTCAATATTACCAGGAAATAAATAATTGTTGTGCAGCACATATCTCTATGGACTACAATTAAGATTATAATGTTATAAGGAATTTATATGTAGAAGTCAGAACAGCAAATAAAATGCCTCTATGTTTGAAGATATCAGTTGACTGTAATATAATTGTTTAAAAGGATTTTACAAAATACTTAAAAACCCAAATGCAGAAATACAGTAGTTGGCAGAAGGTTTGAAAATGAGAAGAGGTTCCATACAAACTTATTTGCTGAAGGTATACACTTCTTTGATATACCCATTTTGAAACCAGAGGACTGTTAAAAAATGATTTTGAAGTCCCCTCTTTTAAATATCAAATTTCCAAAAATACTGACTTTCTTCTTGGAGAGGGAGCACACACAGAATGGCTAAAATCACCAAAAAAAAAAAAACAGATATGAGAAAACCTCTCCTGTTCCAAGACTAGACAAATGTGCTAGTTTGTAACTGTTATGTACCCCAGAAAAGCCATTTTCTTTCAATCCTGATCAAAGCTTGTGGTGCAGAGCTATTATTTATTGTAGAACTTTTGATTAGATTGTTTCCATGGAAATTGACCCACTCAGTTGTGGGTGTGACCTGTTGATTAGATGATGTGACTCCTCCCATTCAAGTTGGGTCTTGACTTGTTTGCTGGGGTCCTTTAAAAGTGGAAACATTTTGGAGAAAGCTCAGAGTCAACAGAAACACAGACATTTGGAAATGCAGAAGCCCCAGGAGATGCCAGGAGCTGAAAGACCCAGAAAAAGCTAGAGAGGAAACAGGCTGACATACACAGTGACATTTGGGGATGCAGAAAGAAAATGCCCCTGGGGAAGCTGTTTGAAACCAGAAGCCAAAGGACCAGCAGATGCCAGCCACATGTCTTCCCAGATAAGAGAGGTGTTCTGGAGGCCATTAGCTTTTCTTGAGTCAAGGTATCTCTTTTCTGGATGCCTTAGTTTGGACATTTTTATGGCCTTAGAATTGTGAACTTGTCATTTAAATTCCCTTTAGAAAAGACAACATTTCTGCTATATTGCATTTTGGTAGCATTGGCCAACTAAAACAAGCCACTTGACACATAGGCTAACATGCTGGGTCAGGTGGCCGCAGAATGCATGGAAGGCTATTCTTCCCACAATTGAAGAGATATGAGATCAGAAACTCAGGGTGCTGAGATGAAAGAAGTTGAGTTTTGGCTAAAACATTTTAGAGTTGTGCTTCAATGTTGAGTGCTAGAAGCTGAGAAGTACTGCTGGTTAATGGATATTAAAAAAGGTTACAACTGGGATGCCATTTCTTTACTCAGAAGGGATGAAGTTTCACTGATGGAAGCATTGCAATTCAGCAGAATTAGTATTCAAATTTTGTTTCCAGAGAAAAATCCTTATTTATTCAGGATACAGTAAAAAGGCACCATTTTACTCTATGCTTTAAGGAAATATTTTTGACATATGATATCGTTCTAAGAAAACAAATTTATCAGAAACAACTATCTTACCATGGCCATGGTGTTCTTTATCCTCTTTAAATTTGTGGCATCAGCTATCCCATCAGCTATTGGTTGTGGGCATCTGTTGTAGTTTGGAGCTGTATATATCCCAGAAATCATCCTATTCTTTTCATCCATTCCTGTGGGTGAAGACCTATTGTGGGTGGGACATCTTGATTGGATTATTTCTATTGAGATGTGACCCACCTCATTCAAGGTGGGTCTTAATCTTTTTGCCAGAGTCCTTTTTAGGAGGATAAACTCTGAGATGTAATTAAGAAAGGCTCACAGAAAAGGCACCAGAGAAGTTGAGAGAAAGCCATTGAAGCCAAAAGCTGGAAGTAACAAAAACTGGAAGAGAAGGAACAGTTGACCTCACCATTTACCTTGACATGTGACAGAGAAGCTACAGTTTCTGGCCGCCTGTTTTCAGAGTCTGGGCATCGTCCTGATGATGCCTTGAGTTGGGCATCTTCATAGCCTAAGAACTGTAAATTGTAAGTTAAATCCCCATTGCAAAAGCCAATTCATTTCTGGTATATTGAACTCTGGCAGCTTTGGCAAACTGAAATAACATCCCAGAAGTCCAAGTCAATGAAGGGATATCCTGCCTGTGTGAACAATGGCCTGTTCCTTTCTTGTATTGAGATTTCTACAGGAGTCTGACAATTTTTTCACCTGATGACCAGTTCCCCAAACTGCAAATTTCCATGTGACTTTATTGTCTATAACCAATTCTTTTTCTATTTAATATTTTTGGATGAAAGAACCAGATCTAAATTCTTCATAGAAGGTATTAATTGGCAGTCAACAAAACTGAACAAAGGGCTGAGCCAGCAAGTCTCAGGAAACACAAGTTCAATGCAGTTCTGAGGAGTATCAGCACAAGAATTTACACTTTTCTCTTTTAAAACCTGCTGCCATATGCCATCTGAAGACATATTAAAATTTAAGTTCCTGGGAGAGAGAAACTGACTGGCCAAATTTGGGACATTCTACCTTTAAGACCTGCAGGTTTGTCTTAAAGAAGAACGGAGTGAGGGTAGAAGGTATTGAGCTGAAAAATCAGTAGCCATTGTACATTTTTAGGACCTCTAATTCCTCCACTTAATTATTTAATGTATCATGTTTCCCTGAATATCTAAAGATGATTCTATTGATCTGCTATGGACATGTAGTTAAAATCATTTTTCCAAAGTATTAAGGGGGCTACATACTTAATAATTGGGGAAACATACAGATAAATGAAGATGTATACATGGTCATCTTTTATTGGATATCATATCATCTTGATTAGAAAAATTGTAGTTAACTGGATCATGTGTAGATATAAAATTCATGATTTAGCCTTATTCTGGATAATTATGTTGTGATGATGATGATGATGATGATGATGATGGTTATGATGGTGATGATGAAGTTGATAACATCTCCAGTCAGTCTTATGTGACTTTTCACAAGTTATCTAATTTTTTTTAACTTATGTTCTTTACTAAGGTGGAGGTAACTATGATAAGCATCAGAATAAAATGTATAAATTCCATTTCTCAGATAGTGTTCAATGGTTGGTAGCTGTAATTCCTTTGAACTCACAACATACCCCTTTATTTTGCTCTCTTGGATTAATGGATTTATCAACATTTTCTTTTCAGAAACCATTTTTTTTTTAATCTGACCACTCTGGTTCTGAACCCTGCATATCAAAATTGTCTACTTTTGATATTATTTCCCATAGGAACATTTTATCATTTGAAGTGATATTAGAGAAGGTACTTTATTATTTGTGCACATTTTGAATGATTCTTGGATAATTGCCACATTTGCATTTAAAGTGGAAGTATTTTCAAAATTATATTTCTATATTATAATAAGACATAAACTCTATAGTATTCATTAAGTAGAGATGATGATAGAAATGTTTATTGCTGAGGACGTTTTTATGACATGTTTTTATGGTGCTTTATCTATAAAGAGCCTGAATTTTCAAGCTATTTTCCCTCAGGAGTGCATAAGTATTCATATTACATGTTTCTGCATTTGTTTAGTCTTGTTGTCACTGTAATATTTGTATTTTAATTGTCTGTATCAAGGTCCTTTTGAATAGTAATCTCCTAAAGGAATCTTATTTAATTTACTATATTCTTCTCTAGTTGAAAATTGTTGCATTAGTTACCTGGTGCTATGTAACAAATCAACCCAAAATGGTGCTTAAACACAGAGATAATAATTTATTATCTCCCAAGGGTCCTGTGGTTTGGAAATTTGTTCAGGGCAAGTAGGAACAGATATTTCTTCTTCTACAGTATCTGTGAACTCAGCAAGAAGACTCAAAGGCTAGGAATAGAATCATCTGAATGCTCATTCATCCACCCATCCAGCAGTTGATGCTGGTAGTGACAGCTGGAGCTATTGGCTACACATGTGCATATGGCATTTCCAAGTGGCTTGTGCTTCCTCACAACATGGCGGCTGGTTTTAAAGGCATGTAGCCCAAGGGAGAAAAGGCAGAAGCTTTGATTGCCTTTTATTATCTAGCTTTAGAAGACAAGTGGCACCACTTCTGCTGTATTTTATTGGCTGAGATACTTACTAAAACCTGCTTATGTTTAAGGGGGGGGGAACAGAGACCTCATCACTCAATGGGAGGAACAGTAGTCATGTTGTAAGAAGGGCATATGAGATGGTATATTTTATATTGCATATATTCCATGTATGCTATATTACACATTGTATGCACATATATATAAACACATACACAGGCACAGACACACATCCATATGGCCACATGTGAAATATACCATCTGTCACAATCACATGGATTTATTCATTTAAAAGTACATCAAATTCACACGACGCTTATAGAAAATATTGTCTGCCTATACTTCCATACCATATGTTTATAGGTCAAGGGTTCTGACACATGAATATAATGTGAAACTGCTTGATCACTTTTGATAGGCCAAAGATTAGCACTTAACAGGAGATGGGCCTATAGTTTTCTTTAACACTCCCTTATAGTTATTTCTCTGGGAATTGGGGACCTAAAAGAGACCATTTGTATTCATTGGTTGAAGCTACAGGTTTAACACTTTTTAAACTTTGAACATACTGGAAAACCTGCTTTTTTTCCTCAGGTGGAGTAAACATTTTGCAGAGATAAAGAAGAAGCCAACATGCATAGAAAAGCATGTACAAAAGCTGGAAAAATTTTGATAGCGTTCAAGAACCCAGTTCAGTTGTTTTTGGGGCTGTATTTCCCTGGCTTTCAGGTCTTTTGTTTCCTTTATAATAATTCCTTTCTCTTAAATATTAAAGCTACCTCAATTTAGATATCTGTCGTTTTCAACTAACAGGCTTCTAAGGCAGCTACACCACACTTGTCAGTTGTTTTGATGCAGTTTGACTGGTATAATTTGATGAATTAATACCATTTCAAGAGTGTTTTTCATTTTCAGGTAAGAAAGAGGTCCAGGGTTTTATGTATGGAGGAACTGCTCCACACAGGGTCCCAAGGATCCCACAGCAACCCTGCTTGAGCACAAAGTGTCAAAAGCATTTTATCACCCTTGGCCATCAGGTTAGGAACCATTTGAAGGGGTCAGACAGGTAACAGATATCATGGCTTCACTTCTCCCTCCTACTCAGGTCCCTCTTTTCTCTATTTTAAAATACAATATTTCATGTACATCAACAGTGGAAAATAAACACTTATGTGTGTTTGTATGTGTGGGTATAGGACAGTGATGCTGTAATAGCAGCTTTTAGGCCAAGATATGTCCTGTGCTTTAGTTTGCCAAAGCTGACAACATGCAATATAACAGATATGGGTTAGCTTTTATAATGGTGATTTATTAACTTAGACATTTACCGTTTTGAATCAAGCCATCAACAAAACAATGCCTTCTCTCCAAAGGCCAGCTGTGGGTTATCTGCAGTACCTCTTTCACATTGCCGGGCACCTGGAGAGGTCTGGTGGTACTGGGTTTTGTTGCTATTAGCTTCTCACTTCAGGGGCTTCTTCTCTGAGCTGCGGCAGGTGTTTCTGTCTTTTAGCTTTTGTCTTTCCTACTTTCTGTGGGAACTTTTTTTGTGTCTTCCTTCTGTCTCTTATATTCTTACAAAGGACTCCAGCAAGAGGATCAAAACCTGCCTCAACTGAATTAATCTAACCAAAAGTTCCCACCTACAGTAGGTGTACACCCATAGAAATGGGCTAAAAGAACAGCCCCGATCATCACACCCTATTCTATAAATTAGAATGTTGTTTTTACCCTTAAAACCTTGAATAGTTAGGAAGCAAAAACTTTACATAAAGTAACTAGTGATTATTAAAAATACGTAAAGTAAATATAGTAAAGATTTTGTGCTCTTTAGGATGGAATTGATCAATATAATAACCATTCTTATACATCCCATTCTAGTCAATAATTAGATTATTTGCGTTACATTTCAAAATTTTTTGAATTTTTATCAAAATTGCACTTATATAAAAATAGGTACAGCCCTACTACAGCTTTACAATGTTAATATATACAAACTATTCATCTTAATACATTTAGTTTAAAAATATGCATTTTACTAAATTATTTTATTATATCTTATAATTTTTTGTTAAGTATTTTGAATTTTCCAGATAGATTGACCCATCAATCAAACCAAACATTATTCATTTGACAAATATTTATTGAACAACTTTTATTGAAGACATTATTCCAATTCTAAGCACACGATAGTGAACAGAACAGAACAACAGATAGATATCTCTTTCTCCATAGAGCCTAGAGATACTGGAAAAGATAGAAAATAAACTAATAAACAAACATATAGTATGTCAAGTAGTGTTAAGAGAAATAGAAATAGGAGAAAATATGTATTTTTTATAAATACTGATATTTACATTATTTCTTTCTCATTTATTTCCTCTCAGCAAATTTCATTGGCTAACATTTCCAGAATCATGTCAAATAATACCTGTGATAATTCACATTCTTGTCTTTTTATGGACTTCAGTGAAGCATGATATTATCTGTTGGTTTGAGATACATGTATTTATCATGTTAGAATGGGATATTTCTACTTAATAATAAAATATTTTAATAGTAATATGAGTATTCAGTTACCATTATGCTTTATTTGAGTGCTGAGAAAGGTATGAGTTTGCACTTTACTCTCAAGAAGTAGGAAAAACCAATAATCTTGATTATGCCATAACACTCAGCAACTTACTCATAAGAATTCTAGCAATCAGACATCTCTAGAGTACTTATGATTTGTAATATTATATTTGTTCCACTTTTAAAAATATCCTTTGACAATTTTAAAAGAAGAGATGAAGAGTGAAAAAAATGCAAGCAAAACTATACATGTACACTGCATTGAGTTAGAATGAATATGACCGAAAACTCAAACCATATTAATTACTTCAAAAATATGTATTGGATCCTTTCTATATGCAGCTTGTCTGTGCTTTAAGGGTTTTTTTTTTTATATAAGTAAATAATGCAGGCAAAAATCCAAGTCCTAATAGAGTTCTAGTCAGGTAAAAGGAGACAAATAGGAAATTTAAATTTGAGAAAAGTAGAAGTACGTGCTGTGCCAGTTTGAGGTTATTATGTACCCAAGAAAAGCCACATCCTTTTTCCTTTATGGGGTTACCATGTTTCTTTAAATTCTGATTCAATATTGTGTGGTGGAAACTTTGAGTGGATTGTTTTCGTGGAGATGTGATACACTCGGTTGTGTGGGGGACCTTTGAATGAGATGGACATATGACGCTGCCCATTCAAGGTGGGTATTGATTAGTTTACTAGATTCCTTTAAAAGGGGAGGCATTTTGGAGAAACCTCAGAAGCTTGTAATGCTGACAGAGAAAGCAAATGTCTAGAGAGGGAAATTTGGAGCCCAGCAGACATCACTGTGTTCCTTTCCATGAGATGCTAAGTAAGCCAGAAGCCAGAGTTGTGTTCCAGAGGAAGCACAAGAGACGCAGCTTCTTGAAGAAAACAATTGCTTGAGAGCCAACATAAGACCCAGATGCTTGGAGATGCAGAAAGAAAATGCCCCTGGAAAAGCTGTTTGCAACCAGAAGCCAAGGACCAGCAGATGCACCAGCCACATGCCTTCCCAGCTGACAGGTGTCCTGGACCCATTGACTTTTCTTGAGTCAAGATATCTTTTTCTGAGTGCCTTGGTTTGAGCATTTTTATGGACTTAGAATTGTAGACTTGTAACTTAATTTCCCTTTTTAAAAGTTGCTCCATTTTTTGGTGTATTGCATTTCTGTCAGCATTAACAAACCAAAACAGGTTTTGGTACCAGAGAACTGGTGTACTGTGGTTTCCAAATACTAAACATGTTGGAAAGGCTTTTAGAGTGGTTAAGGGGAAGGTTTTTGAAAAAGTCATGAAAAGCTTAATAGAGAAGGCCTGAATTGTTTTGTCAGACTGTTGGTAGAAATGTGGACTAAAGATACCACTGGTGAGGCTTTAGACAGAAATGATTTATGTGTCATTATAAACTGGAAGGAAGCCAATCCTTGTTTTCAAGTGGCAGAGAATTTGGCACAATTGTGCCTTGGTGTTGGATGGAATGCAGAATATCCTAGGTCATATTTAGCTAATTAATTTCCAAACTAAATTTGGAGAATGTAGGTTGGTTTTCCTTGCAGCTTATAGTAAAATGTGAGAGGAAAGGAAAAAGTTGAGAACTGAACTTTTGGATACAAAGAAACCAGAAACTGATGGTCTAGAAAATTTGGGGCTTCCAGAAAGCAAGACACCAGTAGTTATTGCTGCACATAGGGATTTATTTATTTTTTTAAAAATGGAACCAGTAAGCCATTACAGGACAAGCCAGGGTTGAAGATGGAGTTATCCAGAAAGGATTTGTGGAAAAGTTACCTATTGCGTGATGGGTATGATCTCTGTATACTGCACAGAAAACCAACAAGAGTGTTACGGGATCTGTATAAAGAGAACCACTGCCAGTCTGGACTATAGGGGACAGAAAAGGAGCAGGTTGAAGGAAAAAATATTTCCAGAGGTAGAACCATGGAAGCTAAGGTCTGAAGCCAGGAAATCTTGGGCCAGGAAAGTAGACCCACCCACACATGTGGAGAGGGTGAGTTTGCCCCGGAAGCAGAAAGCAGGCCTTCCATTTGATTGTTCAGGAAGAGTTTCAGTGCCCCAGGCCCCAGAGAGGCTGGAGCACATAAACTAGGGATTGGGGAGAGCCTAGCAATTGCCCCATGTTTTGAGGGAGCTGAGCATGTGCTCTGGAGGTGGCAGAGAGCTCAGATGTTGCCTTTATGCTTGAAGAGGGTGAAGTCAAGAAAAACGTAGTCCGCACAACAATCCCCAATGTTGCAACCCTCACCCCAGCTTTTGTAGAGAGCACGGATGCTGCATAGGCCCTTGGAAAGGGTGGGACTGCCACGTTCTAAAGCCTTCAGAAGGTGAAAGCATTACTCTATGGATGACTTTTGGACTTTGAAACCCAATGGAGTTTGCCTGAAAGGTTTTCAGAACTTTTTTGGTCCAGTGACCTCTGTTTTCCTTTTGATTTCTCCCTTTGGCAATGGAAACATGTATACTATGACTGTCCCTCCTTTGTATATTGGTAGCATGTAACTTGTCTGAATTTCAATAGGTCCAGAGCCTGAAGAGAATTTTTTGCCTTAGAACAGGCTGTACCTGTCTTTTTTTGATGAGATTTCATACTGTTTCTGACTTTGTATTGCATTTGTATTGTTATTGAAATGGTTTAAGGCTTTTGTAATATTGTGATGGGATTAATGTATTCTGTATATGGAAAGAACATGTCTTTTGGGGGTCCAGAGTTTGGAATAAGCCAATTTGAAGCTATTATGTACCCCAGAAAAGGCATGCCTTAATCCTGATCCAGTCGTATTGGGCCAGAACTATTTTTAGGGTTGAAACCTTTGATTAGATGGTTTCTGTGGAGATGTGACACACCTAGTGGTAGGTGTGAACTTTTGATTAGATTTCTTCCATGGAGATGTGGCACGCCCAATTGTGGGTATGGCATTTTGATTAGATGGAAATGTGACTCCACCCTTTTAATGTATGCCTTGATTAGTTTCCTAGGGTCCTTTAAAAGGGGAAGATTAAAAAGAGCCCTTCAAAATTTTGGAGTCATCTCAGAGATGACACACACCTAGACACAGATGTTTGGAGACGTAAAGCCCAGAAGATGTCACCATGTACCTTCCCATGAGAATGTAAAGCAACCCAGAACCCAGAGTTGTGTCCCAGAGTTGCTAAAGGAAGGCCCAAAGAATTTCCAAGAGGAAACCATTGACATCGGAAACTGGAAGCAACAGAACTGGAAACAATGACCAGCAGATGATAGCCTTGTGCCTTCCCATGTGACAGACATCAGGCTTTCTTGAGTCAAGGTATCTCTCTGGATACCCTAGTTTGAATATTTTTATGGCCTGAGAACTATAAACTTGCAACCTAATAAATTCCCTTTTTAAAAGCCATTCTATTTCTGGTTTATTGCATTTGGCAGCTTTATTTTTGGTATGGGCAGGCACTGGGAATTGAATGCGGGTCTCCGGCATGGCAGAAGAAAACTCTGCCACTGAGCCACTGTAGCCAACCCTATTTGACAGCTTTTAGAAAACCAAAACACATCTCAACTCTAATATGGCACACTAATTTTCTGGTATGGAAAGTTAACAATGGGTTAATTTCCTTATTTTCAAAGTACAAGCATTTCATTTACTCTATGCTTAATAGAATATTCTGAATATTCTAAGAAAATAGATCTCATTATTTTTGAGAAATAAATTAGAGCTCCACCAAAATAACTGTACTATTTAGATGTTGGAAAAGTAATTTGATTTGAGAGCCTGAATAACCAAGATAATTTCTTGAACTGTATGATTCACATGACTTTTGAGAAACACTGGGAAAGCATTTCACATAATTGATACCCCCTGTATTGAAGCCTAACACTGAGGCTTATGTTATTTGTGGTTTAAGATATGCAACTTTTTATTCCAATTAATTTTTTATTTGAACATTTTCTTTGTTTTATTCACAGAATATTTATTTATCCATTTTTTTAAAAAAGTATATTTCATACTATTTTCATTGAAAACTAAAATTAACTCCAGATTTTCTGGAGCAAATATTTTGTGTATGAGTAACATCACATTATTACAAGGATGTACCTTCATCCTTGAAGTTTAGCTGTCATGTTGACAGTGGAATATTTATTCTTCTTATGAAACTTTGCTCATTTTATTAGGTTTTACACTATTTCCATCTCCCTCTACTGTGTCCTTGTAAATATTATGGTGTCAAATGGCTACTTTATTAAGTTTTACACTGTTGACCTGAAAGTCGAAATTTTTAAATAATAAATACTGCTGTTGATATCTGATGCTTTGAATTTTTTTGTTCGGTTGGTTTTTGTCAGGGGTTTGAAATTCAGTTTTCTTTTCTCTGGTATAGCAGGATTATAAATGTTGTTGCTTATCTTGAATATTATCTTTTCATTCCAGAGAAAAGCAACCCTGAACTTTGCTTGAAGTATATACATTACCTCTGCATACATTATACTATCTTTGATGGTCCATTTACATATTATTAACTGTTGAGTTGGACCTCTTTGAAAGTAGCTATTCCCTATTGCATTAGAATTTCACATTAGTGAATAGACAGGGAACATCCTGTCCTTGCAATCTCTGTCAACATGTAGTGACTCCTGTCAGGTAAAAGACTTGCTGGAGGTGGGCAGGGGAGATAAGTGGCTGGGGGGGATTGGAATAGGAAAAGGATAGATAAATAGATAGACAGATAGACAGACAGATAGATAGATAGATAGATAGATAGATAGATAGATAGATAGATAGATAGATGATAGATAGATAGATAGATAGATAGATAGATAGATAGATAGATAGATAGAGATAGATAGATAGATAAGGAACACAAAATTTTTTTGGATGCTTATTTCCCCTCATTTTCATTGAGTCTATAGTTCTCCAGCAAGCAGTATTGTAAGTTTTCAGGATTTGACTCAACTCTCTGAGAACAGTTTCCTATACAGATGCCTGAGGTTTAGAACAGTAATTTTAGTTTTACTAATTTTAATATTATGTACTTAGATTTGTTTTATAATCTTTCCCTCAGTACATTTTGAAGAGTAGATAGATGCCTGTTTTATCTGTAGCTCACCATTTGCGGGGACTTGCCATTTGGGGAGCAGCTCTTCTCCATGCCTACATAGATTCAGAGATGTCACCTTGTTAGCACAGAACCCGGAGGTAAATATAGCTCTGGATTTAAAAGATTTCATCTTGATGTGGCTCCTCTTCTGAGCAGAGATGTGCATTTGGGGGCTGTCTGCCGTAGGAGATGTTGGTGGAACACATGCACAGAGAGCAGAGCAGAGAAAGTCTTAAAGGAATTTAAGTCAAGATTCAGTTTATTTTGAGTCCCAGCTTCTTTCTTTATTTTCATGCATTCACTATGGGCTCTGTAATAAAGTTTATATTTTGGTTAAGCTAATACTATGCCATCTTAGACATGTCCACCTCAAAGCCTGCCATGTTTCTTGTTATTTTGGTTTATAACCTTGTACTTATACATCTTTATTATTTAGTTAGAAATTTGTAATAAATGTTATGTTCTTTATTCTTCTTGTAATGAAGTTCTTAAGTAAGAGGATATTGTGTTTTATATGGGTTAAATACGAAAGAATGATTTTAAAGTAATAATTATTTGGCTAATTCAGAATATGATCATATTCACCCATTCTATGAAGTTTCTTCTTTTGACATTGCAAATAAAATAGGGAAATAGCAGAGGGGACAACAACAAGACATTATAATATAAAATGCTGAGTTAAGAATAAACACAACATGATTTTTCTTTTTATTTTAACTTTTTTATTGTATAGTATAGCATATATACAAAGCAAAGAAATTAAAAAGCAGTAGTTTTCAAAGCACTCTTCAAACAATGGTTACAGGATAGATCCCAGGTTTTGTCATGGGCTACCATATGATCCTCTCATATTTTTCCTTCTAGCTGCGTGAATATAGGAGGCTAGAGGGTTTAAATACATTTCTATTGCCACAATCGACTGTTTTTCCTTCTTTTTTTTTGTGAAAAATATGTGCATTTGAATTTTTTTTCCTTTGCATGGGCAGGCACAGGGAATCGAACCCAGGTCTCCGGTACAGCAGGCATAACATGACTTTGATAATAAAAACCTTAAGTCATCTATGTTGGATAAAGAGAAGAAAAGAATGTAAAAGAAATATGATTAACAAATGGAATTATTTTTAGTTTAGTCAAATTTATTTCAATTACTTGAACTAATTTCTACCTGTTCTAATCGGCATCAGTCTTTCTCAACAGTTTTCCAATTTCTGTACGTACTAGAAAATCACAGGTTTGTGTGGTTCTTGTTTTATTAATGTCCTTAAGTTTCAGATAACACATGGATCAGTAACTGGGGGCACTTAACTAATAATTCACTATCTCCCCTTCCCAGGCTGTTTGGGCTATGTGCAATTTCTGGTTCTGAGTCTAATTAATTTAGAGTTCTTATATTGGGCTAGATTGCAACATAAATTCAGCAAATTCTTATTGTTCCCTTGAGAGGCCTTTGGCAAAGCCACAGTAATATAAAGATTGACTACATTTTCCACTGTGAGGGCTGATTTCGTAATATGTTATGCAAACTGACATGCTGTCAGCAAGAGCCAGGTGTATCTAAATCTTTATTATGATTTTTTTCCCATTTCTCTGTCTCTGTCTTTCTTCCTGTCTCTGCTTCTTTCTCTCTCTTTCTTTCCAAGATTAATTGTCTTCTTTGCAAACTCATCATTTATTTGTCCCAGCTATTTCTGGTAACTGTTTTTATTTCAGCTCTGTGTTTCTAGCTATATGACTTTGGGTGAGCCACTGAGGCTCAGTTTCCTCGTCTACAAATTGAAGATGCCCATACCCATTTCATGGCAGTTGTTGAAGGGACTGAGTGGAATACAGCTGGTATAAAATGCTCCATAAACTCAGGATATGATTTCTGACAATGCTGTTATATCTCCTATAAATAATAATAAATAAATCAAGGGCTAGTGGTTATGTTCTGGGTTTGATCCTGTCTCTTCCACTTACTAGAAATATGACCTTTGGTAAGACATGCAATCCCTCTGTACCTCACTTTCTTCATCACACACAAAAAATAGGTATACTAATACAATTCCCTAAGACAGTTGTTAAGAGCATGAAAGAAGTAAAGTAAATCTTTCTGAACACTTGAAAGTATCTACATAGCGCAAAGACCATATAAGCATTTATTAAAGAAACAAGCAACCAACTAAATAATTAAAGAGTCTGCCTGCCCTCCCTCAGTTGACCCAAGGAAGTCCAAAATTTGACACTTAAGCATGGCGAGAACCGTCAGCTGTAGTGGTTTGCTTCTCGTGATTGCAGCAGTCTCTGGAAGGTGCCAAGACGATACAAATACGCAGGGGAAGCGTGGGCCTTTGCCTTCTGTGTGGAGTTCAGCAATGGTGTCCTTGGGTTCAGTTCATTAGTCCCCTCAGCACCCATCTCCTGGGACCACAGCTTCCTGAGATGCGCTATGTCTAGACTGGTAGCGGTGTCCCTTCTCTCATAGACCCAGAACCACTGACCCTTTGCATTCTCTGTAATTCAGGTTTCGAGGCCTGAGCAGCTTTTCCTTTTCAACCACCAAAGCATAAAATGAGTGATTGACACCCCTCCTACCCACTCCTCTTTTGGACAAAGGATTGTTCTTTCTGCCTCTCCCCTGCTAGGTAAATCTTTCTTCTGTAATCCTCAGAAACAAAGGTGTTCACCATGCTTCTGTTTCTTGGACATTTTCATGATAAGATAAGGCCTGTATAGCCATCTTCAGTTCCAGGGAAGTTAACCTTCTCATTTCTAAAGTGGGATTAGGGGTGTTTTGGGGATGGTGGTGAAAGTTGCCTTCAATAAGTCCAGTTGGTTTTTAGCATCACCATTGAAAATAAAAGACACTATTTCCCATAGACCTAATATCTGGTAGGAAATCTGCTTTACAAATAAACTGTGTGCCTGACATAATGTGACAAAGGGGTTGATAGGTTATTAGTTGCATATTACATATAACTATTATAGTTGAATTTAAATTAATCTGAATAGTGAGCTAAAAAGAAATGAACAAATACAGCAAAACTGTAGGAATGCTGTTATTCACCAATTAGATAAATGAATACCACAACCAAGATGACAAAGTTTAATGCAGAAAGAGTAGCATCTGTATCTTCCAGGAATTGGTGAGGTCGACCATATATATTTATAATTATCTCAGCTTGAGAGCCTAGTGGTAACACAGGATATTCGGTACTTTCTTCGTTCCTCAGATTTTTTTCTTTGTAAGATTGAATTTTTTTTCCCCAATGTTCTTCTGTTTACAATATCCACAGGTGTCCTTGTCAATAGGTGAGCAGTTGGGAAGTGGGCCACGTAGCTGTTTGCTCTGCAGAGCTATAAGGTTATTTTGAACCCTCTACCAGTTTTTTTCTAAGGCCCTTTGAAAATATTTTGCAGGGTACTGTAGTTCAGATGAAAGGTCCATTTCCCATTCTAATTTCTGTTTTTGCATCAGATCTCCAATTTCAGGCTTAACTCCAGTGATGCATTGAGACAGAGGGGTCACTGCTACACCAGCACCTTCTTTTAACTATTGAGTGTTATTAGACATTATTTTCTGTTCTATCTCCTATTATTTAATCACTTTTCTGTTTGGATGACTGAATTACGATTCAGTCAATTTTATTGGAATTGTTTCAGGTTTAGCTCTTAGGAGATGTTCCTGTACTTTTCCAGCATTTTAAGTTTATTGTACAAAGAAGGACCCTGTTGGTCCTTTTCTGGGTCAGTCCAATCAACTTTTGCCATCCAGGATTTAGCATCTAAGGTTCTAGCCATTATTTGTAAAGGTTGATATAGTCAGGTAAGACTGTGTATTATACACCTTGTAGCCCCAATTTTAATTCTTCTATAAATACTTGATTATTTTAACTGGGTTTAAAGAATACCTAAATTATAGTTCTTAATTCAGCTGGGATCCAATGTTTGAGTTTTACAGTGGTCAGAATATCTGGCTCATAGTAGGGGTGGATCTTAAGAAACACATGGCATTAAGTGGTCTTAGGAGTGGTTGGGAAAAGGTAGGGGGTCTGGACCAGTAGGAGAGGAGGGAGGAGTTGCTGGAGATGCAGAGAGAAAGTGATTCAAAGCATGCAGGATAATAGCGTAAAAAGAGGCAAGTGAAGGACCAGAGTGGGGTTTGTTGGGGAAATGAATCTAACTTGTTGTTGCTAACATTTGTCAAATTACCCATTAACTTTCACCAAAGAATCTTTTAGTGAATCAATTTTTGAATCCAAATTTTGTCTGGGGGTCTCTGTATACCAATCAAAAAGTATTGCCAGAAATAGCAAACTTGCAGAGATGCAAAGCAGATTAGAGGTTAATGGGGAGAAGGAAAAGGAAGTGTTCATTTGTTTTTTTCTAAAGTGTCCATCAGCGCTGGGATATCTTATGACCTTTCTTATCTTAGGCACCTCTCTAAGGAACAATTTTACTTAAGTCAAATGTTCCTCAAAGTGGTCACTAGAGGCCATCATCCTGGATGAAGCTATGCTACATTTAGAGAGATAAAAATAAGAATTAGGATTGTAATGGGAATGCATAGAACATGTAGGGATTTTCCCTGGAGAAGGAGAAGATTTTAATTTAGATGACTTTGTGAGAGCTACAAGTGTTCTGCCAAAAGTGGTGCATATGCAGTTTGCATCTCAGGTCCCCAGACTGAAGACTGGCCACCTCCATGCACAAGCCTAACAACCCCACCCTGTGCAGGTGGAGCTCTGCATCAAAGCCAAGCTCTCAAGAAAAAAATCGAAACTTAAGAACTGTATCAGGTTTCATTGGTGACATACTCACTAAAATTTTCCTGACTGGACACCACAGACTCACCATTCTTGAAGTTGGCTTGAATGATACGCTTTTAGGACCTATGATAGTCTTTTACCCCAGGTTTTTCATCTTGTGACAAATGACACTTTTAGATAGCATGACACACATGGAAGAACAAATGAGAGTTAAAATGAACAAACAGGAACTGCCTGTTTCCACCAAGGTGCCAATCAAATTGGAACCAAATAACAGAATCTAGGTACCAAACTGAGAATAAATAGTGAGGAACTCCATGCAAAGGGAATGGAGTTCAGACCCAATTTGGACTTCTGACATCAGCATGAACTTGGCAAGTTGAGAGCAGCAAGTCACACGGGTCCACCCTGGGTAGATACTGCACCTGGTTGAATGTGGGAACTACAGGCTCTACATATTGTATCTTAGTGGAACCTTCGGAGACAGCTATGGAAATAAATTAAGACCATGAAAAAGAGAATAAACAAAAGTCATTTATTCCAAGTTTGGTTTAGGAAGGAGCCAGTTACCATCACTTGCATCTGGCAGAGACTCAAAGGCAACAGAAGAGTGGGAAAGCTTTATAGCAAAAAATAGGAAATCTTCAGGCATATTGTAATTGGAGATTGATAGCACAGAAATAGTGGAGGCGAGCTAGCTAGAAGTGGAGGGGTCTTGTGATTTGTTTGAGAAGCATATTTGGCTGCCTTTGGTTTATCCTAAGTTGGAAGTGTGGGAAATAAAAAAGGCACCTGGCAGTCACTGACCAAGTTCTGATTATTCTTGTGGCTATTTCTACAGATGTGTTTTGACTTTCAGAGCTGGCTACTGCAGAGGTTATAGTCAGAGTTCTATTGTTATATATGTTCTGGTCATTGCCTATTTGTATATTCAGTCTCTCAGCAACTTTCATATAAAATGTTCTTTGGGGCCATGCACGAACAGTACAGACCCATCAAACTCAACATATTCAAAAAAATATTTCCATTGAATATATCATCCTCAATGCATTTGCTAAAACTGTAAATCTGGGAATCAGTCTTGCATCTTCCATTTATTTTACTATACATATAAATCAATCACCAATTTATTATCAATTTTACAACTTTCACAGTACTCTGATCTATACCCTCTTCTCCATCCCAATGGTTACTTCTTATACTCTAAGTCTTAATAATTTCTCTAGGGTTCATTACCAAATTCTTCCGAATAACCTTCTTTTGCTTTTAATCAATTCTCTGTATTTCTGTCAGAGTGACTTATTTAACACCCAAATCCCGAATTACTGTAAGTCAAAGTCCAAAACTCTTCCAATGGCTTATTAGTTTATCAACCTGATCCCTGACCAACTCTGCCATTTCTCATTTGTGCAACTATGTTCCATCGAAATGAACAAATTTAGTTGCCCATTTAAATCATGATTTTCTGTCTTCTGTGACTTTGCATATTGCATATACTAACTTGAGCTTTTTACCTTCCTCATGCGTTGACTTTTTCTGGCTAAATTGTGTTCATTCTTGAAGACTCAACTGATGCGTTACCTTCTCAGTTAAGCCTTCTATACTCTCCCCTGCTGAATAAGATTGCTCTGTTATGTGCAACCATAGCAGTATTTATAAATGTTGGTCACAGTATTTATTGCATCACAATTTCTGTTTATTTGACCATGTTCCACTTTAGAATATTAACTTCTGGACAGCAGATATTATTGTTTATAATTTCTCTCTCTTTAACCACAGTGCCTGACATATAGTAGGTGTTTAGTGCATTTTTTTTTTTTTTTTGTTCCATGCGTAAATGAATTCCTGATGCTATAATGAATTGTTGGATAACCTTTGTGGAAAATAGGCTGAAAATTGATTTTTATTCACGTTTCACATGTAACATGGGGGGAATAAGCACATGTTCAGTCTTTATTGCGTTTATGGAATTTCCTCTCAGTATTCCTCAGAAACTTGTGATTCCTTTTCATTCTTCCTAACATCCCTCTGCACTGACTGCTGGTCAACAACTATCAATCCAAGTCTTTAGACCTCATCACCTATCTTTGTTCTGCATGAGAGCAGAAAAAGGAGGCATGGCTTATTTCTCCTAATACCATCTTGACAATTCAGGAAACTTAAAGTTTCTGACATCTAAGAATTTCGTAAGTGTTCCAAAAGGAAAGCATCCAAAGCACTGTGAACGCTGTGGAGAACACAGCCTTTGCTCCCTCATCATCTGATGATTTACATTTGTGAAGCTCCATTCACTTTGCTGAGGAAATTCAGTCCCTCTCTGCAGGACAGGGTCTTGGTGCCTGGTTCCAACCACCTCCCACTTCTAAAGATGGGATGGAGCATAGAAGCTGCCCTCAGTGATTTTTTAACGTAGGTAGCTTTAACATAATCGTGCTTAAAGACTTCTGCGATTCCCATCTAGAATATTCAAGTGAAACAAAACAAAGAGTTGTGTTCTCCCCTGGTATAATTTTAGAGATGGTGCATATTCTCCAATGTTCTCAAGGTGTGAGAGCAGGTACACATATTTACTCCACCATTGAACTTATCACTTAGGGTACAGCAAGTGCAGCATATCTCCCAAGCACAGTCACCACATTTTTTTAAGAGATGAGAGAAGTAAAATATAATCCTATATTGATAATGGAAGCATTTTTATAAACAGCAAAGCATCACTATTGTGCACAGCAGCCTTTTGTTTACTTGTTATTCTACGAAGGAATCGTATTTCCCTTTAATGGAAATTCTTCATCCTAAAAATGCTTTTCCTATTTGGCAGGTAGTAAATTCCTTACTAGAATAGGATGAAATTATCTATTTCTCCCACATGGGTATGCGGTGAGGTGGAGAGTGAGTCATGGTGATAAACCCGCATGATGTTCATGGTTAGAATCTAGATAACACAGCACTGCTGTGTTTAATAACCTTTACTCCTGTTCTCAGAAGAAAATGGGGTGGTTAGATAATATCTGTAGCTGTTAAATTCTGTTTAAATACAAATAGTATATATTTTCCTCCCTGTATTTTGACTCCACCTTTTAAACAGCTTGGTTTTGTGTTTTAATATTTCAGAAGAAGGGTGAACAAGGTTGAAGATAGTTGTTGGCTACACTCCACAGCTTTCTGCAAAAAAAATTTTTCTTCCTAAGAATAACTGCCCCAAACGTTCTAAAAAATGATCATGGTGGTGAATATACTCTATGTGATGATATTGTGAGCCACTGATTGTACACCATGCATGGAATGTTTGTAAGTCAAGAATGTTCGTGTTTGTACGTTGGTTTGGCTTGTCAATGAAAAAAAAGAGTAAGTGCCCAGATGGGTCCCTGGACCACATAAGTCCTGAAACCTAGAGGGCCCAGCTTCTCCAGGACATCAGATAGTTCTATTTCCCTACCCCATATTATTGACAGCCCCTTCCAACACGAAAAAGTTAGAATGGCCATAGCCCAAATATCCCTAAAGAATGGGATAGAAAGATCAAACGTGATGGTGGAGTTATAGAGAGAAGGTAAGGTTTTACAAATGAATATGATTGATGAATCATTAAATTGATATCTCTTTTAGTCTCTAGCTTTTAGAGCAGCTGGAAGTAAAAACCTAAAATTGTGGAATTGCAACCCATACCAAACTCTGAAATCTGTTCTACAACTAATTGTTGTGCTGTGCTTCAAAATGTATTACTTTTTTGCTTATATTATTTTTCACAAAAAAAATGTTGATTGTGGTGATAAAAAAATATTTTTTTCTTCTAGCCACCTATATTCTGGAGTAGCTAAAAGGAAAAATCTGAGATGAAGGTATGGTAGCCCATGACAAACTCTGGGATCTGTCCTGTAACTACTTGTTGAAGAGTGCTTTGAAAATATTACTTTTTCCTTTCTTTGCTTTGTATATATGTTATATTATACAATAGAACATTTTGTAAAAAAGAGAATAACTGGACTTACAGGTCAGGAAAAAAATGTTTATTCTGGAGTTGGAAATAAACTCTGAAAAAGGAGAGCGAGAAAGATCACGGGCATAGCCTTAGTGGGTCCCTGGTCCTTCTCCTTAGTGGAGTTCTTGGAACAGCTCAGCAGGAACTTGTGCAGAGATTGTATAGCAACAGAAGACACTCACTTTCCTCCTGGTTATCCAATTGGTGGAAACCAAGCCTGACAGGTGCAATTTCCTTTAGCTAAGTGGAATGGGGGCTTAGTGCACAGTAACCATTTTTTTTAAAGAAGCAGCAATACTTCTTGCACATCAAGTTTAGTGGACCAGTTGTGAATTAGCTTGCCACAAACTTACTCAGTTACTAGGGACAGTTCTTTAACTCCTCCTAATCTCAAGTTCTCATCCATAAGGAAAATAAACTTAATTTGAGAGTAAGAGCTAAAGGAGCAGATACTTGCCAAGGACCAGTCAGGTATCATAAAATAACACCTATTATAACATTATTACTTCTATTTGTAATAAAGTGACAATTATATTTATAGATGTTTGATAAAATGCTTGTTTGATCCAACGTGAACTTCTCATTACTATGCTGTCATCCTGCCTGAATACACATTTATATTCTCTTCAAAGTTTTAAAAAATGTAAATATGTTTTTATTGAGTAAGGAGCTCATTATTGAAGATAATTCCTCAAATTTGTATAATTGATTCAGTGTTTAACTTAAGAACACAAGTGATACTTGCCACTTTTTAAATTTCAAAGTTTTACTTATGTTAAATTCTAATTTATTTCATGTATATTTTTCAAAGAAATTTATGAGAAATTCATTCAAAAGAGTGAAAATGTCAAACATAGAATTTTAATTATTGTGCTTACCACATATTTGAAATGTCACAAAATACCAGGATTATATGAGCTAAACAAATTGAAAGCATCTTCAGGGAATAAGCCATTTCTAGTATAAAGTAATATATTCTTATTGCCTGAATGATTTGTTATTCAATAAATGGTAATAGATGATAAAATAGCATTTGATGACTTCAGTTTTTTTTTCAATTTCTTGCCTCCGAGAAAATGCATGAACAAGGTGCTTTAAATGACAATGCTTTTGTTTCAATTAGTCCAACTTTATATTAAAACTAATTTTTCCTTTGGAGTGATTCCCTAACTACTTAATACTCATTGTCTTAGGCTAAAGATTCCCAGCAGTGGGTCTGGGGAGGGTTCAACTTCATGATGGGAGCTAGGGCAGACAAATATCGCATGGTCCCTCCAGCTGAGAGTACACACTTCTATCTACTCCAGTGTTCTGTATATATGTTAATTTTGTCTACACGTGTCATGAAGTGAAAAAGCCTGGCAAACCTGGCACATAAATAAAGATTATAACTTAACTTTAACAAATGGGTTTTTAATCTCATTTTACCTTTTTGCTTGTCATTTCCTATCTTAAACATTTATAGAAGTGTTAGCTCCATGGTTCTGTTTCCTAGAGTCAGATAGTTGTAATTACATTTTTCTGGGAAAATAAAAAGACAAAAATGAAACACGGGAAGCTTCTTCTCTAAAAGTTGAAAATTTAATAAAAATAAAACAAAATAAGAATAATATAATTTTGAGAGTTTGCAACCTAACTTTAAAAAAACTTTTAAAAAGATAGATTAAAATCTAAGTTTCACATTAAATCTTAATATTTAATTATATTTATGATAATTTATACTTAATATAAAATACTTTATCTTAATTAAAATCACTTCTTAGAATTAATTATTTTAGCACAGCTGCACGAAACACCATAAAATATTCTCTGGTGATTTTTTTTTGCATCATATCTTACCTTTCTGTTTCTATTTCTGTTTCTACAGAAAGCCAGTTTTATTTCAAATGGTGGGAACTGCTACCCAGAACATAGAAATTTGTGAAGGACGAGGCTGAGCAAACTCTAAAAGGGTTTGTTGAATGGGTTATAAGCTCAACTGCTGTAAGAAAGACCCAAATAATAATTAAAAAGAGGGAAATTTTTATTATTTTTAAAAATTTTTAAAAAAATATAACAACATACGAACACAAACATTCTTATGATCATTTCATTCTACATATATAATCAGTAATTCACAATATTATCACATAGTTGCATAATCATCATCATGATAATTTCTTAGAACATTTGCATTAATTCAGAAAAAGAAATAAAAAGACAACAGAAAAAAATTCATGCATACCATACCCCTTACCCCTCCCTTTCATTGATCACTGGCATTTCAAACAATTTATTTTAACATTTGTCCCCCCTATTATTTATTTTTATTCCATATGTTTTACTCATCTGTTGATAAGGTAGATAAAAGGAGCATCAGACACAAGGTTTTCACAATCACATAGCCACATTGTGAAAACTATATCATTATCCAATCATCATCAAGAAACATGGCTACTGGAACACAGCTCTACATTTTCAGGCAGTTCCCTCCAGCCTCTCCATTACATCTTGACTAACAAGGTGGTATTATTTAATGCATAAGAATAACCTCCAGGATAATCTCTCTACTCTGTTTGGAATCTCTCAGCCATTGACACTTTATTTTGCTTCATTTCACTCTTCACCGTTTTGGCGGAAAATGTTTTCTCAATCCCTTGCTATTGAGTCTCAGCCCATTCTAGGGTTTCTGTCCCACGTTGCCAGGAAGGTCCACACCCCTGGAAGTCATGCCCCATGTAGACAGGGGGAGGGCGGTGAATTTGCTTGTTGTGTTGGCTGAGCGAGAGAGGCCACATCTGAGCAACAAAAGAGGTTCTCTTGGGGGTAACTCTTAGGCCTAATTTTAAATAGGCTTCACCTATCCTTTGTGGGGTTAAGTTTCATATGAACAAACCCAAAGATTGGGGGCTCAGCCTATTGCTTTGGTTGTCTGCACTGCTTGTGAGAATATCAAGAATTCAACTTTGGGAAGTTGAATTTTCTCCCTTTTTCACCATTCCCCAAAGGGGACTTTGTAAATACATTTTTATTCACTGTTCAAATCACTCTGGGATTTATCAGGGCATCACTCTGGACAAACCAACAAAATCTCATACCCTACTCAAGTTTCCATGTACTTATAGTGTTCAATTAAGCTGTCCACATAAGTTATATTAGGAAATGCACTAGTCAAAATATAAATTTTGTACCAAATAAACATTTTTTGCTTTAGTCTCACACATTAGTTAAAATTTTAGATTATTAATTGCCATCTATTTTCAATACCCATCAGTAATGACATTCCTTTTTTCTTCCTCATGCAAAAACATTTTTTAAATTTGTACATTTAGTCCCTATCATTATACACTCTAAGCATTCCTAGATTACACCATCTCAGTCTTTATCATCTATCTTTCTTTCTGATTTCATTTGTGCCCCTAGCCCTCCTCTCTCTATCATTCTCACATTCAGCTTCATTCAGTGTTTTAACATAATTGTATTACAGTTAGGTAGTATTGTGCTATCCGTTTCTGAGTTTTTACAATCAGTCCTGTTGTACAATATGTATCCTTTCAGCTCAAATTACCCAATATCTTACCCTATTTCTATCTCCTGCTAGTCTCTATTACGAATGAAATTCTCCAAGTTTATTCACTAATGTCAGGTCATATCATACAGCATTTGTCCTTTTGTTTCTAGCTAATCTCACTCAGCACAATGTCCTTAAGGTTCATCCTTTGTTGCTACATACTTCACAACTTTATTATGTCTTACAGCTGCATAATATTCCATCGTATGTACATACCACAATTTGTTTAGCCACTCATCTGTTGATGGACATTTTGGCTGTTTCCATCTTTTCACAACTGTAAATAATGTTGCTATAAGCTTTGGTGTGCAAATGTCCATCTGTGTCCTTGCCCTCATGTTCTCTGAGTAGATACCTAACAACGGTATTGCCGGGTCATATGGCAATTCTATATTTAGCTTCCTGAGGAACCGCCAAACTGCCTTCCACAGCGGTTGTACCATTAGACATTCCCACCAACCGTGGATAACTGTGCCTCTTTCTCCACATCCTCTCCAGCACTTGTCACTTTCTGTTTTATTGATAATGGCCATTCTGGTGAGTGTGAGATGATATCCCATTGTGGTTTTGATTTGCATTTCCCTAATAGCCAGAGAAGTCGAGCATCTTCTCATGTGCCTTTTGGCCATTTGTATTTCCTCTTCCGAAAAGTGTCTGTTCAAGTCTTTTGCCAATTTTGTGATTGGGTTGTCTGTCTTTTTGTTGTTGAGTTGAACAATCTCTTTATATATTCTGGATACTAGACCTTTATCTGATATATCATTTCCAAATATTGTCTCCCTTTGTGTAGGCTGAAAAAGATGGAGATTTTTTTTTATCTCACCAAACAGTCCAAGGAGAACGTGGCAGTTCTAAATTTCAAGAATCTAGGCTCTTTTGTCACGCACTTCTCCAGTATTCTCAACAAATTATCCCCACCTCATGGTCCAAAATACCTACTTCAACTGCAGTCGCCGTGCTCATATTCCAGCTGTGAGAAAGAGTCAAGTGGGGGATACAGCACTTTGTTTTAACTGGTTAATTGGAAAGTCTCACAACCACTTTCTCTCATATTCTATTGATCTGAATTTAGACGCACACCACACCTGACTTCAAGAGAAGATGTGAAATGTATTCCTGTTAAAACTTTTATTACTATGAATAAGGAGAAGGGGCTTTTGAAAACAGTTAGCAGGCTGTTCCACAAAGGGTTAATGCGGGAGCATCAACAAATGATTACAGGATACATCAGAATACTTTGGTTCTACAGCAGGGTGGAAGAGAATGCATAGATGTCACATATATAGTGCTTTCCTTCAAGTCGCTCCAAGAAAGTAACTTTTTTCATCCTAAGATACACTTTTGCATAATATCTTGAAAATTAAAAAGTGAGATTTCTGAGAGTGTATCTCAGTAAAGAATATGCATATGTATTAATTATTACTTAAAATGTTATTATATAAAATAAATAGCATATAAATGGGGGGTAATGTCCAGTTATAGAAAAAGGATAGTAAGGAAAGCTTTCCATTCATAAGACACGTAATCTCAGACAAGTTGCTTTAACTCTGTATATTCAGTTAATCTTGTACAACATTAGAATAACAGCTTTTCCAAAAGGTTATTGAAGGGATTACATGTTTCCAATGAGAAAATGTCTGTCAAGTCCACGACAGGATGGCAGCTACTCAAAAATGACAATGTTAATTTTTTATAACGATTGAAATGGCACTCATTCCTCAGCAAACATACTTGGAGTACATATCACTATAAGAACTCAAGATAATAAACTCTAAGCTTTTTGAAACAAGTAAGGCAGTATTCTCATCAAAGAATTTAAACTCTATTGTGGAAGAGAAGAAAGTAAATAATTTTCATGTCACGTGTTTGGTGAAATAATACAAATCTGTATAAAGTTTAGTCGTGGCTTAAATAGTCAGTGATTAAAACAATGTAAGTAGTTCAAAGAAGATTTTGTAAAGGATGTGCTACTTGAGCTACACCTAAATGGAAATACTTGTAAATTTTCATGTATTCCCTGGAAAAAGGAGAATTACATGCAATTTAAGAATAGTAAGGAGTAATTAATTACTCCTCTTCATAGCCAAAGCACCAGGCAGTGAAAGCAGAAGAGGATCCCGATTTTGTAGTGTTGCAAGAGGCTGGCTGTGAAGCTCAGTTAGAGACAGTGGCACCTGTTGGGAAGCCCCCCTCTCTGCACACAGTGCTCTCCCTTCAGGCCTAAGGAAGGCAACCGTCCTTACTAGTTCTGGGTTCTGCATTATTTCTTATGGTTTTCCTATCTTGCCAACATCTTTATTTTGTTATTATTTTTTTAAAATTTTCAAACCAAAGCAACTTATAAACATGAGCATTCTTAACATACAAACACTCCATACATGGTGTACAATCAATGGCTCACACTATCATCACATAGTAGTATATTCATCACAATGATCATTCTTTAGAATATTTGCATCACTCCAGAAAAAAATAAAAAGAAAATACCCATACATTCCATGCCTCTTATCCCTTCCTTTCATTGACTGCTAGTATTTCTAGCTACTCAATAGATTTTAACCTTTGTTCCCCCTATATTTTCTATATCCTGTAGCACTCCCTTTCATTGTTCACTAGTATTTCAATCTACTCAATTTATCTTAACATTTGTTCCCCCTATTATTTATTTATTTTTAATCCATATTCTTTACTCATACGTCAATATTGCAGATAAAAGAAGCATCAGACACAAGTTTTCACAATCACAAAGTCACATTGTGAAAGCTATGTCATTATATATTCATCTTCAAGAAACATGACTACTGGAACATAGCTCTAAAGTTTCAGGCACTTCCCTCTAGCCTTTCTAATACACCTTAAACTAAAAAAGGGATATCTATAAAATGCATAAGAATAACCTCCAAGATAACCTCTCGAATCTGTTTGAAATCTCTCAGTCACTGACACGTTATTTTGTCTCGCTTCTCTCTTCCCACTTTTGATCGAGAAGGTTTTCTCAATCACTTGATACTAAGTCCCAGCTCTTTCTAGGATTTCTGTCCCATGTTACCAGGGAGGTTTACACCCTGGGAGTCATGTGCCACATAAAAAGAGGGAAGGCGGTGAGTTTGTTTGCTGTGTTGGCTGAGGGAGAGAGATAGGAACACATCTTAGCAACAAAAGAGGTTCTCCAGAAGTAACTCTTAGGCATGCCTATAGGTAGTCTAAGTTTTTCCGCCACCTACATAAGATTCGCAAGAGCAAGACTTGAGTGGCAATGGCGGCTCAGTGGCAGAGTTCTCGCTTGACATGCTGGAGACCTGGGTTCATTTCCTGGTGCCTGCCCATGTTAAAAAAAAAAAAAGAGAGAGAGGAAGCATCATGATTGAGGGAACGTGGTAATGCACCCCTTATCTCATTTCTGATTGTGTTTATTTGCATCCTCTCTCTTTTTTTCTTTGTTTGTCTTGCTAGTGGCCAATCAATTTTATTGATTTTCTCAAAGAACCAACTTTTGGTTTTATTGATTCTTTCTATTATTCTTTCATTCTCCCATTCATTTAGCTCTGCTTCAATCTTTGCTATTTCTCTTCTTCTTCTGTTTACTTTAGGGTTAGTTTGCTGTTCTTTCTCAATTTCCTTCAGGTGAGCAGTTAAGTCTTATTTTTGCTCCTTCTTGTTTTTTAATATAAACTTTAGGGCAACAGATTTCCCTCTCAGCACGGCCTTTGCCACATCCCATAAGTTCTGATAAGTTGTATTCTCATTTTCATTCATTTCCAGATAGCTACTGATTTCTCTAGCAATCTTTTATTTGACCTACTGGTTGTTTAAGAGTGTGTTATTTAATCTCCATATATTTGTGAATGTTCTCGTTCTTTTGTGGTTATTGAGATCCAGCTTCATTCCATTGTGATCAGAGAAAGTGTTTTGAATAATTTCAATGTTTTTAAATTTATAAAAGACCAGTTTTGTGTCCCAGTATATGGTCTATCCTGGACAATGTTCCATGAGCAGTAGGAAGAATATATATACTTTGTATTTTTTGTGCAATGACCTGTATATGTCTGTTAGGTCTAATTCATTTATCAAGTTAACTTCTCTGTTTCCTTGTTGATTTTGTCTGGTTGTTCTATGTATAGAGAAGAGTGGTGTATTGAAGTCTCCTACTATTATTGTTGAAATATCTACCTTTTCCTTCAACTTTGCCAATGACATGTACTTTGGAGCTCCTTGATTATACATTATGATTGTTATATATTCTCAGTGAATTGTCCCTTTTATTAATATATAGTGCCTTTCTTTGCCTCTTGTGACGTCTTCACATTAAAAGTATATTTTGCCTGTTATTGGTATAGCTACTCCTGCTTTTTTTTGGTTGCAATTTGCATGGAAAATCTTTTTTCTTCCTTTCACTTTCAATATATTTGTATCCTTGTATTTAAGATGAGTCTCTTATAAGCAGCATATAGGTGGATTATATTTCTTAATCCATTCTGCCAATCTGTATCTTTTAATTGGTATGTTTAGTCTGTTAACATGCAAAGTTATTACTGAGAAAGCATTTCTTGAATCCACCATCTTATCTTTTTATTTTATTTGTCAGATTTATATATTCTTTCCCCTCTTTCTCTTTTTATCCTTTACCTTACCCTACTGGTACTCTTCAATTCTGTGCCCTCCTCTAGACCCCCCTCTTCTTTCTTTCTTTTTTTTTTTTTTCAGCTGGCGGAACTCCCTTCAGTATTTCTTGTAGGGCCAGTCTCTTATTGACAAATTCTTTCAAGATTTGTTTGTCTGTGAAAACTTTAATCACTCCTTCAGTTTTGTAGGACAATTTGGCTGGAAGTCTTTCTCTTTCAGAATCTTAAATATATGATACCACTGCCTTCTCGCCTACAGGGTGCCAGCTGAGTAATCTGAACTCAGTCTGATGTGGTTTCCTTTGTATGTAGTAGATTGTTTTTCTTTTTCAGAATTTTCTGCTTCTCTTCAACATTTTACAGACTGATTATTATGTGTTTGGAGTTTGTTGGGCTTCTTTGACTTGTATATTCTTGTATATTGATGTCCTTTATAAGTATTGGGAAGTTTTCCCCCATTATATCCTCAACTACTCTTCCTGAGCCCTTTACTCCTCTCTTCTCCTTCTGGGACACCAGTGATTCTTATATTTGTGCCCTTTGTTTTCTCTATCATTTCCCTGAAATTCAATTCAAATTTTTCCATTTCTTTTTTTTCTGCCATTTTCTGTTTTGAATGTTTGAAATCAGTTATTCTGTCATCTATATTGTTTATTCTTTCTTCTGTTTCTTCAAATCTGCTATTGTGTGCCTCTAGTATGTTTTTTATTTGGTCAACAAAGTCTTTAATCTCTGATGTCTGCTATTTTTCTATTTATTCTTTCAAATTCCTCTTTATGCTCCTCTGTTGTCTTCTTTATCGCCTTTATGCCATTAGCCATCCCACTGATTTTATTAAGTAGAGTTACATGAACATCTTTGGTCAGTTGTTCAAGCATCTGAGTCTCCTCTAGTGTTCCTTTTTTTGATTGTTGGGCTGGGCTATATCTGTCTGAATTGTGATATGCTTAGTGATCTGTTGTTTTCGTCACATGTAAATATCTTGATTGATTTACTTTGGTTGTTGATTTCCTTCAGTAGTCTAAAGCCTTGTCCTTGCAGGGTGGGTGTGTAACAGGATGCAGGGTATGGGGTGGGGCACAACAGTGCAGAGATGTGTTGCAGCACAGGTACAGGTACAGGTTGGGGACATTATTTGGTGCTTGTGAATGTGAGCACCCAGTAGCCAGGGAGGATGTAGCTGTGTGGGTGCACAGATCTGGGGGGCATAACCCTGGTGTGCGCTGGTCTAGGGTGCACAGGCCTTTGTGTGCATGTGCAGAGCTATGGCAGAGGGTTGGTCTTATGCCTTCATGAACTGGGGGCAAATGTGATCTGGCTGCACAGGTCAGTGCTTTCTCAGAGCTGGGAAGCGCAAGGAAGGGCTATGAGCATGCTCCGGTCTAGGAGTGCCCTAAACTGATGTTCCCTCCCAGAGCTGTGGGATATGATTAGGGGCCATGGCATACAGGGGTCTAGGAGTACTGTAAACTGATTAGCAGACCTCAGGGGGGCAGGGTGAGGTTGTGCAATGCTATGGACAAGGGGCGGGTGTAGCCTGCCTATGGAGGCGTGTGCCCTCAGCCTTTATGTGCTGGCGACAGCCTGCAGGGAGCACCGAGGGGGAAGTAGTGCTCGGGAGGGGTCCAGGAAAGGTGGGTTGGGTTGCGCTTGGGTGGGAGTCGGGGGCAGGCATGCGTACTAGGGGTTTGTGGGGCGGGGGCACTTGGAACAAGGGGATCGGGGTGGGTGACGGGGTTCAGGTGTGTGGGGTGTGGGGTGAATTGCACATCATGGGGCTGCTCTGGTGAGGGTAGTGTGTTCAAGGAATGCAGCTTGGCTTGCTTCCTAGTCCCCATCTCCCCGTCTGTGCACTCCTGCAGGCTCCGTGCTGCTGCGTTAGGCCCTAGTTTTCTGCTTCCCAGCTTCTCAACTCCTCAGCCCCTGCAACCAGGGCTACTCTGTGTGGTGCACAAGGCTTTCCAGGTCAGTTGCACTCATGAATCGCCGTCTCAGTCTCCCTCTCATCCTTTGTCTAACTTTTTCTTGGACCAGGGCTGAATTTTATTTACTCTGTTCCGCGATCTTCCCGGAACCCCTCTTGCTTTAAATCTAAGTTGATGACTACCTTATTTATATCTTCAGACTTTGCCTCTCCTCTGGATTCCAGAAATGCATAGGCAATGGTCTACTCTTCATTTCTAGTTGATGCCTAAAGCAGTTCAAAGTTATTACCTTCCTGAACTTGACTGCTCCCAACATTGTCTTCTCCATTCGAGTTAATTACAGCTATATTTTTCTCATTGCCTGGGCTGAAAATCTGCTATCAACCTTGACTTTTCTTTTTCTCTCACACCTGACACCTAGTGTGACAGCAAATCTGACCTTTCAATATTTCCAAATTTTGACCATTTATCACTACGTTTACTGCCACAGTCTGGTCTAAGCTGCCAACATCTCTCATCCAGATTATTTTAATATGCTTCTGACTGTTCTCTCTTCTCCTGCTCTTTTACTCCATCCCTGTCTGCTTTTAACACAGACAGAGTGATCCTGCTAAAATGTAAATATGCTCAAAGTCCTTCCAGTATTCCCCATCTCACTCAGAGTAAATGCCATGTCTCGCAAGCCTGGCAGGATCTGACCTCCTGTAAACATTATGACCTCATCTTTTCTTTTGTCAATGTCCCTCCAGCCTCACAGGATTTCTTGCTTTCTTGAATATACCTAGTATTTTCTCACTTAGGGCCTTTGCAGTTGCTGTTGTGTCTGCCTGGAAGGCTCTTCCTTTAGATACCAACAGATTTCAAAGATTTTTACTTTTGAAGTATACATGGAAACTCTACATATTTTAAAGTTTTAATATCATTCCTATATTACTCATGGGGTGAAGAAGAAGTCAAAATGGATAATAGAACAGATTCAGTAACGAAGAAGTTTAGGTACTTCATGTCTAAACTAATGCAATACAGTGAAAGCTTTATATAGGAGGAAAATACCAACCTAACTGTTTTATCAAAAAAAAAAAAAGAAATGCTGATAACAGCGAATCAAATATCTGAGGCAAGACATTAGAAGAGAAGAAATTCCCCTTAAAGGTATAAGAAAAGAAATTAAAAAGTCAAATCAGAAACAGTGAAAAGGAACCAAACACATGATACTGAAAATCACAAAATCAAAAGTGATTAGTTGAACTGACTAGTTAAATTAATAAATTTTTGTGAAGATTAACCAAGAAAATTGTGAGAAAGTGGATAAACTATATGAAGAAGAGTGTCAACAACTAGAGATGTTTCAGTTTAAAGAAATATTAATATGAATAAATTGTGAGAAATATTTTGAGAACTCAAATGAAACAGATAGGCTCCTACAAAATGGAATCAAGAGTGAATTAAGAAGAAATAAAAGCGACATGTAAACCATGCAGAATTTAACAAAGTCTAGCAAGTATTTAAGACATGACCCTCACTATGAAACACCAGACTCAGGTTTTTGTAGGGGTATCTCTTCTTTAAAATAAGTATTTTCAATTTAATACACAATAGTCCATAAAAAATATATTATCTAATATATATTTTATCTTAAAGCTGGGCACAAATAGAGAAGTGAAAAGTACAGTTATATCTAATTTGATAACATAGGTGCAAAACTCTCAAATAAAATATGAACAAGTCAAATCCAACAATGTATTAAAGTATGATATAATGCATTGTATTTATTTCCAAATGCAAGGTTGAATTTCCATTGCAAAATTTATTAATGTAATTAACATTATAAACAGATTTATTTTATGGATGATCCAGAGAACAAATATTATTAGATAGAAAGAAAGCATTAAAAAATTTACATTCATGAGAATTCTTGAAAAACAATGCAATACATATAAAAACTTTTTATAAAATATCATAGTTATTTGTCAAACGTTGATGACATTTCCTTAAAAAAGTGGGAACACGGCCTCAGATGACTGCCATAATCATTTATTTTATTTTTATTTCTTTAACATTTTTATTGACACATCTTTACTCACATACAATCCATACATGGTGTACAATCAATGGTTCACAATAGTTGTGTATTCACCACACAATTGTGTATTCATTGCTATGATCAGTTTTTAGAACATTTGCATCACTCTAGAAAAAAAATAAAAAGGAAAAAGAAAAAACTCATACATCCCATACCCCTTGCCCCTCCCTCTCATTGACCACTAGTACTTCCATCTACCCCAATTATTTTATGCCTTATCCTTCGTTATTTATTTTTTACTCATCTGTCCATATCCTGGATAAAAGCAGCATCAGACACAAGATTTTCATAATCACACAGTCACACTGTAAAAGTTATATCTTTATATAATTGTCTTCAAGAAATAAACTAATGTAACACAGCTCAACAGTATCAGGTGCCTTCCTCTAGCCACTCCAGTACATCATAAACCAAAAATGAATACCTACGTGATGCATAATAATAACCTCCAGGGTACACTCTGTTTAAATCTCTCAGCCACTAAAACTTTATTTCGTCACATTTTTCTCTTCCCCTTTTGATCAAGAAGCCTTTTTCAATTCCATGATGTTGGGTCCTGGCTCATCCCGGAAGTTGTGGCCTAAGTTGCCAGGGAGATTTGTACCCCTGGGAGTCATATACCATGTAGGGGATTGGACAGTGAATTCACCTGCTGAGTTGGCTTAGAGAGAGAGAGGCCACATCTGAGCACAAAAGATGTTCTTTGAAGAGACCCTTAGGTATCTATTTTTTGGTATGCCGTATAGTGGGGGTCAAAGTTCATTCTTTTTCCATGTGACTATATAGTCATTGCAGCACCACTTGTTGATTTTTTTTCGGTGGGGCAGGGAGTGCATGGGCTTAGAATTGAACCCAGTTCTTCTGCATGGCAGGCAAGAATTCTACCACTGAACTACCCTTGCACCCCCCCTTAGGCATAATTTTAAATAGGCTTAGCCTATCCTTTGCTGGAGTGTTTCATGGGGACGAACCCCAAGATTGAGGGCTTGGCCTATTGATTTGGCTATCTCCATTGCTTGCAAAAATATCAGGAATTCTCCAAATGGGGAGGTTGAATATTTTCTCCTTTCTCCCCAGTCCCCAAAGGGGACTTTGCAATGACTTTATTCACTGCCCAAATTACTCTGGGATGTATCAGGGCATCATACTAACCTGGACAAATCAACAGAATCTCACACCCTATTCAAGATCCCATGTACTTATGGTGTTCAACTAAACTGAACATGCAAGTTAATTAGTATAACCATCTATTTTCAGCACTGAAATGAAAATGTAACCATCTATTTTCAACACTGACCTGGAGCTTTTAGGCAGGCCATAAGACAATTTAACAGAACACAAAAAGATAACATGGAAAGGATAAACCAAAATATTCATTCACTGATGATTGTCTTCAATCATATAGAAGAATGTTAAGAGAAATAATTAGAATTTTACAATAAACTTTAGCAATTTGGTTTCTGTGAATCTAAAAAAGATAACTAAGAAACACAATTTGAAAAATAAGGAATTTATAATAGTTACAATAATGCAGCGTATTTTAGAAAAATATATTGAAAAATGTTTAAGAATTTATACAAAAAATAAAAACTTTATTTAAAGATATTGAAGTATTGCTATGGATAGTTTCCAAATACATGATACAGTGACTGAATATTGTATACATGTTAATTCTCTCCAAATTCATGTATCGAGTCAATGTAATTTCAAACAAAATCTTAATAGTTATGGTGTGTTTGTGGAAATGGACATGCTGATCTTAAATTTCTTTTATTTAAGAACAAACTGAAAAAGAAGGATAAGGTGGTAGAATTTTCCATATTAAATATGAAAATATTAAGATGCTATAATAAGCAGCACTGTAAATAAAGGTTCGACAAGTTGATGAAAATAAAAGAATGATGAACTCAAAAGAATGCCAACCATAGACGGAAACCTGGTCTCTATCTGAAGGTCCTTTGAAAATGATGAGAGGAAATAATTGAGTTTTCAATGCCCATGAAGAGGAGAATGGGTAAGGGCTAGGGAAGCAGAAAGAGAAGGAGGAAAACTAATTCCAGTTATACTGCGTGAAAAAATAAAACTATGACATTTTAGAAGATAATCAGAAACAATACGTTCCTGTCTTTTGGGTAGGAATGGATTTATTAACAAGACACTGATGTGTCAAGCAAAAAAGGAAAAGACTGCTAAATTTGCCTCCATTAAGATTATGAACTTATGGTCATTTGAATGTACCTTAATGGTAGTGAAAGCATGTCATAAAAGGGGAGGAGTATTTATAAGAAATGTTTGAAAAATATTTAGTATCTAGAGCACAAGAGACTAAGAATTAATAAGAAAATGATAAATATGCTCCTCCCACTCTTTAAGCTACCAAAAGAGGGCAAAAGATTTGTAGAAGGGTTTCACAACAATGAGAACATTCTGTATGATCAGTAACAGCAACCCCAGTGACGATTAATACAACGTAGCAGTATTTGACACTTCTCAGACTGTCAAAAGATAGAATGAATGACTATGTGAAAAGTTGGCACGTATATGAAATCATATTAAGAAACATCAGCAAATGATAAACATAAAATTCGAGATAGTGACTGTATCTAGTAGAGGCATGTAGCTGAACAGGCAAATCTACAGATGGCTTCAAATTTATCTGTGCATTTCTTAAGCTGAATGAAAGTCAATCAGACGTCTTCTATAATTATTCACAATTCTTTACAAATATTTTATAGATATGACTTTATCTGCATTCAGTATGTACCAAAAATGCTGCAAAAAATGTCAAAAAAAGCTCAGGGAGTTGCATGAGAATAATGAAATCCTTTAACATTCTGGATTCAAGAAAGTAAAAATATAAGGTAAATGGGATAATTTCCCAGGAGAACACACTGGATATAGGAGTGCCCTTGTACTCCCCTTTAAAGTAATTTGACTTTTTTTACTACTAGACGTTCTTTCGTTACCAAGGGGAAAAAAATAACACAAAACAGCAGTCTTCTCATGAGGTCACTAACATTTCCTCTGCCCTTTCTACCTCTCGAATTCCATTTGTTTTAAATGCCAACACTATTAATAAATTTGACCAAAGAGATTTTAGAATTTGAGCCCTAAAGAATGAGAATGAGAAGCAGAGTGAATAAAAGGTGAGATTTATGGCATGAACTTACCTCCATTTGACAGAGTAAGATTATTTACAAGAAATTCTATGCCATTCTTAACATTATAAGTTTTGACCAAAACAAACAAACAAAAAACATGTCCTAAAAAGGGGGACATGGCTTCAGATGGCTGCTATAACCATTTACAAAGCAAATTTAGTGTGGGGAGGTGAACTTAGCTATTACAGAATATCACAGCCTTCAGAGTCAGACAGACACTGGGTTTGAATCTTGCCTTTAAACATTAAGCTGCTAGAAAGGAAAATGTTATTTAATTTCTCTATGTCTCAGCTTCTTCACCTGTTCCATGGGAAAATATTAGCTACTTGAAGTGAGGGTTAAATGACTCAGTACTTATAAATCCTAGTGCACAGAACCTTATACTGTGTAATCACCTAATAAATGATAACTATAGCAAATAAACTAGCCAATTAATTAAATGAATAAAATACTTAAATTGCTGAATTAAAAAAATTAAACTAGTCACTTTTTTTCAGTTCCTAATTAAACACCAACTTTGACAAGGATTATCATTTGTTGTTAAAACCATTAGGCTTGATTGGAAACTGGATATTTGTGTGGTGTCAAGGTAACACCACAAACAGAGATTACTTCTTAGTCCCAAGTGGCAGAAATGGTGCTTTCCATTAAGGGCTCAGACTGTCATGACCTAAAAATCAGTGGTCAGTCTTAGTCTCATTACTGAGGCCCATCCAGTTGGTATGTGTCTCCTAATGTGATAACGTGTACCGCGTTGTCTATTTAATATGTCCTGGGTCAAAGTACTTAGCTTGAATATGCCAACCATTTGAAATTAATTCCAGTTTCCAGAAAATATATAGTAGAGAAGAACTAACTGAATGATACCACAACATATCTAGGGATGGAATATTTTTCAGTATAATTGGCAAAGTATTTTCAGCAAGTGAATGCCATGCAGGGAAATTAAAAAACTGGTGGTGGGACTAGGGCTGGTAGGGATGTGAGATTAAAAGAAAAAAGATTCCCAAGAACTATGAAATTTAAAAAGAGAAAAAAAAAAACAGAAGAAATATGTGCCCTAGTTTGGACAATCCAACTGTACCTACATTTCTGGGACAATTGGAGAAATCTGAATATAAAATATGTGTAAATTGTATAAAATGAAAAGTTATTGACAAGGAAATGTGGAGATAAAATATCTGAACAGGGGGTTCAAGGGTAGTCCAGTGGAAGAATTCTCACCTGCCATGCATGATCCAGGTTCGATTCTGGGTCCATGCACTTAACAAACAAGCAAATGAAAAACAGAACAAAAATTCAACAAATAGTGCTGCAATAAGGAGATACATGGAAAAAGAATGAAATGTGACCCCTGCCGTACAGCATACAAAGAAAAAAAATCTGAACAAATACTTCAAAACAACATGTCCAATACGTTCTTCTTTTGGTAATGAGGCATATATACGTGACCATATATGCGTAGCAACATTTCTGGAAACTTTCACACCAAGACATAATATATATATAGTATGCATGTAATAGTCTATGAGGAACACAGCACTGTTTCTTTTCTTGGCCACACTTATCTGAATTTTATTACTTTCCATAGTTCACATAAACTTCATTGAGCTAATGAAAAATGTTGCCTTCGTAATTAAGCAAATTCTGAAATTTTCTTTTTGAGTTAAATTGCCATTTAAACAAAAATGCGCTAATGGATTTTATTGTCAATGTGCTTACATTCCACAAATTAAGAGTAATTTAGACCAAAATATACTGGTTTAGGTTAATGTGGAAGCATGTGTACATTTCCTCATTCATCAGTGAGCGCATGCTGACACTTGAGCTTCTCTATCATAACCCGTTGTGTGGATCCTATCTCAGCCAACACTTGGAATTATTAAGGAATTCAACCAAGCGTGGAGTAGAGAAGGGAATAAACATCACTGTTTCCAATTACTAATGAAATTATCATTTTACTAAGATTTCTCTAGCAAACATATTTAGTCCGACATTTAAATAATTAACTAAATCCAAATGACAATGTAAATTGTTTCATGTAAATAATCTAAAACAGCGTATGATGTTTCTCAATAAAATAATTACCAAGAAATCGGAATATGTTGAATTTGCCACGATCCTTTAGAATATATTTGCTAAATTTTTATTCTTAGCAAATCACAAAACAACCTCATGTTTATAATATTGTGGATTATACGTTCCTAAAATTTATTATTTTCGCTGAAACCATTTTATTTTCTCTATTGTTGAAATGCAACATCTCTAACCTTTGTATGCATTTCTTGCAATTTTGTATTCTTTCTATGAACAGTTTGGTAAATACTTCAAACTGTTTGCCATAAAATTATAACTGAAGAGCAGGTACAGTTAGACTTCCAGTATGAGGCACTATAGAATATTTTAGTATTCTGTACAGAAATTTAATTCTATTAGTTAAATTCACTGAGGTCCAAAAAGTAGATAGAAATTAATTACTTCTCAGTAATATTTACATCCTCTTGTGAGTTGATGCTCAAGTTGATCTGAAAAGAATCATAAAATAATCTCCTAGAGAAGCTTTTATTTAGTGTTCATCTGGGATGTCTTATGTTTGCAATGGTTAATTTACTAAGAAACCACAGTTTTAGCTTTTTTGTATGAAATGCTATGTGAAATAATAAATAGAATTGTGGAAATTTTGAACTGGCGGAAGCCTGAGAAAGTATCTATTTCAATTTACTTATTTTTCAAATGAAGTAACTAAGGTGGGAGATTAAGAAATCAAACTGAGTGTAGGATTTGAGAGTCTTTCAAGGCGATTTATAAATGTGTTGTACTATCAGACAATGTAGTATCCGGTGTATGTTTTTCTCCTCTATTTCTCATCACCCCCTTCTCAGCCTAAATGCTCTATCCCCTGAGAAGCTATCCCCACATCAAGATATTCTCTATTCTGTCATCTGACCCCCTGCTTCAGGGAACCTGTGTCAAAATGTAGTATTATATTTATTGATTTTTATTAATTTAGTCCTCTGCATGTGAATGTGAGCTCCAGTTTGCAAGAAGCTTTGCCTACCTTCTTCACGACCGTATTTCCAAAATAGAGAATAGCTTTGCCCCTGGTAGACAAATTTTTCACAGGAATGTGTAAGTATAAGCTTAAAATAAGGCTTTTATTAAAAATAATACATTTCCTTATTTTTAATGTCCTAGGTGGCTTATGTTAGGTTTACAAGGTTAAAGAATTTCTTTGTACTATTATGAATTGCCAAAGTTAGCTTCAGCTCCACAAAAGTTGTTCTTACAGTGTCTATTTTTTACCCACACATATTTAACATGTCTTTACTATGTTAATGATTTAATTAAACTTGCTACATTGTAAAGCCTCTCTATGTCATCCATATCCTAAGAATTTATAGTTTCAGAGAGGAAAAGAGTTAAGAGTGTGCATAGTTTATAGTTATTAAGCTTCCGCTATTGATGATATATATGTTATTTTTATTATTTTTCATTCTCACACCAGTTTGCACTAAAATATTTAATTTATAGACAAGGAATCTGAGTGCCAGAGATGTAACTTACTCAAAGTCACATGACTAGTGTATGTGGGTACCACATTTCAAATCCTGGTTTGACTCTAAAAGAACATGGTCTTGTGTCATGAAAAATAGTCCATATGACTCAGAGCTTCACTACTTCTATGCCCAAAGTGGGTCTCACCAACTCATTACACCTCATCGCTCTCCTCAGACCAATTGTTCCCAACTCACTGCTTCTGGAACCACATTTTCATCTCTATTAGTTCATCCAATAGCATTTAATTTCCGTAGATCTCTCTCCTTGCTGAACTTATATATTGTGCCCCATGCAATGGCATTTTAAATTTAGGTAGAATTTCCCTTTAAGTTAAAATGATTTCACACTTGCTTTCATTATATCATCTTAAAAATATTACTGAGAAGATACTTTTTTCTAGATAATCCTCTACCATGAAATCTTCATGCTCTCCTCCATTCTCAACTCCACGGAAAGAAGTTATTGCCTTCAACGAATTAAAAATATATTATTTGAAGGAACATTGTAAAATGCAAAAAGTTAAACAAGTATCTGTTGCATGGTTATTATTGTTATCTTCATTTTACATGGTTACTTCAGAATATTGGTCAAGTCTTTATCTACTTTTTCACTGGTAAGTTTCTTATCATCTGTCATTTAACTTCTTTGGACTGGTCTCTAAAACAGCAGAGTACACACTTGAACACGTATCAAATCACCTGGAAGGTTTGCTAAAACATGGATTTCTGGGCCTCATCCCTAGAGTTAATGTCAATGGGTCTGGAATAGGGCCCAAGAAGTTGCATTTCTAATATATTTTCAGGTGAAGATGGTCTGAAGCCCATTGTCTTAGGTTACTGGTGCTATGACAAATACCATACAATGGTTTGGCTAAAAGCAACAAGAATTTATTGGCTCTGGGTTTCAGAGGTTAGAAGGCTTGCTTCCTCCTATGATGGATAGTGGTCTGCCTGGGCAATCGGTGGGTTCTTTGGCTTTCCCATTACAAGGCACAGTCCTCTCCTTTCTCTTCTAGTGTCCTAACTTTCAGCTTCCATCTCTTTCTCTTAAAGAGGCCTCCTGAGATTAAGACCCATATAGATGGCCAGACTTTCACTAACAAAAACATTTAAAAATGGTCCTGCATAAGAGTCACACCCACAGGAATGCAGATTAAGGCTAAGACCATATGTATTTTTGGGGTGTGGGTGGGGAATTGGTTATACAATTCAACTTATAATACCTACCCTTTGCGAACCACTAATCTAAGAAAAAAATATCCATTCACTAAGTTTATTGGAATACAGCTCTTGGCCTGTCTCATCACTGTTTCCATTCTTTCATCCAAAAAGACATTTTGAAACATGCATTTTTTTTCTGTTACTAGAATTCTTGGCATCTTGCTTAGAACCAAGAGTACCACATGTACCACATCCTCGACACATAGAGCTCTCCATCATAAAAGTCTCCTCACAATATCTCTGAAGTGTCAAATTGAGCTCTTCTGCACAGTTTCTTCTCCTTCATTTCTCCAAACATGTAAAAACTTGCTTTCTGCTTTGATTGGGAATTATAACATTACTCATCCAGTTGTTTTGCTAAGATCACGCTTCTCCCATCAGGCCGAACCTGACTCCTTTCCACATTGTATTAAGTGGTCAGCTGCCTCAGTTCTCCTTCCGCTAGTATTCAGGACTCCCTCATGAACCCTTCTCATAGCTAAGAACCTTGGGTTGTTCAAGCCTTATGTTTGCAGGTGGCAGAGTGCTGCTGGAGGAAGCTGCACAGCTGAGTGCAGCAAGCTCCCTGGTAGAGCCTGCTGTACCCATTCAACTTAGTGAGGTTCTCCCACTCAACACTCCTACTTATCCCTCACTCCCTAGACTATTTTCCACAGAAACTTTTCAAGCCTTGTTTTATTTTCGTATGCCCTCAGTCCCTCTAGTTCTCTCATCTTTGATTCAATTTATCTGTTCTGATATCTATATTTATTCTTTCCTTAAATTCCGGAGGAAGATAAATCCTCTTTACATTAATGTCTTGTGTTTCTGAGATGTCTGGTGCTCCTTGGCTCTCATCTCTTCACGCTTATGAAGGAACTTGTTTGATTCCTCCTCACTACCTTCCTCTGCCTTTCTCTTTAAGTTAAAGTCCCCTTTCCTCATCATTCCTTTTGGCCAACTTGGACTCGTTTCCTTCTGCTTTGAAAGCTGCCTCAATTTTCTCTACTAAAGTGCAATTTCTGCTTCTTTCTGCTTTTGCTTCCCAAGACCATCCCATTGCCTTTCAATTATCAGACAAGTCCTAGGAATGAATTGTCTTCTCTAAGTCCATTCATGATTTTCCTCATTGACACCTGTCCTCCTCAATGTTTAGAAATTTGGATAGGAATCCAGTCACTCCCTGGGCCTTCTTTCTGACATTATTCTCTGCTTTACCTGCAGTAACTAATGGCAAGTCCACTTCCTTTCTTCCTGTACCGTGTGATCCAAATGCTTGCTCTCAGTGTTAATTCTTGATTTTTCTGCTGCATTTCTATTTAGCTTTTCATTCTTTTAAAAAATACTGTTTTCTTGACATCTGAAATAATATATTCTACTCTTTCTAGTTCTCTGTCTTTAACTGTTTTATTTTTCTTCTGTCCTTCACCTTTCCTCTCCCCTGCCCATTCCCAGCACAAGCTTAATCTTTGACTTCCACCCTCCATTACTCTCTTGAGAACAATGCCATCTCACCTGTGCTTTCGATTCTGGAATACCCACTTTGGTCCCAATGACTGACATTCATAGTTCTCTATAGGACTCTTCCTTTGAATATACCAAAGCCTTGTTTCTCCCTACAAAAAAAGTTTCTTTTCTTGTCTTCTTTCTTTTTCTCTGTCAGAAGCAGCACCATTCAGTGTCAATATCTTGGATTACTTTTTGACTTGTTGCTGACCTGTACCTTCCAAAAACTGCCAATCACTGAGCTCATTTAAAGCTTTGGAATCTCTAAATCTCCTCTATCCTTTCTATTTTCCTTCCCAACATTGTTATTTAAGCTTTCATGAGCTTCTGTCTGTTTTTTCTTTTTTCTTTTAATGGTCACCTGACAAGAAACAAGGCATCTTTGTTTCAAATAACAGATTAAATTTCTTTTCATGCTGCTTGGATCATGTCACTGAACTCTCAAAATCCATAATGACTCCTTGTTCCTCTTGGCGATCATGTCCACCTTCCATCAAGGTGCATATCAACTAGCCACCCTCCCCTCTTTGCTGTGTATGTTCTGCTCTCCCCAACAAAAGCTGTGCTCATGGTCATGATTTTCCCTTACTGTTTCCACATACTTGTGTCCCAAGTCTACATTTTACCCACATTACTTACCCAACTGAACCCGCTCCCTTTCTTCGTACTCTTCTTTGAAATCAAATCTCTATTCTTCTTTTAAAGCTGATCTTACTCCTTTCTCTCGTAGCCTTTACTTAATTGTTGCAGTCCAGTGCTATTATTCCTCACTCAACTTCCATATCTCTTGTATAGTCTAGCATTTAATTATGTACTTCACTGAACTCCTTTTAGAGGTCTCATAAATATATATCAGTTTTCAAGTGAAATTATAAGTACCATATTCCTGCGTTCCATTCACTGCAGTGCATTCTGAACGAGCAGCTATCACCTTTTCTGTAATGCCATGATGCCTAGCTTTGTGCTTCAATAACAAAAGAGCCTTATATGGGTTACCTTGCTATAATCTAGAAAGACAGAGATTATAACTCCCCTTAAGGGCTATGCTTGTGCAAATTTGCATTATTGACTTTTTTAAACTACAGGGTACTAGGTAATCATTATTTGTAATCAGTTCTTAGCCTAACACTATATTATAGATCAGCATTGTTATTATCAGAAACTCAGCCTAAGGGATTGAATAACTTGCTTTACACCACAAAAATTTGCAATGTAGATTTTGTGGATTTTTTTCTTAATAGAGCAGCACTCTGATTCTTCAGTCTCTGACTTCAGTACCTGGGGCATAATCAGACCTTTAAAATTCTATCTCAGCACAAACTCTCTTCACTATATTCGAATGAAATGTCGAATATGTTAGATTATTATCTCAAAAGAGCCTGCAAAGAAAGATATTGTTTAGAATAACACACACCATTAATAGTCTATTTGACACATCTAAATAAAAGTACTCTAAACCCTGTGTGAAAGTAAATAACATTCAACAGTATAAAGCCCATCTGTTTAGAACTTTTAAAAGAGGTTTTGTAAATAAAATATTTTTAAATGAGGGGAAACACTAATTCATGAAGAAAGATGGAGTAAAATAAAACTAAATGTAACAATCTTTATTTTTGTGATGATAAGTTAGTTCAGTTTATGAATGACAAAAAAACTAGGGAATATTTTGTTATATTATGTTATGATGATGAGCACTCTAAGAATGCATTGCCTTTCCTTTGTTGTAAATAAGGAGCACGCATTAAAGATACTTCTGGAAAAATCTGAAATCCTGCCACTGACCTGTCATAGCCACTGGATGTCACTAAGACCATAATATGGATATGAACCAAAATGTTTGTGAAAGCAGTAAATACTGGTATTTTATTTTATTTTTATTATTTTATACTATAAAATGGAAAACTGACACTCTTTCAAGATATAGTATATTAACAGAGAGACGGGAAGAATAGGAAAATATCACAATGAAAATTTAAAAATAAAGCATAAATTGATGAAGAAAAAAATGAAGATGTAGATTATGACATAAATCTCAATATTCAAAATCGTGTCAGTGGCAGGATTTCAGATCTTTCCAGTAGACAGGTTTAACTGAAGTAAGGCAACCGTTTATCTTAACTGATACAGATATAACTTTGAACATCCAAATTATTTTGCTAAATGAAGTAGACAGACAAAAAAAATGCATCTTATTATCAATGATCTGAATTCTTGTTTTCTTGAACAAGAACAGCTCTTTTTCAGTCGGTGACCCAGAATTCATCTTGTTATTTTGATACCAAGTCTCTCATTTCTAAATATTTATGGTTATAAATTTAAAAAAAAGACTGGTTAATTTAGATATGATAGGTTAATTTAACACAGCTATTTAAAATCTACATTGACTAAAGTCCTTGTTATGAATTGAATTCTGAATTTTTCAATGCATGAATATTTCAAATAACCTATTTAATAATATTACATTTATTGTTATCTATTTTTGTAATCTATATTAAATTGAAAGGTGATATTATGTATTTGCCATCTCAACTCTCACCCTAATCACAATGCTGCCTCAGGACCATTGCACTTGTGATTCCTTTTGACTGGAAGCTCTTATCACATAAACTCATAAGGCTCATTTCTCACTTTATTCAGGTCTGTCATAAAAAGACATCCCATCAGAGAGGCCTCCCCTTATACTGAACAAGCATCTCTCATCATTCTCTAGTCTCCTATACTGCTTTATTTTTTTAATAGCACTTTTCAGAACACGGTTGATTACATAATTATTTGTTAATGTCATCTCTCAGTTATATAATGTGATTCCAATGAGAGGAGAGATTTTGCTTTGTTAGTGGATCTTAGACTAGTACCTAGAACTAACTAGAACACATATTGAAACTCAATGGATGAATGAATAAATATGTGATCTGTATTGTTATCAAGAGCATTGGTGGCTTTAAAAAATATGTTTAATATTTTATAATTAAGGAAAATGTAAGGAAATAATTGGGTTTATTTTGCCTTGGAACTAACTCTGTAGAAGAGAAGATAAGGTCAAGTATTGACTAGGTGTTTAAAACCCTCACATCTTACCTTCGATTAGTCTCTAAGTTTCAGATTTAGCATCCCTGAAATCATTTTGCTGCCAGTTTTTTGGGTTAGGAATCTTGGTGCACTGTCACTCAGCCTGCTTGTGTCCATGGCCTTACTTTATCTTTGCCAGGAGAATTTTACCTCAGATTAATCTGTTGACATTTTTGAAATGGATCATTAACCCATCTCAAACTTTATTTGCATTAAGATTTGTTTTTGACATTACTAACTGCGGACCATGTTTGAATACAATAACTACTGTCAAGCAGCTTAGCAGAAAGCCTTTAAAACTCTTTCTCTGATTCTTCACTTATTCATTTATTTAATAGGCAAATGTTAGGTTATTGTATTCAGTGATAAAGCCACAGATGTTACTTGAGTAGTTTTCAATCTAGTGGGAAAGAGAAAAGAGGAAACAAGAAAAATATGGTATGACAAGTGCTATGAGACCATGATGAAGGGGCACATAATACAGGCAAGTAAGACATCAGAGAACTTTGTTGCAGGTATGGGGTCCTGAAAGAGGGCAGAGAAAAGTGAAAATTTTTTCACAAGCAGGAACTGAATTTCATATTTCATTTTATGTAATTATCAAAGAATGATGAAAATCATAATTTTCAGAATCATGAATTATCAAATATGATTTAAAGATAAGGTTGTATTGTGTTATGTCAGGAGATAAGATGACAATAGCAAATGTTACCAGAGCATGAGAAGCTTGTGAGTTGCATTCTGACAGCTATATAGAATTTTGAAGGTTTAAAAGAGGAGAATAATATAATTAGGTTCTGTGTCGGAAATACTGTATGGTAGTCCTGTGAAAGGTATATTTAAGAGGCATCAGGCTTCAGGAAAGCATGAAGATCTATCTAAGTTCCTCATAGTAACGAATGAGAGTATATATGGAGATATTTAGAAGGTGTATTACATTCACTGGCAAAGAAGTGAACTGGGAGAATAAGTCAATAATGACCAAAAAAGGTTTAAGATGAGTAAAGGGCAAAATATAAAAAGCTAAGAGATATGTGGCACAGAAATAAAAGACCCTCCTATAATATAAGATCCCAAAAGGAGAGGGAAAAAAGGATGGGAATATTTGAAGAAATAATGACAAAAATTACTCAGAATTTCTTTTTAAGTAAGAAAGAACCCAGATTGAAAAACACTATTAATAAGAAACAAACTCTTTCCAAAATATATATTAGAGGCATGTAAGCTCATTAAAGCTAAGAAGAAATCAAAAGAGATTTCAAAGAGAGATTGAATATAGAACACCAAAAAAAAAAAAAAATAAGACCTAGACTGATGTGAGAATGCTTAAATAGCAACATATGTGTGAGAACACAATGGACTGATATTTTTTATTGTTGAGAATAAAAAGAACTTTGAATTTCTATCTCTTTAAACTATTATTACATGTGAAAATAAAATGAGAGTGTTTTCAGGCATGTAAGACCTCAAATGTTTTACCCTACAAAAATCTCATTTGAAAATATTCATGGCAGGAGTCTTGTCAGATATTAATTACAGTTAAGAAAGTATCAAGAAATATGTGAGGTAAGAATCAGAAAACAAATTTTAAAAGTTTATAGTTGTTTCAGAAAGCAATTAAAAACAAAACAAAATTATATCCTTAACAACCCAGAACTGAAATTCTAGACAACTCAAAAATGGAAGACAGTAGAGGTAGTTTCAGGAAACAAAAGGGAGAGGAAATTATTTTTAGCTGCTCTATATTAAGAGTATATATTGATACACATATGCTTAAGTTTATTTACACGGTATTTATGTTTTTGATTGGAGAGAACATATTGTTTATAAGTTTAAGAAATGGGTAGAGAAAATAAGTCTAATTTATGTGTAAACAATAAAAGAGAAAAGATGGCGAGTATAATTTAAACACCGAGTTTAAATTATACCACTGCCTACCTGTAGGAAATAATTGCTAATAAAAGTCAGAAAAGGAGAAATAAGGGTATCAAAAACTGTGATAAGAGAAATATTAAACATGGTGCCTGGCATAAGCTCCACTAGTTTTGTGATTACAATAAATGTAAACAAGTTAAATTCACTAACCAAAAGAGAAAGAATTAAATTTGGATTTAACAAAATCTGTGTTTTTTTTTTACTACACATATACTTAAAATGATCCAGAAAATTTGAAAATAAATGGATGATAAAGTCAGCAGCATGAAAATGTGAACTGTTAACAATTTTAATATGGGAAATAGAGGATTCAAAGCAAAAATTCTTAAAGGAAAGAGGACTTTGTATACTACAAAATGGACCAATCTAAATAAATCGTTAACAACTGGACCTCAAAATATATAAATGCTTACTAACAAAACTACAAGAAAAATTATAAGTCTACAACTGTCTTAGAAGATTTTTAGTAATCTCTCAAAATCTAAGCATTTAAAGTAGACAAAAATAAAGTTACAAAAGATCTGCATAGCACCATGATTAAGCATAGGAAAAGACAGAAATACTACATATGCATCAACAGCTTAAAAAATTAATAGAACAACTTTTTATCAATAGCATGAAAACCAAGATGAAATAGATTTCTCAAAAAATACTAATTTCTAATCCTGATATTAGTAGGAATATGAAATTTGAATAGAATGATTGCAATAAAATAAATGTAAGGCAACTGTGCATTGATTTTATAGGTTCTAAGAAACATCAATATGAGCAAATTATATCACATAATTGTGAACAAAGTATACTTATAATTTTATTATCTTTTCATTTATAAAAATAGTTATACAATTGTCACATTTTCTTAACATGCAGTACTTCCCGATCAAGTGGAGGTTATTCAAGTTGTGCTAAGATGACTTTACATTAGCTAAACCTATTATGAATACAACCGACCATTTAGTGACTAAAATCAAGAAAGTCAATGCTTATCTCTATTTTGCAGCAAGAAATATTGATGAAGTTCAGCATCTAGCTAGGTTGGAAACTCTTTAAGGTCTCTGAACAAGTTTAAAAGAGATCAGAAACAGGACAATGACCAGTGCAATAGTACAAAAAAAGGGAAATAATAAGGATTGGAAGGGAAGAGATAGGCTATCATTACATGCATGTGATATAATTTACTACAAAGAAAACCTAACATATGTAACAGATATCTGTTACAGTTAACAAGAGAGTTTAACAAGTTTCTCAGATATACTATCAATATTTACAATTGATGGAAAAATTTAATAAAATAATTTTGCTCTGTATTTGGTTCTTAATATGTACCAGGTATTGATATAAGTATATAAAAATGCCAACTCATAAAAGCTCATAACATCCTATGAATTAGATTCTGTAATTATTTTATCCTTATGAAGAGGATATTTTATCAAAGGAATGTAAGAGTACCAGTACTGACTGTTGAACCAAGACAGTCAAACCCCAGAATCTGTGCTGTCATGATACTTATAAAAAATAATACATAATTAGTAATAGCAACACAGCTATAAAGTGTTTACAATATAACCTGAGCAAAAAATATCTAATATCTTTATAGAAGAAAAGTTTATGAATGCATAAAAGATCATGTAAACGAGTTTAATAAACAGAGAGCTTTGTTATATTCATTGTTGAGAAGCACCATTATTAATTAATTTCTTCAAATTAAAAAATAACCAATTCTTTCAAACTGAACAATAAATATCCCAGCAAGTTTTATTCAAGGAACTGAACAATTTGTTTTAATTTATATAGAAGAATAAAACCCAGAAATATACAAATGAAATTTTAAACAGAGGAGCAAAAGTGAGAGACTTGTAGTACCACATATTAAGATATGCTACAAATCCATAATAATAAAAAGTGTTGTATGGAAACCATATCAGAATGATAGACAAGTGGAGAGTGTAAAAACAACATGAGTTTATACTGGAACTTTGTATATGATAAAGATGACATGTTGGCTCAATAGAGAAGGGATAGCTATTTAATAGGTATTTCTGTGAAAACTGAATAGCTACATGACTGAAAATTAAATTATATGCATATTGCACACCATGTATTAATTTGAACTTTCCATGGTTTAAAATTCTTAGCAAAAAGTCAAACAACAAAGTTAATAGAGGAAAATTTAGACTACTTGTGGCTTTGGGTGGAAAAAGAATTCCTGAAAGATCACCACAGCAAAACCTCTAAATTGAAAGAAAAAAGAAGATATAATTGCACAGAAATTAAGACTAGCTATTAAATGAAAAACACCAAAAACAAAATTAATAGTGATTGGAAGACTAGGATCAGATGTTTTTAACTTAAAACTGATCAGGAATTATTTCTTAAATATATAATGAGTTATTTAAATGAAAAAGAGAGACAATGAAAAAAATGGTTAAAGGATATCATTGGGAATTCACTTAAGGGAAAATATGAATAGCTTACAATTAAGTGAAGATCCAAACCAAATTAAAATAACTCTATTGCCCTTTAGAAAAGTCATTCAGAATGGCAAAAATTAGACAGTTTGATAATGTAAAAAATTGTCCAGGATATCTGAAAATGAAGGTAGTGTAAACTAGCACCAATAGTCTAGGAATCAAACCCTTACTGATTTAAATAATATATGCACTTTGATCCAATAACCTCACTATTCAGTATAAAACCCAGAAAATCTATCATAGATGTCTAACGAGAGGGTATGCATAAGTTGCAGTTAGCTGGAAGCAATTTATGTGTTCAATCTAAAGAATTATATAAGTATTATTTCATTAATGCCTAGGACATAAAACAGTAGATTTTTAAAATCTGAAATGTCAAAATAATTAAATGAATAAATATGATGAAATGTCATTTGAAAAATTTAAAAACACATGTATTCATAAAACCAATGCTACTATTTTCCAAGACTGCATACATATGAAAAGATATATAAAACATGTTAGATTAGTCGCCTAACTCCACTAGGAGGGTGGAAAATGGGGATTAGGGAATCAGCAATGAAAGGGAAAATACAAAATAAATGTTTTAAAAATGCAGGAAACTTGTAAATTGTGATGATGAAAGATGCTAAGAACAGAGTTGTGTGCTGAACTTTGTACCTCAAGTTTAAAGAAATACATTTATACACTCAACATTTTCTAACTTAAATTATATAGAAGTGCAGTAATTTCATATTTTATTAATTTAAGTTTGCTCATACATTTTTCTCACAATATTTATGATTTTGTTAAATTGGAATTCTTGCTACCTTATAAAATGTGGAATTTCTATCTAGAACATTTTTTCCAGTACACGAGCAAGTTTTGCCTCTGTACAGGATTTATCTTTTCCTTCATATGTAGATCCATTTTTTTCTGTTAGAGCATGATTTCTTTACCAATATTTATATGATTCTTTTACCCATGTATTCTGTGTGATACATATTCATTTTCTAAGAAGTTATTAACACATCTAGATTATTGAGTGTTGTTTCCTGAAAATTTTCAAAACCTTTATTTGTTTAATATCAATTAATACATAAATAAGAATTTTTCATTCCTTCTTACGTGTTAGAACTTTCTGGCATGTTGTCAACCACAGGTCACTGTTTTTCTCCAAGATTTAAACTCTATGGGGAAACCATGAAGAGTTTCCCCATAAGAACTATCTTCACATACTATAAAAATTTCAGCTCCACCAGAATTTTATATAATCAAGAATTATTCTTTCAGTGTGGGTAATATAGTCTTGCACTTTTTAATAAACTACACCAATTATAAATTATTTATGATTTCCAATTTAATTTTCTTTAAAGTGGAAAAAAATCCTTAGCTGTCATAAAGCATTCTTAGCACAATTGTCTTTTCAATTTCCACAAATTTTAAAATTATTTACCATTTCTCCCACATCTCTTTCAACTTTGCTTTATGATATTCTTGCAATATATTCATATTAGTTTTCATAGAAATGGCAATTCTGTTTCCATACACTCATTTAATAGTATTTAATAAGATTTTATTATGAAAATAAGTACCTGTAATAAAAATGTTTGAAAAAAAGCACAATTGTTTCTTGGTAAGTTCATAATCCAACTGATACTAGCAGGAGGGTATGGCCAATCCAGAGACTATCTTTTTGCCTATATTAAGTGTACTATGAGCTTTAGTCGATATGTTTTAGGGTAAATGGAAAATTTTCTTCAACCAATGACAGAGGGTATTTTGTGGAGCTTGGCTAAGTGAGCGTCAGTATATTTGAGTGTGTAAGTCTGTGTTTATCTTAATTGTGAAGTAGACCTATCACATCCTTTATTCAGCTAAACCATAGAGATAAATCAATTATAAAATGCAGGATTTATTCTGAATCCAAGGCACATACTCATTCCATAAAGGTGTTTACTTTTAGTTATTTTCAACTTAGACTTAAAAATAAATGAGCATCTACATTTTTCATGAGTAGTTAAATTATTTTTAACTATACTAATGCTAACAAAGAACCTTGTACATTCTGCTCCAACATGCCCTTGGGAGAAGGTCAAGAAAGTTGCCAAAAGCCTTTTTGATGGCTCCTCGCAGCTATCCTTTTCTGCCTAGCAGATGGCATCTTTCAACAGACTGTTGTCCACAGCCCTAAGGAGGCACTGTATCTTTTAAATTTTCACTACCTCTTCCCATCTGAGAAGTAGATGAAGCAATGGTTGCTCCTGTTGGAGCAGAATGTTTTTAACCTTATTGCAAACATAAATTAAACAATTAATCTAAAATATTGTGCAACTCTAATTCAAACATAAATGTTATTTCCCCAAGGAAAATCACCAAAATTTATACTATGTATTGTAGAAGAACATTTCTAAATGCTCTTAGCAGCTATGGTTTAGATTAATAAAATCTCAATACAGGGGATATTGGAGAAATGATATACCATGTTTTAAAACTAAGGGCATAACAATAAGGAACTTTGTTGATAGATAGTGGCTGTTAATATAAGCTGGCATTTACTCTTTGATCATGTTAGTTTCACGACTTGTAGTGCAAAAATAAAATAATGTATGTGAAGGAAATTGCAAATCATAAGGGGATATGAAAATCTTCATATTGTAAAAATTCTTCATATTATTTCTAATGTTAAAAGTTGGAAACATTGCATATGGACTCAATAAAAAATAAACTCATGTTTTGTGGCAACCAATAAAAAGAAAAAAAAAAGTTATTGCTAATTACCAGAATTATACATACTAAAAAAAGATTGAGATGATAGCACAGGAAATCCAAACAATTCTGCCTTTTCACTTTCTCTGCCTACTATACCACCTGTTCCTAAAACTGATGCCAGCTAGCTAAATTTATGCCAATGCCCAATCCATATCTGAAACTTTTCTTGGAATCATACTGAATTTAAAAACATTTGTGAGTTTTTCCTTTTAATGTTGTGTGCTAAAATACGGAATTAACAATGAACTTCAGTACATGAGTCAACATACTCACACATACAGGATTATGCACTTACAGAATATATTCATTAACACTTAAAAGTTATGAGCAGAACATGGATAATTTTGCTCAGAAATTCTCAAAATTTTTTCACTTATAAAAAGAAAAACTCAGATTTTCTAATCTGTGGGTTATCTTCTGCTTAGAAGTTTAATTTGATATTATTATTATTTAATTAATTTGTCTTTATGTATTGCAATGGGTAGATGCCATCCGGGCAACTGTTCATTTTTGCTATTTTAAATAAAGGTAAACTGTCTTTAAACCTTTTTTCAGTTACAAAATATATTTTAAAATGTTATCAGTTTTCTTCTAGCTAAAAAGTTCAAAATATGAAGAGTTATTAGACTCCTTGGGAGAGAAAGAGTGATGTCCTTAGATTGTTAAGGAGGGGAAATCTATTATGGGTTTTGAGTGCTATTATTGAAGGTTTGCTTTACTTCCACATAACTCAAAAAAGGGCCTATTATACTGGAGCTTTGAATAAAATATCAAGCATCAGATGAAAAATTTTGTTCAGAAAAAGGTCAAGGGGACTTCCAGGGAAGATGGTAGAGTAAGAAGCTCCAGGACTCACGCCTTCTTCCCAAATAGCTAGGAAACAGGCAGAAACTGTTTGAAACAACTGGTCTGGGGATCCAGAGGCCTGAAGAACACTTCAGAGCATCCACAGAAGAGAGGGAGGAAAAGGCTGATAAGTGGCAGTAAAAAACTGCCTTGAAGAGCAATAGTTGCTGGTGCTCATCCCCTGCTCTCCTGCCTGGCTGTCTCAGGATCCAGTCGTTGGCTAGAAGCTGCTACATACAAGAGACATAAAGATTCTCTTTTCCAAGAACAGGAGGGTGCATGGATGATTACTGATCATGGCTTTCAATTAGCTAATTTGGCTCACTAGAATCCAGCTCTAAACTTTGAAAATTTGCCTCTGTCAAAGCAGCAGCAACCATTGCTTCATCTACTTCTCAGATGGGCAGAGGTAGTGAAAATTTAAAAGATACAGTGCCTCCTTAGGGCTGTGGACAACAGTCTGTTGAAAGATGCCATCTGCTAGGCAGAAAAGGATAGCTGCGAGGAGCCATCAAAAAGGCTTTTGGCAACTTTCTTGACCTTCTCCCAAGGGCATGTTGGAGCAGAATGTACCCTTTTTGTGAGACCCTGGCCCTGTTTTTGCTGATAACTACTAACTTGGGAAAGTCCTTTCTCAGGTGATCTTCCTCCAAGAATTTGCCATGCAAGCAAATGCAGCTAGAGACAATGAAAGTGATGTGTATGTATGTGTGTGAGTGTGTGTGTGTGTGTGCATATAGAGATAGAGAGAGAGAGAGAGGTAAATAATAATAATATACAGAACAGATCAAGATTTCCAGAGAAAGGAACAGAGGAAGGAAAACTTTCTCCTGGAGGTGAAACAATTGCACAAATAGTACAATCTTAAAAATTTGTACTACAAAACCAGGGCAAGAAACAGATTAAGAAGAGCTGAAAATATCTGATCAGTTAAAGATAGACTACTCTAAAGGTGTAGTATAAGTTGGATCAAGTGTGAAAGAAAAGCCTCAACACAAAAACAATCAACAATAAATCCTGGAGAAGAGAGAAAAACTGGACTTCAAAGTAAACTGATCAAGATAATCATATGCCTAGACACCAGTAGAAAATTATGAGGCATAGTAAGAAATGGGGAGATATGGCTCAGGAAAAGGAACAAAGTAGACTTGTGAGGAGACATTAAGTGGAATAATTAATCAAAGATGTTCAAAGTAGTCTCCTGAATCAGTTCAAGGAGATGAAGGAAGACATGGCTAAAAAGACAAAGAATATTAAGAAGACACTGGGTGAGTATAACAAAGAATTTGAAAGTGTAAAAATGAACATAACGGAAATGGTGGGAATGCAAGGCACAGTAGAAGAAATTAAAAATACACAAGAGGCATACAACACCAGATTTGAACAGGCAGAAGAAAGAATTAGTGAAATAGATGACAGGATAATTGAAATCTTATAGAGAGAACAGATAGAGAAAAGAACGGAAAAACTTGAGCAAGTTCTCAGGGATTTGAATGCAGCACAAAGTGCACAAATATATATTTTTTGTGTGTCCCAGAAGGAGAAAAGAGGGAAAAAGGGGACAGAAAGAATATTTGAGACCAAAAACTTCCTAACTTTTATAAAAGACATAACTATACATGTCCAAGAAGTACAATGTACTCCAAACAGACTGAATCCTAATATACCTATTCTGAGACACGTGGTAATCAGAATGTCAAAAGCCAAAGATAGAGAATCCTGACAGCATGCAGTGCGTGAAAAGTGATTTGTCACATATAAAGGAGCCACAATAAAACTAAATGTTAATTTCTCATCAGAAACCATGGAGGAAAGAAGGCAATGGTATGATATACTTAAGGTACTGAAAGAGAAAGTCTGCCAGACAAAAATTCTTTATCTGGCAAAAGTGTCCTTCAAAAATGAGGACAAGTTTCAAATATTTACAAATAAACAGAAACTGAGGGAGTTTGTTAACAAGAGCTCTGCATTACAAGAAATGCTAAAGGAAGTTCTGTAAGCTGAAAGGAAAAGGCAGGAGAGGCTTGGCAGAAAGTGTAGAAATGAAGATTATCAGTAAGTGTATCTAAAAGTGTATAAAGAGAGGCAAAAAAATATCACATAAGAAAGCCAAAAGATAAAACGTTTGAGGTATGTCCTGCCTTCATAGTAATAACATTGACTGTTAATGGATTAAATTCTCCAAGAAATGACAGATTGGCAGAATGGATAAAGAAATATGATCCAAACATATGTTATCTCCAAGAGACTCACCTTAGACACAAAGGCACAGATAGTTCGGAATTGAAATGTTGGAAAAAGATATTCCATGCAAACTGTAACAATAAAAGAGCTGGGGTAGCTATTCCAAGATCTGACAAAATAGACTTTAAATGCTAAACTGTTAAAAGAGACAAAGAAGGACACAATGTATTAATAAAAGGGGCACACTATGTATTAATAAAAGGGGAAAGCCAGCAAGGAGAAATAAAGATCATATATATTTATGCACCCACTAATGGTGCTCCAAATTCATGAGGCAAACATTGGCACTGAAAAGAAAAATAGATGTCTTTACAGTAATAGCTGAGACTTCAATACACCACTATCATCAATTGATAGACCATCCAGACAGAGGATCAATAAAGAAACAGAGAACTTAACTGAAAAAGACCTAACAGGCATATACGCAACATTGCACCCCAAATAGCAGTATATACATTCTTCTCAAATGCTCATGGATCATTCTCCAGGTAGATTGCATTTGAGTCACAGAACAAGTCTCAATAAATTTACAAAGATTGAAACTAGATAAAGCATTTTCTCTGACTATAACAGAATCGATATAGAAATCAATAACAACTTGATAACTGGAAAATTCACAAATATGTGGAAGTTAAACAACAATCTCTTAAACAGTAAGTAGTTCAAAGAAGAAACTGCAAGATAAGTCAGTAAATATCTTGAGATGAATGAAAATAAGAATAAAACATATCAAAAGTTATGTGGTGCAGTGAAGGCAGTGCTGAGAGGGAAATACATAGACCTAAATACCTACACTGGAAAAGAAGAAAGAGTTAAAATAAAAATTTGAACTGAATACCTGAAAGAACTAGAAAAAGAACAACAAACTTCTATGGAAATAATCAGAACGAAAGAAATAACAAAGATTAGAGAAGAAATACATGGAATTGAAGGAAAAAAACACAATAGAGAGAAATAACAAAATATAAAGTTGGTTCTTGGGGGTGCAAGGGTAGTTCAGTGGTAGAATTCTCCCCTGCCATGTGGGAGACCTGGGTTTGATTCCCAGTCTATGCACTTCCCCCCAAACAAACAAACAAAAACAAAACAAAAAATTCAACAAATAGTGTTGTAATAATAGGATACTCACATGGAAAAATAGTGAAATGTGACCCTGCCATATAGCATACACAAAAAAAGTTGGTTCTTAGAGAAGATAAACAAAATTGAAAAACCTTTATTTAGACTGAAAAAATAAAAAAAAAAGAGAGAGAGGATGCAAAGAAGTAAATTCAGGAAAGAGTTGGGGGGGGGGCATTACTACTGACCCCACAGAAATAAAAAAGATCGAAGAGGATATTATGAAAAAACAGTATGCCAGGAAATTAGACAACTTAGATGAGGACAAACTCCTAGAAACACACAATCTGACTCTAGACTCTAGAATACATAAAAGACCTCAACAGACCAATTACATGTAAATAGATTGAATAAGTTATCAAAAAGCTCCCAAGAAAGGAAAGCACAGACCATATGCTTCACAGGTGAATTTTATCAATCAGTCCAGGAAGAATTAATACCAATTCTGTGCAAACTCTTCCAAAAAATTGGAGAGGAAGGAATACTACCTCATTCTATGAAGCCAACATCACCCTAATACCAAAGCCAGACAAGGATAGTACAAGAAATAAAATTATAGACCAATTTCTCTAATGAATATAGGTGCAAAATACCTGAAAATTGAGTACAACAGCCTATTAAAAGAACTGCAAACCATATCAAAAGGGTTTTATCCCAGGTATATAAAAGTTGTTCAACATAGGAAAATGAATTAATGTAGTATAACACATGAACAAATTGAAGGGGGGAAAACATAATCATCTTGATTGACAGAGAAAAGTCATTTGACAAAATCTGGAATATTTTCTTGATAAAAATATTTGAAGAATAGGAATTTAAGGACATTTCTTCAACATGATAAAGGTCATATATGAAAACCTCACAACTATCATCATACTCAATAGTGAAAAGTTGACAGCTTCCACACTAAGAACTGGAAGAAAGCAAGGATGCCCACTGTCATTATTGCTATTTAACATTGTACTGAAGTTTTACCTAGAGCAATTAGGCGAGAAAAAGAAATAATAGGTATCCACATTGGAAAGGAAGAAGTAAAACGTCCACTATTTTCAGATAACATGATTCTAAAAATAGAAAGTCCCTCAAAATCTACAAAGGTGGATGGATACAAGATCAACACACATAAACCAGTGGTAACACTAGTAATAAGCAATCTGAGGAGGTAATCAAGAAAAAAACTTTCATTTACAGTAGCAACTAAAAGAATCAAATATCTAGGACTAAAAGTTATCCAAGGATGTAAAGGACTTGTATACAGAAATCTATAAAGCATTGCTAAAAAAAATCAAAGGAGGCCAAATAAATGGAAGGATATTATTACATGTTCATGGATTGGAAGACTAAATTAAGATGTAACAAAGGTAACTACTGTTAAAAAATAATAATACAAATTTAAAAAAGGTTCTGTCGTTGATACCAACAAATGTTCCACACCAATGCAAGTTGTTGTGGGTGGGGTGGTATATGGGAATCTTGTATTTTATGCATAATTATTTTGTAAGCTCACAACTTCTCTAATTAAACAAGACTGAAAAAATATTGAATCTATTTCTGCATATTTTTAACACTCTATAAGGCGATTTACAAATCTTTCAAAAGCAGACTTAGACATTTTAAGAAAACTAGATTGAAAAGTGTTTTTCAAACCTTGTTGACATTCTTTGTTTAGAGCATTGACAAAGAACCACTCAAAGAGATGAATGCAAAGCAAAACACAGGACACACTCATGTATCAATATGAAAGTTAGAATTTCTTCTAATCTTATAGGCTGTACAGTTGAAGTTGGCTTTAGGTTTATGAAGAAATGTCCCTCCTCTCTTTTTGCATTTCCTGCAAACTTCATAAGGAATGTTCAAGAGCACTATACACTACTGTCCGGGAAAAGGCACTTGAGCATGTCTACACCGAAAAGTGATTTCCATTTTATTTATCTTAACAATCCTTCAATTCCCACCCTCAATTGTAATTATTATTCAGCCTGGATGAAAAATCCAAGCTGTTTGAAGGATGGGAAGGAAGAAGGGAAACAAAGATATGCATGGAGAGTAACGGTATGATACATTTGTTCAGGAAAACATAGGGACCCTCAGTTCTAGCTTTCGTTTATTTTCCTATAATTCACTAACTTAACTGTTTCCCTATTTGTAAAATGTGGGAATTGGACAAAGTAATCCTCAAGATTCTCTCCAAATGTAACATTCTATGAATTTTTAAACAATGAATAATCGTGGAACTAAATTCCCAGTACCTGAAACAATGGAAATAGTAGCACTTTGAATACTGGAAAAATAATGTAAATCAAAATTCCATTCAAAACTTAAACAATAGAAGCATTCCTATTTATTATTTCCCAACAAAGATATTCTACAAATATCTTTGAAATTTATGTAGCTTTTAAAATCTGGTTGACATATGCATAAAGCTTTTTATCTGCTGTTTACATTAAAGTGCTTACATCAAAATGTTTGGAACAATGAGTGACATCTTGAGAGCTGAAGCAAAAAGAGAATAGTCATTTTGAAAATGTAACTCAATAAAACTCATTTCAGTGAAGTATAATTTCATATACAAAACAAACTAATTGAGGATCACTAGTAAATATGCTTAAATTCTTGCCTCTCATCTTTACCCTTTTGATGGAATCTTATTTCTTTTCTAGTACAATACTTTAATATGAAAATGCTCTAAACATATTATTTTAATTCTGAAGTAATATATTTGTGGTGATTATACCATTAATGAAAACAATAGACCAATAACAAATTCTAATCAGGGCTTTTATACTTTGAATTGAATAAATTAAATTCAGAATGAAAAATATGATCCTTTTTTGCTTAACAAAACAAACACAAAATATATTTTACTGATTTTTATAAGCAATTAATTCATTTGTCTAAGAAAGCACTGTCTATTAGAGATATATAATTTTAATTTTTCTAAGAGCTACATTAACAAAAGTAAAACAAAACAGGTAAAATAAATTTTAACAATATTTAACAATATTAATCCAATCTATCAAACATTTTATCATTTCACTGTTTAACAGGAAAACATTAAAAGTGTATTTTATTTTTTATACTAAATTTTCAAAATCATGTGTATGTTTTACATTTACAGCACATTTCAATTTGGACACTAAATTATCATCATAAATGCTTTATCTGTATTTAGATTTACATACCCCAATTTTTTCAAACATACCTAAAAGTTTTCCAATAACTCAACTGAGTATCAAGTAACCATTTATTTTATATTTGCATGTACATTGACAAAGCTGCTTCATTTGTTTTAGAAGAACTGATTTTATTTTAAAGCAAAAACATATCAATTTTTGAACAGCATCTGCCTCAGTTAAGGAAACTTACGAACTTTTTTGTCATTTCAGTATTAATTATATCAAATTCAAAGAGGTATCACATAAATTTTAAATCAAATCTCAATTTAATAATACCAACAATAAAAATAATTTTCTGTAATTTTGTAGCCCAACTATACAATGCTATCAATTACAATTAATCTTCTGAATGTAGATTCATATTAAGACATGCATAAAGTTATTATTTATGTATGTTAAAAAGTTTCAATATGATATAAATTCTTACACTCATTTAGCTGAGTCACATGTAAGCTTTTCCTGTCCTTGGAGCTTCAGATTTTGTTCCTTTATATGCAGTGTGGAATAATAATCAATTATTATTGAAAAACAAGCAATTATTTTACCTTCTCTGCATTTAAAAATGTTTTTCATTTTGTGGAATAATACAAGCCATTTTATAGTTACCTAAAATGACAAGTTCAGGTATTGTTAAGAAAATCATTAAAAAAAATTGGGGGGACATTTCATTCTGATTTGGGGTGAGTGAGTAATTTGGCCAATTTGTTGAAAGAAATCTTTTTCTTAATCTGTTAAGAGAAAACATCAAATTCAGTATGTAATGGATGAAAATGTCTCTTCATATTGAATATCTTATTCTCTTTAAAGACATTTTTACAGGAATTCCTACATTTCACTGCAGGAAACTACAATTGTCATTCATCTTCAAATTTCACAAACTTTCTTCCAGGCTCTCTTTTCTTTACTAAGCCAGTCCTAATACGAGTTCCTGCACCTTGATTTGACTTTGCAATCAGAGTGTGTGTTTGAGTCTGTAAGCTGCTGGAATGCAATATACCAGAAATGGAATGGCTTTTAAAGAGGGAATTTATTAGGTTGCAAGTTTACAGTTCTCAGGCTGTGAAAATGTCCAAATAAGGCAGGAAAAATACCTTAACTGCAAAGAAAGGGAAGATGAAGTTCAGAGTTTCTCTCTCAGCTGTGAGGGCACATGGTGACATCTGCTAGCTTTCTCTCATTTCATAAGGCCTTCCTGGGGGCATTTTCCTTCTCCTCCAAAGGTCTCTGACTGTGTGGGCTCTGTTGGATCTAAAGTTGTTTTTTCCAAAATGGTTCCCTCTTAAAGGACTCCAGTGAGCAACCCACTTTGAATGGGTGGAGACAAGACCCCATGGAAACTATCTAATCAAATGTTATCACTCACAATTGGGTGTGTAACATCTCCGTGAAAACAATAAAAAAGATCCCACCCAGCAATATTGATTGAGGATTAAAGGACGTGGCTTTTCCGTGGTCCACGACAGTTTCAGACCAATACAGTGTGCCTTCTTTTTTTACATCTAAGACTTTGTACAAATTTATTTAATTAGGAAACAAATTCTTATTAATTACAATTAAAATAAAAATGAATTTTCAATTTAATTGCATAGGTATCACTGTAACTCGAGTTGGCTGTAAGAAATATTTAAATAAACACATTACAACATTACATCTGTGTGTGGAAAAAAAATCAAACTGAATCAATCAGATGACATAAACCAGATTGTTGATGTGTTTATAGGTTATACTAGAAATGGTGCTTGTTTCTTGTCTACCACAAAGCAACAATAATGTCTAATGCAATGCAATGTTTAAAGTAAAATATAGTTGCACAACATTACTGTGAGTGTAATTAACATGCTGAACTATGGATGTGATTGTTATTGAAAGGGAAAGTTGAAGGTCATGTATGTCACTAGAAAGAAAGCTAGAGGATAAAACGTGGGATTGTATAACTGTTGTGAATGATGACTGGTTAATAGTACAAACGTAAGAATGTTATTCCATGAACTACAACAAATGTACATCACTATTACAAGGTATTAATGATAGGGTGGTATATGCAAAAAAATACAAATAATGCAATCTCTGGGCTATAGTGAGCAGTAATATTGTAAAAAAAAGGTACCATACCAATGCTGTGTCAATAACAGAAGTATAATGGGTATGGAACTTTTCTTTTGGAGCAAAGAAAATGTTCACCAATTGATTGTGATGATGAATGCACAACTCTGTGAATACACTGAGAACCACTGGTTTTACATTTTGGATGGATTGTACAGCGTGTGAATAAAACTGTTTTAAAAACATAGTTGAGGCAAAATAATAGTATTGTGTTAAACAGAAAAGAAATGTGGCTTCCAAACCTTCAGTTTTAAATTTAAATAAAATTAATTTAATTAAATAAAATTTATAAATCATTATTAATATTACTAGTGACATTTCACATACTCAAAAGACATATGTTACTAATAGCTATTGCTTTAGATAATGGTCTGAGAATAGTGGTAATACATATATTATATATATCCATAATATTGAAAACATATTGATTTTCATCTACATTAAAACGGTCTATATTATTTCACACATGAAAACAACTCAAACCTATTTAAAGCTGTTAGAGTCATGCATTTTGCTTTCAGACAGTAGGTAATACTCCCTTTGAAAGCACATACTCTTTATTATTATTAAATGATTTTTGTAACTATTCTGTACACTTGAGAAAAAATATGAAAACATTTAATTAATTAGAAAGAATAGCTTATTTAAATAATCCAAAAAACAAACTGAAAGCATAGACTACATTCTATTTGAGAAACCGGTTTACCATAATGCATTTTGACATTGTGCGCTATGCAAACTTGACAAGGAAAAATATAATGATAATATAGATTAGACAACCTATCAGAAAGTGTATGGGGTGGAACAATGAGCATCTTGTGATTTTTAAAGAAATTTTTAAACTCCAGATTGCACCAATGTTTGTTGAATGATTCATTCAAATTATATTTCCTTTGTGAGGAGGGAGTGCAACAAAAGGAAGGTTGTCTTAATGACAGAACTCTGGTTCAATCAGGGTTATCAAGTAGTATTTGTTAATGTGATAGCTTTAACTTTTTTTTTTTACTGTTCTACATAAATGATAATGAGAGTCAAAATTTTGTATCTATATTTCCACTGAAGACTTGAGACAACAATATTTAGATCAGGCAAGGCAATTTCAGCTGAGGTGGTATTTTGACAACTAGATTGGTACTTATTGCATTACCACAAAATTTATTGCTTATAGGCTTTTATTAATAATATCAATACAAATGTAATAGCTACCATTATTTATGAGATGCTCTCTTAGATCTACAGGCAGTTTCTGGAAGTCAGCTTTACTAAAACCATCTTAATGTTGAAGAAACAAGCAAATATCAAGCTATAACTAAACAACAGCTAATGCTCATCTAGATTTTAACAAGTATCTGGATGTTTGGCGTTGTGTATGAAAGGTCCAGATGGCTGGCTAGATTTTTCACTTTTCATTTGGATGTTTTTTCCCAAGAGTTTCATTCAGAATTAATGTTCATTCATAGAGACAATTTGTGACAGATATGCAACTATCAAGGACATTCTTAACTTCTGTTAAGAGAAAATGAGTCATATTTGGGTATGCCACCTTTCAACATATTAAAATAACATTTTAATAAAAGAACATAGTTATTTGCATATTTTTTCTCCTTGGTAACCACTTTTAGACTTAACCTTGTGACTTACATTGATCTCAAATTACCAACTGGTTCCATTTCAAGTATTATTTGGACTCTGAAAGGTAGTGGGCATTCCATAAGTGTTCAATATATATATATATATAAAACAGTAATTGAAGATAGCTTCAATGGAAAATATGCTAAAGTCAGAGATCATAACTAAGGGGGAGAGAAACTTACACAAATGTAGAAAATTGGTAAGATACATGAAGGAAATCCAAATATTTGTACTACAAAGTAAGATAAAGGGGTGCCATTTGGTCCGATTTGCATGATTTTTCTGACTATAATAAATTATCAATTTTCTTCCTTTGGTTTGTGTTGTGAAGCAGCAGGCTTGATGTGAAATACAGCAATCTGGGGGTATTCCATTTTACCTTCTGGAGTGCTGGCTGACAGCAACTGGATCTTTTTTTCTAACACATGAAGTGAAATATTAACAGTTTATAAATATTGCTTTTCATGGGAATAGAAGTGCTGGAAAGGCAGTTCCTTTTCATGTCAAAAGCTATTAAACTGTGGATGTGTTAATAAATAAGCTCCAATGCTTGTGTTTGTGTAGAAATACTAATACAGGTTACTGAACGGGCATGGAATTGGGAAACCAGGTTCTGGGAAAATCAGTAAATAGTTCTATATACCAATTTTCTCATCATCTCTACATGAACTTGTGAGGTATAGACATCATTTCTAAATACACTTTTGGAGATCAAATGCATGTGAAATTTCTTTAAATAAATCTGCTATTTAAGCACAAGATATCTGTTATTAGTATGAAAGATTCTATCATTTTCTACATGGGAGAGGCTACCTAATTTCCTGCTAGACTAATTCTGAGTTGACAAGCAAAGGAAATGAACAATTCATTGATCCCTTCCTCCTCTTTGCTAATTGCCCATACATGCCAATATATAAGCATTCACTTTCCATGAAGAATGGCAGCCAATGGTGGGGCTGCTGACTGGGGTTTCTTCCCAGCCCAAAGCAAATTCTTGGAACAAGTCATAGCAATTGGCTCTTATTGGATGGTTAGCTACTCATCTCACAATTTTACACTTTGTTAATGAATCATTAACACCTCTTATTAGTCCCTGAGGTTTGGTGTTGCCCTACTGGTAGCGAAGAATCCCACATGTCAATTATTTTCGTAGTTAACATACCACATGTATTTTGGCATTGTTAACTGAGGAAAGGAAAAAATACATCCTGTAACTTGCAATTACACAAATACTGTAGAAAGGAGTAGCAAATAGCCTTTTATTGTGACAAGCAAAATCACTGATTCTTATGTCTATGGGTTGTGTAGCAAGTGCAAGATGCTATTTAAGGATATTTAATCAACAAAGACCCTCAAAATGCAAATTTTCTTAAGAAGTGGAAGTAAAATTTACACTATTTTTTGAAAACAAATTGTAGTATGGAGTAACCTTATACTTAGAGACTCAAGAATGAATGCCTATAAATAATATGCCTCTGGTATTTGGTAGCAGGAAGAGGAAAAGTTCGTAAAATAATACAACTAAGAAATATTAGCTGAGATAGTTTTGTTTAAAAATTATAAAGTTGGTATAGTAGTCAAGAAAATGTCATATTCAAATTCACTCATCATTAATAACGGTGGTTAACTAAAAATAGAAAACAATTACACTAGTAAACTATGAAACATCTCTTTCGAAAAAATAAAGGTTGAATTGTCATAGTAACAGCCACCAAATCACCTTAGCCTGAGAAGCAGGAATCAACATAGACTTTTCTTTCTTTCCTAGCCCCAAATGTAATAAAATATATTACAATATCTATTTATGTTTGCCTGTTTAATAGCACAGGAATTAGCTTTTCCTTTTTACCATATATGCTATTGCCTAATTCACATGCCCATCTTGTATTTCCAGGCCTCCAGCAATAATTTGCAACTGCTATCCCAAGTATTCTCCTTTGCCCCTCATTCCATACCCTATTAATTTTCTAAAACCATTTCTATTCAGTTTTCCCATTGCAAGGCAATGTGAAACTTGCATAGAAACCCTTTCATAATTTCCCCCCATGGCTTTTATTTTTCAGGCATTTCATTGGCTCCCTCTGAATTTTTTCACTCCATCTCAACCCTCCTCACCCCTCCAGATGACCCTCTATACATCAGTCAAGTGAAAAAACTTGTAATTTTCTTTTGCATGCCATGTTCTTTCATTGTCTGTGCTCAGGCTGCTCTTCTAGATTAGAACTATTCTTTCATTCCTGTTTATCCAGTGACATCTATTCCAAGATCACCTCTTAAGCAAACTTTCTTGATTCTTCGTGGAAGGAACCAGCCATATCCTTCTTTATGTGTTGCATTATACTTTGTAATCATTTCATGCATTTATTTATTTCAGATTTGGTCTCATAATTTCATTAAACACATGTTTACTATGTGGAGTACCCTATCTTGTTCATTTTTGTGTTCCTAGCAGTGATCGCTATCTCTTGCATACAACACATACTCAAGGATAGTTACACTTGAATTCAGAAGTGAATGGCGATAGCAGTTCACAAGTCATAGAAGGAAGTTGGATGTGTCATATGTAGGGGACATTCCAGGAAAAGGAAAAGCTTTATAATAGTAGTGAGGTTAAGGGAAGTGGAATTCTGAATGGATACAGGGATCCTGAGTGTGAGAGGTAGGAGATGTTGTCGGAGAGTTAGGCTGAAGGCAGGTTATGGAAGGTTTTGTTTATGGTAATATTTGTACAGAATTATTTATATATGTGATGGGGTGGATTTTCCAAGAATGTAAATGCCATAATGTGAAACTTTTTGAAAACATCAGTATGGAGGATGTATCTGAAATGAGTAAGTTGAGGAAAAAATATGGTGACAAGAACCATTTGATCAAATAGGATACTCCTACAGCAGTCTAGGTAAGAGACAATTATGCTTGAAGTAGACTAATGGCAAAGGGAGTTGAGAAGAAGAGGATGTATATAAGAGAAATTTAGGTGGTATAACATTCATGTCCATGTGTGTGCTTTGCTATAGTGGTTGAAAGATGGAGGAATCTAAAATGATTTCCAGGTTTCTATCTTAGACCATTGGAAAGAAATAAATGCTTTTGTATTGGAAATAATGGAAGAATGGCAGGTTTGAGTTAGAAGATGGGTTGACTTTGGAGTATGTTGATAATCAGCTGCTTGTGGGACCACTGATTGGGTATATCTAGTGGATAATCTGGTATTACTGTTCAGAGGTCATAAAAAACAGCTGGTTTAAAGAAAGACTTAGAAGTCATTATAGTGCAGCCAATTCTCGTTATTCATAGATTCCATCTTCCATGGATTATACAATATGGAGAAAAATTTGTCACCTAACGTACATGTTCCCAGCTGAAGTTAAGCAAGGCTGCACTTGTCTTTTCGTTCCAGCTCTCATACTGTAAACAGGTATCCTTTATCCTGTATATTCAGTGTCACATTTTTGTGATTTTTATAGGTGATTGTTTAAAATGGCCCCTGTATGTAATGCTGGAGTACTATCTAGTGCTCCTAAATGCATGAAGGTTGTGATATGCCTTACAGAGAAAATGTGTCTCAGATAAATTTTGTTCAAGTATGAATTATAGTGCTGTTGGCTATGAGTTCAAATTTAATGAGCCAACAGTATATTTTAAATAAGGTGTCTTTAAGCAGAAACTATACAAACCAAAATTATATAATGATCAGTTGATTAAAATGTTGTGACCAGAGGTTCTCAGAAAACCAGCTCTGTATCCCCCCTCAGAGCAATTGTTCAGTATTCACCAATTCAGTGTTTGCAGAAAATTTATAGGACATAACAGCTGCAAGTAATGAGAATCAGGTGTGTTCAGATTGAATCAATGGGCATGGGAGAAACTACCTTAGGATAATTTAAAATGTGAGAAAAGAAGAGAGTTGTGGAATAAACCTTGGAGTTAAGAGCCAGGCAGAGAAAGGAGAGACTAAGATAGGGACTGAAAGGCATAGGAGTCCAGAAAAGATTGTTTTTCATAAACCAGGAGAAGATGTATATTTAGGTAAAAGTTGTGGTCCACAATGTCAAAAGATTCAAACAAAGTAAGATAAAAATTTGAAAAGATGTCTATTTGATTTAGATTATTTTGACTCTTGGATTTTAAGGAGGGCAATTTCAGTGAAGTGGTTGGGATATAATGTCTGTAATGGTTTGATGTTCAAGGGGAAGTTCTAGAGACATTGTGGTGGTTTGATGCTGTATATACCCCTGAAAAACATGTCCTTATATTTAATCTATTCCTGTGGGTGTTTACCCATTATAACTAGGACCTTTTGTTGCGGTTACTTCAGTGAAGGTACCTTCCCATCTCAATCAGGGTGGGTCTTAATCCTATTATCAGAATCTTTCATAATGGGATTCAGACACCCAAAGAGAAAGCCACAGAGGGAGCAGCCATGAGCTGAACATCAATGGAACCCCAAAGAGAAGGGAGAGCCCAGGAGACACTGCCATGTGCCTTGCTATGCAACAAGCTAAGGAGCAAGGATCACCAGCAGCCAACCCTAGAATTCCAGTCTTCAGGGAGCAAGTGTTGTATTGATGATGCTTATTTATATTTTCTTTTAGTCTCAAAACTGTAAACCAATTCCCATTGTTTAACCCAATGCATTTCATGGTATTTGCTTGAGTAGCCTAAAAAATGGAATCAAACGTAGTAAAATTATTATTTCCCTAAAATATTGCTATAAGTGGAAAGAGAAATATGTAACGGTAACTAGAGATTTAAGGTGTGTTAAGGGAGGCATAAGTAAGGTCAAGTGAGGTTCTCTTCTATTGTGCACAGTATCATGTTTCCCTCCCTATGATTTTTTTTTCCAAATTGCCCCAATACTTCATATTTGACCAAAAGAATAAATTCTGGGAGGAATTGCAAAATGCAAAATCAAATGGCTGAAAAAACAGCATTCTTAATATACGAAATATTTAAATTCCCGAACTAGTAACAGGTGATGTTCTCCATGTCTGTAAAACTTTGGAACTGCATAACTGATTTGCTAAACCTAGTCCATGCCAAAAACTAGAAAATATTTTACTTAGCTTCATCCTTTGATGTCGCATCAAAATTTGGTAGGAGATCTGAGACACCATTATGCTCTTTATCAATGTCTGCTGCTTTTGGTGCTTTGCTAGCCAACACTTGCTGGGGGGACTGTTTGTCTAACTTCCCAAGACTTGTTAAGCTGTGAGCACCAGGTTGACTTGAATATTCCAGGGAGCATTTCTCGTGATTGGTTTGGCTTTGGCAGGATGGGTAATTGCAAAGGTGTTAGCAAGGAGGAAAGCTTGGACCTTCGGATTGCTGAAATGAAGAATTGTCCCATCATCTTTAATCATGTTCACCTCTTCAATACCAGCTATATTGTTCACAGTCAGGTTTTTTTTTTAGAGACATGGGAAGCTTTTTGTCATCAGCTGTAGCTGTTCCAAGTACCTCGCTCTTCTTTCGGTGAGCTGTACCCTTACCTTCTATCCCAGCCTGAGCCTGAAGTTTGATTAGCTTTTCTTGATTCATGCCATTGGTAAATCTGAAGCAGGAACGGTCCTCTAACACAGGCATATGGCAAGAACAAGATGGCTGCCTCAGTGGAGACCCCGCCCTATGATTTTAACTGTTCCTTCTTTGTTTAATTTGCTGTTTTTTTCTTAAAAGTCTGTCAGATTATTTGTGCGTTCAATCTTAGGCCCTCTCTATTTCTGTCACTACTAGCTCTTCTTTCAGGGCTTATCTACACCTATGATTGTTTTCAATATTATCTTCTATATACACATTGTTTATCTCAAATTCTAATTATCATTCCTAAACTACTCCTTATTTTATTGTATGAACATTTCCACTCGATAAGATTTTGCTACCACAAATAAAGCACTTTTGAACTGGAATTCACCATTTCACCCAAGAAATCTGAGCCACTTGCGGACCCCACTTCCCTGGTTTTGGAATAGTAACTGATTTTCTCCTCTCCAGGGTCTGTTTGTACTTTGAATTGTCCTACAGCTGTCTCTCTCTTGGTATTTTACATTGTCAGGTTTCAAGTGACTTTCTTACCATCCTCACCGAGATACTGCAAGTGTCTCCTTGACTTCAATCCCCAAATATTTATCCAAAGGATTTGCTGGTCTCTAATGCCTTATTTTGATTATATCTCTTCCTTATTGAAAAACTGATGGTTGACTATGCACAGTACCACGTGCATAAGACTTTGATCTTTCAAAAGGTTAATTAGATCCAATGATAGACAAAGGCTTCCCTAATTAATTTAGGAAAGAATCATGACCCTAGAAGGATAATTAGGCCCTGAAAGAGCAACTAATAACTCAGATTTAAATAAGCCTCTATATAAAAGAGAAAAAAGTAATTTCAGGTAGTTTCATTTGCCTGGGATAAAATTACTGGGTGCACAGAATAATGAGGATTTCCCTTCTGCTGATAATCAGATATATCCATTTGGTAGGTATATATCATTGTTAAAAACAAAGGGCTAAGGTATATCGCTATGCATATCTGAAACTTCAGTCTTCTTAAGTCTTTTTCCCACAGACTTAAGAGTTTGGCTTTCAGAAATATACAGCCAAACAAGCCCATAGTACTTCCTGTCGCTTCCTCTTCATTCCTATTATTGCCTTAGATCAACTACTCTCATCTCTTAGCATTTTAAGAAAAAAATTTAACAATATAAGCAAGAATTGTTGCCTCCCACGAAGTGATAGTATGTGTAGATTAAAGTATTATGAGGAAATCTCATTCGTATAATCCAATTTATTCCAGGACAATGGTCACAAGCTCAAGTTCACACGTCAATAATTTTTGTATTGGTTTTGCAGTACATACACTTTTTCGTTAATCTGTTTCTCTCTAAAAGAATGAGAGCTCTCATAAATGAAGGGAAAATCTCTTGGAAAGAAAGATCACTGAAGAAATATTTTTTGTATAAATTAATGAAAGTACAGAAGTAGGTAAAAGCTTAATTAATAAGCCTTTGGTTGATTCCCATAGTAATTGGGAATCAGCAATAATTAACCTCAGTAACACCCAGTGCCTGAAGAATTAAAGACACAGATTCTTCTTGTCTCTCACCTACTGATTGTCTCCCATTGTCTTGCCTTGAAGAGAGGCACATAAAGTTATCTCATTTGACCCCAACAACAAATATAACAGGTAAATATTATCTCTATTTTAAAGCTAAGGGAAATCAAGCTCAGAGGAGCTGAATCATTGTCCAAAGTCTCATATCTAGTTAAGTAGCAGAATTCTAGAGCTCATGTTCTTTCCATTTATCATGATATGCTCTATATTTTAAAAACTTTCATATTAATCTCAGTGAGTCTTTCTGGCCACCTCTGAATAAAGCTTATCACTCAAGTGGAATTGGCCCACTTAGCATCCCTTGATCTTCATCTTCCTGGCCTTTGTATCTTCTTCCTTCTGTCATATCTCCAACATCCTCCAGCACTGTAGTAAAAATTTTTTTATGAAATGGCTTAGCTGTGGTCTAGGGCTTCACAACCTCAACACTATTGACATTTGGGGCTAGATAATTACTACCTATGAGGAGCTGCCTTGTATAGTAAGATTTTAGCAAGACCTCTGGTCTCTTTCCATTGGGTGCCAGTAGCATACCCCATCACCACTACCCCTCCTTAACTTGTGACAGTCCCAGAATATCTCCAGATATTGCTAAACATCTGCAAGAGGACAGAATCACTGCCAGTTGAAAGCCAGTGCTCTAGTCTATCCTTTCTTGCAAATCTTTCCTAATATGTCTGAGGCCTCCTCTATAACCATAGCCTGTATTGCTTATCTCTTTAAGAATCTTTCTTCAGAATTCTCTTTTCTAATTTTCTTTTTAATTTTAATCTTATGTTGCTTTTTTATGTTTCACGTTTTTATTTACCCCTCAATTTTCCTATAAATTTCTTTAAAATAGAAACTATTCTTTAAATCTTAATCAGCTATTGTGTTTTTCATACAGCAGACATTCAAATATTTGATAATTTGATTATTTTGCAGTATGAGAGAGGAAAGGAAGAACATGCCAGGACAGGGAACATTTGAAGTATGGTTAATCTATCTATTAGCCTTCAGAGCATGGAAGGCCTTAAATGTCATGCTATGGATTTTGTACTTTATCTTATAGAAACAAGGGTTGGCAAACTTGTTAACTTGTTCTGTAAAAGGCCAAGTCATAAATATTTTAGGATCTCCAGCCACAAATATTCTGTCTTAGATATTATTCTTTGTTTTATTATTTTTTAAAAACCCTTTAAACACGTAAAAGCCATTCTTAGCTCTCAAGCTGTACAGAAACAGATTGGCAGCCTGGTTTTGGCATAGTTTGCTGACCAGGTGGCTCCATCAAAGAGTGTTTGAGCAGTTACTTGACATGACCAGAAGTGCATTTTAGGAAAATGGCTGGTGACAGCGAGACTCCCCATGCTTTACCCTGGACTTTGTATCTCTGCAGAAAGCATGCCTTACAAATTAAATAAGAGGGAGAAGCCTTTATATTTACTGGCTGTGTATAGATGAGTAGAACAATTCTGTCATCACCTGGAAGATTATAATATATAGGTTCTTTAAAATATTAATTTCATTGCATTCACTTCCTTCTTGTGAGCTGGAGTTGGGATCATAATTGTTATTAATAACACTACAAATGGGTACATTGCAGGCACTTAATGGCTACTTTAACAATTGAATTTAGGAGGTGAAAATGTTTTATGGACTCTATAATAAAGAAGTTTTATGGCAGCTAGTTAAGAAACAAATGTTATGAGAAGAGCAGATTATTCTAGTATGTATCATAAAGTATGGCAGCCTTTATGTTAGTGACCTAATTCTACATGCTTGCATTTATTATGTTTAAAGACATTTCTATCAAAATCAAGATATGGAACCAAAGACATATATTGTCCTTTTACTGATTTCCGTATCAACAGTCAACAAGGAGAATTGGGAAAGCCTTACAGGAAGGTTGATTAAGCATTTTATTATACGAACAAAATTAAGTTTCTTCATTTTTTAAAGCAGTATAGGAGAACCAAAATGCTTGGATTGTATCTGTGAGTGAGTGAGTGCGTGAGGGTCTGTGTGTTGTTTAATGTTGAATATATGTTCCTATGGCATATACAAAATTAAGTTTTGGAGGGATGTGCTGGCAGATAAGGAGTTATCTTCCAGAGTGATTGAAATCCAAGCCCCCTGACTTGCAGAGTTTGCTACATATGTTAATCAACTAGACAGGACAACAGATAATGATTTCAAATGTAAGCCCCCTGAATAACAGACTCTCGAATGAGAGGCTTTCATTAAGGGAGCTAAGTAATGTGCTGTTTGGGACAAGTGGCAGGCAGGGCTTTTTTCATTGAAATGTTGATTGTTAATGAGTCTGCCCAGCTACCTAGTATAGTTCAAACATTTTGCATTTTGCTAGTCATCATCCTTCCATGTATCCTTCCACAATACATAATTATCAACCAAAGTGGAAGTTATTCAGTTCAGGTCCACCAAGTTTCATCGAGTAACTATACTGCATGCCAGGCCTGTTTCAGTTCAAAGATCAATAAGTGACAGTCCCCTTAAGAAGCCTAAAGTTTCGTGGGTTTTCATCATGGCTATTAAGGCCTTAAAAGAATGTCTAGACTAATAAGCAGACGAATGTCTAAATACATAAATATCTTTCTCAGAATAATATCTTAATTTTAATCATGGCATAACGATTCGATAGAATGAACAAATAGAAGATATTCAAGATTGCGTATCACTTTCTGCCATACATGGAAACAGAATTCATGACATACAAGTTTCTGTAAATAAGATAGAGAGAAACAAAGATTCAGAACAATGAGATGTTCAGAAAGAAAGATGTACGCACCACTTCCATTGTGGGAACATTAGGCAGACAGGGATAGAATCGAGTCCTAGGAAATGTGAAGGGGTGAGAGAGCAAAAGTATGGGGCCAAGGTGCTGCTTGAGATACTTTCCGCTCCCTAGTGTGTCATCTAATGTCCTTCAAATAAGCAGTTATTGGCATAAGCAGTTATTTGATGAATACCTCATATTCCTCACACAGAACCTAAATTTAAAAAATATTTAAAAGGCAAAGGCTTTCATTTTGTGTTCTTTCTTCCCAAACTCTCAATGTGGTTATAATTTTCCAGCATTTTATATCTTGTTTTATAATTTGTAGGTTTTTTACCCCAGTTAAAACAACTGAATTTTCCTGATCGGGTATGACACAGTTTAGGGGTTTCAGCCATGGAACTATGTTTTGCACAATCTTCTTGAGAAAAATAACACTGTTCACTGTTCTGGTATTTTGCATTTGGAAAGAGCAGCTACTTTATTCATCAGAACACAGAAGCAGGCAAAGAATCATTGGATCGTACCATAATTTTAAAATAAACTGTTTTACTATCTTGCTATTTGAACCATGAGTACTATTATGGAATTTAACTTCCATTCAGAGAGAATTCAATCAAATAATTGTAAAGGAAAAATAGGGATGTCAGAGTGCATTTCCCTTTACAGAAGTAGTATGAGGTGTCATTAATGAGGAAGTGCAAATAACTGCAATTTTACACTGCTCAACATTCATAAATAACTGTTTAAATCTGCAGAGCCATTTCTGCTTCCATTATATCTTGCCTATGAAGTGTACTTGTTATCTCGACATCACAGTGTGTCTGGTGCTACTAAGGAAGAAATTTGATGATAGCAGCATTTTGAGCCTCCAGTTATCAGTAGATTGCTTAGCGGTATGGCAGTGCTCCAACCAGGCATAGTTTCTTTTATGCTCTAAACAAAGCTTGTTCTTTTGCCCATGTTTGAGATATACATGATTTGTATAGTCTGCTGGTGATTTATGTAGATGAGTATTTCTTTTGAATAATGTTGTGCATGTATGTGTGTGTGGCCGTGTGTGCATATATAGTTTTATGACTTACAGGCAACTGTACTTCTCTGGCTGTGTTCAGAAATCTAGTTGGTGAATGGAAGGATGGTTCCCCTTATATAAATCAAACATTGATGATTACTTCTGTTAAATTTTCCCTTTTAACATTATTTAATGTGTCAAACTTGACGTTGGCAGACTAAGTACCATTGTTTAACATAGCCCTGGTGGCTTAAGGTTAAGGTAGTTTAACATTACTGCAAATATACTCATCCCCGAATGGTTTAAGCATGTTTTTTTGTTGTTGTTGGATTCTTTTTTTTTTTTTTTGCATGGGAAGGCACTGGGAATCGAACCCGGGTCTCCAGCATGGCAGGTGAGAATTCTGCCTGCTGAGCCACAATGGCCCGCTCATTGTTGAATTTTTGACATTAACAAAGTTTGAACTTGAGTGAGATTTTAGATGCTGCTACTTTAATTCTAATTTGAGCTCCGTTTACAAATATGCGTTTTTACCTTTGATTGTATTTTTTTGTGTTCTAATTTTTTTCTCGTTTTCAAGCATTCACTGGTTCACTGTGTTGAATTCTCACTTGAGGCAGAAGCTGCAGGTCATGGAATAACATAATTATAGTTTCTTGGCTAAGTTTTAAACTCCTACTATAAGCTGAGTCTAGTAAAAGTTGCGACTCATGGCTAGAGCACAATATTCTTAGGAGTTGATCTAAGACTTTAATGAAACTGCTATTATTATTTATAAGTATGGTATAAGAAGTGAAAATTTGCAGAACAACATGATATCACAATTTGGTATCATGTAATTGTTCAGACGATTATAAAATAGCAAAGGGAATTTTAATAATGAAAGATTATGGCATTTTTGATAAAGATATATTCTTCATAAATTCTTAGTAAATTTTGTAGAATTCATGACTTTCTTCTTGAAATATCCTGAATATATTGATTGGCAAAAGTGATTCTTATTTCTGCTGCTTTTCTTTAAGTATTTAATGAACATTTACAAGCTTGCAAAATTTTAGACATTGTCTGAATTTATTTCCTCTTTAAAGATAACTTTGGGATGATCCAAGCTTTATGCTTTTCTCCAAAATGGATTTTCCATTTATGAGCTATATTGAAATATGTGAAAAACTGTAAACTATTCCTGAATTTACAAAGTATTTTCATTTAAGAAGTTAAAATTGGTAACCTTTAGGAGAATAGTGTAAATTATAATGGAAGCCATCAATTACCATTTAAGTGGTCTGATTTCAAGTAAGTACTGTATAAACTTGCATAAGTATCCTGAAATAAAATTAAATCTAGTTTTTCAGAGGATGAATGTTTCAAGTTGTAATTTAAATGAAGTTTTTCATGAGTTTTAGTGCTAAACTCATGAAGATATTTTAATATCAATCAAACATTTTACCTGCTAGTACAATAAAAATAGAAATACCCCATTTTTGCATTTGATCATTAATATTCCTATAATGTGTCATTGTTTAATGAGGAACTATACTTTTGTCAATGATCCCCTGCAACTCATTTCTGTATAAAAATATTTTTATATAGAAATGTACTATTATTTTACATGTTTTACTTTTTTCTAGTCTCTATCAGTTCTTCATTCCTGCCCAACCTGGAAACACGTGCCATGCTGCTTAGTGTGCCACTGATGTGAACTCAGGCTGCTACTTATCTATTAATAACAGTATCAAGGATAATGAATTGACTGAAAAGATTCAGAAAACAACATGAATAGGAATCTTGAAATCATCTTAATTTTTTAAAAATATTGATCTCGCTTGGACTACTTCTAAAAACCGATGGAATTAAAGTGTTATAGCTTCTAAGGAATTCTTTTATTCATACTCCCCTATAGCCTGGTAATTCTGTGTTAAAACTAGCACCAAATGAGTGAGTTTATATCGTTAGAGTAGCTTCAGAGCTGATTTTAGCATTGAAGTTATATATCTGGAATTGTAATATAGAAAGGTAGATTCAGAAAATGTGAAGAGCATGATTGGACTGAGATGGGCTAAGAATTACTCAAGAAAAATCAGCTTGCATTAAGTGGAAATTCTAGAGAGAAAGAATGAAATAAAATGTAAAATATTAAAAAGACCTTAAACTGGATAACTATCATGTGCTTTAGTAATTTGAGATTGAAATTTAAAATGTGGGGGGTTGCCTTAGGAGCCTCAGTCTCTAATATTATTTAAAGAACAGGGAAGAATAAATTCCAAAAAAGCTTTTTGGAAAATAGTGCAGAGAAATAGACTAGCATAAGCCATGCACGAGCCTTTGCTTTCAGTGTTGGATAGGGAAACAGAGATTTCGGTGAAGAATTGGGTCTTCACAAGAAGCTCATTCAATTGAAATGAGAAATACAAACGTCATTTAAGAAAGATTTTCTATCTAGAGAGCTTTCTAAATCAATATAGTCTCTGCTTACATGGTACAGTGCATACAATATTTGGGTGTCATTTCTTAATTTTAGCTATTCCATCTCAGAACAATGCTTCCTTCTCCTGGCTGAATCTCCAGAGATTCTGTTTCTCTGGTTCTGTATGAAGTACATCACTTTTCATGCCAGTTTCAATGGGCCTGTGACCTTTTCTGGGAGATGGGCACAGCCTTTTGGCAGCTTCTAGAACTAGTCTATGCCCTGTTACAAACCTTTGCTCTGTAGGACACAGGCATTATCTCTGACTTTGTCTAAGCTGAATAACTAATTCTTTTTTTTTAATTGGCTTACTGCTTTTACCTGTTTCTTAAGCAACTCGACAAAGCTTTCTTAGGGCTTCCCAATCTTTCAGGAGCAAACTTCCCATAAAACGATTATTCTCAGTCCTACATGCATATTTGACTCACCTCAGACTCTTTAAAAACGGTGTACCTGGATCCCATGCTCAGAGATTCAGAACAAATTAGTGTGTGGGGACGGGCAAGATTGGGCATTTTATTATTATTAGTAGTATTATTAGAGAAGTTGTAAGTTTACAGAAAAATCATACAGAAAACACAGTTTCCATACCCCTCCATCCACTCACACAGTTTTCCCTATAACTCACCATTTGAATTAGTGTGGTATCTGTGTTACAACAGATTAAACAGTACTATTATAATTATAGCTATAAATTATATAATATATTATGATTATAATTATTGTCTGTAGTTTACATTAGGGTTCACAGTTTTTTGTGTGTGCTGTACTGTCCTTTTGTTTTTTTTGATTTTTTCAAGATTGAATAAAAATATACACCCTAAAACTTCCACTTTCAACTACATTCTGATATATAATTCAGTGGAGTTAATTGCATTCACAACGTTGTGCTACCATTATCACCATCCATTACCAAAACTGTGCTATCACTCCAAACAGAAACTCTGACAGATTGAGAATTAATTCCCCATTGTACCCCCATCCTGGTGCCTGGTAGCCTATATCCTAGTTGTGACTCTATGAATTTACTTGTTCTAATTATTTCATACCAGTGAGATTGAACACTATTTGTCCTTTTGTAACTGGCCTGCATTCACTCAACATGCAGTCTTCAAGGTTTGGCCATGTTGCTACATGCATCAATACTCCATTTCTTTTATAATATTCCACTGTACATATATACCACATTTTATTTATCCTTTCATGTTAATGGACACTTGCGTTGCTTCTAGGACTCTTGGCTTGCTTCCATCTATTGGCCATTGTGCTTAATGCTGCTTTCAACATAGGTGTGGAAATAGACCCTGCTTTCAATTATTTCGGGTATGTATCTAGTAATGGGGTTGCCAGGTGATATGGTAATTCTATACTTGGCTTTCTGAGAAAGCACCAAGCTGTTACAGTGGTTGCACCATTTTACAGTCCCATTAATGAGTGAGTCTTCCTATTTCTTCTCCAACTCTGTTTTTTTTTTTAAATAGTTGTCATTCTATTGAGTGTGAAATGGTATCTCATTGTGGTTTTGATTTGCATTACAATATTGGGTATTTTTAACAAACTCCTCTTCATGATTCTAAAGTCTTGCCAATGTGGAGAACCACTGACCTAATGTGTTATGATGCTTCACATTTTAATTAGTCATGGTAAGCAGTAGCAGTTTTGGAAATTAGCATGAAAATGTCTGTGCTGCTTGTGGTGATCAAATTCTATTGTGAAGACAAAAGAAAGGAACAGTGAATGGATAATATTATTACTTACATATTTCAGTTGTTAACATCTTCCCAGGACTTTTCACATCCAAATTCATGGTAAAGCACAGGTAATGTGAGGAACTTTCCCTTTAAAAAAAAAAAAAATCCGATGTAAACAATCAATTAACATAAATACAGGCTGCAAAAATTTGACTATTCGATAGTATTTAACCTAAGTTTAAGTATTAAATCATACACGTGATTCGGAAAACATTAATGAATAATACATAAGCTTCCAATACTTTTCAAAATAATCTGACTAGTTTTCAAATTAGATTATTGAAGCAGCTACTACGACTATTTTGGGATTTAAAAATAATACATATTTATGTTTTATAAATAAGGTTCTTGAAATGTGGACACGTTCTTTATTTTCTCTAGTTTTAGTTTATATCCCTCTCCCTTCTGCCCTTATGCAAAACTATATTTATTTTTTAAAATGTAATTGACAGGGCATTCCACTTTATGAAGGATATCTTTTCCTCCTCATTATCCCATTTCCATTTCTCTTTGATTTTTAAATCAAGATTCAGACCAAGTTTTATTCATTGATGAGCTAAATAAACTGTTCTCTAGCATAGCGGCTTTCTAATTAGCTGTAGGATATAATTAGTACATTCTCTGGCCAGTAAGAATTGGATTTACCAGATGCCAACGTCTGACAGTCTGAGCAGTATTCATGTAAGGCAGGCAGAGGCGTGGGTAGAGGCATGGAGATAAGGGAAGGGCATCTTTCCTTTCGAAGGATAAGACTGTCAGGGTTGAAGTGAGGAGATTTCTGACAAGTTAGTCATTTGTATTATTAAATAGGTTAAAATTTCAATTCTCAATATGCAAGTCTACTAGACCAAAAAAAAAAAAAAAACCCCATGGAGGATTCCGCATCAATAATCATGTATTATAGCAATTAGTCCATGAAGTACAAAGCTGCCATAGAGGCAAAACATCTCAGCTGAGAACCAGAATCTTGGCTCTAAGTCAAACTTTAATTTTTGATAAAAGCCTAGAGTTGGCTTCAGCATTTGTCTAGCACCAGGACACCATGGATCCCTAATAGAATTATATTATTTCTTAATAAGAAACCAGACCATGAAATAGCTTAATTCTAACTCATTTTTATGAAGTTCCATTTATTTAATTCAATTGCAGACACACGTATGTGGATCAAAATGAAGATCTAAGAGCCTTTTGAGCTATTTTTTTAAGATCCCAAAATAGAAAGCAGCATATTTGATTTGATTTTGAAATAAATAAGTATACATTACTGACAGAGCAAAAAGTTTCATATTTGTCTAAATGCTCTCAGAAATCCCTTCTGAACAGAGGTATGATGTAAAAGGGGGCAATGCCATTTTGCTTGAAAATAATCTCCAATGTCCTTCAAGTCCAAATTACTTGCCCCTACTAAGGTTCACAAATGGGGAAGTAATAATTATTATGAATGCTTTAAAATATTCAGAGTTGCCTAGTATTCAAGCAGAATAGCAATATCGAAATTGTTAAGCTTTATTCATTCTTCATTAAATCTTCCTCTACTAGTATGGAATCTGTGATAAAATACTTATTCAACCCACATCACAAAATCTGTGAATTCTGGGTGAACAAGAAGCATTATCCAAATATATATGTATAATTTAAATTTAAGAGTCAGACAGTACAGATAATCATAGTCCTAACTTTCCACAAGTCAATTTGGGATTATTCAAATTGAGGGTTTGGAAATAATTCAACATGAAAAAATGGTTGGAGGAACTGATAATATTTATCTTGAAGAAGAAAAGATTTACTACAATATAATAGCTGTCTTCAAAATTTAAAGGTCTTGTAAATGGGAAGAAGATTAAGGGAGAAGTAAGAACAATGGTGAACATTGAAACAAGATTCTCAGGGACAGAATGAATGACTTAATCTAATCATTGTGAGGTTAAGTCCTAGACTGCCAGAGTTTTTTTCCTGATTTCTCCATTTACTAGTTGCATGACCTTGGAAAAGTTACTTTACCTCTCTATGCCTCAGATTCCTGAACCATAAAATGCGGCTAAAAATACTAGCTATTAAGGTCTTTGTGAGGACTCAAGGAGTTATTAGCCTACAGTGCTCAAACATGATCAACCCTTGATAGGTGTTATTATTTTTTTATTATCTAGCTAATTAAATCACTTTTAAAATGAGAGAACGTTATCCCAGAGAAGTTAAGGGATTCCTAAAGATCATCCTTCACTTCTAAGCAATTGTGCAAGGATATGCAATAAATTCCTTGTCCCTGCAAGGATTCCTGTAGAGACTAACACATCCATGGTCATGAGTATTATTGGGAGCTGCAATGATTGGGGTCATGGACTAAATCTAGTTAATGCAGCAAATTTTTATTGAATGAACACAGTTAGGGATGTCATGATCAGAAGTCATTGGCTGTCCAGTTCACTTTTCAAGTTTAGATGACATCTAAAGTTGTTTTAACTCTATAAACTACTTTGGTTATTTTATGATAATTAAAATGTATTAAATGTGAAAAAACAAACAGCTTGCTAAATTGTACAGAACAAATTTAATGATAAAGCCGCACAAGGAAGTGCGTAGGAGAGTTAGCTTACTTATTAAGGTAGAATTGTTGATCTTAAAATAAAAGGTCATGTAATTAAAAATGAATCTATAAAAATGTTCTAACTTTTCCATACCAAAATTATATGCTCATTTTCATGCAAAAAGGCTTTTCCTTAATATATGCCTCAATTATAAAATAACATCTGTATTATATTAAAACAATGCTTAGGATGCACACTCAGGTCATATTTACACAAACATATTGTTTTATTGATTATCCTTATATTTATAAAGGATGTATTTTCAAACTGTTATCTGGACAAGTGTATATATAGTAAAAGAGAAAACTTTAGAAAACTAGTTGTTGTGGCTTAAACACAATTTTAACTTCTTGTTCCATTTAAATTATTTTACTTTCCAATCTGCATCATAAAAATTTAGCATAAAATTTTATATGTAAAAATAGAAAGAATTAATCTCTATGCACCCATCAAAATATTAAATTATTATTCTCCAAACTCTAAAATTCTTCAACAGTGATGGGTACTATTTTTTATAAAGCTAATTTAAAGGGAAAAATATACATCTCTTTTTAGAAATTTTAGTTCACCATTTTGGAATACTAGTGAAGTTGTCCATATTTTTTCATATAAATAGAGTATATGTATTATGTATTCCACTTTTATTTATTTACCCAACTTTTAGTTGGGTTTTCTGACACTTACAAAGACAGTACTCTAAATGATATTTTTAAATTTACCTCTTAAATACAACACACATTTCAGGAGCCACTCTTCTACCACTTCCTAATTTATTCCCTGTATGCTGTAGTGGCAATTTTAGCATACATGCTAAGCCTTCATGTTTTTTATTGATGCCATTTGCCTTTTCCTTATACTACAATCTCATATATATCACATACTATCTCATTGAGTCTGTACTATTTTTTCTACATCATTGTTGGCTGTTTGAGGGCAAGTTTATGTCTTTTTAAAATTTCTATGTCTCATATAATGTCTAGCAACATATAATTAATATATTATTTTCTACCAGTCAGGTAGTTCCAGGTTGCCATAAATTTTTCTAAATTTTCTATGATATGAGTATAGCTGCTGCCTTTTTATTGTTACAGTGAAGGAAGAATGACATGTCCTAAAATTAACCAACTTCAGTGGTTTTATAGTAAAGGCGATCTATAACATGGAGATTCATTCTCTGATACAACCAGACTGAACTTCAGATGGAATGTTCGTCCTCTTTGTATCCATAATACCTAAGACATTGTTCATAATGTAATCAAACTTTAATAAATGTTATGTGAATATGTTCTAGGGCCTACAAAGATGAAAAAGTAGCAAGAATTTGGAGTATTGCCACCATGATTATTATGTTAAGTAGATGGGTAGATTTAAATAAGTTCCAACTCATTAAAACAGAGCAAAACATCCATGATTTAGAACTATGATTACTTTTGTGGATTCCACAGCCATGAAAAAAAATATTGTTTAAAATTCATAAACAATGGAGTTCTGGGTCTCAATAATGATATTCTGAAGAGGCATGACAGGAGATTAACTTTTATTAAATGTTTTATGCACAAGCACCGTGGTAGCTGCCTGTACATTAGACTGAGAGAGCTGAGTTTCTGAAAGGTTAATAGTTTACCAATAGTTTGGTAAAATCTCTTGGCTAGAAAGTAGCAGAGATGGGGCTGCAATTCAGTTCTGCCCATCTTTAAGGCCCTTGCTCCTTCCTCTGTACCATGAGGTCAACTCAGCACTGGCCAAGCAATCTGGGATGAAGTGTATCATTTATGTAGTTCCCTAAGGGCGATGAAAGGAACTTTGATTTTTGTCAGGCCTCTACTTCTTTAAATCCAGTGGCTTTCTATTCCTTAACTCGGTCATTCATCCATTATTCATTTATTCAAAAAATAGTTACCGTGAAGCCACCATGTGCTAGCTACTCAGCTGTGTACTAACCATCCAAAATTAATAAGACACAGTTTCTTTTCACAAGGAGTTAATAGAGTCATCAGAAATACAAACGTGTAAGCTGTTAATATATGAAATCTTGAAGTCTTTGTTTTCCTATCTGCCTGTAAAGGCCCTTTAGTCCTCTGTAATAAACCATTTTTATTTCTTCCCAATATCCTTATATTGGTAGCCACCAAATTTATTTCTCTAGTCTTGATCTCTATCCTCAACTCCAGACATTGCCAGTCTGCTCAACATTTCCAACTAGACAGACATCATTTTCTATTTTGAATCCTTATCTTCCCAATACCAAATCTGCCCCCTCCTAGTCATTTACATCTCAGCAAAGGGTAATTCCAGTTATTCAGCTGTCCAGGTAAAAAAAAATCAAACCATTTGACTTCTCTCTTATATGTGTCACATCTGAGAAGCAAATTATGTTGACTCTACCTTCAAAATAGATTACAGCCTCCACTATCACAATGCTAATCCACTCCTGAACCAAGACCAGAGTTCTCCATGGGACTACCATTTCAACTTCTGACATCTATGGTATTTTCTTCATCGAAAGATCAGAGGGATTCTTCTACATCAAAGTCAGGTCAAAATAACTTGCCTGCTTCTGTTTCATTAAAAATGTAAACCAGAATTATTACCTGGCTCAAAAAGCCCACCCTATCTGACCCTGCTGCCTCTCCAGTTTCATCTCCTCCAACTCATTCCTTGCTGCCTCACTTGCAGCATTGGCCACCTAACTAGTCCTTGACTCCATCAAACCTCAAACCCTTGTCTGGACCTCAGTCTGGAATAATTTATGCTAATATCTACATGGTTTACTCCCTGGCTTCATTCAGGTTTTGGCACAAAGTCCAGCTGCTTAAATATTTCTATGATCACAGTGTGTAAAAAATAGCATCTCCCATCACTCTTTATCTACATATTTGGCTTTATTTTTAGTCATAGCAGTTATCCTCACCTGGAAGACATATTTTTTACTGTCTTTCATTAGTAAAATAGAAGCTCCATAAGAATAAAGCTCCATAAGAATCTGCATTCCTGTGGGTGTGAACCTATTTAAGTAGAGGACTTTGTGAATCAGTTATTATTAGCTAAGCTGTGGTTGAAATGACTAGGATGGTGTCATCCATATTACTGGAAGTCTTATGAAGAGGAACCAGAAGTCTTAGAAAGACGCAGAAGGAGACGATGGACAGCACCTTGTGACAAAGAACTGCCATCCTCTGGATGCTACTGACTTGGGAGAAAGAACAGCCTTACTGACATCCTAACTTTGGACTTCAAGCCTATAAACCACGAGCCACTAAATGCTTGTTGTTTAAACCAGCCCCTTGTGAGATATTTGTCACAACAGCCTTGGGAAACTAAGACAAGGAATGGGATGGTTAGTTTTTTTGTGTCAACTTGGTTAGGCTATAATATCCAGTTATTTAACCAAACACTAACCTAGATTTGCTTTGAAAGTATTTTGTAGATGTGCTTAATATCTACAATTGGTTGGCTTTAAGGGAGTGAGATTATCTGTAATCTCAATAATTAATAGTCTGGGTGGGTTTATCCAATAATTAAGAGGACTTAAGAGAAAAGTTGAGTTTCCCTGAGGAAGCAGAAATTCCACCCATGGACTACAGCTTCAGCTCCTGTCTGAGCATTTCCAGTATGCCAGATTTGCCGGCCCCCACAACCATGTCAACCAATTCCTTGAGATAAATATCAACTAGTTTTGAGTCTCTGGTGGAACCTAACACACACAGGGACTATGCTGTATATATATGTTTGCCTCTTCACCTCTCTTCATCTGTCTTCTACATCATACTCTATGCCCTGCACACACCTGTACCGACGGCAGAGAGAAGCTCCTTTGCCCCTTGCCTGCTGGTTAGAGTTAGTTCATGGGAAACATTGGCAGGAAATTGAGAGATGAGAGAGCAGATACTTATTCAGCAGCCTCCCTCTAAGCTGGCCACATTGTGTTGATAGAGACCCTCAACAGAAGGCTTTTATCAGGCAGCCCTTTCCCTGAATCTACTCTCTCTGGGTCTGATGACTGCACTGTCTCATCGCCCCTTCAGACCTAGAGATAATAACTGCTTCCCACTATTTCTAGCATTAGGGTATTGTACTATCCTTTGACAGTTTCTCTAAAGCCAGGCCACGTTTTGGTAAATACTGCTTTTATTATCCTCTTCTCAGTCACCTTCTTTGAATATGCTGGGTGCATGCTGAGGGGACTGTAAATGATATAGGGACTTTGCCTTCTTTTTTCCCCCCTCCTATTCTGATATTCCCAGTGTCTAGAATAGTAGGCTCTCCATAATTATTTGTTGAATTTATGAGTGAATTCAGAACATATATCCTTCATTTTAGTCACTGTCTCACAGATATTTTTTACTATTTTAGAAACATTCCATTCTTACTTCTTGCCCCACCTATAACATCTGTCCTCTTTCCCCTGCCTGTGTTCCCATCCTTTGAGAGCTAGTGTCACTTTGAACTCCATTGCGAAAACATTTCCACTTATTCTAAGCAGACAGGATTCTCACTCTTCTCCTCTGATTTCTTTCTGAATGAGGGAACACTGTTTCTATAAAACACAATTAGTGCTTAATAATTCTTACTTCTGCACTGCGTGTTTTTGATTTTGTATTTTTTCCACTTCCAGAGGTGATTGTAAGCTTCTTAAGGGCAATTACCAAGTTTATCTATTTCTTTTATAAAACCTGTGTACTGCTGATTGTTCATTCAACAATGGCTTAGAATATCACCCCTGGATATTAGTAGGAAAAATATGAGAGGATTGCATGGTAGCCCATGACAAACTCTGAGATCTGTCCTGTAACTACCTGTTGAAGGGTGTTTTGAAAACTATTGCTTTTTAATTTCTTTGCTTTGCATAGATGTTATACTATACAGTAAAAAAAAGTTAAAAAAGAAAATCACCCCTGGATACTATTTTCTAAGGAAATTAATTGGAATGTTCCCTTCTGATTTTGTGAAAACAGCTCTTTTGTCCCAGGATGGTGAGAATTCTAAAATCTGCATAGATCTTGAATATAAGAACCAGATTTTATCTCAGGATATATTGCTGCATTAAACATTTTTATTAAATCCAACTGAAATCTTACTTGCACTTGCACATCCTCCTGTAATAATTAAACAATAAAACACGGAGGCCTGAACAGAAGTTAGTCAATGACACTAACGGCAATGATAAATTACACTATTACTCCTTCGACACACAAGTGATTGCTTTGTGAGCGTGAGAAGTTCCATGGCCTGAGGCTCAGAGCAAAGGGCTGTGATTGAGTCTTCTGATTTGAACTGAACCACTAAATTGTGATGTGTCTCCAGAAAAGTCATTTAATCCAGTTCTGTGCTTCCATCAGTCCAGTAGAGAGTCTGAATATCTTATGAAGCAAGAATCCATTATAAAAATAAAACAATTATCTAAGCCTACAATGCCTGAGTGAACAAAGCTCGTTTCCTTAAACTTTTAATAAAACTAAAGACTTTAGAGCTAACAATTATAGTGTTAAAATGCTAGTGTAAAAGTGTAACAAACAAAATGGTAGTCTTAAATGAAAGTCCACGCTCACCCAGAGTAAATCTGCCTAGAGAAGAAGTTCTGGTTTGTGTGAGTAAGTTTTGTCCCCTGAGAATATTAAAATCTGTTCTCCTCCCAAGCTATCAGAAGGAATAAGTGCTATGGACTTAGCTGCTATCCATAATATGCTTTGAAGGAGAGCAAATTGCTTTGTCAATTAGCTAGTTAGTGCCTCTTTCCTTTAAAAAGATCAACTTGGGCTGATTTCTTCCCGAGAAAACTAGGGAAGAGAAACATTAACAGAAAGAGAAGAACATCAAAACCAATATTGTAGAGAACCAAATGGGAGCCATTAGAATGCATTATTAATTGTTCTGCCTGGAAAAATAAGGTAATTACTGTGTGAAAAGTAGGAAAAACGGATCAGATTGTCTAATGTGTCTCCTCAAGTTCCGTGATTTTATCTGACTCTCTCTGGATAATAAAAATGGAAATGGTACTTTCAAATGAACTTGGCAATATCCAAATCTATGGTGCTTGAATCACAAAAGCTTTTAGAAATCAGCAGCAAATTTTGTGCCTCAGCCACAGTGCTTACAAATGCAACGCACCTGGATCCTCACCTTATAATTTATACTGCTAAATTGAACCCACTGAAAATCTCAATCATGCTAGTGAATACTGCGATAAGTTCTTTCAAAGCAACATACTCAAATAAATTACACTTCTCTTTGGCTTAGTTCAATTTGATACCAACATTTCCTCAGTGATCCCATTACCTTTCTCTTGATTGAGAACAATATAAACATTTTCTAAAAGTTTTAAAATTTTAGGGAGAAAATGCTGTGTATTCGAGACATTGAGTTTATATTTCAAGAATTCTAAGTGTCTTCCCAAAGATCTCAAATTATTACCCCGTCAGATGTCTTTCTGCTAATTGGGTATAAAGCTAACGTATAACATGGTGCTATTGTGGTATTTCCTCTTGCAAAATGTGTGAGAGTCTCAAAAGGAGACATCATAAAGAGACAGACTTCACAATGAATCCCCCCTGTCATTTCCTACACAGAAAAAACCTTGCTCAATAACATGTTAACATCGTTCTTTTCTAGCTGAAGCGGAAAGACCAAATTGTTTGAAGCCAATTCATACTGGAAGCAACAGGGAGTGTATCTAACTGTGATAAAATAGAGCATTATTTAAATTTTAACAAGAAAAATCACCATTTCATTTTATTTCCAGAGCCATCTATAAAACGATAACCAGCTTGAGAAGAAGGGTGACTTTGGAAACAAAGGTAAGAAAAGAAAAGATGAAGAGAATGAATAGACAAGTCGCATAATCTTGGCAGCCCCACAGAATGATATGGACAGTTCTCCTGAGCTGTAGGGCTTTTAGCCTGGCAGCCCTGATATGTCATTCTTCTGGAGTACACACATCCTAATTGGAAATGTGGCATTTTATGCATACGCACACATGCAGTCAGCATAAAAGGGCAACCCAAGTCTCAGAGACAATTCATCTCATGGGGATAATGTTCACAGAGAAGAAGTTGAGCAAAACACATCACAAGTCACCATTTTGCATTTCTATGAAGGAGAAAGAGAACCCCCCATATACTGTCTACTGATTTATCTTTAAATGCCTATCACTGTATTTATTCAATGAAAGAATCTACTTTGGAGAAAATATGACAATAGTTTTGTTTATTACAAAGTGGTTCTTTGGGCTAACATATTGTATTAAGTCCTTTCAGTGAGAAAGAAAATAACTTCGCATTTGAAGCATATTACTTCAATATACATGTTTGCCTTTTATGTAGTTTTCTTGTCCTTACCATATTATTTATGTACGAAGGATGCTGCAGTGTAGAGTGGATTAGATTATTTCAATTGAGGAGTTGCCTCAAGGTAGGTCTTAAACCTTTTATTGGAGTCCTTTGAAAGAGATGAAATTAAGTAAAGCTCATAGACAAAAGCCTTGGACAAGCTAAGAGAGGACCCACAGAAGCTCAGAGAGGAAGACCCTGGAACCAGAAGCTAAAAGCAATGAAACCTGGGAAGGAAAAACCAGCAGACATTGGCCATGTGCACTCCCATGTGACTGAGGTGTCTTCAGAGTCCAGGTATCATGTTGTTGTTGCTTTGAGTTGGACATTTTCATGGCCTTAGAATTGTAAACATATAAGCTAATAAATTCCCATTGTAAAAACCAGTTCATTTCTGGTATACTGCATTCCAGCAGCTTTAGCAAACCAAAACACTGTCCAAGATGGCATCTCTGTCCCACCCATGAAAGGGAGCAGATCCAATGTCTACCATGCATGCTTGTGAGGTGTTGCAGATTAAGAAGTAAGGGACTGGATGATTAAACCTAATCTTGTTACTAGTACCTTATGGTATAAATGTAGTCGGTTGCCAAAACCTTTAGTGAGGTATCTTCTGTCTAATCTATGTTGTCTGAAATATCAGGGCCAATTATGCAAGAGGGGCTAAAACTTTTGGTTGCAATTCATACCTCTTCCAAAGCCCTTTCTTTCAACACCAATTATGTCACCCTGCTATTCACTTTAAATAATTTGAGAATCATTTCACTATATAAGACCAATTACCAATTGAAACAAAGATGTCCCTTTGAAATAGAATACCTTTCAAAATTATGATTTTAATATTTTATTCTGGGCTCTGCCCATGAATGATACTTTGGAAGAAAAGGAAAGGTGAAAAAATTTTAAAACCAAAAATAATAAACCATCTGCAGAAGGTTCAGTAATATATGAAAACAATTATCCATACAACAGAATAAAAACATGTTTCAGGAAAATTATCCTTTTTCTTCTCTCTGAATATCTAGGATAACAGTGTCAAACTTTAGCCAAACTGAACATTCATCCTGAGTTTTCATGATGACTTTCATGACAATAATTGCTTGTCAAATGCCAAAACCAATCTGGCTTATGTGGTAACTTTCTACTCTTATGCACTATTCTTTTGTTATATTAATTTTCAGACATGCTCATTTAGATCCACAAATAACTTAATTCATTCCAAAATTATTCTCCTGAGATTCTTTCCTCTGAGCCTCCTAAAAGGTCTTCTTTCTGTTAATTCAATATCCCCAAAGCATTTTCACAATCAACAAACATGAATCACGCTATAACATTTTGCTAAATCTAATAATCTACATTTTCTCAATCTTGACTATCACTCACCTGCAATTACCCCACTGAAATGGACTTTTGTAATTCTTACAGAACTAGATAACCAGATTATGTGAATTAAACATGGAGGGGGAAGGCCATGTGTTGTGAGATGCAGCATATGGGTATTTAGGAGGGAACATATTAGGCTTGATTATACTGAGGCTCTCTCTAAAGCTATAGAAAATGAGGAAATACTAATTACATACTGTGTGAATTATATGATGACACTGGAAAAGTCCTGACCTTAGTATATTTACAGCATGCAGACTTCTTTCCTAATTGGCTATTTATGTATGGAAGTTTTCCCCAGATGTTATTTAAAAATTTCATGACATTTTACAGAATAGATTAGTTTTTAGAGAAAACAATTATAATTTTCGTGCCAAATTATTAACTTCATTTATGTTTATTATAAAAGAGTTCTTTTCTAGAATAATTTCTTTATAAAATATGGAGAAATTCATTCTGTAGGCCTAAATATTTCATAATCACATACATAAAGAAGGTAAAAAATTCTATATATTTTTTTCATAAATAAATGAAACGCTACAGTAAATCACAAAATACAAAAAGCAGTAACTTGGGTTTTGATTTGGAATTGTATCTTACGTATCTGAAGGGTAAACAATGAAAACTTTAACAAAACATTCTCTATTGCTGTTTGAATTCTGCTTCCTGGGATTTTGTTGAGGCTCCTGACTTTTTAGGTTGAAAAAGCTTGATCTGGGCTTTGAATCAAAAAACTTCATCTATAAAGAAATACAAAGACAGCACAACTCAAAGATAATTCAAACTTTTCCAGTAAAGAACACGTTTGGCAGTACTTTTGTTAGAAACAAACAACAAATGAAGGTGGTATGTATTTTTAGAAATATGGTTTACTTGTCTGTTCAACATTAGATGCTTATGTTTTCTATATACTATATGCTATGTAGGCACTGGAAATAAAAAGATTAAGGAAAATCAGTCTCCTGACCTTCTGGAGTTTAGTCTATATGGTAGTATTTTTTTTTTTGGCCTTCTTTTTTTTTTTATTAATTAAAGAAAACAAACAAAACATTTAGAAATCATTCCATTCTACATATATAATCAGTAATTCTTAATATCATCACATAGTTGCATATTCATCATTTCTTAGTACATTTGCATCGATTTAGAAAAAGAAATAAAAAGACAACAGAAAAAGAAATAAAACGATAATAGAGAAAAAAAAAACTATACGTACCATACCCCTTACTCGCTTTCATTTACCACTATTTCAAGCTGAATTTATTTTAACATTTGTTCCCCCTATTATTTATTTTTATTCCATATGTTCTACTCTTCTGTTGATATAGTAGCTAAAAGGAGCATCAGACATAAGGTTTTCACATTCACAGAGTCTCATTGTGACAGCTATATCATTGTTCAGTCATCATCAAGAAACATGGCTACTGGAACACAGCACTACATTTTCAGGCAATTCCCTCCAGCCTCTCCACTACATCTTGAACAACAAGGTGATATCTACTTAATGTGTAAGAATAACCTCCAGAATAACCTCTCGACTCTGTTTGGAATCTCTCAGCCATTGACACTTTGTCTCATTTTACTCTTCCCCCTTTTGGTCGAGAAGGTTCTCTCAATCTCTTGATGTTAATTTTCAACTCATTCTAGGGTTTTTCTCAGTCCCTTGATGCTGAGTCTCAGCTCATTCCAGGATCTTTGTCCCACATTGCCAGGAAGGTCCACACCCCTGGGAGTCATGTCCCATGCAGAGAGGGGGAGGGTGGTGAGACTGCTCATCATATTGGCTGGAGAGAGAGGCCACATCTGAGCAACAAAAGAAGCTCTCTTGGGGGTGACTCTTAGGCCTAAATTTTAAGTAGACTTGACCTAACTTTTGTGGGCTTAAGTTTCATGTGAACAAACCCCAAGACTGGGGGCTCAGCCTATAGCTTTGGTTGTCCACACTGCTTGTGAGAATATCAAGAATTCAACTTGGGGAAGTTGCATTTCTTCCCACTCTCACCATTCCCCGAAGGGGGCTTGCAAATACTTTTCCAGTTGATGATCAAATCATTCTGGGATTCATCGGGGGATCACTCTGGACAAACCAACGAAATCTCATGTGCTACCTGAGATTCCAAGTATTTATGACATTCAATCAAACTATCTACATGAGTTATATTAGGAAATCCTCTAGTCAAAATCTAAGTTTTGTAACATATAAACATTTTTTGCTTTAGTCTTACACATAATGTGACATTTTGAAGTATTATCATCTATTTTCAGCACCCTGCAATGATGACAATCCTTTGTTCTTCCTCATGCAAAAACATTTTAAAAATTTGTGCATTGTACATTTCACTATTATTATACACTCTAGGCATTCCTAGATTATACCATCTCGATCTTTAACATCTATCTTTCTTTCTGATTTCATTTACATCCCCAGCCCTCCTCCCTCTATCATTCTCACTTGCAGCTTCATTCAGTGTTTTAACATAATTACATTACAGTTAGGTAGTATTGTGCTGTCCATTTCTGAGTTTTTGTATCCATGAAGTATGTGACAACATGGATGGACCTAGAGAACATTATGCTGAGTGAGACTAGCCAAAAACTATGGTAGTATTTTTTGCATGGCAGGTCCTTTGCATTAGCATCACCGGGGATGCTTGTTACATACTCACGTCTTTGGTTCCCCCTCTCTGTATTTGAATCTCAACCATAAAGCCCTTTAGCACATTTAATAAACTCTCTTAACAATGCATTATGTTAAATGTACTGAAGAAACCTGGAATATTGCAAAATCGGAGTCAGACTCCAGTCCACAATTCCAAGCCTGGGATGGCCTTGGCGCCACTCTACCTTACTTAGCCTCAAAGGTTTATACCACAAAATGAGGGTGATGGGGCTGAATTAGATCATATCGAAGGTTCCTTTCACTGCTGAGACTCCTTTCAGGTAGGGGATGAAATTTCGCTATGGTGCCCAATATTGGTTATTACAATATCCCGGGTTTTCTTCACTTCTTACAGTGATGCATCTTGGCATTATCACTTCTGGAAAGAGGGGACACAGCAAACAAGGCAAAGAGAATTAAAAGAGTCAATATTTGAATTTGGAGTTTCAAATGAAGAAGAATATAAAATGAATCAGAGCTACTGTTTTCCAAGACTCGCCAAACCAGATGATGATTTCACAGGCTAGAAGGAGAGAGACCAAATTACTTAGAAGAAACATCTGTACTCGACTCAAATGAGAGCTATGATTTGGTTATAGAATAATGATATTGAATTTCTTATAGTCTGCATTTGTGGCCTGGGATTCATACCTGCTATGTATATGACAAATACATTTGCTTCCAAACTCCTGCTCATCCTTCTAGACACAGGTTAAGATTTCACTTTTTTGGTGTGAAATTACCCATTTTCTCTTCTAGCAGTTTTCCTGCTATATTCCCACTGTACCTTGTGTCTATTTTTATTATGCTCTGAACTTCATTCTATTAACAGAGTTGCTTGCAAGTCCGACTTGCAGTGACTCTCCAATAGCCGGCTGGAGGGATTTCAATAAAATATTTCACTGGTGTCTTCATTTTGTCCCATGGATTACCATAACCTAATTATTCAACAAACATGCATGGAATTTATTTCATAAAAGATGTCAAGTATTTTGTAATATTGGAGAGAAAAAATTAATTTTTATAAAATGAAAGCAAAGGCAGAATGTCAAGGGGCAGGAAGTGGTGAAGCTACGGCAGCAAAGAGCACATGGCTTTCTAGCCGCCAGAATGAAATGACAAGCCTTGAGCTGAATAATTCTTATTTGATAAAAGATGCCAGATCATTACAAAAGCCAAATGTATCCTAGCTCCGAACTCGGAAGAATTTATCATGTGACGGTGTAAGTGGAATGGAAGTTCATATCAAATGCTCATCATGTATTAACAGCGACAGCTGAAACAACGAGCAATATAACAGCCCTGTCTCACATATTCTTCCAGATAAAAGGTAAGATGCAATGTTAAATTGTAATCCTTAGAAGGCATTTCTATACTGGAATAGTTAATATTATATAATAAATGCATATCTCTTTCTCACAGTCTGAACTGATAATAAGGTACAAATAAGAGGCTCTCAGGAAATAAATGGCTAGTCTGTTCTCATACTTCTGGAGCAGCAATTGTCTCAATGGGTTTTCTGATAGGAATCTGTGAAGTGCAGATGTTCTGCCTTGCTGACTGAAAGGCATTGCCCCTCACGTCAGAGCTTAGGTGTTTGGGTGGCAATGCTGACATTTTGATAAAATAATTAAAGAGCGAAGTTAGTGGTTTTTTTTTTTTTTAATTTCTCAAGGCATGCTCTAGTAATACCTTCAGACAGGGCTAGGACTTTTATCAAAGATCCTTTTAAAATACGCACAAATGCTCTAACATATGCTAAAATAAATCTTAGCATTTCCTATCATTAAGAATGAACAAGATGAATTTTTAGCCAAGGAGAATGAGGTACCACAAGTTACCAGCAGGCGGCCATCAGCCTGCCCGTGACCTTGGCACAGTGTTTTACAGAGCCAAATAGCCCCATTGCATCAATCATCCTATGAATCAGCCTTCTCATTCATAAGTTCTGTATGTAGTAAATTTCTGTATGCTCATAGTTTTACATGAAAATTCATGTAATTTTATCCTGTGCCTTTATTTATTTATTTATTTATGCTGCAATATGCTGTATACCATCTCTACAGACATTGGGTTTTTCAAAAAAATACTTCGTCCATTAAAATGACAGCATTTATAAGCTTGTGTCACTGAACACTAGCAATTGTTTAACTTTTCATTTAGCCACTAATGAAGAGGTTCAAGTACAAAGACCTCAGCTATAGATCTTCAGACAAAAATAAAAAGATACAGAACATATTTTCAATGTATTTTTAACAGTTCCCCCCCACCCCCCCAATTTTAGACTGAAAATGCTAGTGGGCAAATGGGCAAGCAAAAATAAAATCATATTTTTAGTAAAAATGAGATTTTTTGAGAAATAGGGTGTGGTAGTTAGGTTCAGGTGTCAACTTGGCCAGGTGAAGGTGCCTAGTTCCGTTGCTGTGGGCATGAGCCAATGGCATGTGAAGCTCATCTGTCACTGGTTACATCTGCAGGAAGTTAGGAGGCATGCCTGCTGCAATGAATGATGTTTGATTTAATTGGCTGGTGCTTGACTTAATTGGCTGGTGTTTAAATGAGAGAGCTCAATGCAGCACAGCCCAAGCAGCTCAGCATACCTCATCTCAGCAGCTCAGCTTTGGCGATGCAGGAAGGAATCACCTCGGGGAAAGCTGTTGGAACCCAGAAGCCTGGAAAGAACGAGTAGAGATCACCCTCTGCCTTCCTGTGTAAGAGAGAACCTCAGATGAAAGTTAGCTGCTTTTCCTCTGAAGAACTACATGTCTTCAACTAAATAAATCCCCTTTTATTAAAAGCCAATCCATCTCTGGTTTGTTGCATTCTGGCAGGCTTGGCAGACTAAAACAGATTGTTAGAGGATGAATCACCATGATTGTATTAAATGTTTTATTAAAATATTGCCTGCAGCATTACTGATTTCCACTAGTTATTATAACTAGCTTTTATTTCATTCTTCAAGCTTATATCAGACACACACTTTTGGAGGATTATCAAACAAAGGGAAAAGAGTTATGGGGTCACGATAAAGGAACTGCTCCTACAGAGGTAGACACTTTTGCAAGATCTCTCAAAAATCAATATATGGTTTAAATTATAGATGTGTACAAAAACACTGATTTTTTTCTACTTACAAATCAGGAAATGTGGCTATTTCCACTCCCCCCCCCAGTACTGTCCTAATACTTTCCTTCCCCATAGAAAAATTCCATAAAAGATATTTGTCTATACCTGTTGCCTCCATTCTCTCATTTTCCTAAGAGTTTATTTTGAAAAACTTAAAATTAACAGAAAAGCTGTAAAAATAGTATAATGGAGGCACATATATCTTTCACTTAGCGTCACCAATGGTAAACATTTTGCCACATTTGCTTTTTTTCTCTCTTGCTTTCTACAGGCACAAACACATGCACACATACACATAGTTTTTGTTTTGCTGAATTGCTTGAAAGTAGGATGCTGATATTATAACACGTCACTCCTAAACATTTCAGCATGTATCTTCTAGGAATGGTGTATTTCCCTTTGTATCCACAACATCTCAGATGATTAAAATGTAATTCAATAATATTACCTAATATTCAACCCTTTGTGTTCATACCTGATCTATGTACCAATTAAGGTTCATACACTTCTTTTGCTTGTATCATGTCAGTATGTTTTAATTTAGAGGAGTGGCCCGCTTTCTTTGGTTGTTGTTGTTGTAAGATTGACTTTTAAGAGTAGGTAGCCTCTTTAAAAAGTCTCAAATTTTGGAGTTCTCCTATTTTTCCTCTCATGATTGAAATTAGGTTAAACGATTTTGGAAAAATACTTGATGCACATATCACATTGGGATTCTACATATTAGCAAGTATTTCGGCTATTGGTGATGCTTGGTTGAATCACTTGGTTATGGTGGTGACTGTTAGATTTCTCCCTTTAAAGTTTGATTGTTTTCTTTTGAAATGAGTAATTTGTGGATGATACTTTAAGATTAGGTGATTACTTTGTTCTCTGAAAATTTTTGCCCAAAGAGTTTAACATCTACTGATGGTCTGTGTTTAAATTACTTCTTATATGGTAGTGGTAAAATGGAAATCCAATTCTAAAATTTATTCCATACTTATTAGTTGGCATTCTCTAAAGGATTTCCCTCCCTTTTTCCCACTTTCATTCCCTCATTCCTTCCCTCCATCCTTTCCTCTCTCCTAGTCTTTCTTGTCATTACAAAATCATGGATTTGTTTTTCAGTGTTATTATCTACTACAATTCTACAAGTTACTACCTACAAGTTATTACTATTAGTTCTGTGTGCTATAGCTGCAGAATAAATTGCCCAAGACTTAGTGGCTGAAAGCAATAACAATATTTATGTACAATATTTTATTCAACCAGTCTCCTAAGGATTTGGTTGTTTCAATATTTTTCCAAAAATGTGTTTTTATAAGTAATGCTGCAATGAATAATGCAGTATACATTCTTTTAAAATGGTAGTAATATATATCAGAGTAGATTCCTAGGAGTGGGATTTTCTGGGTCAAAGGATGAATGCATATGTGACTTTGTTAGATGTGGAAACATGTTCCCTTATAGAGCCAGCATATTGTGTACTCCCACTAGCAGTGTGTGAGAGTGCCCATTTTCCTGCAGTTTTACCCTGGTGGTTGTTGTTGAAGTTTTGAATTTTCTTTAATTCGTCAGAACTCCTGTTATTGGCCTTACTCTAATCAGGTCTTCATGCAAAAATCAGCCTCTTGGTGGGGCTGTTCTTCAGCTCACATACCCCGTTATTTAGTTCCTGACCCATCATGACTGTTACTATTCATCATATCATGAATTTTAGCTACTTATCTTTAATGCCATGTTAATTAAAATGCAAGCTTCCTGAAAGCAGAGATTTGGGCCCATTTTGTTTATAACTGTCGTTCCAGGCCCCAGAGTAGTACCTGGGGAATGGTGGGTGTTCATTCAACTGCAGAATGAATGAATGAATCAGTGACAGATACATGGTTAGCAAGTTTGCATTAAATGCCCTTCAAGATTCCCTCCAGCTTTACAAATACTGCTTTTCTCAGTGACAATTTTACTTATTATTTAGAGGCATTCTAAAAGATATAATGATTCACTGAAAACTTATCAACAGATAGGCATTTGAAATATCAAACACACTTTTCTACATATATCACTGACAATAATAACAATTTGGAAGAAAATGGGGGTGATACAAATATAGAACAAAGAAAACCTGAAGAAATTTCAAATTATTTTGCATTTCATATAGTTTCTCAAAGTCAACTAGGTCAATTCTAAAGAATACATTTAAAATCTCAAGGTCTTGCATATGAAAGTTTTCTTGTCTGCTAAATCGATGTCAATTAATTTACAAATCAAAGATATCCTTTAATGATGAGTTGGGCTTCACTGGCCATTTCATAACCATTTGAAAAACACCTTAGCATTTTGAGGGTTTTGAACTAGAATATAATCTTCTCTGTGATAATCTGGGAAAGATGAGGCCTCCGGTGAGGTGAGAAGGATGCTGGAATTGGAACCCAAAGATCTGGAGCAAAATCTTGCCCTTGCCATTTCCTGATCTCAGTTTCTTCATTTACAAATAAATTATCCATAATACTCTCTCCCACAAAATCTTGCTTTTGAGACTAACATAAAATACATAATGTATGTAAAATTACTTTGGCCCCTATGTAATACATGCTAATGTAATTAATAATAAGGTACTGGGGATTATATTTTGAAAATGTAAGACAAATATTTACCTCTTTCTCTACCCCTCTTCAATATAACCCATTCCCCTGAAGATATTTTACACAACAGTTATCATTTATTTTATGAATAACCCCATGGTGTGCAGAGAGTGAATTTTGCTGTTATAAGAGAGGAAATTGAAAATAGCCCTTCCAGTTCTGCAAAGGGAAGAAGGAAAACAGGAAGAAGGGAGGAAGGAGGAGTAGGAGAAAAGGAGAGAGAGAGAGAGAGAGAGAGAGAGAGAGAGAGAGAGAGAGAGAGAGAGAGAGAGAGAGAGACGTGGCTCCAATGCCCCAGGGTTGGTAGGGCAGGATTTTGTCAGTTGAGGGGAAGAAAGTAGAAAGGGCTGGTGTTCCCAATCTGAATTTGTTACTCATGATGGCAATGCAGTATCATTTTCACCAACATTCTATAGCTGCATCCCAGTAAATTTATATGAAGTAATTTTAGTTTAGGCAAAGAAAGTGCATGAGTTTGTGCTCTGGAGCCTCTCTTGGTCACCAGGTCCTGTGGTTGCAAGGCAGGACTTCTTGGTACCCTGAGTGGGATGTGTAAAGTAGTTGAGTTGACATCTAGCAGGCCTGCCAAAGTGCCACCTTGGAGAGAGGATAAATCATACCAATGTAAGTGCTGAGTTAAGAGAGCCAAAAGCAAGACTGAATAGAACACTGGCAGAGGGGCCATTGGCACTTAGGTAGGACCAAACTAGCAAGGGAGGACCAAGAATTCAGACCATATGAGAGGACAACCCACAGGAGTCCCAGCAACCTCTTGCGGACTTGCATAGAGGCCCAGATGCCAGAAGACAACAATTCCCGTCTCTGGTAGAAGAGAATAGGGTCCTGTATTTTAGCACATGTGTCTGCATGTTTGTATCCTAAAAATCACTGGAGAATACAAAGTCAATTAAACACTCCCAACATCCTCCCTCACTACACACATTCCCAAATATCTTCCTGGGGAGAATGGATGGAAGTAGAATGAAGCAGAAAGGTAATGTCTGAGCACTCAACTCGTAGAGATATTAAAGCTACACGCTCCAAAATACTATCAGTTGACAAATCCATGTTTTGTTTACTCTATCACCACTAGCAGGGTGGAATTTTATATAAGCAACAGATTGTTGTTGTTGTTGTTTTGTAGAAAGCAAAAGAGAAAATCTTCCAGGACATCTGAAAAATTGAGAGCAAATTTGCGAGCCTGATGTGATGGGGATTTGATGATCTGAATTTGAGGTTATAAACCATTATTTAAAAGAAAGAAAACTATAGATGTTCTGTACTTATAATCACACATATTTATATTAGTCCTGCAGAAATGTATATTCTCCTGTTTTACACAGTTTGAATTATTCTTGATTCTAGATATGGGCAAAGCCCTTTTCAGGCAAAATTCATAATATTTGATTGGCACATAAGATTGATACCTGATAACTTACTCTCCCCTGGCATTTCCTTGTTCCTGTAGCCCTTATCCTCTTTGATCATTGACAGATGATAGTGAAAACATTGAGAAGAGAGGTGGGTAACTTCTGGCTTTTGATTTCCAAAGGCCAATACTCTGGCCAGAAAGAATCATGATAATGTAAAAGGGAGGTCCATGCATGATAGTTTCTCCCAAGTTATGGGAAAGTGCAAGAAAATATGTTTGTGCATTCCTGAGATGGGTCACCGAGTTCTATCCACTGTGCTATCCTAGTCCAAGGCCGGGTGGCTTGTGGGGGTAATAAGAATGTATGACGATGGGAAATCTGGGAACATAGGGAAACTGCACCCCATTTTCAAAGTGAAACCAGGGAGGGCTCCATGCTTCAGAGTTCTACGTAACAAGTATATCTAGGAGCAGAAAAATTGCTTAGGGATGTCCCAGAATTTCTGACAGCCCCATCTTTGATTCAGAAGAATCTTGAATGCCAGAAGAGTAAAGGAAGTAGAATATAAACTACAGTCCAGATGAATATAGAAGTAATAGAAGGGTTATCCTGTTTCTCAAGTAGTCTGGACATTGCAAAGAGAATAGCAGATAACTGAAGATGCCGAGCAATCAAGAATGAGGAAGGAAGGAATAATGACTGGTGACTGAGGAACAGAGATAACCAAAGATGGGATCTGTGGAAGGATCTATGGAACACCCTGGACTGACAGACTAAAAATGGGGATCCACAAGAGAAGAATATTTAGTTACAGAAATATTAATTTATATTTATTGAACCTGGGAACTTGGGAGCTGAGATTTCTATCAGCTACTCTTATCTGAATTAAAGTATCAGTTCATTAGTGGAAGTAGATAAGAGATTTTTAATTTTGTGGTCAAATTTGAAATAAAGAAACTGTTAAAAGAAAAGATAATTTATATATCACTACTGTAATCTTATTCATGTTCCCAAATGATTTCCATTCTTGAAGACTGTGCTGGTTTGAAATGATGCATGTACCCTAGAAAAGCCATGTTTTAGTCCTAATCCCATTTTGTAAAAGCAGCCCAACATACCTCATCTCAGTACATGCAGCTCAGCCCAGGCCTTTGGAGATGCAGAAAGGAATCACCCTGGGGAAAGTTGCTGGAAACCAGAGGCCTGGAGAGAAGACCAACAGAGATCACCCTGTGCCATTTTGTGTAAGAAAGACCCTCAGTTGAAAGTTAGCTGCCTTTCCTCTGAAGAACTAACCAAATAAATCCCGTTTTATTAAAAGCCAATCCATCTCTGGTGTGTTGCATTCTAGAAGCTAGCAAACTAGAACAAAGATATACACACATAATTTGATAAAGATGTAAATATTGTGCAGATGCTGTTTGACAATCTGATTTTTATCTTAACATTATAAGCATTCTACAAAACGCATAGTCCTCAGACTTATAATCAGTGGTTATTATTCATCACATATTATAACCTACTTAATTAATTTTTACATATTTGTACTTTTTCTTGTTTTTATCAAGTTACTATCACTTAAAATAAATTTGCTAGTTGAGTAAAAATCCTTGAAGTCTGGCAAGAGATTTAAAAGTATGCTCCACAGAGTGATCAGTTTAGCTTATTTTATAGAAAAAGAAAGGTGAAGGTAAAAAGAGAACATTTTAAAATAAAAAACATTAAGGCTAGATTGAAAATTAATTCAAATTACTAATTTGAGTTTCTAAATAATGAGATAGAAAGCTTCATGGTGAAGATCTATATTTATGTTTGCACAGAAAAGCAACTGTTTATCTTGACCTCAAATGTCATTTGGCTTTTGGATCTTTGGAAACAGGAGCAAAATCCAGTTGGGTGTTATTCCCTATATCTAGGAAAACATGTTTCTAATGGATGGTATTTCTCAAGAGAAATAACTTTATAAGCAAATAAAATAAAACAACTCTCATTTGGAAGAAAAAATCCTTACTCTGAAACTGACTAATGATACCAATATATACTATAAATGAATATTTTCTGTATGTATACATATTATATGTATATATGCAATTTAAAAAAATTCCCAATTATGCATATCAGTTGATTCATGTTGACTTTTGCTATCTATTAGTAGTTAGTTTTTTTGTTTAATATGACAGCACTCCATTACCACATCAGAAACTTTTTTTAACCATCATTCATATTTTCTATTTGAAGATTCAAGACTATGAAATTAGTGGGCTTTATCAGTTTAAAATGTCCTTTAATGAATAAGTGATTCAAAATGAGTTTGTAAAGGAGAAATGAATTAGTGATTCAAAATGAGTTTGTAAAGGAAGAAATCAATATATCTGCTGATCATTACTTGATTTTCAGTCATAACTAAATATAACTAAAAAAGAACACTTTATTGATGTCGACGCTCCCCAAAATTTCAATTTTCTGCATGACAAATTGTAATTTACATGTCACTGCAAAAGTGAATGACTTCAGATTAGAGTTACTAAATAAATTGATGTTACAGGAAAATAAAATAACTGTCTCAATTTTCTAATTTTGATCTATATCAGTTGTGTAATATAAAGGGAAGTGAGCTTACTGCCATGTGGCTGGGAAGTAAATCCTTGTAGCCTCTTAGAGAGTGAAGCAGTTTGTTGTGCCAAGTTCATTCAACTTTGTGGCCAGAAAGTCAAGGGCACTCTTGGTCTGACTGGGAAGACCCATAAATAACCTACCATCCTTCCCATAAGCATTGACCCCATGTTCTAATATGAAGAGCAAAGTCCATCTACATAACTACTAGACACATTATCTAGATGAGTCCCCTGATTATCCTTCTTCCTTAGGAGAAGGAAACTGTGTTTTTTCTGAGTCACTGGCCCATGTTATTAGAATAAAAAGTAAGTAAATTTGTTCGAACACAAAGAAAGGTAAGTACATTCTGTGTGCATAGATTGGAAGACTAAATATTGTTTGAATGTCAATTCTATCCAAAACAACCTACAGACTCAGCACAATCTCAATCAAAATTCCAACAACATTCTTTGCATAAATGATAAAGTCAGTTGTCAAATTTATGCAAAACAGTAAGGAGCCTTGAGTAGCCAAAACCATTTTTGAAAAAGAATAATGAATTTGGAAGACTCACAGTTCTGATTTTAATACTTGTTAAATATTTACAGCAATCAAAACAGCATGGTACTGGCACAAGGACAGATATATAGGTCAATGGGATAGAATTGATAGTTCAGAAATAAACTCTCACATACATGACTTAACTGATTTTTATCAAGGGTGCCAGACCACTGAATAGGGAAAGAATAATCTCTTCAACAAATGATGCTGGAAAACTGGATACCCTTATGCAAAAGAATGATGGTGTACCCATACCTCACCAAATCAAATCCAAGTGGATCAGAGACATAAATATAAGAAACAAAATTGTAAAAATCGTAAAAGAAAATAAATGCAAGTCTCTTCAGGACATTTTCTTAGTGGTTTCTTAGACTTTATACCCAAAGTGCAAGTTACAAAAGAAAAAAAATAGATAAATGTGACTGCATCAAAATTTAAAACCTTTGTGCATCAAAGGACTTCATCATTAAAGTTAAAAAACAACCTACAGGATGGGATAAAACATTTAGAAACTGCATATCCAATAAAGGTTCAGTATCCAGAATATAAAAGGAAACCGTCCAACCCAACAACGAAAAAGACAGCACAATTTCAAAATGGCAAGAATAGACATTTCTTCAAAGAAGATATACAAATGGCCAAAAATTACATGAAAAGATGTGGAACATCATTACCAGTTAGGGAAACACATATCAAAACCACAATGAGATACCATTCATACCCAGTAGAATATTATTTTTAATTGTATAATAATAAGTAATGAGTAATGGAAAGGATATGGCGAATTAGGAACACTCATTCATTGCTAGTGGGAATGTGAAATGGTGCAGACGCTGTGGAAAACAGTTTGGCGGTTCCCAGAAAATTAAGTACAGAAATACCATATGATTCCGCAATCTCACTTCTATATATGTACCCAAACTAACTGAAAGTAGAGATGTGACCAGATATTTACACACAGATGATGGTGGCATTATTCACAATTGCCAATAAATGGAAGCAACAGATGAATGTTTAAGCAAAATGTGGTATATAGATACGGTGGAATATTATTCAAATGTAAAAAAGAATGATATTCTGATTATATGACAACATGGATAGACCTTGAAGACGTCATATTGAGTAAAATAAACGGGACACAAAAAGACAAACATTGTATGGTCTCACTGACATGAAACAATCAGAATAAGAAAATTCAGAGTCAGAAACTAGAATCCAAGCTACCAGGGGCCAGGATGTGGATAGGGAATGGAGAGTTCCTGCTGATGTGATGTGGAGTTCTGGTTGGGGTGACAGAAAAGTTTTAGTAATAATTGGTGGTGATGGTAACATAATATTGTGAATGTAATTAACTTCACTGAATATATATATTAGACTGTGGTTAAAAGGGGGAAATTTTATGTATGCGTTAAAAATAAAACACCCACCCTGAGAATTTGCACATCTGCATCTAGTACTGCCAATCCTCCCTACAAGCTCCTCACCCCAGAATCTGAGCTATTTGATCCTGCTTCAGTTCCAAAGGAAAAATTACTTAATGCAGTGTGATTCCTAGGATTTGACCATAGATATAAAAAATTAATCATAAATAATCAATAGATTATTTAGTACAAAGACCAAGCTTCTGAGTTTAGTTACTCATTACTAGCACTTAGGGTTTGCCACTGTCTTGTTGCATTTGTGGTCTGCCTGCTGCTCCGATCCCTCCATGACTGGAACCCTTTCCCCCAACCCCAACTTAGTTTCTGACTGTCTCTGAGTTCTAGCGTTGACTCTGAGGCCGTCAGAGTTCTCTGATCCCTTTTGCTTGGTTTGGATTCTGTAGACACCTACCTCTTCCTCTCTGTTATTCTTTCTAGGAGTTTTTGAACACCTTGCATGTTGAACCTCCCCTGATTCAGGCTGTTTTCCTGAAGTGTCAAGCTGCTGGTGATATTTAATTATTGTCCAGATAGCATCAACATGTTCTGTTTACAGGACCAAACTCCATGCAGTATTCACAACTTGATCAGCTCTCTTGTGACCTCCTGGTTACAGTACTGAGGTTTGGGATGGGAGGAGTGATTCTGGTTCCAAGTCTCAGGCTGCCCCATCTGACTAGAGACACTTAACCTCTAAGATGGTTGTGGTGAAGATATGTGAGCAACCCTGTCTGTCTCCTTCCTAGTTCTATGCTGACAAAGGCTGATGAAAACAGAGAAATATATTTTGTAGGGAAGTGTTTTCCCTAGAAATACTTAGAATGTTAAAAAAAGCAAAATAATTATTTCTGAATCATCAAAAAGAAAATAGTTTTTCTTCAAATAGTAGGCAATAACAACATTAAGAAGTTACATTTTTTTGTTCTTTAAAAAACCTCTGAGCATTTACAATGAAACTGACCAATTAGATAAGTTTAGGGAATTCTAGCTCTTCATGAGGTTGTATTTTATTTCATTAATTTTGCATAAAGTCTTTTCTGATCATTTATGACCTAGAAGAGTGGTCCAGGGTATTTACAAATTGGATGGATCACTTGCATGCGATTAAAATGATCAACGTTGCCTTGACTTCTTTACTTGTTCCCATGACTACCATATAAATTTCCCAAGGCAATCATTTAAACGGTTGCATAAAATTTTAGATGATTTCCTCTGGAAGGGTAAGAGACCTTGAATTAATAGGACCACTCTTCTGGATGTTTAGGAGGGAAAAAGGAATTATTTTCTCTCCTCCTTGAAATTATAAGACTTATCACCATACTTGTGTCTTACGTTCAGTCTTATTAAGGAATTGCAATTGTGCTTCATCTTCCTTGAATTTGTTGCTACTTTTTAAAAACCTTATATGAGTGGGCAAAAATGCTGAATTCTCTAAATGTGGAGAGAGCTATTACAGATTTCACTGAGAAAAAATTATAATTATGACCTTCTACTTGGTTTTACAGTTATCGTATTTTAGATAAATTAGCCAGTCAAATGGCACTGCAAATTTTGCTTTTAATTTCATAGTTACTTCTGTAAAAGGCTTATGTAAGCAGTTTAATGTGTCCACAATTTACTCCAAAACATGAATAGAAAATTGAGTTTATAAATCAGAAATTCTAGTTCTGTAGTACAATGTTCCATTTCTTATCATTTGTAATAACATTAAATTAATTCCTGCTGTGATCATTAAATAATTGCAATCTACTTTATCCTGAATGTTCTAAGATTTGAAGGAAAACTTATGCCAGTCACAGAGCTTTCAAATACAAAAATATTACTATAATGAACACATATAAATATTAAATTTTTATTATTTGAATGAAATCCTTGTAGGAAAATCTCTATTCAAACAAGTATTTCCAAATGTCACAAAAAAATAGGATAAAAAAAGTATATAAGCAAAAAAACATAGTATTTGCTTCAGTACAGGACTAGATGATATGAAAAAATAATTAGCCTTCTAGTTTCCATCATTTTAGAATAAACTCAACCTAAATAAACATTAATTTCTGAAAAAAACTTTTTCATGCTAAGATGTCCAAAGCTATAAATATTTAGGCAATAAACAATGTCTGAATTTTTTCAAATTTTATTTTACATAATGGTCCAGGAGATATAAAGTTATGTATCTACATATTTCCAGAGGCAGCCAGCTGCAACTCCCGAGGGAATATATAATATTAATTCAGTTCAGCCTCCTAAATTTCAGGAAATTTTGAAGCAGACCACATATCATATTTATTTTATGTTTATGGTTTTAGTCAAAGGATTAAATGATTTATTTCTGAAATAGCTGCTTATCTCTTTTCTTTTTAAAACTAAAAATTTATGTTCTATTTATATAGAAAATGACACAGTGAAGTAAACTACAGATTTATAGAATCATGTTACTTGCTACTGCCATTACTACAGAACATAACACCCTTCTTGCTATGAGAAAAAAAAGAATGAAATATTTGTTTTATCTAAATAAGTTATCTTTATAACAATGAGTAAAGTAAAAATGTTTGTGATTTGTTTTTTTAAAAGATGGGTTCAAAAGGACCGACCTTATTTTGAAAACTAAAGCACGGAATTGATTTTTCTATTCCTGGTTTTCTAACTAATTGAAAAAAATCTATGATAGTAAAATTCAAACTTTTCATTCATTTTTCCTGTTTACATTAAGAAACATGTATTTTCTGGTCCTGAGATTTGGAGGCTTATACTGTGCCAGGGCTGCTGTGATGTGATAAGTTGGAGAGAATAATTTGAAGAGTTTTAGAGAAGTAATTAATTTAAATATCTTGCCTTATACTCAAATTCTACTGTCAGAAATTTATTTTTATTATCTTTCTATAAAATGCTTAAGAATGCATTATCTCATCAAACTCTCTTCAAGGTGACAATAGAGACCAGTTCTTTTCATGAGAATATGTAACCCATCAATTAAGATTAAATTCTTGAGCAATTCTGAAAAAGTGTCTCATTGATTGGGAATTGTATTATTTAGGACTCTTTGATTGCAAACAGTAGAAAACAATTTGGCCTAGTTTAAGCAAACTGAAAGCATTTATTACTACATTTGAGGAATATCTCATTAGCCCCAGTGTCAGGAATATAGGTGGACCTGGAAACAGGTGAGAATTCCTTCTTTGTGAGAATTCCTTCTTTGTTTTTTCCCCACCTCCTCGTAGATCTGCTTATATAACTCATTCTTAAGATTTTAGTTAAGATGAAGGCTGCAACTCTATGATCTCAGAATATTAAGGTCATATGTTCCAGGCCCATGGCTTCAGTGGGTCAGTTCCAGTTCCAGATTTCCATGGAAGCTGGTGATCCCAGCTTGGGTCTTGGGTTCATCCGTGGTCAATTAGACACGGTCAGGACATGTAATAAAGCGTCCACGCCCTATTCTGGAGAAGTAGGGAGTAGTTGCCAGAGAAGAGTAAAACGCAAGTGCCTGCAAAACTTTCTACTATAGTAACTGTAGGACGGACAAAGATGGGAGGCCATTGTTAAAGACATGACATTTTCTTCTGGATATAGTGCTTGTTTTGACTTGGCCTTTCCCAGATTTTTTGTATAACTTGGGTTTTTGAACACAGCTAAGAGAAGTCTTTGACCCTTCCTACAGTGGTGTCCCTTGGCAGAGAGGATCTGCTGCAACATGGTTTGTATATGTAGAGAAATATTTCTACATAAAAAAGGAGGTATGGTCAATTTATTGTAGATGTGATTAGCATCTACAATGGTTGGCTGTAAGTACAGGTGATTATCCTCAATAGAGTGGGTGGGCTTCAGCCAATCAGTTGAATGACTCAAGGGCAAGGAGTGTGATTTCTAGAAAAATAAATTCTGCTCAGGTCCACACCATCTACTTTTCTCTGCTTCGAGTCTGCTGGCCTCCCTACAAATTTTGGATTTGCCAGCCTCCAAGTTCACATAAGCCCATTCCTTAAAATGATCTCTTAAGGTGTAATGCATAGATGCGTGCGCATATATCCTGCTGTTCTTTTTCTCTGGCTGTGGTTGGGATGCTTAGTTAGGCAGTGGGAGCAGCTTTCAAAAGCTCAGATTTATTTCTCTCTCACATTACATAGCCACTGTATGTTTTCTACTCCATACTGTCTTCAGTATGGGACTCACTCTCTGGATCTTGTATATAACTGTAGCAAAGGGAAAAAGAGATCTGCAGAGCACATTAGCTAGAAGTTATAATAAGATATCCACCCACTAGAAAGGGTGCCAGCAAGTCCAATCCAACCATGTACTCAGAAGGCAAAGAAATGCAACTATTTGGTAAACAGCATTAATGATAACCTTGGTTTTTCTGAGCTTTAGCTTCTCATAAATAAAAATTGTGTGAAAATCCAATGTGATAATGAATATCAAACACCCATTAGGAACAGTGTCGTGTACAAAATAATTTTAATAAAAGGTGATCATTAATTCAATCAACTATTATCACTAGGATGCTTAAGATCTGGGAGTATTAAGCATATTCCAATGTGTCATTACAGGGGGTTGTCAGACTATGACCCATGCTGCCTTTTTTTGTAAATAAAGTTTTATTGGAACAGAGTCATGCTCTATTGTTTACATACCGTAAGCCTGCTTTTGATTTTTAGTGACGGAGTTGATCATTAGAACAGTTTGCGGAACTCTGTTTTAAATTAATAGCAGGTAGTTAATAAAGTGGACAGTCTTGGTTTGTGTTCCTGCGATAATGGAGACTGAGAGGACAACGTGGATGTAAGTAGTTAATATGAGAGATAATACAGGCAGCAGGGGTGAAGGGGTGCGTAAGGTGAGAAAGAAATGGAATAAATGGAATGGAATGAAAGCCAGCTCATAGGTGTATTACTCACTTTGCTGCTCCGTGCAATATTCACTTGATCCTACTGAGACTACTAAAAAATACCCCAAGGCCAGGAAGCAGGAGCATTTACCCACTGACTACCCCCTCCCACAGTTAGGGATTTCCTCTAGGGCACTACCCCAGGACTGGGCTGTGAGTGCATTTGAGTGGACTCCAAAGCATCAGGATATATTCTGGACGGAAAGCAGAAAGGGCATGCTGGAGGCGAGAAGCCGTCGGTGTGAACTCGTGTGACTCTGTTGATCACATCTGTCTGAATCAGCGGAGGAACTGGGGCGCGTGGTACCAGGAGCCAGCGGCTTCTCCTACATTACCTGATATCATAAAGAGATCTATAGTCTCTCTGTTATCATTCAGTTCTTAAGTAAATTATATTGATAGTTATGATGTGCAATGTAAGGAGTAGTGAGCACAAGGAGAGAGGAGCAAAAAAAAATTGTTTCAGCACTGGCACTATACCCTTGCTTATAATCTCAGTCCAAGGGGGTAATAGTTTATTAAGAACAAGTACCCTGGGCCACGGTGGCTCAGCAGGCAAGAATGCTTGCCTCCCATGCCAGAGAACCCGGGTTCGATTTCCGGTTCCTGCCCATGTGGAGAAAAAACAAACAAACACAACAGTGCCCAGAAATGATCATGAAGATCATTTACCGTTTCCAGTGGCGTCTTTTTTCTGGAAAGGATAAGGTAGAGTCTATCAGATAATAACTATTATATACTCTGATCCTCTAAGGTCTGAGAGCAACGCAATTGATAAAAACTCTCCTGTTTGTCTCGTTTAGGGATAGTTAGTGCTGAAATCTGAGATATGTATTACATCGCAGGTACCTTCAACCCTTGCCTGATCTGTACTACAACCGAAACAAATGATCTTCAAGTGAATGGGTTTAAAACCAGAAACAAAATCATTTTTAATCAAAAGAGGGAAGCGTGTAATGAGCAAAAGAAAACCAGGTTGAAGAGTCCATTCATATTTTATAGAGAGAAACAAGAAATTCTTTTACTTTAACCCTCATGCAACTTTAGCGAAGGTGACAATGATAAAGTCGTAAACCCCAGGCAGATTACTGAAGGCATGTATCTGCTAAATATTCAATAAAAGTGCTTCAAAAAATCTTTTAAAGTAGAAGTACCAGTGTTGAGAAAATTGTATTTTTCTGCTCTTCTGGGTTATAAGGTCTGGTGACCTGCAGTTTATTAAGTTTTAATTCAGACTTAAAAATCATAATGTAATTGATAAACTACTGTGAGAAGCAAAAAACGTTTTTTTTTTAAAATTTTGCCCAACTATCTTCATGGGGGAAGAAGAACATAAGACTTGAGAAATAATTTAAGGAAGATAGCAATGCTTTCTTGTAGCTTGTGTAAAATGATTAATAATATCAAAACCCTGTCTGGTTCTATTTCCATCTGAATTCATTGACTCGTTCTCACCTGTATTTTATCTTTTAGTGAAACTAGCTTCATTTGGATCTGCGACTTCCCATCCTTTAAGGTATCTGCTCCAGGGGAGGCCTGCAGGTGTTCCCTATCTTTTCTTCTAGGAATTTTAACATCAAATAGTCTGATAAATTGTGAAGATATATAATAACATTAGTCCTTTAAAGTTAAGGATTAAATTTTACATTCACATTTATCATTACTGTACCTTGAAAATTACTTTCACAGAGTTCCTCCAAGAATTTTAACAGGGAACATTTTCTTCTTATCTACCCATCTACCAATATATATATATATATACCTCCCAGGGCTATCTGAAAATGATAGATTAACATCCTAATTGAAAAAAACTTTCTTACTAGTTAGCATATTTTATACTGAAGTAGATATCACATCATATATTCCAGTTGTTTATTGGTTTTCTGTGAAAATTCCAAGTTCTGATTTCCCTCTATTTTCTTGCAGAGAACAAGAATTTGTGTTTATTTTCTTGTTTCCTGAGGAGCATCTTTTCTTGCGTTGCCTAAATATAGACATGGGATATAATACTACATATGGATTTAGTTCAAGAGGTAATGGATCACAGATGAATTGAAAGAGCTAAATATTTTTGCTCCCCTCATGGTGCTTAAATTAATCTTATCAATTTAATTCAGAACTACAAAGTAGAGCTTTAAACAAGTCCCTGAATGCATCAGATTTTTAAAAAAATCTTGCATTTCAAGAGCCAAAAATAAATTCATCCAGCTATGTGCCTCTGTATCTAAGCATCTATGCACCTATCATTTATCTTTAGATTATTCAAGAATGCTGAACAAAAGGAATATACCATCATAATAATATTAGCTATCTTAAAAATACTGATTTTTCTTTTACCCACTCCCTAGATATTATTTAAATCTAAATCTGTTCAGTACAATTTGGAACTTCTCTAATGATATAATTATAAGCATTCAAATTAAAAAAAAAATTTAGTCAATTTCATGATTTTACCAAAAGTTGCCTTGAAATACAGTGCGGTTTTCCTTCTATGATTTATCTTTTGCTAATATGCTGTCGAACTGTCAGAATTATTCAAGTTCAAAATTGATATTATGCTTCCATTTTCACAAATTTGCAGGTTAGCATTGGTTTTCCTACCACTCTGGAATTCTAACCCAAGGCACGGGTAGAACTACCCTTTTCTTGAAGACATCTTGGAAATTTACCCCAAAGGGCATAACTGCTAACACCCCTAGGCAACCTGAGGTTTCCATGACTCTGATAGTTCAGCTGGAAATTAATGTGAGTTCTAGGATACTGACTGAGAATTTGAGGGGTGGTTCTGAAATATTAGTAAGCGTAGGAAAGCCTGGTTGGCAAAAGTAGCGTCCCCTTCTGCCTGTAGGACAGTGTGTGACATGGTCTGAGATATTGCTCAGAATATTTCCTCAAACACTTCATGTTCTTCCCTTTCTGTCACAGGACTCAGAAATGGTGATGCAATTGTTGGATAAAGATAGAAATAAATGTATTTTTTGGGAAAAAAACTAGTTAACTTAGTGAGAAAACCTTTTACATTTTCTCGGTTTCAAAGACTACTCAAAACGATGTAGAGAAAAAAAATCTGCTTGCTTTACCTGCTCTTACTAAGTGGAATAGTACAATTATTTAGAGCCTTGGTAAATTTAAGCCTGGGCAAGTTTCTTTATTTTTTCTGGGACTAGATATTTTTGTCGTATCTCAACTTCTGGCAAAAATACCTACTTGTGGAGATTGATTAAAGCTCTAAATAAGATGATATGTGTCTAGCTCTCCGCACCCGCCTGCCATAGAGTAATGAATAGAAGCTGTTATATGAGAGCAGTGCTTATTCTTTTGAAAAGCGTTTTACCCAATAGAAGAGAATGGATAATATTAAAATAAATGCTCTGATGGAAATGTTTTGTTGGATATATTCAGTTTTTATTTTTTAAGATACTGCTACATGTCCCAGTCCCAAAATGATTTGTTGACATTGTGTAGAGCTTGCCTCTTTTGTCATTTTTACTCATGTGCCTTACTGAAATGTCATGGAAGCTTTCTAAGTCTCACAAAAAGATCTGGAGAGGGTTGTTATCATTCCCAGGCTTTTGCAGGTGAGGGGTGGGGGGTGGAAAGGAGAAAAGAAAAGAGAAGCAGATAAACCCTGAAGAGGTATGAAAATTCTTGCAGCTTTGGAGTCTTCTTTAATGTAGATTACTTCATTATTTTAAATTATATTAATATGCACCAAGCCAAATTTTAGGATGCAATGAAAATAATAAAAATACTAAGAAAATAAACCTCCAAGCATTCACATAGCTACTTACCATTTGCTTAGGTTTCTTGTTAAAATTTAGTGCTAATCCAAGTAGATTTTTATCAAGGGCAGTGAATGAAAATAAAATTGGACTAATTAAAATGACATCACTTCTGATGACAAAGAAGAGAAATAACAGTAAAGAGAAATAACATTTCTATTGTTATGTCCTGGGAAATGTTCCAAATAAGATATATGCCACCAACATAATTTTTTCACAACTTGAGTATAATGTTTTTGGACTAGTGATGAAATAATCCATTGCAGTTTTAAGTGTAATTAAAATAATATATTTTTCCTTAAGTCTTGGTGATGGTCACCTGCTGGGGACATGTCTAGTGGCCATCTCCCAGCCCTTGCCTACCCACCCACTCCTTTTCAATTGTGTGTAGATGGTTCAATATGTTTCCATTCCACAGACTGAGAGAGATGTTAAGCCTCTTGGAAAGGCTGGGAACAAACAACCACAACTGCTTATCAGAGTGAGAACTCTCAGTGGCTGGGCCCCCTCCCCCTGGGTTGTGTAAATACCCCTCCCTCAGCCCACAGATTTGCCTTTCCTCTCCAATGTGAAGTGGGGTTGTGGAGCTGCCATCCACAGACTCTGACCCAAGCAGTTGGCCTCCCGGGGAGACCAACCATGAGGGGATCTCTTCCCCTGCTCTTTTGGACCCCTTATGTTGTGTAAGTAATAAAGTGGTCATTTGCTGAAGGCTTCTGTTTAGCCTGCCTGAGCCTTTGCTCCCACGACACGCCATACAAAAACTTGTTCTGTATCATGTCATCTTTAAAATCATTTGGGGATAGAAAAAGTCCATATCCAACAGTAAATAGGCAGACAAAAATTTAATTCATCAAAACATATTTGTAATCACAAGGAAAAATAATTTCAATAAGACAAGAATAAATGATAAAACTGATTGTAGTAAATAATATTTAAATTTTTGTATTTCACATTTCCATTCATTTTGACTTTTGAGAACTTTTTATTTTTTGCATTCAGACATCACACAAAATAACTCAGGCTGTTTTTAGTGTTTTACCACACACAAAAAGGATAAAATGTAACCTTTAAGGATATTATGCTTATTTTCCAAATTATTTATTCTATAACCATTCTAGTCATTGCATAAATGGAAGGTTCATGTTCTTTCAGGTTGCAATAAAATGGAAAAATATCACAGATGACACTTAAAACATTTTATGGTTTGATCATGACAGGAAAGTGGAAGAAAGGATTCCAAAATGTCATTCAAACCTTGTAGGACGGGAAGTATTTTGAATAATAAAGAGAATGAAAATATTAAACAAATGAATGAGAATTCAATAATAAATGGAAAGGTCTTAAAGATATTCTCATGAATTAGTATGTCACAGTCAGGTTAGAACCACTCCTAAATAGTCAAAGAAATATCTATATCTATTATGCAGCATTTCCAAGAAAGATGTCAAGAAAATCAAAAGAAAAGAGAAGAAGCTAGCCATGATTTTACTGTAAGAGTATGTAAAACAGAGAGTAAGGAAACCAAAGAGGAATTGAAATTCTTCATTTCTGTTATCCTTATGGTTTAGGTAAATCATGAGATAACTAATTTGAGGCTGGCACATTTTTGTTGGATAATCGACTGGAAAGTCTCTGGTGTAATTGGGAAGTGAGAAAGATTAAATAAGAATTCTGAAGCGAGGTGTTTATTATTGGACTCCATGTTAATGGACTAAATTTTCTTAGGGCGTTTTATCTCTGCTATGGAAGTATGGACTATGATGAAAGTAAATTACAGGAACTGGGATGTAGTCACAGGTCCACTTAAATATAAAGCACATAACTTGTGTTCACATAATCCCCGTGCTGGAACGAAATCTCTTAGGAAGAATATCTTTGGTATATATGGGAATCGCTAGGGCTGTTCACAACTGGCCCAATTATTCGTTCTGTAGGCGTTGTAGGATTGTGCTTTTTTCCTTCCTTTGAAGTTGGATATGGCCATGGGACTGGCTTTGGTCAATGAAACGTGACTATAATTATGCATAGCATTTCAAGATGGAAGTTTCATTAAGCAGTTCAGAATCCCCATATTCCCTTCCCCGTGGCTGGGACTGTGGAAGCATGTGTCATCCTAAGTCCATGGGTGACTCTGATGAATGGATCCTTCCACAGGTCAACTATGTGCGTTTCATAACTTACTTTGTCTCTCTAAACCTCAAACAACCTGTGAAGTTGATATAATAATAGTATCTAGATCACTGAATTGTGAGAATAAAGATATTCATTTTTGTCACTGGACATTATGTCTAATAAATAACTATTAGCGTTATTGTTAAAATTTAAAACAAAAGGTAAAATGCCTATAGCCCTCCCCAAGAATTTTTGTACTTCTCTGCCTAAATGATACTTTAAAAGTGAATTTTTAGATTTATTATATTAATTTTAGAAGGTATTTTACTTTTTCTTACATTTCTAATTGTTTCTGAAAAATGGGTCATTTACATTCAAAAGTCACTGAGTCTACACACTGTGCTTCATATAGAAACCACATCAATAACCTCATTAGACAAGGAACTAGATAAGGCATAGAAGTGCATGCTTAGACAATTCATCCAGAAATACCTGGCAAAAATAAAATGGCGTAGAGCGAATTAGAGCACGTTAGCCTCTGGCAAAGAGGTTGATGGTGTTTTAGGAGTGAGTGATCAAGAGTTATGCTTCTGCGTGGGCCACGGTGGCTCAGCAGGCAGAACTCTATTTCCTGCCATGCCAGGGAGACCACCCGGGTTCGATTCCTGGTGCCTGGCCATGCAAAGGTTAAAAAAAAAAAAAAAAAAGAAAGAATTATACTTCTAATACTACCAAAAGAGCAAGGGAGTAAATTGCTGAGCATTTGTAATTCAAATCTACCTGTACCTCTGAATCATTAAAAAATATGATAAAAGAGACAAGATCATCACACTTGAAGGATTCCGGCTGTGAACTTTAAAACTGATAAGAAAAGGGTTAACAATTCCTGGAAAGAGGGAACTCAATAAGTTATAGCATACACCAAGACAGGTGAGTTCCTTTTTTTTTTTTTTTTTAGTAAATAATTTCAGTCTATGATGAAGACTTCTACCAAGTCTCAAGGATTTCTGAAGAGCGCATCCAGTCGTGAAGCTACTCTTAAATAAAATCTTTCAAGGGGGTTGATTTGTAGATTGGACATTTGCAATGCAAAAAGGGGCCATTTAAATCAATTTGTTGGCATATCAATCATTAACTGAGACAATATGAGTCTTACACAAATTAAATTACTAAAGTATGCAGGGGAGATGAATATTTTCAAATCACTTTTAAAGGGAGGCTTTCTGTAAAATGCAGGCGGAACCACAGGTTATTTTCAGCGTCTACTCTGTCTTAATATTTAGGACAGCCTCGTAAATTTGTTTCAAAATTTTCCAGTCCACACAAACATTTACCAGTCCACCCTTCCAGTGAGGCTTAATTTGGTAAGCAAAATGAAAGAAGCCACTATTTAATTTTATTTATTGTACATATAATTCTTCTCCTCTCCCTCGTCTGAGAAGAAAACAGGCCCTCGTTCGTTTTGGCACCTGACCGAAGCCCTGGATTAACCTGTACCTTACTCTGCCCTATTTTCAGGCCAACTGGTTAACTAATAAAATAAATTTACCAAAGTGGATTGCAGGCAATGGTTTTAGGCTGTTTGAAAGGCTACCACTCGAATGGCCAAAAATACTAAAAAGAACCAGACTTTTTTCTACCTTGCAAATCAGTACTTTGGTCCTCTGAAATAAAATAGCCTTTTGACATTCTGGAAAATTCATGGCATACAGTTTTACAGCTTAGGGCCAACATTGGTATTCACACTGATTAAACAGAAGCATGATTCTTTCTAAACCTGCATTTAGCTGACAATTCAAATATATAGATATGTCTAGTACTTCGGAGATTTCTAAGGACTTTTTCACATGGTGTTTTATTCACAACAATCATCTAAGTTGGGCATCATTATCTCAAGTTATATAAAAAAATTGAAGTTCAGAGAAGTCAAGTGAATTGCTCATGGTCACATAGATATTAACTGACAGAGACCAGCATGAATCTGTCTCAACTCCAAATTTTCTGCATATTTTGTGATAACAAAGGTGCCCACCATAGTAGCATAGCCCAAACAAAATACAATGTGAACCACAAATGACATTAAACTTGTCTATTAGCCATATTTTAAGGAAAAAAGAAACAGGCAAAATTAATTTAATAATCTATTTTAGTTGTTCACATATATCCAAAATGCTATCATTTCACTATGAGATCAATAGGGAAACTATTAATGAGATAGTTTACATTTGTTTTTAATACAAAATCTTCAAAATCCAATGTATTCTTAAAGCACATCTTAATTTGGATGCTAAATTTTCATTGGAATTACTTAACCTGTATTCAAAATTTACAGTTGAAAAGGTAGACTCACCTACCCAAGGTATCTTGGGTTCACATATTGATTCACATATTGAAATATATTTCAGTAGTTGAATTGAGTAACAGTTTTCCAATTTAAATTTAAATAAATTAAAATTTATTTCATCAATCTCACCAGCCATGTGTCCCATACTAAGTAGCCACATACAGCTAGGGGCTGCCATACTTGACAGAACAATTTTATACTGCTTGATTGTATCTAGGTATTAGAGTTTAAAGACACTTTCACATTGTTTATTTCACCTTTTCCATAATCAATTATCCATTAAACTAGATAAAGCTAGACCATTTGGGTTGACTGATTTCTTTCTTGTTTTCCAAGTAAATTTTAAATGGCCATATTGATAAAACAGACTGAGCAATATTTGAAAAAAATGCAATTTATTTCCCTTATCCCTGCGTATTGAAGGTGAAAGCAGTTTTTCTCTCCCCTCTCTGCTGCAGCACCATTTTGTAGCAGCTCCCCCAGGGAATGGAGAGTTTATAAGGGTCATTATGAGATCTTGGAATATGATAAAATAGAGAGATGGGGGAAATATGCCTTCTTAGCTCTATAATAAACGTTTCTATATCCGTTTTCTTCTTTCTTTGGCAACACCTTCACTACTCAGGCTCTGCCTCTATTTTGTTCTTTTTCATTAATTCAGAGGATTTTGGTCTAAAGAGTCTTTCCTTCTAAATTTACTCACTCTAAAATATACTACTCTCAGGAAAGGACATTTTAAGCTCTTTTACTCTCAGGGATGATTATCACCTTTCCTGGAGGTATTAAATATGGGATGATGAAAATTTCGGGTAGCAACAGACTTTATGAAGAATATATTTTTGGGGACAGAGATGATGTGAGGTCACACCACTTTGTCTGGGACTCTCATCCTTTACAGAAAGTCTTCTATCACCTTCCAGCTCAGAAACTTTGATACAGAAAGGATTGCTTCTTTTTTCATCTGATTTTTAATAACACAACATTGAAAAACATTAAGTTATGACCAGAATTTGAAAGTTTGCTAAAAGGAAGGTATTTTTAGTTCATACAATTCGATTTACATGTCCATCTGCATAATGCAGTGCTGCAATAATACATAAATTGGGTTCTGGAGTGTTCTGTTAGAATTTACTGTGTGCAGAAAGAGTTTTCATCACTTGCAGATAACTTTTTTTAAAAATCTGAGATAATTCATGCTTAACTAGTGGGTATTCTACGACCCATCTTAAGCACTGCCCCTGGATGAGCAATTATAGCCCTCTGCCAATAATTCGCTAAATGAATTTCCAGAATGTTTGGAGTTGACATAAGTTCTTCGGTTCCAAATATTGTGAAATATTCTCTCCAGGTTATGGAACCAAATAATTTCTTGGAAATTATTGGCAAACTGTTGTGGCTCCTTAAAAAGCCTGTCTGGGAGGCTATCTAAACTCTTTTTGAAAATCGTATCTATTAACTGCTGAATAGCTACAAATAATTATTTACCAAATATGTCTAATATCAAGAATAGTGATAATGGAATCAATTTTAAGAAAAAGAATATTACCATTGTCTTTAAATTTCCCAATTTGCTCATCAGAATTATTCACTAACGAAGTGTGCTTTTATCATCCCCTTATACTTTGATTTTCTTTATGGCTTTAACACGTGTTTATTTCCTTAAGTAATGTATAGTTCAGTTTTGTAAGATTTTGAACTTTATATAAATGAAAGCAGATGGTACGTATTCTCTTCAACCTGCTTTCATTCCTAACAATATGTTCTCCTACCAACACAAAATAAATAGTTCTAGTTGTAATTCGTACGTAGGTGTTCTTTATGTATTCTTGGTACTAACGTGTTGCAAATGGTGTCTCTTTGTTTGTGGCTCATATTTCCATTGCATGGTATCTTTTGAAAAATAGAAATTCTTATATTTAATATCAAATTTATCATTCTTTCCCTTTTTGTCTTTCTTTTTATGGGTTTATTTGATGAACAAATCCCTCCCTTTCCTGAGGGAATAAATATGTCTTACTCTACCAGTGTTAAAATTTTGTCCTTTACATTTTCTTTAATTTACCTGAAAATATTTATGAACGGTGTGATATAGGGACTCAATTTTAAATTTATTCCTCAGAGGGATAATCAAATGTCCTGGTATCTTAACCAAATTTTTTGTTTTTTTCCTTCCAAACATCTGCAATACCTGCTCTGCCATGAATGTATAGGCCTTTGTCTGGACTCTATTCCAGTTCAAGGTCAGTATTTTCATTCATGCACCATCACCATCACAGTCATTTTAAGGTGTAACATATTTTGTTGTCTTGTGAGTCAAGTCTCCTCAACTTCCTCTACTTTAAAATGGTTGGCTGTTCATAGTTTTGCCATTCAATATATATTATAGAATTCGTTTGTCACATCTTCTCCACTCCCCCAATTTATGATTTTTATTGGAATTATCTTGACTATATAGACTAATTTGGGGAAAAATATCATCTTTTAATATTGAGTCTTCCAATCATGGATATAGACATCTTCCAGGTTATTTAAATAGCTAATGAGTTTCCGTAATATTTTGTAAAATTTTCTATAAGTACCACATAAATTATTTATTACATTTATGTCTTGGGACATATTATTTTTGATGATATTGAACATGACATATATGTTTAAACTCTAAGAATCAACATACTATTGAAATATATGTACAGTTAAAGATTTACTATTAAACAATAGTACTTTTTTTTTTTTTTCTTATTTTAAATTCTTGGTAGACAGCCTTAATCAAGTAAAGGAATTGATTGCATTTCCTAGTTTACTAAGAGGTTTTAAAAAGTTTGATGAAAATAAAACATGAATGGACTTTGAGTTTTTTTCTTTTAATTTTATTATTAGTTTTTTGTATGCTGTATGGCGGGAGTCACATTTCATTTTTTTTTCCATGTGATTATCCCGTTATTGCAGCATCATTTGTGGAATCTCTGTTTGTTGGTTGTTTGGTGTTTTGTTTTGGGAAAAGTGCATGGGGCAGGAATGGAACCCGGGTCTCCCACATAGCAGGTGAGAATTCTACCACTGAACTACCCTTGCACCCCCCGGGACTTTGAGTTTTTATTAATTGCTTTTCCTATATCCTTTTTTAAATTGGCATTGCCAGATGTTTTGTTTTGTTTTCTCTCTTCAAAGAACCAAATTTAGCTTCATTGATCCCTCCATTGTATTTTTTACATGAATTGTATTTTTCATTCTTATCTCGATTTCCTCTCTCCTGCTTTTTTTTGAGTGTATTTGTTGGTCCTTTTTTTAACTTCCTATATTAGGTGCTTAGGTAGTAGACAGGTTTCCTTCTTTCCTGAGTTAATAAAATAAGACTATGCATTCTGAGTGATGCAGCTATTATATTGAATATTTTCTAATGATCTCATGGCTATTTCTATGCCCCCTGAGCGTTTTAGAAGTGTATTTCTTAATTTACAAACATCTAGATTTGTTGTAGCGGTATTTTGTGACTGATTTCTTAATTAATTGCATGAAGTGTAGTGAACATAAAGTCATAAAAATTCTTAGAAAAATTTTAATATGTTTTGTAAATCTGTGTGTGCTCAATTTTTATAAGCATTCTATAGAAACTTGAAAATAATAATCTGTTTTCCACCATTGTGCCATACAGACACATTTTTTTAATTTTTTATTTTTTATTATTAACGGAAAGAAAGAAAAAAAAAGAAATTAACACAACATTTAGAAATCATACCGTTCTACATATGCACTCAGTAATTCTTAACATCATCACATAGATGCATGATCATCGTTTCTTAGTATATTTGCATCGGTTTAGAGGAACTAGCAACACAACAGAAAAAGATATAAAATGTTAATATAGAGAAAAGAAATAAAAGTAGTAATAATAGTAAAAAACAACAACAAAAAAACCCTATAGCTCAGACACATTTTTTTATATTATGATACCGCATCCAACAATGATGGAATTCTGGTTACTGTATATGTTTGTATATGCATACGTAATATATATGTGTATACTGTATATATATATATGCATGCATATGCATGTGCATAAATGTGTGTGTGTATGTGTGTGTATATATATATATATATATATATATATATACAATTTAGATCAAGTTTACTAAGCCTATTCAAATTTTCTATAACCTTACTGATCATTTATGTACTTGGTATAGCATTTACTAAGAGAGGTGTTGTTATGGTCAGGTTCATGTGTCAACTTGGCCAAGTGGTGATACCTGTTTGTTTGGTTGGGCAAGTGCTGGCCTGTCTGTTGCTATGAGGACATTTCATAGAATTAAATCATGATCAGGTCAGCTGCATCCATAGCTGATTCCATTTGTAATCAACCAAAGGGTAGTGTCTTCTGCAATGAGTAATGCTTAATCTGATCACTGGAAGCCTTTTAAGGAGGACTCAAAGGAGACCTTCCTGCTTCGGCTGGCGAGCCTCTCCTGTGGGGGTCATCCAGACCGTCCATCAGAGTTGTCCGCTTCACAGCCTGCCCAGTGGATTTTGGACTCCTCTGTGTTCCTGTGGTCACATGAGACACTTTTATAAATTTTATATTTGCGAGTGTTCCCTGTTGATTCTGTTTCTCTAGAGAACCCTAATACATTTGGTACTAGAGAGTGGGGTGCTGCTGTGGTTTGCAAATACCAGACATTTTGGAATGGTTTTTTGGATGGCTAAGGGGAAGATTTTGGAGGAACTGTGAAGAGAAGGATGGAGACATCCTGGAGTGCTTGAAGAGACTGTCGGTGTAAACAGAACCACTACCAATCTGGACAAAGAGGGACACAAAGGGACAAATTGCAGTTTGCAGAATAAGAACCATGGAAGTTCGTATCTGAAGCCAAGAAACCTCGGCCAGGAGAGTGGACCCACCCATATACATGGAGAGGGTGAGTTTGCCCTGAGGGCAGAGGATGAATCTCCCAGCTTGTTACAGTGGAAGAGTTGTGCTGCCTCAGGCCTTGGAAAAGGTACAGAACACTCCTTGGGGACTGGGGAGACCCTGACTTCTACCACATGGAGGGGTTGAGCATGTGCCCCAGAAATGGCAGGGAGCCCAGGGGTGGCCCTGATGTCTGGAGAGAGTGAAGCTGAGAAAAAGGTGGTCTCCTCAATGTTCCCCGAGGTTGATTTGGAAAGAGGTGGGCCACTGTGTAGGCCCTTGGAAAGGGTGGGACTGCACTTTCTAAAGCTGAAGGATAAATGGCTTTAAGAGTTTGAAATCCAATGGTGTTTTCCCTGCAAGTTTTCCTCCCAATTTCTCCCTTTGGATCCTGTGACTGTCCTCCTTTGCATATTGGCATCAATATGTTGTTTTGAGATTCATGGGTCCACAGCCAGAAGAGAATTTTTTGCACCTGTTTAAGGTGATGCATGTAGTTGCCAAGTTGACAAGGGGTGGACATGTGGTAGTTAGATTCAGTTGTCAACTTGGCCAGGTGAAGGCACCTAGTTCTGTTGCTGTGGACATGAGCCAGTGGTAGGTGAACCTCCTCTGTTGCTGATTACATCTGCAATTGGCTAGGAGGCGTGCCTGCTGCAATGAATGATATTTGACTTAATTGGCTGGTGCTTAAATGAGAGAGTGCAAGGTAGCACAGCCCAAGCAGGTCAGTATACCTCATCTCAGCACTTGCAGCTCAACCCAGGCCTTTGGAGATGCAGAAAGAAAACACCCCAGGGAAAGGTTTTGGAACCCAGAGGCCTGGAGAGAAGGCCAGCAGAGATCACCCTGAGCCTTCCTGTGTAAGAGAGAACCTCAGATGAAAGCTAGCTGCCTTTCCTCTGAAGAACTAACAAAATAAATCCCCTTTTATTAAAAGTCAATCCGTCTCTGGTGTGTTGCATTCCAGCAGCTAGCAAACTAGAACAGGTGTTAATATTTTCCACGATGATTGGAGAGAGCTCTACTTCTTAACCTGTGGTAAGGTGTGTGTGTGTATATATATATACCTTAAGCTTATATATGTATAAGCATATATAAATGCTTAAGCTTACCAAATGTACTTGCACTTAGAATTCTTACAGCTTCTTTGTAGGTTCATCTTTTTATTATAAGCTGATGCATTTATTTCTAGATGTGTTTCTTGCTTTAAAGTATACTTTGTCAGTATTTTGATTATATAAATATTTTCAAAAGACATTATTATTGTTTATCTTTAGATTTAATGACATATTTACTTTCTGTAAACATTCCTTGAATCTCTATGCTTTTTTCTGCTTAATCCCTTTTAGTGATTCCTTTAATCTTGGTTTGTTGATGATATATTTTCTTTCAATTTTTCTTTGTCTGAAAAAGTCTATATTTATTTTCATTTTGGAGGATATTTTGCTAACTTGGTATATATTCTTTTGATATTGAAAATATATTTATATTGACTTCCGTTGCTTTTGTTGAGAAATCAGTTGTCAGTCTTATTATTTGATCCTTGAAGGGAATATTTCTTTTTTTTTTCACTTGACTTGTTTTAATCTTTTTCTATTTTCCTCTTGTTTTCAGCATTTTGCCATGATGTGCATGTGTCTGTTTTCTTTGTCTTTTTCTGTATTGGTATATAGAATTTCTATGTCTTGATGAATTTTATTAATCTTGGCTGTCATGTCTTCAGATATTTGCATTTCATTCTCTATTTTCTTCCTGGGATTACAACTACATGCATGGGGGGTTGTTAACTATGTCCCTTATGATTGCTATGCTTCTGTTAGTATTTTTATCCTTTTATCCTTTCAAGATCTAGTCTGAGTATTGTCTTCTGACCTACTTTCCAGGTCATTAGTTGTCTCTTCAACCATATTTATTCTTCTTTTAACCAACCTATAAAACTTTATTTCAAGTTTGTATATTTCAGGTCTAAAATATATATTTGATTCTTTTAAAAAAATACATAGTATATATAATTAATAAGACTTTTCACATGACTATCTTATTTATTTAGTAGGTGAATTGCATATATTTTGTTTGTTTCTGATTACTTCAATACCCCAGTGTGCGGTAAGAGTTTTTATGGTTCGTTTTTCATCTTGGTGCCTGATCATTTGATCTTACATCCTGTGTTTGATTATTTAATCTTATATCCTGATATGTTGGGTAACGTTTTCGTGATAGTGACATTGGGTTTGAAAAATTGTATGGATAATTTGAGGCTAGATTAGTTACTTCTAGAAAGGAACTAATCAGAAAGCAAGTTTCAATCTTATGAGAGCTGGTATATTTGTGTTTTAATTCTACTTCTAGAAGGCAATTTTTCAGGAGTTGAACTGGGAGGTGTTTTCCAGGGCTTTTCCTTGTAGGTGTTCTCAGGACTCTAATTGTTGCTCCTGCAGTCCCTTGAGATTGCTGAAAGTTTTGCTTAGCATTTCAGAATATTGGCTTCTACTTAGGAATCAGTGAACATTTTGAGAGAAAACGTGGTGCTAAATGTGGCTGGAGTGAGCTGTCTCCACATTGCTCTCAGATCTTTGTTTATTAAGTCTCTGCTGCATCACTGTTGTTAAATGTCTTCAAATTGATGATTTTTATAATTTGGTTCAGGGTTGACACAAGGTTTCTCATGATTACCAGAGTGGGAAATCCTTTATGTAAGCTAGAAAAAAATGTGTGTTCTGCAATTGTGGGGTGCATTTATTTATATGTGTGTATATTAGGTAATATATTTATATTTATATTAACATTGTCCATGTTATTACTAAGTTCATTGTATCTGTTTAATCAGTAATGAAACGTGTCAAAATCTATCAGTATGATTCTCGGTTTGTGAATTTCTCATTTTGATCTAAAAATTTTTACTTTCAATATTCTGAAGCTAAATTATTCAGTATACACAGTTTTAGAATTAATTCCCTAAAAGGCCTATCTTCCCCAGGAAAATGGTGTGCAGGGCCCAGCTCACGTGACAGCCCTCAGTCAGAGAATTCAGACCCCAGGGCCTAAGCCCTAAGCCTGCCCTCTATTTCAGCCTCTGTCTCAATCATGCTTCTGCAACTACAGGGTCAGCTTAGAATTAAAGGCACTACACCACTTTATGATAATGAAGAGTTGCAGGCTGACAGACACCACCTTCTTGGAAGAATAGGATAAGCACAAAGTCTAGAGAATTCATAGGAATCTATGATGTACTGATTACATCTTCCTCTTGAGACCTGAGCCTGTCATATCTGGGAAATCCTGACTCGGGTCAGTGATATCTGGGGAGGCAATCCTTAAAAAAACAAAGTTCCATTTAGGCAGGAAAAGAACCTGAAAATAAGACCTGAAAAATTCTGAACAGTTAAATAGAAAAGCTATGCTAGAGGTCTAGAATAAGTTGAACTGAACAGCATAAAAAACAGATAAAGAACAAAGCCAAGCAAGAAGAAAACCCTCGGTAAGAAATTGAAACAACTTCCAGAATAAACTATTCAAGGAAATCAGATGCCAAGACACCCAAAACAAATTACAAGTCATATTAGGAAAAATGAAGATAGAGCCCAGTCAAAGGAAAAAACTGACACTTCAATGAGAAACAAGAGTTGAAACAACTAACTCATGATCAATGAAACATGCTAAATCAAGACAAAAATCAGCTCAATGATTTGAGGGAAGATATGGCAAAAGAGATGAAGGATATAAAGAAGACATTCAGTGACCATAAAGAAGAACCTGAAAACTTGAAAAAACACAAGCAAACAAATGGCAGAACTTATGGGAATGAAGAGCATAAAAGAAGAGATGAAAAACGCAATGAAGACTTACAAAAATTTGAGGAGGCAGAAGAAAGAATTAGTGAACTAGAGCACAGGACATCTGAAATCCTGCACACAAAAGAACAGATAGGGAAAAGAATGGAAAAATATGAGCAGGGTTTCAGGGAGTTAAATGACAACATGAAGCACACAAATATACATGCTATAGGTGTCCCAAAATGAGAAGAGAAAGGAAAATGGCAGAAAGAATAATGGAGAAAATAATCACTGACAATTTCCCATCTCTTATGAAAGACACAAACTTACAGATCCAAGAAATAGAGCATGCCTGAAACAGAATAGATTCACATATACCTACTCCAAGACACTTACTAATCAGATTATCAAATGTCAAAGACAAAGAAAGTATTCTGAAATCAACTAGAGAAGAGTGATGCATCACATACAAGGAACACTTGATAAGACTATGTGCAGATTTCTCAGCAGAAACTGTGGAGATGAGAAGATAGGGGTATGATATATTTAAGATTCTGAAAGAGAAAACTGCCAACCAAGAATTCTATACCAGGCAAAACTGCCCTTCAAAAATAAGAGAGAGTTTAAAATATTCTCAGACAAGAGAGTTGTGACTCAGAGAATGACTCTACAAGGAATACTAAAGAGAGCTTTACAGGTAGATAGGAAAGGATAGGAGAAAGTGGTCTGTAGAAGTATATAGAAATGAAACTATCAGTAAGGGTAAAAAGAGAAAAAAGTAATATATGACATATAAAATCCAAAAGACAAAATGGTAGAAGAAAGTACTGCTTTATAATAATAACATTAAATATGAATGGGTAAAACTCCTCCATCAAAAGAGATAGAATGGCTGAATGGTTTTAAAAACAGGGCTTATCCATATGTTATGTACAAGAGACTCACTTTAGACTCAAGGACAAAAACAGATTGAAAGTGAGGATTGAAAAAGATATTTCATGCAAAAGAGTGGGGCGTGGTTATACTAATATCCAATAAACTAGACTTCAAATTTACAATCATGAAAAGAGACAAAGAAGAACACTGTATTAATAAAAGGAATGATTCATCAAGAAGGCATAAAAATCCTATAAATGTATGCACCCAGTCAGAATGCCCCCCAAATACATCAGGCATTCACTGACAACACTGAAAGGAGAAGTAGACATGTCTACAATAATATTTGGAGGCTTCAATTTACCACTTTTGTCAATGGATAGAACATTTAGGTGGAGAATCAATAAGGAAACAGATTTTGAATAATACAATAAATAAACTATGTTTAACAGACGTTTACAGAATATTACATCCAAAATGATACCAATTTTCTCAAGTTCTCATGGATCATTCTCTGAGATAGACCACAAGTTCAAGTTCAGTCACAAAGCAAGTCTCAATAAGTTTAAAAGATTGAAATTATACAAAGCACTGTATTAGTTTGCTAGCTGCTGAATGTGATATATTGGAAAGGGAATGGCTTTTACAAAAGGGAATTAAATAAGTTACAAGTTTACAGTCTCAAGGAGGTGAAGGCACCAACAAGAGGTTACCTTCACTTAAGAAGGACTAATTGGTCTGAAACAACTCTTTCAGGTGGGTAGTCATGTGGCTAGCATCTGTGGTCCATTGCTCCTGGGCTCCATTGCTTTCAGTCTCTTTCCATGTGGAGGTCTCATGCTCTGCTTCTCTGGGGCTGGCTTTCATCTCTTGGCTTCCCTTGGCTTTTTCCAGGTTCTGGCTTGCTTAGCATTTCATGTCAATGTCTTCTGGGCTCCAAGCATCTCCAAACATCTGTGTCTCTGTTCTGCAAGTGTCAACATCTGTGTCAGCTCTGCTCTGAAGTTTCTGTTGCTCTCTCTCTGTTGACTCTGTTGTTTCTGTCATTTCTTTACAAAATGTTTCCTCTTTTAAAGACTTCCAGTAAACTAATCAAGACACATGGACTGCATCTGCATTATGATAATCAAATTAGAAGTTTCCAGCCTACAATATTCAATCAGGATTCAAAGAAATGGCTCCTCCCACAAGATTGGATCAGGATTAAAACATGGTTTTTCTGGGATACCTAATATTTTCAAACCAGCACAAGCATTTTCTTGTATCATAATTGGATGATGTTGGAAAATCAATAACAGGCATAAGGCTGGAAAATTCACAAACATATGGAGACTAAACAACACACCATTAAAGAACCAGTGGACAAGGAAAAAATTACAAGAGATAACAGTAAATATCTCAAGGCAAATGAAAACGAAACACAATGTATGAAAACTTATGGAACCCAGCAAAGGTGGTGCTGAGAGGGATATTTACTTCCCTAAATGACTATGTTAAAAAATAAGAAAGAGCAAAAATCAAGGAATTAACTGTTCACGTGGAGAAGCTAATCCCAAAGCAAACATAAGAAAAGAAATAATGAAGATTAGATAGAAATAAATGAAATTCAGAACGTGAAAACAATAGAGAGAGTCAACAAAACCAGAAGTTGGTTCTTTGAGAAAATCAATAAAATCAATGGACCCTTAGCTAGGCTGACAAAAAAAAAAAAAAAACAACAAAAAAGGAGGGTATGAAAATAAATAAAATCAGAAATGTGACAGTTAACAACTTCTGACCCCAAAGAAATAAAGGAGATAATAAGAGGAAACTATAAGCATCTATATGCTAATAAACAAGACAGCATAGATGAAACGAACAGCTTCCTAGAGAAGTATGAACAACTAACACTGACTTGAGAAGAAATAGATGACTTCAATAAATCGATCACAAGTAAGAAATTCTAATCAGTCTTTAAGAAGCTCCCTCAAAAGAAAAGTCCAGCACGAGATGGCTTCACATGTGAATTCTACCAAGCATTCAAGAAAGATATAGTTCCAAACCTGTTCAAACAAATTGAGTGTGGGCCATGGTGGCTCAGTGGCAGAATTCTTGCCTGCCCATGCCAGAGACCAGGTCCTATTCCCGGTGCCTGCCCATGCAAAAACAAAAACAAACAAAAAAACTTGAAGAAGTAGGAAAACTACCCATCTCATTCTATGAAGCCAACATTACCCTAATACCAAAGTCAGACAGGGATACTGCAAGAAAAGACATTGCACACCAATCTCTTTAATGAATACAGATACAAAAATCCTCTACAAAAATACTTGCAAATTGAATCCAGCAGCATATTAAATGAATTATGCACCATAACGAAATGAGATTTATTCCAGGTATGCAAGGCTGGTTCAACACAAGCAAATCAATTAATGCAATGCACCACATCAAAAAATCAAAGCAGAAAAAAATCATGATTATCTCTATTGATGCAGAAAAGGCATTTAACAAAATTCAACATACTTACTTGATGGAAACACTTCAAAGTATAGAAATAGAAGGGAACTTCTTCACCATGAAAAACGGACATTATGTTGAGTGAAATTAGTAAGAAAAGAAAGGACAAATACTGTATTGTATCACTAATATGAACTAACATTAGTGAGTGAACTTTGAAAGTTAAAGTTAAGGAAACAGGTTATCAGCAGATAGAAAGAAAGCAGAGATTAGGCATTTGATGCTGAAGGAGTATGGAATGTTCAACAAGACTGATTCTAAAGATTCAGGAAGGGATAGCGTAATACTATCTGATGGTAGCACAATATTGTAAGTACACTGATGAAGCTGAATGTGAATATGGTTGAGGGAGGAGGGCTAGGGCATGTAAGACATCAGAAGGAAAGACAGAAGGTAAGGACTGGGATGGCATAAATTAGTGATGTCTAGAGTGGACAATGATGGTGATTAAATGTACAAATAAAGGAATGTTTGTTCATGATGGAGAACAAATGAATGACAGCACTGCAAGGTGTTGAAAATAGGATGGTATATGGGGAAAAATACAACCAATGCAAACTAAGGTCTTTAGTGAACAATAATATCGTGGTATGCTTCCATTGACTGTAACAAGGCAACATGCCAAAGCTAAATGTCAAAAAGTGGGGGATATGGGGACAGGGTATCCAATTCTTGTTGAAGAAATGCATGTCCTAATATAGATTGTGGTATTAAAGGCATGGCTATGTGATTATACCAGGAACTATTGATGTTTTACTTTGGTTGGATTGTATGAAGTATGAATAAAACTGTTGAAAAATGAACAGAGAGATACAAGTGCTGGAGAAAATGTGGAGAGAGAGATGTACCTATTCACTGTTGGTAGGGAAGTAGAGTGGTGGCAGCCCCTCTGGAGGGCAGTGTGGTGGCTCTACAGGAGTCTAGGACTGGGGTTGCCATATGATCATGCCATGCCCTAGTTAAATGTATACTTGGAGGAATTGAGAACAGGGACCTGAATGGACATTTGCACACTGGTGTTCATGGCAGCAGTGTTCAGGTTTTGCAATGGATGGAGGTGCCCTAAGGGTACATCGACTGAGGAATGGAAAGGGGAACTGTGGTTCATACATACAATGGACTCTTGAGTGGCTGCAAGAGAGAATGACATCACAAGGCATGTAACTAGGTGAATGAAACTTGACAATAGTATATTGATTGAAATAAGCCAGAAAGGAAAAGACAAATATTATAACTTCACTAAAATGGACTAACTATAATGTGCAAATTCTGAGAATTGAAGTTGAGAGCATGTGTTGTCAGTTGAAGACCTATTGCAAAAGTATCTAGATTTGGGGTCACTTCTCAGTGCCTGCCCATGCAAAAATAATTAAATAAAAAAACAAGTACGTAGATTGTAAGCTCTTACACCAATCACATCTATTCTTTAGTGGTAACTGTTATTTCTATATACTGAGATACTGAGCTCTTTGTGTATAACCTTGTCATTCCCTGGAACTTTGGTTATTTTGCAGGTAGGAAAGTCAGCATTACCATGTATAGAAACTGTTAAAAACACTGAAAAAGTTATCAGACTGCAATTAGAGATATGAATAAGCTTATCTAGACAGGAATAAGGTAAATCAGATAAAGATTAAAGGAAAATATTGACTGTATTTTAAAACTTCAATTTCTGTGTGAGACCAAAGGAAGAGATGTTTATTTGGTGCAAAATATATATTTTTGGTAGCATGCTATCTAATTTAATTTGTATTGTCAGCAAATACCATGACATCATGGAACATTGAATAGGGAGTTAGTTCTTGCTGGTTTCTACAGGTTGGTAGGATGCTTCAGTACATCCCAGAGTAACCTGGGCAGAAGATTAAAAAATATTTGCCATGTATCCTTGATGGACTAGGGAAAATGTGGAAATATTAAACTTTGCAACCTGGGAAGACCTGATATTCTTTCAAGCACTGGTGACTGCCAATTTGAAGGGCCAGGCCCTTGATCGTGGGGCTTGCCCTTATGAAACTTATTGCTGCAAAGGAGAAGCTGAGCCTACTTATGATTATGCCTAAGTATCACCTCCAGAGAACCTCTTTTGTTGCTCAGATGTGTCCTCTCTCTCTAAACCAGCTCAGCAAGTGAACTTACTGCCCTTCTTCCTATGTGGGGCATGACTCCCAGGGGTATAAATCTCCCTGGCAATGTGGTACATATGGGATTGAGAAAGACTTCTTGACAAAAAAGGGGAATAGAAATAAAATAATATAAAATAGAGTTTCAGTGGCTGAGAGATTTCAAATAGAGTTAAGAGATCATTCTGTAGATTATTCTTTCGCAGTATATAGATATCTTTTTCCATTTTTGAGGTATTGGAGTAGCTAGGTGGAAATGCCTGAAACCATTGAATTGTAATCCAATAGCCTTGATTCTTGAAGATAATTGAATTACCATAGAGTTTATAAGGTGTGACCATGTCACTGTGAAAGCCTTGTGACTGACAACCCCTTTATCCAGTATATGGACAGATGGGTAAGCAAAAAAAAAAAAAGACAATAAATAAATAAATTAATATTGGGGGAGGGGTGTATGGGATGTGTTTAATGTTTTTTTTCTTTCAATTTTGCTTTTTTTTGAGTAATGAAAATGTTCAAAAATTAATTTTGCTGATGAATGCCTAGCTATATGATGATACTGTGAACCACTGATTGTGCAATTTGTATGATTACATGGTATGTGAATATGTAATATATGTCAATAAAATTGCATTAAAAGTAATCCTATATGGGCAGTGCAATGGTGGCTCAGTGGCAGAATTCTCGCTGGAGACTCAGGTTTGATTCCTGGTGCCTTCCCATGTTAAAAAACAAAAAGTAATCCTGTATGACAGTTCTTAACCAGCTAATTTAATGTGTACATTTGCTGCAATCAGTTGTGAAATATGCACACATTTTAGTTCATATTAATTTCTACAATGATGTTTCTTTTTCTCTCTTTTCATGCTCCCTTTTGAATCTATTAAATATATATTCTCATTGAATAAATCCTTAATTCTTGAGACATCATCATCATCAGTGGGTTTGTATGCAACACCTCTTTCTTGTATTATGTGGATATTTATATATTATACTTTTATCTTTATACACATTGGGTTTTCCTTATTTTAGGCTCAGATTAACCCAAATTCCTACGAAGCTTTTTGGTTTGAATGAGTTCTTACAAAATATGGGTTGTTGTTAAGCTATATAACACCACCCTTCTTACCCTTTTTTTTCTCCTTGGCACTATCACTTTGAAGTTTGCCTGGTTGCTCATCTACCCCTAGTGTGCCTCTTTGTGCCTCCTAAGATTTGGTTCATGGTGTACATTCACCACATTTTAACTCTGTGTTCTTCAAATATAATGCTACCACAAAAAAATAAAAGCTGCAGTGATGCCTATTCACCTGGTCCCTGGAAATCTTCCATTTTCCCTTCATCCATTCTCCTGCACTGCTCACCGTAACCTACCTCAGAAGACTTCCCTGCATTGATACATCCAGGTATTCCTTCGCTATCTTGCATCTGGTAGGGTTTGGCTAACAATGAGACTAGGGAGGACAATGATGGCAGAGAGGAGAGGGATTTAGGTTATTCATTATTTTGTAGGGTCATCTGTGGCTGACTTTCTTGCATGAACCAAAAATTTCAACTTTTCTCAAGGCAGCCATCCCCAAAAGCTTTTTTCCTTTAGGGTTCTAGTAATTGTTCCCTCTGCTCATCCCTTTGGGCCTAGTGGTAGTGCAATATACTGCACTCTCTGTTTAGGTTTTCCTACATTATCCTCACAGTATCTCCTTCAGACTATCTTATTATGCTGAGATCTTCACTGATTTATGCACTTACAGATTTGTAAAGTATGGTGTTAAATAGCTTATTCTTGCTCTTAAGAAACTTATTCCTGCAAAGGAGAAGCTGAGCCGACTTTTACTGTGGCATTATTAATTTTTTAACTCATCAAAATCTAAAGCTAAGGATTGGAGCCAAGATGGCGGCTTAGTAAGGTGTGTGCATCTTAGTTCTTCCTCCAGAACAACTACTAAATAACCAGAAACAGTACAGAACAGCTCCTGGAGCCACGACAGAGACTGGACACACAGCACACCCCAGTCTGGACTGGCTAGACCGACTGCGAGACTCTGCTGCAGTGAGATTCCCGAGCGGCAAGCACTTCCCCGGGCCACAGCGTCTGGCGGCCAGAGCCCCTCCCTCCCTCTTTCCTGGGCCAGCTGAGAGTCTCGGAGAGGCAAGTTTCCCAAGCCATGGTGGCCGGCGTCCCTCTTTCTCAGGCGGCTTCCCGGACCGGCTACGAGTCTCGGGTCAGTGAGCTCCCCAAGCCGCGGCAGCCAGTGACTGGCGCCAATCCCCCGTGGGTGGCTTCCTGGTCCAGCGATGGGTCTCGGATCAGCGAGATCACCAAACCGTGGCGGCCGGTGCCCCTCCCCCACAGGCGGCTACCCGGAGGGAAAGGAAAGAGTCTCCAACAGTAGCAGGGACTGAGTCCAACCAAACACCAATAGTGGCATTAATAAACAAATTCTGACTACTAAAAATAGGCCCCCAGCTCAGGCGAAACTGATCAAGGTGGAAGTCGCCTATTGGGCTAACTGAGAAAGAGGAAAGGGGGCAAAACAGAGCTTTGTGTGGCTGTTTCTGTGGAGGCTTGGTGCCTCTGGGCTCAGCGCCAGGATTACACAGGTTGCAACTGCCCCAAACACAGAAACAGGCTGCTTTCAGGGCTCTCTACCACCTGAACCTTCCCCACGGGAGGGATGAAATGCATCTCAGGTGGAATCCCTCTCTCAAGGAATTCAGATCCCAGGACTTTGCAATTGGAAGCCATAAAAATCAGCCTACAACCTTTCCTCTGTCTCCACCATGCACACAGCAGGGAGAGCCTTCCAAAGTTAAAAGAGCCACAACATCTTTTGCTGGTGGGACCCGCAGACAGACAAGCACCAGATACTGGGCAGGATAAGAAAAACAGAGCCCAGAGACTTCACAGGAAAGTCTTTCAACCTGCTGGGTCTCACACTCAGGGACATCTGATTAAATGTCCAGACGCCAGTAAAAAATAACAAATCACACCAGGAAAATTGAAGATATGACCCAGTCAAAGGAACAAACCAATAGTTCAAATGAGATACAGGAGCTGAGACAACTAATTCTGAATATACGAACAGAAATGGAAAACCTCTTCAAAAACCAAATCAATAAATTGAGGGAGGAAATGAAGAAGGCAAGGGATGAACAAAAAGAAGAAATGGAAAGTCTGAAAAAACAAATCACAGAACTTATGGGAATGAAACATACAATAGAAGAGATGAAAAAAACAATGGAAACCTACAATGGTAGATTTCAAGAGACAGAGGTTAGAAATAGTGAATTGGAGGATGGAACATCTGAAATCCAAAAAGAAACAGAAACTATCGGGAAAAGAATGGAAAAATTTGAACAGGGTATCAGGGAACTCAAGGACAATATGAACCGCACAAATATACGTGTTGTGGGTGTCCCAGAAGGAGAAGAGAAGGGAAAAGGAGGAGAAAAACTAATGGAAGAAATTATCACTGAAAATTTCCCAACTCTTATGAAAGACCTAAAATTACAGATCCAAGAAGTGCAGCGCACCCCAAAGAGATTAGACCCAAATAGGCGTTCTCCAAGACACTCACTAGTTAGAATGTCAGAGGTCAAAGAGAAAGAGAGGATCTTGAAAGCAGCAAGAGAAAAACAATCCATTACATACAAGGGAAACCCAATAAGACTTTGTGTAGATTTCTCAGCAGAAACCATGGAAGCTAGAAGACAGTGGGATGATATATTTAAAATACTAAAAGAGAAAAACTGCCAACCAAGACTCCTATATCCAGCAAAATTATCCTTCAAAAATGAGGGAGAAATTAAAACATTCTCAGACAAAAAGTCACTGAAAGAATTTGTGACCAAGAGACCAGCTCTGCAAGAAATACTAAAGGGAGCACTAGAGTCAGATACAAAAAGACAGAAGAGAGAGATATGGAAAAGAGTGTAGAAAGAAGGAAAATCAGATATGATATATATAATACAAAAGGCAAAATGTTAGAGGAAAATATTATCCAAACAGTAATAACACTAAATGTTAATGGACTGAATTCCCCAATCAAAAGACATAGACTGGCAGAATGGATTAAAAAACAGGATCCTTCTATATGCTGTCTACAGGAAACACATCTTAGACCCAAAGATAAACATAGGTTGAAAGTGAAAGGTTGGGAAAAGATATTTCATGCAAATAACAACCAGAAAAGAGCAGGAGTGGCTATACTAATATCCAACAAATTAGACTTCAAATGTAAAACAGTTAAAAGAGACAAAGAAGGACACTATATACTAATAAAAGGAACAATTAAACAAGAAGACATAACAATCATAAATATTTACGCACCGAATCAGAATGCCCCAAAATACGTGAGGAATATACTGCAAACACTGAAAAGGGAAATAGACTCATATACCATAATAGTTGGAGACTTCAACTCACCACTCTCATCAAGGGACAGAACATCTAGACAGAGGATCAACAAAGAAATAGAGAATCTGAATATTACTATAAATGAACTAGACTTAATAGACATTTAAAGGACATTACATCCCACAACAGCAGGATACACCTTTTTCTCAAGTGCTCATGGATCATTCTCAAAGATAGACCATATGCTGGGTCACAAAGCAAGTCTTAACAAATTTAAAAAGATTGAAATCTTACACAACACTTTCTCGGACCATAAAGGAATGATGTTGGAAATCAATAATAGGCAGAGTGCCAGAAAATTCACAAATACGTGGAGGCTCAACAACACACTCCTAAACAACGACTGGGTCAAAGAAGAAATTGCTAGAGAAATTAGCAAATACCTCGAGGCGAATGAAAATGAAAACACAACATATCAAAACTTATGGGACGCAGCAAAGGCAGTGCTAAGAGGGAAATTTATTGCTCTAAATGCCTATATCAGAAAAGAAGAAAAGGCAAAAATTCAGGAATTAACTATCCATTTGGAAGAACTGGAGAAAGAACAGCAAGCTAACCCCAAAGCAAGCAAAAGGAAAGAAATAACAAAGATTAGAGCACAAATAAATGAAATTGAAAACATGAAAACAATAGAGAAAATCAATAAGGCCAGAAGTTGGTTCTATGAGAAAATCAATAAGATTGATGGGCCCTTACAAGATTGACAAAAAGAAGAAGAGAGAGGATGCAAATAAATAAGATCAGAAATGGAAGAGGAGACATAACTACTGACCTCACAGAAATAAAGGAGGTAATAACAGGATACTATGAACAACTTTACGCTAATAAATACAACAATTTAGAGGAAATGGACGGGTTCCTGGAAAGACATGAACAACCAACTTTGACTCAAGAAGACATAGATGACCTCAACAAACCAATCACAAGTAAAGAAATTGAATTAGTCATTCAAAAGCTTCCTAAAAAGAAAAGTCCAGGACCAGATGGCTTCACATGTGAATTCTACCAAACGTTCCAGAAAGAATTAGTACCAATTCTCTTCAAACTCTTCAAAAAAATCGAAGTGGAGGAAAAACTACCTAATTCATTCTATGAAGCCAACATCACCCTCATACCAAAACCAGGCAAAGATATTACAAAAAAAGAAAACTACAGACCAATCTCTCTAATGAATACAGATGCAAAAATCCTCAATAAAATTCTAGCAAATCGTATCCAACAACACATTAAAAGAATTATACATCATGACCAAGTAGGATTCATCCCAGGTATGCAAGGATGGTTCAACATAAGAAAATCAATTAATGTAATACACCATATCAACAAATCAAAGCAGAAAAATCACATGATCATCTCAATTGATGCAGAGAAGGCATTCGACAAGATTCAACATCCTTTCCTGTTGAAAACACTTCAAAAGATAGGAATACAAGGGAACTTCCTTAAAATGATAGAGGGAATATATGAAAAACCCACAGCTAATATCATCCTCAATGGGGAAAAATTGAAAACTTTCCCCCTAAGATCAGGAACAAGACAAGGATGTCCACTATCACCACTATTATTCAACATTGTGTTGGAGGTTCTAGCCAGAGCAATTAGACAAGAAAAAGAAATACAAGGCATCAAAATTGGAAAGGAAGAAGTAAAACTATCACTGTTTGCAGATGATATGATACTATACCTTGAAAACCCTGAAAAATCCACAGCAAAACTACTATAGCTAATAAATGAGTACAGCAAAGTAGCAGGTTACAAGATCAACATTCAAAAATCTGTAGTGTTTCTATACACTAGCAATGAACAAGCGGAGGGGGAAATCAAGAAACGAATTCCATTTACAATTGCACCTAAAAGAATAAAATACTTAGAAATAAATTTAACTTAAGAGACAAAAGACCTATACAAAAAAAAAAAAACTACAAAAAACTGCTAAAAGAAATCACAGAAGACCTAAATAGATGGAAGGGCATACCGTGTTCATGGATTGGAAGACTAAATATAGTTAAGATGTCAATCCTACCTAAATTGATTTACAGATTCAATGCAATACCAATCAAAATCCCAACAACTTATTTTTCAGAAATAGAAAAACCAATAAGCAAATTTATCTGGAAGGGCAGGGTGCCCCGAATTGCTAAAAACATCTTGAGGAAAAAAAACGAAGCTGGAGGTCTCGCGCTGCCTGACTTTAAGGCATATTATGAAGCCACAGTGGTCAAAACAGCATGGTATTGGCATAAAGATAGATATATCGACCAATGGAATCGAATAGAGTGCTCAGATATAGACCCTCTCATCTATGGACATTTGATCTTTGATAAGGCAGTCAAGCCAACTCACCTGGGACAGAGCAGTCTCTTCAATAAATGGTGCCTAGAGAACTGGATATCCATATGCAAAAGAATGAAAGAAGACCCATCTCTCACACCCTATACAAAAGTTAACTCAAAATGGATCAAAGGTCTAAACATTAGGTCTAAGACCATAAAACAGAGGAAAATGTTGGGAGATATCTTATGGATCTTACAACTGGAGGCGGTTTGATGGACCTTAAACCTAAAGCAAGAGCACTGAAGAAGGAAATAAATAAATGGGAACTCCTCAAAATTAAACACTTTTGTGCATCAAAGAACTTCATCAAGAAAGTAGAAAGACAGCCTTCACAATGGGAGACAATATTTGGAAATGATATATCAGATAAAGGTCTAGTATCCAGAATTTATAAAGAGATTGTTCATCTCAACAACAAAAAGACAGCCAACCCAATTACAAAATGGGAAAAAGACTTGAACAGACACCTCTCAGAAGAGGAAATACGGATGGCCAAGAGGCACATGAAGAGATGCTCAATGTCCCTGGCCATTAGAGAAATGCAAATCAAAACCACAATGAGATATCATCTCACACCCACCAGAATGGCAATTATCAACAAAACAGAAAATGACAAGTGCTGGGGAGGATGCGGAGAAAGAGGCACACTTATCCACTGTTGGTGGGAATGTCAAAGGGTGCAACCACTGTGGAAGGCAGTTTGGCGGTTCCTCAAAAAGCTGAATATAGAATTGCCATACGACCCAGCAATACCATTGCTAGGTATCTACTCAAAAGACTTAAGGGCAAAGACACAAACGGACATTTGCACACCAATGTTTATAGCAGCATTATTTACAATTGCAAAGAGATGGAAACAGCCAAAATCTCCATCAACAGAAGAGTGGCTAAACAAACTGTGGTATATACATACGATGGAATATTATGCAGCTTTAAGACAAGATAAACTTATGAACCATGTAATAACATGGATGGACCTAGAGAATATTATGCTGAGTGAGTCTAGCCAAAAACTAAAGGACAAATACTGTATGGTCCCACTGATGTGAACGGACATTCGAGAATAAACTTGAAATATGTCATTGGTAACAGAGTTCAGCAGGAGTTAGAAACAGGGTAAGACAATGGGTAATTGAAGCTGAAGGGATACAGACTGTGCAACAGGACTAGATACAAAAACTCAAAAATGGACAGCACAATAATACCTAATTGTAAAGTAATCATGTTAAAACACTGAATGAAGCTGCATCTGAGCTATAGGTTTTTGTTTTGTTTTGTTTTGTTTCGTTTTGATTTTACTATTATTACTTTTATTTTTTTCTCTATATTAACATTCTATATCTTTTTCGGTTATGTTGCTAGTTCTTCTAAACCAATGCAAATGTACTAAGAAATGATGATCATGCATCTATGTGATGATGTTAAGAATTAATGATTGCATGTGTAGAATGGTATGATCTCTAAATGTTGGGTTAATTTCTTTTTTTCCGTTAATTAAAAAAAAAAAAAAGAGAAGGGATAATTGGAGATGAAGGGATACAGACTGTACAACGGGACTGGATATAAAAACTCAGAAATGGACAGCACAATACTACCCAATTGTAATGCAATTATGTTAAAACACTGAATGAAGCTGCATGTGAGGTATAGGTTTTTTGTTAAAAAAAAAAAAAAATTAATGAGTAAAAGTAGTACTCCTTAGTTGTGCAGTGAGGATAGGATTTAACAAATGAATATGAATGCTCAATCATTAAATTGATATCTCTTTTAACCTCCAGTATCTTAGAGCAGCTGCAAGTAAAAACTTAAATTTGTGGGATTGTAGCCCATGTCAAACTCTGAAATATGTTCCACAACTAATTGTTGTGCTGTGCTCTGATAGTCATTGCTTTTTTGTGTACATGTCATTTTTCACAGAAAGAAAGAAAAAAAGTCAATTGTGGTGATAAAAAAAAATATTTAAGCTTTCTAGCTTCCTATATTCTGGAGCAGCTAGGAGAAAAAATCTGAGAGGATTGTATGGTAGCCCATGACAAACTCTGGGATCTGTCCTGTAACTACTTTTGAGGAGTGCTTTGAAAACTATTGGTTTTTTCTTTCTTTGGTTAAATGTTTAAAAAAAAAAAGATAAGAAAGCTAGTGATTGTGGAATTGATAAATAACTTTGCATTAGGTGGGATAATTCTCTAACAAACATTTCATTTTGACAAAAAAATCCATGGAACTGTAGTACACAACAAACACTAAGTTAAGCCATAGACTAAGTTAATAGTATAGTTATAAAAACGTGCTATCATCGATTTTTTTTGCTATTATCAATTTTATGATATGTTCCATATCCCTGCAAGGTGTTAATAATCAGATGGTTTATGTTGGAATTCTGTATTTTATACATGATTATTCTGTAAATCCGGAACATCTTTAATGAAGAAGAAAAAAATTTTAATGCTTTCATCAGAAGGTATCAGAAGTACATGGACTACAATTTTTCTGCCTTATCCCACAGTTCTCATAATGCAAGGATGCTCAGAACTATAGTATGAAGAGATTTATAAGGATATCTGATTGCTCCATAGGATATTTTGGAAAAGTAGCTGCTGAGATCCTGTCTTCTATTAGCAATCATTAATGGAGACATCCTTGCCTTTCTCTTTCTCTCATATATGTGTGTATGTAAAAGCCTTAATTATCTATAAACTGTAAATTATTCCATAAATCATCATTAATAATTAAATGTATTTCATCAACAAAGGATTATAATGTGTCATTAACAGAAGAAGGATTAACACATCCATTTGTACCCAAAGTCTAGAAGAAGAAGTTGTATTAAATGTGGTTCTGTTCTTGAAAAAAAAAAGTAGTACTCCTTAGAAAGTCATATTTTCATGGAACAATCATATAATTAAATGCTTTTGGAAAGACTTATCAAATTTTGTTTATAGGTTTTGAAGTAGTGTAAGGTTAAAATATATTTTATAAAACTTTAAAAATATTCTTTTTTTAACCTTAAAAAATTGGTTGATGGATTTGGATAACAACAAAACAGTATCTTAAAAGTGAAAACTTTTTATAACTCTGATATTTACTGTCAAAGATCTTCCAGGATATTTTGGGTGAGACAAATATGTAAGTAGCTCAGAAAAGTATGTTTTCTCATGCATATAAAACAGCCAGATGTTTTCTTCTTGAGAAAAAGTTATCTTTTTTTTTTGGAATATGTTTACTCTCCACCCTAAATATCACTAATTGTGCAATAACAATTGTTTTTTGGTAGCAACTTTAATCTTTTCCCAAATCATCTATAAATGTAGGCTTCTACAAAAGTACGGTTTATAAAGGCTGATTTTAAAAAGCTCTAGTTCAAAGAAAACCATATTACTATATACATACACATCCACTGTCATAAAATTCAAAGAAACCCGTGAGAAAAAAGCTCAGCCTGTAAGAGCCTCTCTTCTCTGATCCTACATAACACTCATTTTACTTCCTATCCTGTGATTTTTTAATTAGGTATGAAAGTCTAAATTGGACAACCAACCCTACATATGTATACTTTTTTCTGTGCAATTTATAAATGAAATTTGTAGCAGTTATCAAGGAAAGAAAAAGAAAATAATCTTACAATGGATAATGGGGGTAGCCAGGAACCGAGTCAGCCATTCACTGAATTGCCTCCTAAAAGACATAGATCAAGCAGAAAGAATTAAAGAGAAGTCCAACATAAATGAAATGACTAAAAATGTAAGGGAAGTGAGGCAAATAGGAATCATTTCATTACAGCAAATATTTAGCACTCTGTTGTTAAAGTTATGAAAGAGAGATCATCTGAGAAGCAAATACCATATGTTCCATTGTGAGGGTTCAACTGTGATAATAGAAGTTACTTAAAGATAAACACCATGACTTATAACAGTTGTTTATATTAATACAATGTGAAGGAAACAAACTATGAGTCTTGCCTTCAGGAGTACAAACTCTAGTGAGAAAGGCAGAAAGTAAGAGACTAAAAAGGATTTGTCGTTTTCAAAAATCAAGGAAGCAAGAAGGGGTAGAAAAATGGATAAAGATAATATCATTCTTTCAAACATAGTATCAGCTATTTTTTTATGATGGGAATAGGGGAGTCTATTTTATTAAAATGAAAGGAATCATTTTTCTTAAGAGAATAAAACTCTTTGTGATCGTATATATGAGAAAGAGAGAGTGATGGTAGTAGTCAAAAATTATTGAAAAATAAAAAGATAAATAAATAAATGCATTGCAATTGTTAACACATCCAAATGATGATTTAGGATTCAAAATTCATTGTATTTCAGAATTACTTTAGAAAAAGCAGTCTAATTATAACAAACTTTTTGCATGAGCAAATATTTATTTTTCATGCAAGTATTTGTTAAATCTACAATAGCATTGCTTTTTTCATATATATAGGTCATTTCTGCAGAACACTATATTATACATACTGTGGAACCTATGTTTCAAAAAATGCTGATGATTAATTTATATGATTGCCAGAGTCACATGTTGGTAAAAACTTGGTTTGTATGGTTTGTGTTTGTTGTTTTTTGTTTTGTTTTGTTTTTGTTTTCTGTTCTTTATCTTTCCATAGTCCTAGGAATAATAGCGGTCTTTTGCAAACCTAGAATTGCAGAATTTCCCAAATTTTGGTATTCTCCCAAAAGACAGACTCTGTATAATTCAGTACAGATAGTACTTTACCAATAAATAAAATGCTATATTTGTTCTTTGTGCTTTTTCTAAAAAAAAATTGTGCCACCGCATTCTTCTCTAGATAGAATTTGTAAGTAGATTTAGCATGAGTTTTTGTATGTCGTATAAAATAGAATCAAAACCTTTCAAGTCTAATTTCTCCTTCAACTTCTAATCTTTAGAATGGGTCATTCAAGATTTCCACCACCACCACCCCAAACTCCTATACTACTATTTAAATCAGTAATTAGGATTCTTTGAATCCATTATCTGATCATCATTTTGCAAAGTTCTTAAGCCTCCTGAAAATGCTACTAAAAAGCCATATAGTTAATTTCTGCACAAGGACTGGCCACCAGTTTAATCTATTATAAATTGGTACTCTCATCATCCCAGACATGTAGAGAGCACACACAATGTGGTATCACTTATCAAGTCCACGTTTTTTGAAATGTACTAACTATCACCATTCAGGAAGCTGAGACTCTGCTGTCACGAGAAAGTAGTGTCAAATGAAGTTGGCATATTCAGAGGATTTATAGAAAAGTCAGCCTGTGTTAAGCAGTTATCTTTTTGAACTTGAGAACCTAACCCTGGGAATATTAATCTACGAAGTATTGGAATAGCTGTGATGGAGATTGATAAATCTACCCATCGAACAGGTAGCAGATATCTGAATATACCAAATCATATCATCTTGCATTGAATCCACTCCTCTCAAAAATGCTTCATGGACAGCAATTTACTGAGATCTGATCACAAAGCAAGCATTATTGAACAAGTGTTAATGACGGTCCTCATCTACAAAATATGCAAAAAAAAATGTGTAGTACTTAGTACAAGGAAGTCACTATTTTTTCTTTATAGATAGGATTCTTGTTCTGAATCATAAAGAAGACTCTCTTTTGGGTCATTTCCAATATTTAGTTTCCTGTAAAGCAACTTTAATAAGGACTTATTTACAATTACTTAAAGTAATTCTGGCAAAAGAATGGAAGACATGAACACAATAGTTGCACCCTAATTTCTGTATAGCTACAGTTTTGAGCAATTAAATATTGTACATGAAACGTGGAAAATGATTACTTGAAATTCAAGTCAAGTTAAAATTATTTAAGCAGACATGCCTGGCCATGTGTATTTTTTAGAGGTTTAGTATACAGACTTTAGAAGTGGAGAAGGAATTATTCAAAGATCAGGCTTAATATTGGATTCTGTTTACATTTTTAAAAAATGGGCTAAGGTTTAAATACCCTCTTGCCATTACCACCCTACTTCAAGAATTAAATCTGATCATTTTCATCCCAAAAGGAAAAATAAGAAACTTGCCACTATTATTTGACACATAATGCTTTTTAAATATTATGTCAATATTGGAATGAGGTGAAGAGATAAAATTAATATATAATCTTTACTTATTTCAATTATTGTGTCAGATATACACAGACTAGGACTTGAGAATCCAAAGTTTTTGTCTACTCTCAGTTATTAACTAGGAAAAAAGTTAGGACAGGAACATTGGTAAAGTGACAAAGGAAAGACTTCCGAAGTTCTCTCCTTCATAAAAGCAATGAAGAAACTGGCAAAAACAAACAACAAACATCAGAATGAAACTTTCAGAAACTAGAAATTAACCAAAAGTTTGCAGCAATTTCAGCATGTTCATTTAAGAAAAATGGCCAAATCTTGGTAAAAAGCAGTAATTTGTGATGTTTTTATGTACCTTAATCTCATTCTAGTTAGTCTTGCAGACCAATGCCCCACAATCACAGTGAAATCCAGCATCCTAGCAGCCACTGGAGAGGGAAGACTGAAATTGTAGCTTCATCAGAGACCCTCCCAGAAAATTATCCCTATTTGACTTGTCTGCTTGTTTCTTGGAAGACCTTACTTGCAAGTTTGCTCTTATTTCACCTTACTCAGAGCTCATTCCATGCAAAAACCTTTTTCCTTGGAGGCATTTATCAAAAACAACTACAGGCAATTTTTTTTTTAACTTGATGCCTGTGATGAGGCTAGCAATTGGGGCAATAATATTCTAATGAAAAGACTGAAAGGAAAAGGTGAGAGCTGAGATATCCACAGGAACTTTGAAAGACTCCAGAGTATTCATTGGAATCTACGGGGCCAAGTGCATGCATTAGGTTCTGTGCAGGAAATGAAAGCTAAGACTGTGTTGTCAATTCCTGGCTAAATATCCAAGGGAAGCCCCAACAAACACACAGAGACCCTCAGCAAATACTAGGGAACTTGATGATTTTGGATGTATAAGAAAATATGTATCCAACCATTAGTTGATGACTTGGCTAACTTATCAGAGGCCTTAGTGGTCACACATGACAATTAATATAGACTTTACAGATTAATTCAGAAATGTCACTAGAAAAAAAACAACTATAATCAGCATCAACAATATCAAATGCTAGGGAGGGGGAGGAAATTGATTTCCAAAGTAGCCTCTTTATATCATTTAAAATATCCAGTTTACAACTAAACATTTTGAGACATTCAAAGAAACAAGAAAATTTGGTACACATATAAGAGAAAAAAAAAAAAAAAAAAACTGCCAAACAAACTGTCCCTAGGGCAACGCAGACATTGAACTCGCTAAACAAATACTTTACCAGTTATTTTGAGTATGTTCAAAGAAATAAAGAAAACCATGTCTAAAGAACTAAAGGAAAGTATGAGGATGTTTTGCCATATTCAGAATATTAATTTTAGGAAGCGCCAAATAAAAAATCTAGAGTTGAAGCAGACAGAAAGAGTAATGAACAAGTCAATGGAGAGACGCAAGAAAAGGTTGGTGGAGCAGGCAGGAGTGAAAAACAAAAGGTCAATTGAGATTATCCAGTCTGAGGAGCAGAACATAAAACAACAAAGAAAGATGAAGAGCGTCTCAGAGACAATGGGATATCATCAAGTGCACTAACATAAACTTAATGGGAGTCCAGAACAAAAGGAGAGAGAGAAGGGAGAAGAAAGAATACTTTAAGAAATAATAGTTGGAAGCATTCTACATTTGATTAAAATAGAACATAAACCTACACATCCAAGAAGTCAAGGAAATCTGAGTATAATAAACTCATACAGCCCACACCTAAGCACATTGCTATCAAACTGTTCAAAGACCAAGATAAAGAGAGGATGGTAAAAACAGCAAAAGGAAGAGAATCATGTACCAATGAGTCTCAAGAAATAAACAATAAAAATAGCTTAAGTTCGTGTTTATTGGGAGAATTCAAAGGAATCTATAGAATTCAAGGGCACATTGTGTAATCTGGTTTTACAAAGAACAGGAACAAGAAATTAGAAAAACAAGATGCCCTTTTTATCTTTCCAGGGTTATATGACATTCTCTGCTCTTTTTGCAAGGCTCCTCTATTTTTCCTCTCTCTGCACATCAGTTTTCCCTCCAGAGCAGATTAAATGTGTATCATTCTCTTGGGCTATGGTATCAATTGTTGTTTACCCTAATTTTGCATATTTTTCTGGATCCAGACCCTGAATACCCTGCTTAGATTCCCTGAGTCGTCGTTTAAATTTCATGGGAGAAAAAAATCCCATTGACCTCACTTGGATCATGTTTTTATCTGCTATAAATCGATGTTAGCCTGGATGGTGGCTTTAAGTTAGTGAGCATACTTTTAAGGTTGCCAGCAGGTAAATTTTCTGAGAAGTAGGAGAGAGAACTACAATGACTGACTTCTCTTCTCCAACTTCTATAGTTTTATGTCTTTTATAATCTTACACTGCCAGAGTAACTTACACTACTAGTTATCTTTTTAAGTAGGCTGTATGCTACCTATTGATTCTGTTTCTCTGTTTTTCAATTAAAGGACCAAACCTAGGAAAGAGAGCTAAAGATAGAAAAATATGTGCCAACTCCTTTTTCTTCCAAACATTTTCTAAAGATAGCAATAAACCAGACTCCAAAGATATTGGGTATAATCAGTTTCTTTTCAGCTTTCCAAGAATAGTAAAATCTTATGGAGGTGAAAAATACATTAAAATAGCAGCCAAATTAAAACCTCTGCCATAATCACTATTCTCTAAAACAGCAATCTGGACTCATTTAGGAAGGGTATGTTCAATGAAAGAGTTTATTTTGCTTTCCCAGCTGGATTGTAACTTGTCCGAGGATAAGAAACATACAATTCCTTATATTTTACTTATATTCATTATATTGCACTTTTGAAGATTAAGAAACAGTATTTACCTGGTATCTAAGAAATAAGAAAAACAATCAGATACACATTGATACACTGTATTACTCACTTCTCAGAGGTACATTACACACAACACATTATTTTTCCATGTCTTTTTTTATCCTTACTCCACTTGAGAAGAAAAGGTGCTGCTATCCTGATAAATCAAATAGAACACAATAGCATCTTCTTGTTCTTTTTTTCTTCACTTTTCTAAACAAAACCAAGGTTACTTCTAATGTCATTCCTTCCTTGGCATATATTTTCCTGTCATTTTTTTTTTCTGTAATACAAAAAAAAGATATTTCAGTGGCTTCAAGAAAAGCTATATTTACATCATGGGGTGAGGGGGGGTGAATTGAGAGACATTATATCTTAGTTGAAACAAACTGCATGCGTGTAATTATTTTCATGTTTTCTTATGCACTGTAGGACGGTAAAACTGTTAAGTATATCAGGCATTTAAATACTTGTTTCTGACTTATTTTGCTATTTAAGGATACAGAGGTCTGATGAAGCTAGAATCTGAACCAGGTTATTTATTCCTTAGGTTTTACATTTTACGTTGCTTGGTTTTGTTTTGTTTTTCAGCATCAAGAACTCTTAACAGGAAAGAACCAATGCAGAATACACTGATGTTTCTGTGTTGGTCACCTGTGGTGACAATCATCTCAAAATTTTAAGTTAGGACTTCTCAACTTTTAAATTTCAAAATTGTAGGACTATCTGTCTGTAAGATAAACTATTATATATGGTTTTCTAGCTGGTTACATGTGTCATATTTTCGTTCATCCAGTTCTTATGCTCTATGAACCAAATAGAACACCTTCTCTAGTTTTCATAGGCTCTGCTGAGTAATTAAGAAAGGCAAGAACATGAAAAATATACATCAACATTTATTCTGTGTTATGATTTTGGAATTGCTTTCATAACCACTTAATATTAATTACCCGGTAGAAAGAGCTAACTAAAATAGGCATTACATATGCAAAAACATGACTTGCTATCATTCTCAAAGCATGACCTGGCTTCATTCTTATGACCAATGAAAATGGCCTTACCTTATGAACCCATTTAGCTTACCTTGATCCTTATAATGTACAAGAAACACGTTCATCATTGATAGCTATTTTGTTATGCATTGGACTTTTTATGAAATAGTGGGATAAAGCTCTCCTTGTTCTATTAGTGTGATGGCATGGCATTACAAATGACATGTTTGTTTTCTAGTAAAATATAAATGATACCAGAGAAAGCAATTTATTCTAAAGCCATAGTATAAAGCCCTAAATTTTCAAAGAACTGATGTAATCAAGTTGATAAACCATGAACCAGGCTTATTTAAATGAGTTGTCTTTTGGCATACGGGGAGAATTATTTTCTGTTATGAAAATCAAACAAGCTGTTAGTGAATCATAGAAGACAAACACAGAAAATTGCCTTGTGAAATCACATTTCAGGAGGATCCATTGCCCATAGTAATGATAAAAGAACAACTGGGATATCAGAAAGAGAAGCATCTATCTTAATAACAGGAAAGGCAGAAATGTCTTCCTGATACTGTTCTAAAAAATTAAACGAAATATTAATCATGCCAAAAACATAAATGTTTGAATAACTAAAATATTTTATACATAGTGCTTACAGAAACCCACAAAATTAAAACTGCTTCCAGTAGTAATGGTAGATTAGATACTCTGACTAAACCACTCATTGGAAACAAAAATGCTGGATGAAATATTTTTTTCTACTCTTTTAAAATATATTAATGAACAGGCAAATGCATTGAGAAATACAAAGGGGCTAAAAAGAAAGTAGAATGTAGATTTCAGAGAACTAAGCAGAGCACTGCAGCTTACATATTGAGAGACTTTCTGAGCCAAGAGAAATTCAGAATCAGTTTTCATAGACTTTAAGGAAATGAATGCCTGGAGAAAAGCCCAAGGAACATCCAAAATAAAGAGTCCACTTAGGAAGGCTCCAAGATATTTCTGGAAACTCAAAAGTCTACATCTTCAGCAAAAAGATGAATTAGAAATAAATACGGACCCCCAAATATCATTCTGAACGATTATTAAAAATTTTCCCAAGTGAGAAATTAAAGTTGACCATGAGCTGGTCTTCTCTAGTAATCTGTAAACAAAGGTGCTCCTTCCATCAATTTTTAATAAAAATTAAAAGTAGTTTTTATTAACTAAAATAAAATTTAATTAAAAATAAAAGTGTCATTCACAAAGGTTCAAGTAAAGAATTTAATTTAAAGTGGCAATGTATTAGAAGTAACTAAAACCACCGAAAAAAAAAAAAATGTAAATCAGCCCAGGAGGAGAAACATTCATATTATGCCATGAATTAATACATATATAAGTTCAAGACACACAGACACACAGTCAAAAATCGCAAAACATACAGGGAAACAAGACACCAGCAGGGACAACAGTATCAGGTCTGGGAAGACTTGAATAATCAGATATAAAAGAGAACAAAATTGTGATTCAAAGATTTAAACAAAAAATAATAACAATGAAATAAAGCAAATAAATAAATTTTTAAATGTATGCAAATAAAATTCTAGAAATAAAAAATATTATAATAGACATTAAAAGATCAGTGAAAGAGTATGATAGCATATTAGAACAGGTGATGGCAGAAATAGTAAATCAATATAGATCTGAAAAACAAATGTAGTACAGAAGGACAACGAGATAGAATACGAAAATTAGACTTTGTAAGACATAGAGAGCATATCAAAGGCCACCTTACATTCTACCGAGGTGGCAAAAAGAGAGAAAGAGAACAGAGCAGAGAAAATTTTAAGAATAATGTCTGAGAACTTTCCAGAAAATTTGAAAATCAGCAATACACAGGTTCAGGGATACCAATGCATGACAAAACAAGATAAATGAAAAGAAATCCATATCCTCTCACACTATAGTGAGACTTCAGAACCCAGAAACAAGATCTTAAAACAGCCCAACAGGAAACAAGAAAGCTTCAAGGGAAAGATCATTAAACTGACAGATACGAACAGCAACAACAGACAAAACACAGTGAAACAATATATTCAATCAGCTGAAAAAAAATAATCATTGACTTCAAATTACATATCTATCAAGAAAGAGGGGAAATTGAAAACAGTTTATATAACAGCAGAAGCCCCAGTAGCACCTTCCTAAAAAATTTCTAAAGGGCTGTATTTCAGGCAGAAGAAAAGTGATCTAAACATTTGAGTCACAAGATATAACAAAATGAAAATATAATGCTAATTATGTTGATACAACTGAAAAAATCTTAGATCTATAAAATATTAATAATTCTATTGTGATGAGTCAAAAAAATACAAGAGACACAATAAGGTACGAGGCAAAAAATAATATATAAATCCAGAGGGGTCATAACAAAGGAACATTTTCAAATTCTTGGAGACTTTGGGAGACTAAAGATATTAATTAGCTTTAGATTTTTTTTTATTAATTAAAAAAAATTAACTAACACAACATTTAGAAGTCATTCCATTCTACATATACAATCAGTAATTCTTAATATCATCACATAGATGCATAGTCATCATTTCTTAGTAGATTTACAACAATTCAGAAAAAGAAATAGAAAGACATCAGAAAAAGAAATAAAACGATAATAGAGAGAAAAAAATAAAAATAAAAAAAATAATAAAAAAAAACCTATAGCTCAGATGCTATACCATTGCTAGGTATCTACTCAAAAGACTTAAGGGCAAAGACACAAACGGACATTTGCACACCAATGTTTATAGCAGCATTATTTACAATTGCAAAGAGATGGAAACAGCCAAAATCTCCATCAACAGAAGAGTGGCTAAACAAACTGTGGTATATACATACGATGGAATATTATGCAGCTTTAAGACAAGATAAACTTATGAACCATGTAATAACATGGATGGACCTAGAGAATATTATGCTGAGTGAGTCTAGCCAAAAACTAAAGGACAAATACTGTATGGTCCCACTGATGTGAACGGACATTCGAGAATAAACTTGAAATATGTCATTGGTAACAGAGTTCAGCAGGAGTTAGAAACAGGGTAAGACAATGGGTAATTGAAGCTGAAGGGATACAGACTGTGCAACAGGACTAGATACAAAAACTCAAAAATGGACAGCACAATAATACCTAATTGTAAAGTAATCATGTTAAAACACTGAATGAAGCTGCATCTGAGCTATAGGTTTTTGTTTTGTTTTGTTTTGTTTCGTTTTGATTTTACTATTATTACTTTTATTTTTTTCTCTATATTAACATTCTATATCTTTTTCGGTTATGTTGCTAGTTCTTCTAAACCAATGCAAATGTACTAAGAAATGATGATCATGCATCTATGTGATGATGTTAAGAATTAATGATTGCATGTGTAGAATGGTATGATCTCTAAATGTTGGGTTAATTTCTTTTTTTCCGTTAATTAAAAAAAAAAAAAAGAGAAGGGATAATTGGAGATGAAGGGATACAGACTGTACAACGGGACTGGATATAAAAACTCAGAAATGGACAGCACAATACTACCCAATTGTAATGCAATTATGTTAAAACACTGAATGAAGCTGCATGTGAGGTATAGGTTTTTTGTTAAAAAAAAAAAAAAATTAATGAGTAAAAGTAGTACTCCTTAGTTGTGCAGTGAGGATAGGATTTAACAAATGAATATGAATGCTCAATCATTAAATTGATATCTCTTTTAACCTCCAGTATCTTAGAGCAGCTGCAAGTAAAAACTTAAATTTGTGGGATTGTAGCCCATGTCAAACTCTGAAATATGTTCCACAACTAATTGTTGTGCTGTGCTCTGATAGTCATTGCTTTTTTGTGTACATGTCATTTTTCACAGAAAGAAAGAAAAAAAGTCAATTGTGGTGATAAAAAAAAATATTTAAGCTTTCTAGCTTCCTATATTCTGGAGCAGCTAGGAGAAAAAATCTGAGAGGATTGTATGGTAGCCCATGACAAACTCTGGGATCTGTCCTGTAACTACTTTTGAGGAGTGCTTTGAAAACTATTGGTTTTTTCTTTCTTTGGTTAAATGTTTAAAAAAAAAAAGATAAGAAAGCTAGTGATTGTGGAATTGATAAATAACTTTGCATTAGGTGGGATAATTCTCTAACAAACATTTCATTTTGACAAAAAAATCCATGGAACTGTAGTACACAACAAACACTAAGTTAAGCCATAGACTAAGTTAATAGTATAGTTATAAAAACGTGCTATCATCGATTTTTTTTGCTATTATCAATTTTATGATATGTTCCATATCCCTGCAAGGTGTTAATAATCAGATGGTTTATGTTGGAATTCTGTATTTTATACATGATTATTCTGTAAATCCGGAACATCTTTAATGAAGAAGAAAAAAATTTTAATGCTTTCATCAGAAGGTATCAGAAGTACATGGACTACAATTTTTCTGCCTTATCCCACAGTTCTCATAATGCAAGGATGCTCAGAACTATAGTATGAAGAGATTTATAAGGATATCTGATTGCTCCATAGGATATTTTGGAAAAGTAGCTGCTGAGATCCTGTCTTCTATTAGCAATCATTAATGGAGACATCCTTGCCTTTCTCTTTCTCTCATATATGTGTGTATGTAAAAGCCTTAATTATCTATAAACTGTAAATTATTCCATAAATCATCATTAATAATTAAATGTATTTCATCAACAAAGGATTATAATGTGTCATTAACAGAAGAAGGATTAACACATCCATTTGTACCCAAAGTCTAGAAGAAGAAGTTGTATTAAATGTGGTTCTGTTCTTGAAAAAAAAAAGTAGTACTCCTTAGAAAGTCATATTTTCATGGAACAATCATATAATTAAATGCTTTTGGAAAGACTTATCAAATTTTGTTTATAGGTTTTGAAGTAGTGTAAGGTTAAAATATATTTTATAAAACTTTAAAAATATTCTTTTTTAACCTTAAAAAATTGGTTGATGGATTTGGATAACAACAAAACAGTATCTTAAAAGTGAAAACTTTTTATAACTCTGATATTTACTGTCAAAGATCTTCCAGGATATTTTGGGTGAGACAAATATGTAAGTAGCTCAGAAAAGTATGTTTTCTCATGCATATAAAACAGCCAGATGTTTTCTTCTTGAGAAAAAGTTATCTTTTTTTTTTGGAATATGTTTACTCTCCACCCTAAATATCACTAATTGTGCAATAACAATTGTTTTTTGGTAGCAACTTTAATCTTTTCCCAAATCATCTATAAATGTAGGCTTCTACAAAAGTACGGTTTATAAAGGCTGATTTTAAAAAGCTCTAGTTCAAAGAAAACCATATTACTATATACATACACATCCACTGTCATAAAATTCAAAGAAACCCGTGAGAAAAAAGCTCAGCCTGTAAGAGCCTCTCTTCTCTGATCCTACATAACACTCATTTTACTTCCTATCCTGTGATTTTTTAATTAGGTATGAAAGTCTAAATTGGACAACCAACCCTACATATGTATACTTTTTTCTGTGCAATTTATAAATGAAATTTGTAGCAGTTATCAAGGAAAGAAAAAGAAAATAATCTTACAATGGATAATGGGGGTAGCCAGGAACCGAGTCAGCCATTCACTGAATTGCCTCCTAAAAGACATAGATCAAGCAGAAAGAATTAAAGAGAAGTCCAACATAAATGAAATGACTAAAAATGTAAGGGAAGTGAGGCAAATAGGAATCATTTCATTACAGCAAATATTTAGCACTCTGTTGTTAAAGTTATGAAAGAGAGATCATCTGAGAAGCAAATACCATATGTTCCATTGTGAGGGTTCAACTGTGATAATAGAAGTTACTTAAAGATAAACACCATGACTTATAACAGTTGTTTATATTAATACAATGTGAAGGAAACAAACTATGAGTCTTGCCTTCAGGAGCACAAACTCTAGTGAGAAAGGCAGAAAGTAAGAGACTAAAAAGGATTTGTCGTTTTCAAAAATCAAGGAAGCAAGAAGGGGTAGAAAAATGGATAAAGATAATATCATTCTTTCAAACATAGTATCAGCTATTTTTTTATGATGGGAATAGGGGAGTCTATTTTATTAAAATGAAAGGAATCATTTTTCTTAAGAGAATAAAACTCTTTGTGATCGTATATATGAGAAAGAGAGAGTGATGGTAGTAGTCAAAAATTATTGAAAAATAAAAAGATAAATAAATAAATGCATTGCAATTGTTAACACATCCAAATGATGATTTAGGATTCAAAATTCATTGTATTTCAGAATTACTTTAGAAAAAGCAGTCTAATTATAACAAACTTTTTGCATGAGCAAATATTTATTTTTCATGCAAGTATTTGTTAAATCTACAATAGCATTGCTTTTTTCATATATATAGGTCATTTCTGCAGAACACTATATTATACATACTGTGGAACCTATGTTTCAAAAAATGCTGATGATTAATTTATATGATTGCCAGAGTCACATGTTGGTAAAAACTTGGTTTGTATGGTTTGTGTTTGTTGTTTTTTGTTTTGTTTTGTTTTTGTTTTCTGTTCTTTATCTTTCCATAGTCCTAGGAATAATAGCGGTCTTTTGCAAACCTAGAATTGCAGAATTTCCCAAATTTTGGTATTCTCCCAAAAGACAGACTCTGTATAATTCAGTACAGATAGTACTTTACCAATAAATAAAATGCTATATTTGTTCTTTGTGCTTTTTCTAAAAAAAAATTGTGCCACCGCATTCTTCTCTAGATAGAATTTGTAAGTAGATTTAGCATGAGTTTTTGTATGTCGTATAAAATAGAATCAAAACCTTTCAAGTCTAATTTCTCCTTCAACTTCTAATCTTTAGAATGGGTCATTCAAGATTTCCACCACCACCACCCCAAACTCCTATACTACTATTTAAATCAGTAATTAGGATTCTTTGAATCCATTATCTGATCATCATTTTGCAAAGTTCTTAAGCCTCCTGAAAATGCTACTAAAAAGCCATATAGTTAATTTCTGCACAAGGACTGGCCACCAGTTTAATCTATTATAAATTGGTACTCTCATCATCCCAGACATGTAGAGAGCACACACAATGTGGTATCACTTATCAAGTCCACGTTTTTTGAAATGTACTAACTATCACCATTCAGGAAGCTGAGACTCTGCTGTCACGAGAAAGTAGTGTCAAATGAAGTTGGCATATTCAGAGGATTTATAGAAAAGTCAGCCTGTGTTAAGCAGTTATCTTTTTGAACTTGAGAACCTAACCCTGGGAATATTAATCTACGAAGTATTGGAATAGCTGTGATGGAGATTGATAAATCTACCCATCGAACAGGTAGCAGATATCTGAATATACCAAATCATATCATCTTGCATTGAATCCACTCCTCTCAAAAATGCTTCATGGACAGCAATTTACTGAGATCTGATCACAAAGCAAGCATTATTGAACAAGTGTTAATGACGGTCCTCATCTACAAAATATGCAAAAAAAAATGTGTAGTACTTAGTACAAGGAAGTCACTATTTTTTCTTTATAGATAGGATTCTTGTTCTGAATCATAAAGAAGACTCTCTTTTGGGTCATTTCCAATATTTAGTTTCCTGTAAAGCAACTTTAATAAGGACTTATTTACAATTACTTAAAGTAATTCTGGCAAAAGAATGGAAGACATGAACACAATAGTTGCACCCTAATTTCTGTATAGCTACAGTTTTGAGCAATTAAATATTGTACATGAAACGTGGAAAATGATTACTTGAAATTCAAGTCAAGTTAAAATTATTTAAGCAGACATGCCTGGCCATGTGTATTTTTTAGAGGTTTAGTATACAGACTTTAGAAGTGGAGAAGGAATTATTCAAAGATCAGGCTTAATATTGGATTCTGTTTACATTTTTAAAAAATGGGCTAAGGTTTAAATACCCTCTTGCCATTACCACCCTACTTCAAGAATTAAATCTGATCATTTTCATCCCAAAAGGAAAAATAAGAAACTTGCCACTATTATTTGACACATAATGCTTTTTAAATATTATGTCAATATTGGAATGAGGTGAAGAGATAAAATTAATATATAATCTTTACTTATTTCAATTATTGTGTCAGATATACACAGACTAGGACTTGAGAATCCAAAGTTTTTGTCTACTCTCAGTTATTAACTAGGAAAAAAGTTAGGACAGGAACATTGGTAAAGTGACAAAGGAAAGACTTCCGAAGTTCTCTCCTTCATAAAAGCAATGAAGAAACTGGCAAAAACAAACAACAAACATCAGAATGAAACTTTCAGAAACTAGAAATTAACCAAAAGTTTGCAGCAATTTCAGCATGTTCATTTAAGAAAAATGGCCAAATCTTGGTAAAAAGCAGTAATTTGTGATGTTTTTATGTACCTTAATCTCATTCTAGTTAGTCTTGCAGACCAATGCCCCACAATCACAGTGAAATCCAGCATCCTAGCAGCCACTGGAGAGGGAAGACTGAAATTGTAGCTTCATCAGAGACCCTCCCAGAAAATTATCCCTATTTGACTTGTCTGCTTGTTTCTTGGAAGACCTTACTTGCAAGTTTGCTCTTATTTCACCTTACTCAGAGCTCATTCCATGCAAAAACCTTTTTCCTTGGAGGCATTTATCAAAAACAACTACAGGCAATTTTTTTTTTAACTTGATGCCTGTGATGAGGCTAGCAATTGGGGCAATAATATTCTAATGAAAAGACTGAAAGGAAAAGGTGAGAGCTGAGATATCCACAGGAACTTTGAAAGACTCCAGAGTATTCATTGGAATCTACGGGGCCAAGTGCATGCATTAGGTTCTGTGCAGGAAATGAAAGCTAAGACTGTGTTGTCAATTCCTGGCTAAATATCCAAGGGAAGCCCCAACAAACACACAGAGACCCTCAGCAAATACTAGGGAACTTGATGATTTTGGATGTATAAGAAAATATGTATCCAACCATTAGTTGATGACTTGGCTAACTTATCAGAGGCCTTAGTGGTCACACATGACAATTAATATAGACTTTACAGATTAATTCAGAAATGTCACTAGAAAAAAAACAACTATAATCAGCATCAACAATATCAAATGCTAGGGAGGGGGAGGAAATTGATTTCCAAAGTAGCCTCTTTATATCATTTAAAATATCCAGTTTACAACTAAACATTTTGAGACATTCAAAGAAACAAGAAAATTTGGTACACATATAAGAGAAAAAAAAAAAAAAAAACTGCCAAACAAACTGTCCCTAGGGCAACGCAGACATTGAACTCGCTAAACAAATACTTTACCAGTTATTTTGAGTATGTTCAAAGAAATAAAGAAAACCATGTCTAAAGAACTAAAGGAAAGTATGAGGATGTTTTGCCATATTCAGAATATTAATTTTAGGAAGCGCCAAATAAAAAATCTAGAGTTGAAGCAGACAGAAAGAGTAATGAACAAGTCAATGGAGAGACGCAAGAAAAGGTTGGTGGAGCAGGCAGGAGTGAAAAACAAAAGGTCAATTGAGATTATCCAGTCTGAGGAGCAGAACATAAAACAACAAAGAAAGATGAAGAGCGTCTCAGAGACAATGGGATATCATCAAGTGCACTAACATAAACTTAATGGGAGTCCAGAACAAAAGGAGAGAGAGAAGGGAGAAGAAAGAATACTTTAAGAAATAATAGTTGGAAGCATTCTACATTTGATTAAAATAGAACATAAACCTACACATCCAAGAAGTCAAGGAAATCTGAGTATAATAAACTCATACAGCCCACACCTAAGCACATTGCTATCAAACTGTTCAAAGACCAAGATAAAGAGAGGATGGTAAAAACAGCAAAAGGAAGAGAATCATGTACCAATGAGTCTCAAGAAATAAACAATAAAAATAGCTTAAGTTCGTGTTTATTGGGAGAATTCAAAGGAATCTATAGAATTCAAGGGCACATTGTGTAATCTGGTTTTACAAAGAACAGGAACAAGAAATTAGAAAAACAAGATGCCCTTTTTATCTTTCCAGGGTTATATGACATTCTCTGCTCTTTTTGCAAGGCTCCTCTATTTTTCCTCTCTCTGCACATCAGTTTTCCCTCCAGAGCAGATTAAATGTGTATCATTCTCTTGGGCTATGGTATCAATTGTTGTTTACCCTAATTTTGCATATTTTTCTGGATCCAGACCCTGAATACCCTGCTTAGATTCCCTGAGTCGTCGTTTAAATTTCATGGGAGAAAAAAATCCCATTGACCTCACTTGGATCATGTTTTTATCTGCTATAAATCGATGTTAGCCTGGATGGTGGCTTTAAGTTAGTGAGCATACTTTTAAGGTTGCCAGCAGGTAAATTTTCTGAGAAGTAGGAGAGAGAACTACAATGACTGACTTCTCTTCTCCAACTTCTATAGTTTTATGTCTTTTATAATCTTACACTGCCAGAGTAACTTACACTACTAGTTATCTTTTTAAGTAGGCTGTATGCTACCTATTGATTCTGTTTCTCTGTTTTTCAATTAAAGGACCAAACCTAGGAAAGAGAGCTAAAGATAGAAAAATATGTGCCAACTCCTTTTTCTTCCAAACATTTTCTAAAGATAGCAATAAACCAGACTCCAAAGATATTGGGTATAATCAGTTTCTTTTCAGCTTTCCAAGAATAGTAAAATCTTATGGAGGTGAAAAATACATTAAAATAGCAGCCAAATTAAAACCTCTGCCATAATCACTATTCTCTAAAACAGCAATCTGGACTCATTTAGGAAGGGTATGTTCAATGAAAGAGTTTATTTTGCTTTCCCAGCTGGATTGTAACTTGTCCGAGGATAAGAAACATACAATTCCTTATATTTTACTTATATTCATTATATTGCACTTTTGAAGATTAAGAAACAGTATTTACCTGGTATCTAAGAAATAAGAAAAACAATCAGATACACATTGATACACTGTATTACTCACTTCTCAGAGGTACATTACACACAACACATTATTTTTCCATGTCTTTTTTTATCCTTACTCCACTTGAGAAGAAAAGGTGCTGCTATCCTGATAAATCAAATAGAACACAATAGCATCTTCTTGTTCTTTTTTTCTTCACTTTTCTAAACAAAACCAAGGTTACTTCTAATGTCATTCCTTCCTTGGCATATATTTTCCTGTCATTTTTTTTTTCTGTAATACAAAAAAAAGATATTTCAGTGGCTTCAAGAAAAGCTATATTTACATCATGGGGTGAGGGGGGGTGAATTGAGAGACATTATATCTTAGTTGAAACAAACTGCATGCGTGTAATTATTTTCATGTTTTCTTATGCACTGTAGGACGGTAAAACTGTTAAGTATATCAGGCATTTAAATACTTGTTTCTGACTTATTTTGCTATTTAAGGATACAGAGGTCTGATGAAGCTAGAATCTGAACCAGGTTATTTATTCCTTAGGTTTTACATTTTACGTTGCTTGGTTTTGTTTTGTTTTTCAGCATCAAGAACTCTTAACAGGAAAGAACCAATGCAGAATACACTGATGTTTCTGTGTTGGTCACCTGTGGTGACAATCATCTCAAAATTTTAAGTTAGGACTTCTCAACTTTTAAATTTCAAAATTGTAGGACTATCTGTCTGTAAGATAAACTATTATATATGGTTTTCTAGCTGGTTACATGTGTCATATTTTCGTTCATCCAGTTCTTATGCTCTATGAACCAAATAGAACACCTTCTCTAGTTTTCATAGGCTCTGCTGAGTAATTAAGAAAGGCAAGAACATGAAAAATATACATCAACATTTATTCTGTGTTATGATTTTGGAATTGCTTTCATAACCACTTAATATTAATTACCCGGTAGAAAGAGCTAACTAAAATAGGCATTACATATGCAAAAACATGACTTGCTATCATTCTCAAAGCATGACCTGGCTTCATTCTTATGACCAATGAAAATGGCCTTACCTTATGAACCCATTTAGCTTACCTTGATCCTTATAATGTACAAGAAACACGTTCATCATTGATAGCTATTTTGTTATGCATTGGACTTTTTATGAAATAGTGGGATAAAGCTCTCCTTGTTCTATTAGTGTGATGGCATGGCATTACAAATGACATGTTTGTTTTCTAGTAAAATATAAATGATACCAGAGAAAGCAATTTATTCTAAAGCCATAGTATAAAGCCCTAAATTTTCAAAGAACTGATGTAATCAAGTTGATAAACCATGAACCAGGCTTATTTAAATGAGTTGTCTTTTGGCATACGGGGAGAATTATTTTCTGTTATGAAAATCAAACAAGCTGTTAGTGAATCATAGAAGACAAACACAGAAAATTGCCTTGTGAAATCACATTTCAGGAGGATCCATTGCCCATAGTAATGATAAAAGAACAACTGGGATATCAGAAAGAGAAGCATCTATCTTAATAACAGGAAAGGCAGAAATGTCTTCCTGATACTGTTCTAAAAAATTAAACGAAATATTAATCATGCCAAAAACATAAATGTTTGAATAACTAAAATATTTTATACATAGTGCTTACAGAAACCCACAAAATTAAAACTGCTTCCAGTAGTAATGGTAGATTAGATACTCTGACTAAACCACTCATTGGAAACAAAAATGCTGGATGAAATATTTTTTTCTACTCTTTTAAAATATATTAATGAACAGGCAAATGCATTGAGAAATACAAAGGGGCTAAAAAGAAAGTAGAATGTAGATTTCAGAGAACTAAGCAGAGCACTGCAGCTTACATATTGAGAGACTTTCTGAGCCAAGAGAAATTCAGAATCAGTTTTCATAGACTTTAAGGAAATGAATGCCTGGAGAAAAGCCCAAGGAACATCCAAAATAAAGAGTCCACTTAGGAAGGCTCCAAGATATTTCTGGAAACTCAAAAGTCTACATCTTCAGCAAAAAGATGAATTAGAAATAAATACGGACCCCCAAATATCATTCTGAACGATTATTAAAAATTTTCCCAAGTGAGAAATTAAAGTTGACCATGAGCTGGTCTTCTCTAGTAATCTGTAAACAAAGGTGCTCCTTCCATCAATTTTTAATAAAAATTAAAAGTAGTTTTTATTAACTAAAATAAAATTTAATTAAAAATAAAAGTGTCATTCACAAAGGTTCAAGTAAAGAATTTAATTTAAAGTGGCAATGTATTAGAAGTAACTAAAACCACCGAAAAAAAAAAAATGTAAATCAGCCCAGGAGGAGAAACATTCATATTATGCCATGAATTAATACATATATAAGTTCAAGACACACAGACACACAGTCAAAAATCGCAAAACATACAGGGAAACAAGACACCAGCAGGGACAACAGTATCAGGTCTGGGAAGACTTGAATAATCAGATATAAAAGAGAACAAAATTGTGATTCAAAGATTTAAACAAAAAATAATAACAATGAAATAAAGCAAATAAATAAATTTTTAAATGTATGCAAATAAAATTCTAGAAATAAAAAATATTATAATAGACATTAAAAGATCAGTGAAAGAGTATGATAGCATATTAGAACAGGTGATGGCAGAAATAGTAAATCAATATAGATCTGAAAAACAAATGTAGTACAGAAGGACAACGAGATAGAATACGAAAATTAGACTTTGTAAGACATAGAGAGCATATCAAAGGCCACCTTACATTCTACCGAGGTGGCAAAAAGAGAGAAAGAGAACAGAGCAGAGAAAATTTTAAGAATAATGTCTGAGAACTTTCCAGAAAATTTGAAAATCAGCAATACACAGGTTCAGGGATACCAATGCATGACAAAACAAGATAAATGAAAAGAAATCCATATCCTCTCACACTATAGTGAGACTTCAGAACCCAGAAACAAGATCTTAAAACAGCCCAACAGGAAACAAGAAAGCTTCAAGGGAAAGATCATTAAACTGACAGATACGAACAGCAACAACAGACAAAACACAGTGAAACAATATATTCAATCAGCTGAAAAAAAATAATCATTGACTTCAAATTACATATCTATCAAGAAAGAGGGGAAATTGAAAACAGTTTATATAACAGCAGAAGCCCCAGTAGCACCTTCCTAAAAAATTTCTAAAGGGCTGTATTTCAGGCAGAAGAAAAGTGATCTAAACATTTGAGTCACAAGATATAACAAAATGAAAATATAATGCTAATTATGTTGATACAACTGAAAAAATCTTAGATCTATAAAATATTAATAATTCTATTGTGATGAGTCAAAAAAATACAAGAGACACAATAAGGTACGAGGCAAAAAATAATATATAAATCCAGAGGGGTCATAACAAAGGAACATTTTCAAATTCTTGGAGACTTTGGGAGACTAAAGATATTAATTAGCTTTAGATTTTTTTTTATTAATTAAAAAAAATTAACTAACACAACATTTAGAAGTCATTCCATTCTACATATACAATCAGTAATTCTTAATATCATCACATAGATGCATAGTCATCATTTCTTAGTAGATTTACAACAATTCAGAAAAAGAAATAGAAAGACATCAGAAAAAGAAATAAAACGATAATAGAGAGAAAAAAATAAAAATAAAAAAAATAATAAAAAAAAACCTATAGCTCAGATGCAGCTTCATTCACTGTTTTAACATAATTACATTACAATTAGGTAGTATTGTGCTGTCCATTTTTGAGTTTTTGTATCCAGTCCTGTTGCACAGTCTATATCCCTTCAGCTCCAATTACCCATTATCTTACCCTATTTCTATCTCCTGATGGTCTCTGTTACCAATGACATATTCCAAGATTATTCTCTAATGTCGGTTCACATCAGTGGGACCATAAAGTATTTGTCCTTTAGTTTTTGGCTAGTCTCACTCAGCATAATGTTCTCTAGGTCCATCATGTTATTACATGCTTCATAAGTTTATTCTGTCTTAAAGCTGCATAATATTCCATTGTATGTATATACCACAGTTTGTTTAGCCACTCGTCTGTTGATGGACATTTTGGCTGCTTCCATCTCTTTGCAATCGTAAATAATGCCGTTATAAACATTGGTGTGCAAATGTCCGTTTGTGTCTTTGCCCTTAAGTCCTCTGAGTAGATAGCTAGCAATGGTATTGCTGGGTCATATGGCAATTCTATATTCAGCTTTTTGAGGAACTGCCAAACTGCCTTCCACAGTGGTTGCACCATTTGACATTCTCACCAACAGTGGATAAGTGTGCCTCTTTCTCCACATCCTCTCCAGCACTTGTCATTTTCTGTTTTGTTGATAATGGCCATTCTGGTGGGTGTGAGATGATATCTCATTGTGGTTTTGATTTGCATTTCTCTAATGGCCAGGGACATTGAGCAGCTATTCATGTGCCTTTTGGCCATTTGTATTTCCTCTTCTGAGAGGTGTCTGTTCAAGTCCTTTTCCCATTTTGTAATTGGACTGGCTGTCTTTTTGTTGTTGAGTTGAACAATCTCTTTATAAATTCTGGATACTAGACCTTTATCTGATACGTTGTTTCCAAATATTGTCTCACATTGTGTAGGCTGTCTTTCTACTTTCTTGATGAAGTTCTTTGATGCACAAAAGTGTTTGATTTTGAGGAGCTCCCACTTATTTCTTTCTTTCTTCAGTGCTCTTGCTTTAGGTTTAAGGTCCATCAAACCGCCTCCAATTGTAAGATTCGTAAAATATCTCCCTACATTTTCCGCTAACTGTTTTATGGTCTTAGACCTAATGTTTAGACCTTTGATCCATTTTGAGTTAACTTTTGTATAGGGTGTGAGATACAGGTCCTCTTTCATTCTTCTGCATATGGATATAAAGTTCTCTAGGCACCATTTATTGAAGAGACTGTTCCGTCCCAGGTGAGTTGGCTTGACTGCCTTATCAAAGATCAATGTCCATAGATGAGAGGGTCTATATCTGAGCACTCTATTCGATTCCCTTGGTCGATACATCTATCTTTATGCCAGTACCATGCTGTTTTGACCACTGTGGCTTCATAATATGCCTTAAAGTCAGGCAGCGCGAGACCTCCAGCTTCGTTTTTTTTCCTCAAGATGTTTTTAGCAATTCGGGGCACCCTGCCCTTCCAGATAAATTTGCTTATTGGTTTTTCTATTTCTGAAAAATAAGTTGTTGGGATTTTGATTGGTATTGCATTGAATCTGTAAATCAATTTAGGTAGGATTGACATCTTAACTATATTTAGTCTTCCAATCCATGAACACGGTATGCCCTTCCATCTATTTAGGTCTTCTGTGATTTCTTTTAGCAGTTTTTTGTAGTTTTTTTTTTTTTGTATAGGTCTTTTGTCTCTTAAGTTAAATTTATTTCTAAGTATTTTATTCTTTTAGGTGCAATTGTAAATGGAATTCGTTTCTTGATTTCCCCCTCCGCTTGTTCATTGCTAGTGTATAGAAACACTACAGATTTTTGAATGTTGATCTTGTAACCTGCTACTTTGCTGTACTCATTTATTAGCTATAGTAGTTTTGCTGTGGATTTTTCAGGGTTTTCAAGGTATAGTATCATATCATCTGCAAACAGTGATAGTTTTACTTCTTCCTTTCCAATTTTGATGCCTTGTATTTCTTTTTCTTGTCTAATTGCTCTGGCTAGAACCTCCAACACAATGTTGAATAATAGTGGTGATAGTGGACATCCTTGTCTTGTTCCTGATCTTAGGGGGAAAGTTTTCAATTTTTCCCCATTGAGGATGATATTAGCTGTGGGTTTTTCATATATTCCCTCTATCATTTTAAGGAAGTTCCCTTGTATTCCTATCTTTTGAAGTGTTTTCAACAGGAAAGGATGTTGAATCTTGTCGAATGCCTTCTCTGCATCAATTGAGATGATCATGTGATTTTTCTGCTTTGATCTGTTGATATGGTGTATTACATTAATTGATTTTCTTATGTTGAACCATCCTTGCATACCTGGGATGAATCCTACTTGGTCATGATGTATAATTCTTTTAATGTGTTGTTGGATACGATTTGCTAGAATTTTATTGAGGATTTTTGCATCTGTATTCATTAGAGAGATTGGTCTGTAGTTTTCTTTTTTTGTAATATCTTTGCCTGGTTTTGGTATGAGGGTGATGTTGGCTTCATAGAATGAATTAGGTAGTTTTTCCTCCACTTCGATTTTTTTGAAGAGTTTGAAGAGAATTGGTACTAATTCTTTCTGGAACGTTTGGTAGAATTCACATGTGAAGCCATCTGGTCCTGGACTTTTCTTTTTAGGAAGCTTTTGAATGACTAATTCAATTTCTTTACTTGTGATTGGTTTGTTGAGGTCATCTATGTCTTCTTGAGTCAAAGTTGGTTGTTCATGTCTTTCCAGGAACCCGTCCATTTCCTCTAAATTGTTGTATTTATTAGCGTAAAGTTGTTCATAGTATCCTGTTATTACCTCCTTTATTTCTGTGAGGTCAGTAGTTATGTCTCCTCTTCCATTTCTGATCTTATTTATTTGCATCCTCTCTCTTCTTCTTTTTGTCAATCTTGTAAGGGCCCATCAATCTTATTGATTTTCTCATAGAACCAACTTCTGGCCTTATTGATTTTCTCTATTGTTTTCATGTTTTCAATTTCATTTATTTGTGCTCTAATCTTTGTTATTTCTTTCCTTTTGCTTGCTTTGGGGTTAGCTTGCTGTTCTTTCTCCAGTTCTTCCAAATGGATAGTTAATTCCTGAATTTTTGCCTTTTCTTCTTTTCTGATATAGGCATTTAGAGCAATAAATTTCCCTCTTAGCACTGCCTTTGCTGCGTCCCATAAGTTTTGATATGTTGTGTTTTCATTTTCATTCGCCTCGAGGTATTTGCTAATTTCTCTAGCAATTTCTTCTTTGACCCAGTCGTTGTTTAGGAGTGTGTTGTTGAGCCTCCACGTATTTGTGAATTTTCTGGCACTCTGCCTATTATTGATTTCCAACATCATTCCTTTATGGTCCGAGAAAGTGTTGTGTAAGATTTCAATCTTTTTAAATTTGTTAAGACTTGCTTTGTGACCCAGCATATGGTCTATCTTTGAGAATGATCCATGAGCACTTGAGAAAAAGGTGTTTCCTGCTGTTGTGGGATGTAATGTCCTTTAAATGTCTATTAAGTCTAGTTCATTTATAGTAATATTCAGATTCTCTATTTCTTTGTTGATCCTCTGTCTAGATGTTCTGTCCCTTGATGAGAGTGGTGAGTTGAAGTCTCCAACTATTATGGTATATGAGTCTATTTCCCTTTTCAGTGTTTGCAGTATATTCCTCACGTATTTTGGGGCATTCTGATTCGGTGCGTAAATATTTATGATTGTTATGTCTTCTTGTTTAATTGTTCCTTTTATTAGTATATAGTGTCCTTCTTTGTCTCTTTTAACTGTTTTACATTTGAAGTCTAATTTGTTGGATATTAGTATAGCCACTCCTGCTCTTTTCTGGTTGTTATTTGCATGAAATATCTTTTCCCAACCTTTCACTTTCAACCTATGTTTATCTTTGGGTCTAAGATGTGTTTCCTGTAGACAGCATATAGAAGGATCCTGTTTTTTAATCCATTCTGCCAGTCTATGTCTTTTGATTGGGGAATTCAGTCCATTAACATTTAGTGTTATTACTGTTTGGATAATATTTTCCTCTAACATTTTGCCTTTTGTATTATATATATCATATCTGATTTTCCTTCTTTCTACACTCTTTTCCATATCTCTCTCTTCTGTCTTTTTGTATCTGACTCTAGTGCTCCCTTTAGTATTTCTTGCAGAGCTGGTCTCTTGGTCACAAATTCTTTCAGTGACTTTTTGTCTGAGAATGTTTTAATTTCTCCCTCATTTTTGAAGGATAATTTTGCTGGATATAGGAGTCTTGGTTGGCAGTTTTTCTCTTTTAGTATTTTAAATATATCATCCCACTGTCTTCTAGCTTCCATGGTTTCTGCTGAGAAATCTACACAAAGTCTTATTGGGTTTCCCTTGTATGTAATGGATTGTTTTTCTCTTGCTGCTTTCAAGATCCTCTCTTTCTCTTTGACCTCTGACATTCTAACTAGTGAGTGTCTTGGAGAACGCCTATTTGGGTCTAATCTCTTTGGGGTGCGCTGCACTTCTTGGATCTGTAATTTTAGGTCTTTCATAAGAGTTGGGAAATTTTCAGTGATAATTTCTTCCATTAGTTTTTCTCCTCCTTTTCCCTTCTCTTCTCCTTCTGGGACACCCACAACACGTATATTTGTGCGGTTCATATTGTCCTTGAGTTCCCTGATACCCTGTTCAAATTTTTCCATTCTTTTCCCGATAGTTTCTGTTTGTTTTTGGAATTCAGATGTTCCATCCTCCAAATCACTAATTCTATCTTCTGTCTCTTTAAATCTATCATTGTAGCTATCCATTATTTTTTCTATGTTTGCTACTTTATCCTTCACTTCCATAAGTTCTGCGATTTGTTTTTTCAGTTTTTCTATTTCTTCTTTATGTTCAGCCCATGTCCTCTTCATGTCCTCCCTCAATTTATCGATTTCATTTTTGAAGAGGTTTTCCATTTCTGTTCGTATATTCAGCATTAGTTGTCTCAGCTCTTGTGTCTCATTTGAGCTATTGGTTTGTTCCTTTGACTGAGCCATATTCTCAATCTTTTGAGCGTGGACAGTTATCTTCTGCTGCTGGCGTCTGGGCATTTATTCAGATTTCTCTTGGTGTTGGACCCAGCAAGGTTGTAATATTTTTTTGTGAAATCTCTGGGTTCTGTTTTTCTTATCCTGCCCAGTAGGTGGCGCTCGTGGCACACGTTTGTCTGCGGGTCCCACCAGTAAAAGGTGCTGTGGGACCTTAAACTTTGGAAAACTCTCGCCGTCCTGGGGGTTCGCTAGCCGAAGCGGCTTGAGCCGGCCCGGGGTCTGAGCGCAGGGAGGGTGTCCGAACGCAGGGAGGGTTGCTGGTCGCCGCAGCCAGGGAAAGAGCCCGTCCGAATTTCCTAGTCGGCCCTGGGCAACAAGCGTGGCGGGAGGGCGCCAGCAGCAGCGGCCCGCCCGAGAGAGTGCACGTTCCCCGGAAGTCACGGGGTCACCGTTCTCCACGGCCTGGGGGTTTCCGATCCAATTCTCTCAGTTGGTCCGGGGGCTGCGCGTGGTGTGGGCGCCAGTCGCCTTGGTTTCAGGGGACCACCTCTCCAATTCTCCCAGCCGGCCCGGGAAGGGGGAAGGGAGTAACTCCGGCCGCTTGCCACCCCGCCCGGTAAGGCCCGCGCGCCTCGGCGATCTCACCCGAGCTGCTTCTCTCAGCCAGCCAGCCGTTCCAGGATGGGGTACGCTGTCTTTTTTATCTCTGTTGTGGCTTTGGGCACTTTCTGTATCGTTTCTACTCCCCTAGTAGGTGTCCTGGAGAAGAAACTAAGATCCGCGCGTCTTACTAAGCCGCCATCTTCCAGGAAGTCCTACTCATTAATTTTTTGACACCAAAAGATAATTTCAAACTTGTTCTTTTATCACTGTCTTAACTATTCATTCACTCCCTGAATTAACCAGTCTATCAGCCATCAACTAATATTTTATATAGCCAGAGTAATAAATCAGCACACCCTACAATTGTAGGAGGATTTATTGACTGTTCTTGAGTGAGTGCTATACAATAGGATGTCTTGTGTTGTTTTATATTTAACACAATTATGTTGTTCCCTTTTAAATGGGATTAGGCATTAACATACCTTTTTAATTCTCTCTCCTCTTATTTGCAAGACCATTTCAGTTCAGTCCTTGGAATAAAGTTTATTAATTAACTCCAAATCTAGAATGATCCAAGGAACAAATTTCTGCTTTTCATGGCTCCAGTGTTCCATGTCCGACCAATGCCATTCTATGTTTAATTCTTACATAAAAGAGGTAAGTCATATTTGTCTAGCTGATATATAGATAAAAGAAAAAATAATTTTGGTTTTAAATTAATTTAAAAAACTCAAAGTAATTTAGCAAGTTAGAATGAAAATGAGAAATATCTCTTTGGGATTGCACAAACTCCCCCTGGTTTTATTTATTTTTTTTTTTTTTTTTATTAACGGAAAGAAAAAAAAGAAATTAACACAACATTTAGAAATCATACCATTCTACATATGCACTCAGTAATTCTTAACATCATCACATAGATGCATGATCATTGTTTCTTAGTGCATTTGCATCAGTTTAGAGGAACTAGCAACACAACAGAAAAAGATATAAAATGTCAATATAAAGAAAAGAAATAAAAGTAGTAGTAATAGTAAAAAACAACAACAACAAACAAACCAACAAGCAAACAAAAACAAAAAAAAACCCTATAGCTCAGATGCAGCTTCATTCAGTATTTTAACATGATTACTTTACAATTAGGTATTATCGTGCTGTCCATTTTTGAGTTTTTGTATCTAGTCCTGTTGCACAATCTGTATCCCTTCAGCTTCAATTACCCATTGTCTTACCCTGTTTCTAACTCCTGCTGAACTCTGTTACCAATGACATATTTCAAGTTTATTCTCGAATGTCCGTTCACAACAGTGGGACCATACAGTATTTGTCCTTTAGTTTTTGGCTGGATTCACTCAGCATAATATTCTCTAGGTCCATCCATGTTATTACATGGTTCACAAGTTTATCTTGTCTTAAAGCTGCATAATATTCCATCGTATGTATATACCACAGTTTGTTTAGCCACTCTTCTGTTGATGGAGATTTTGGCTGTTTCCATCTCTTTGCAATTGTAAATAACGCTGCTATAAACATTGGTGTGCAAATGTCTGTTTGTGTCTTTGCCCTTAAGTCCTTTGAGTAGATACCTAGCAATGGTATTGCTGGGTCGTATGGCAATTCTATATTCAGCTTTTTGAGGAACCGCCAAACTGCCTTCCACAGTGGTTGCACCCTTTGACATTCCCACCAACAGTGAATAAGTGTGCCTCTTTCTCCGCATCCTCTCCAGCACTTGTCATTTTCTGTTTTGTTGATAATGGCCATTCTGGTGGGTGTGAGATGATATCTCATTGTGGTTTTGATTTGCATTTCTCTAATGGCCAGGGACATTGAGCATCTCTTCATGTGCCTCTTGGCCATCCGTATTTCTTCTTCTGGTAGGCGTCTGTTTAAGTCTTTTTCCCATTTTGTAATTGGGTTGGCTGTCTTTTTGTTGTTGAGTTGAATAATCTCTTTATAAATTCTGGATACTAGACCCTTATCTGATATGTCATTTCCAAATATTGTCTCCCATTGTGTAGGCTGTCTTTCTACTTTCTTGATGAAGTTCTCTGATGCACAAAAGTGTTTAATTTTGAGAAGCTCCCATTTATTTATTTCCTTCTTCAGTGTTCTTGCTTTAGGTTTAAGGTCCATAAAACCACCTCCAGTTGTAAGATCCATAAGATATCTCCCAACATTTTCCTCTAACTGTTTTATGGTCTTAGACCTAATGTTTAGATCTTTGATCCATTTTGAGTTAACTTTTGTATAGGGTGTGAGAGATGGGTCTTCTTTCATTTTTTTGCATATGGATATCCAGTTCTCTAGGCACCATTTATTGAAGAGACTGTTCTGTCCCAGGTGAGTTGGCTTGACTGCCTTATCAAAGATCAAATGTCCATAGATGAGAGGGTCTATATCTGAGCACTCTATTCGATTCCATTGGTCGATATATCTATCTTTATGCCAATACCATGCTGTTTTGGCCACTGTGGCTTCATAATATGCCTTAAAGTCAGGCATCGCGAGACCTCCAGCTTCGTTTTTTTTCCTCAAGATGTTTTTAGCAATTCGGGGTACCCTGCCCTTCCAGATAAATTTGCTTATTGGTTTTTCTATTTCTGAAAAATATGTTGTTGGGATTTTGATTGGTATTGCATTGAATCTGTAAATCAATTTAGGTAGGATTGACATCTTAACTATATTTAGTCTTCCAATCCATGAACACGGTACGCCCTTCCATCTATTTAGGTCTTCTGTGATTTCTTTTAACAGTTTTTTGTAGTTTTCTTTATATAGGTTTTTTGTCTCTTTGGTTAAATTTATTCCTAGGTATTTTATTCTTTTAGTTGCGATTGTAAATGGGATTCGTTTCTTGATTTCTACCTCAGCTTGTTCATTACTAGTGTATAGAAAAGCTACAGATTTTTGAATGTTGATCTTGTAGCCTGCTACTTTGCTGTACTCATTTATTAGCTCTAGTAATTTTGTTGTGGATTTTTCTGGGTTTTCTACATATAGTATCATATCGTCTGCAAACAGTGATAGTTTTACTTCTTCCTTTCCAATTTTGATGCCTTGTATTTCTTTTTCTTGCCTAATTGCTCTGGCTAGAACTTCCAACACAATGTTGAATAATAGTGGTGATAGTGGACATCCTTGTCTTGTTCCTGATCTTAGGGGGAAAGTTTTCAATTTTTCCCCGTTGAGGATGATATTAGCTGTGGGTTTTTCATATATTCCCTCTATCATTTTAAGGAAGTTCCCTTGTATTCCTATCTTTTGAAGTGTTTTCAGCAGGAAAGGATGTTGAATCTTGTCAAATGCCTTCTCTGCATCAATTGAGATGATCATGTGATTTTTCTGCTTTGATTTGTTGATATGGTGTATTACATTAATTGATTTTCTTATGTTGAACCATCCTTGCATACCTGGGATGAATCCTACTTGGTCATGATGTATAATTCTTTTAATGTGTTGCTGGATACGATTTGCTAGAATTTTATTGAGGATTTTTGCATCTGTATTCATTAGAGAGATTGGTCTGTAGTTTTCTTTTTTTGTAATATCTTTGCCTGGTTTTGGTATGAGGGTGATGTTGGCTTCATAGAATGAATTAGGTAGTTTTCCCTCTGCTTCGATTTTTTTGAAGAGTTTGAGGAGAGTAGGTACTAATTCTTTCTGGAATGTTTGATAGAATTCACATGTGAAGCCGTCTGGTCCTGGACTTTTCTTTTTAGGGAGGTTTTGAATAACTAATTCAATCTCTTTACTTGTGATTGGTTTGTTGAGGTCGTCTATTTCTTCTTGAGTCAAAGTTGGTTGTTCATGTCTTTCCAGGAACCTGTCCATTTCTTCTAAATTGTTGTATTTATTAGCGTAAAGTTGTTCATAGTATCCTGTTATTACCTCCTTTATTTCTGTGAGGTCAGTAGTTATGTCTCCTCTTTCATTTCTAATCTTATTTATTTGCATCCTCTCTCTTCTTCTTTTTGTCAATCTTGCTAAGGGCCCATCAATCTTGTTGATTTTCTCATAGAACCAACTTCTGGCCTTATTGATTTTCTCTATTGTTTTCATGTTTTCAATTTCATTTATTTCTGCTCTAATCTTTGTTATTTCTTTCCTTTTGCTTGCTTTGGGATTAGTTTGCTGTTCTTTCTCCAGTTCTTCCAAGTGGACAGTTAATTCCTGAATTTTTGCCTTTTCTTCTTTTCTGATAAAGGCATTTAGGGCAATAAATTTCCCTCTTAGCACTGCCTTTGCTGCATCCCATAAGTTTTGATATGTTGTGTCTTCATTTTCATTTGCCTCTAGGTATTTACTAATTTCTCTTGCAATTTCTTCTTTGACCCACTTGTTGTTTAAGAGTGTGTTGTTGAGCCTCCATGTATTTATGAATTTTCTGGCACTCCGCCTATTATTGATTTCCAACTTCATTCCTTTATGATCCGAGAAAGTGTTGTGTATGATTTCAATCTTTTTAAATTTGTTAAGACTTGCTTTGTGACCCAGCATATGGTCTATCTTTGAGAATGATCCATGAGCACTTGAAAAAAAGGTGTATCCTGCTGTTGTGGGATGTAATGTCCTATAAATGTCTGTTAAGTCAAGTTCATTTATAGTAATATTCAGGTTCTCTATTTCTTTATTGATCCTCTGTGTAGATGTTCTGTCCATTGATGAGAGTGGTGAATTGAAGTCTCCAACTATTATGGTATATGTGTCTATTTCCCTTTTCAGTGTTTGTAGTGTATTCCTCACGTATTTTGGGGCATTCTGGTTCGGTGCGTAAATATTTATGATTGTTATGTCTTCTTGTTTAATTGTTCCTTTTATTAGTATATAGTGTCCTTCTTTGTCTCTTTTAACTGTTTTACATTTGAAGTCTAATTTGTTGGATATTAGTATAGCCACTCCTGCTCTTTTCTGGTTGTTGTTTGCATGAAATATCTTTTCCCAACCTTTCACTTTCAACCTATATTTATCTTTGGGTCTAAGATGTGTTTCCTGTAGACAGCATATAGAAGGATCCTGTTTTTTAATCCATTCTGCCAGTCTATGTCTTTTAATTGGGGAATTCAGTCCATTGACATTTAGAGTTATTACTGTTTGGATAATATTTTCCTCTACCATTTTGCCTTTTGTATTATATATATCATATCTGTCTTTCCTTCTTTCTACACTTTTCTCCATGTCTCTCTCTTCTGTCTTTTTGTATCTGACTCTAGTGCTTCCTTTAGTATTTCTTGCAAAGCTGGTCTCTTGGTCACAAATTCTCTTAGTGACTTTTTGTCTGAGAATGTTTTAAATTCTCCCTCATTTTTGAAGGACAATTTTGCTGGATATAGGAGTCTTGGCTGGCAGTTTTTCTCTTTTAGTAACTTAAATATATCATCCCACTGTCTTCTAGCTTCCATGGTTTCTGCTGAGAAATCTACACATAGTCTTATTGGGTTTCCCTTGTATGTGACGGATTGTTTTTCTCTCGCTGCCTTCAAGATCCTCTCTTTCTCTTTGACCTCTGACATTCTAACTAGTAAGTGTCTTGGGGAACGCCTATTTGTGTCTAATCTCTTTGGGGTGCGCTGCACTTCTTGGATCTGTAATTTTAGGTCTTTCATAAGAGTTGGGAAATTTTCAGTGATAATTTCTTCCATTAGTTTTTCTCCTCCTTTTCCCTTCTCTTCTCCTTCTGGGATACCCACTACACGTATATTTGTACGGTTCACATTGTCCTTGAGTTCCCTGATACCTTGTTCAAATTTTTCCATTCTTTTCCGGATAGTTTCTGTTTCTTTTTGGAGTTCAGATGTTTCATCCTCCAAATCACTAATTCTATCTTCTGTTTCTTTAAATCTGTCATTGTAGGTATCCATTGTTTTTTCCATCTTTTCTACTTTATCTTTCACTTCCATAAGTTCTGTGATTTGTTTTTTCAGTTTTTCTATTTCTTCTTTATGTTCAGCCCATGTCTTCTTCATGTCCTCCCTCAATTTATCGATTTCGTTTTTGAAGAGGTTTTCCATTTCTGTTCGTATATTCAGCATTAGTTGTTTCAGCTCCTGTATCTCATTTGAACTATTGGTTTCTTCGTTTGACTGGGCCATATGTTCAATTTTCTGAGCGTGATCCGTTATCTTCTGCTGGCGTCTGGGCATTTAGTCAGATTTACCCGGGTGTTCGACCCTACAGGTTGAAAGATTTTTCTGCGCAGTCTCTGGGATCTGTTCTTCCTATCCTGCCCAGTAGGTGGCACACGTGGCACACGCCTGTCTGTGGGTTCCACCAGCGAAAGTTGCTGTGGGTCCCTCAACTCTGGAAAACTCTCGCCGTAGGGGAGGCCCGGCAACCGAAGCGTCCCGGAAGAATGCCAGCCGGCCCGGGGTTCCAAACGCAGGGAGGGTCGCCGGCTGTCGCAGCACAGGAGAGCGTCCGGCCAAACTAGCTAGTCGGCCCGGGGCACCAAGCGTGGCGGGAGGGCGCCAGCTGTCGCAGCCCGGGAGAGTGCACTGCTCCCAGCCGACGGGGGAGTCACGTGTTTGGAAGGGATCCCCCGGTCACTGTTCTCTGCAGTCTGGGGATTTCCGACCCAACTATCTCAGTTGTTCCGGGGGGCCTCGTGTGGTGGGGGCACCAGCCGCCGCGGCCTAAGGGGACCGCCTGTCCAATTCTACCAGCTGGCCTGGGAAGGTGGAAGGGAGGGACTCCGGTCGCTTGCTGTCCCACCCAGGAAAGCCCGTGCCCCTTGGTGATCTCACCGGAGCTGGTTCTCCCAGATAGTCAGCCGTTCCAGGATGGGGTACGCTGTCCCTTTGATTTCCCTCGTGGCTCCGGGAGCTGCTCTGTATTATCTCCACTCCCCCAGTAGTTGTTCTGGAGGAGGAAAGGTGAGGGCGGCAAGGCTGTCGAGGCTGGTGGCGGAGGAGCACGGTGAAGGCGGGGGAAGAGGGCACCGTGTTGGTTGGAGAGCAGCCGGAGCAGGAGGGGGAGGAGGGGGGGGGAGGAGGGGGTAGGGAGGTCGGGCGGCTCGGCTGCTGCGGGGCGCGTGCGCCGCGCGGCGGTCCGGCGGAGAGAGAGAGGGGGTAGGGAGGTCGGGCGGCTCGGCTGCTGCGGGGCGCGTGCGCCGCGCGGCGGTCCGGCGGAGAGAGAGAGGGGGTAGGGAGGTCGGGCGGCTCGGCTGCTGCGGGGCGCGTGCGCCGCGCGGCGGTCCGGCGGAGAGAGAGAGCTCCCCCTGGTTTTATTATAAATAATATGCTGGATTGTTCCGAGATCCCTGCATGTATTGATTGATTTGTAGCATGAAAATTTTGCAAAAAGGAAAAGTTACCATTTGGGAGACCTGGAAAGGGAATGATATAACTTCTGAGCACATACTATGTACCCATTGTGTGACAATCTCACATTTATGGATGAGGAGAATGAAAAGTAGACAGATTCAATAGCTGGTCCAAGGATGCATAACTCAGAAGTTGCAGTGGTTAGAACGGGAGCTCATAAATTTTCTGTAGCACAATGTTACCTTGCCACATTGGACTCTTTTCCTTGTTCATTCTTTTTTCTCATTTGTTCTCTAACTGCCTAATAGTTCTCTTTCTAACAACTCTTCTCCTGGGAATAGAGAAAAGAATAAACAGAAAGGTCTCTGGCATGACATAAAAACAATTGGTTTTATTAACAATGATATACTAATTCAATTTTTTTGTGATTCAGTGAACACATGATACGTAGAGGCTTCTGTGTCTCTCTTTCTCTCTTCTTTCACTGAATTACTATAATTTCCACTATTCCATAAATAATGTTACCTAGTATGTGCTAGTTGGGGTTCAGTTAGTTTGCTTTGCTGGATTTAGAATCTTTGTGCCTTAAATTGACACAAAATGAGAATAGCATTAATTAAATGAAAGGAAAACAAACTCATGACTCCACTTTGGTACCCACCATATTTAGTTTCCAGGTACTAGATCTGAAGCAATTTTGGGTCCCAACACAAAAAGAACTAAATCCCAACATTTATTCCAACACCATATAGGAACTTCATTTTCTTGACTATTTTTATACATATATGACTATATATATATATGATCTTGAGCACGCTTCCTCAAGTTTGCAGGGTTTAGGTCTTAAGGTCTGGTGCATTACATTTTACATTCCAAGGGTTTAAAAGCAAATCATTTGTTATCTTTTCCCCCACCTTTAAAAATCATAAATCTATTTTAAATAGATTTCTTCCATAGGGTGGGAGGAGCAGCACAAGACTGAATGAAAAGGTCAAAGTTCAGTTTCCAATGTAACATTTTTTTGTTCTGTCAGTCTCTAACCAGGCAGTGGTCAAATAACCTCAGTTCTTGAGGTTGTTTAGAGGATCTTATGTGCAAGACACATAAAATTTTGCTATAAACGTAGAAGCAATATCCAAACAAGTTAGAACTGTGAAGTAGCTGATTTCGATTTTTGTCATAGTTGTTAGTCCAGGAAATGTAATAAATTAAATTGGCACATATTTTGTGATATATTTAAGACACCCAAGTGAGCTGGCATTAGATCCCTTCATTTGTTCTCTGTTTAAGAAGAGGAAGGGGCCCTACTGATGGGTTCCAGAGGGGCAGAGCCTGTCGGGGGGCACTCTCATATCAGGCCCTGGACAATTCTAAGAGTAATACTGTAGAAGCAAGAATTCAAGTCATTAACAAAATAACAACAATATTAGCAATGATATAGTTGTCTTCAGCTATATGCCAGGCTTTGTATAAGCAATTAGCATTCATTTCTCCATGTCATTTATTCATTCAAGGAATATTTAAATGTACACTATGTCCTATGCATTCTTCTGGTAATGACAATGCAGTGATGAGCAAGGTAGGCATGTCTCTGGTTTTATTGAGCTTCATTTTAGTCAGAAAGTCAGACAATAAAGAAGAAACATGATACAAAAAAAAAATCAGTAAGATTATTTTAGGAAGTGCTGTGCTATAAAGAAAACAACATGGGTATTGAGATATAGCATCAAGGAAGAGGAATATGGGAGAGTAATATTGGATTAGGTGGTCATGGAAAGTCTCAGTGCAAAGGTAAAATTTAAAGGGAGACCTGAATGATGGAAAGAGAGCCATGATGAAGATCAGAGGAAGCACATTCCAGATAGTGAAGGAACAAACTCAGAAGGCCCACTAAAAAGGAAGTTCCCTGAGATTAACAAGAAATTCAAAGAAGGCCTTGCATGTGGTAAATAACGAGAGAGGTGAGAATTGGTGCTGGAGAGGTTGGCAAGGGCTAGATCATCTAAGAGTTTGTATGCCATGGTAAAGAGTTTGGAATTTTTGTTAGGTACAAAATTCTGTTTTGTTTTTAAATAACTGTTTTATGTTTTAAAGTGACCACTCGAGTTAGGTAGTTTATAGTTTGCAAATGGTTCAAATGTGAAAGCAAAGAATGATTGGGAGACAACTACAGTACCCAAGGCATGAAACAATGGTGATTTGGGTGAGAGTCATGACCATGGATTCAGAGGGAAGAGGGTGAACTTGCGATAAGCTTGGAAAAATTGCTGACAGGACATACTGATGAACTAAATGTGTCTTTAGTGGAAAAGAAAAATCAGGTTGTCATTTTGAGATGCAATTTTAGTTAGATATTAGTTTGACTGCCATAAAATACCCAAAATAACAGGGTTTAAATAAGATAGAACTTTATTTCATTGTAACAGTCTGAATTTAAGCAGTCCAGGGCTGAGATGAAAACTGGATGATGGGGAACTAGGGATCATAATTTCATTGCTCTGTTATCTTCAACAAGTTTCCTTTCTATGGTTCAGGGTGTCTGCTCTAGAGCTATCTACCATTTTTCAACCAGTGGGAACAGAGAAAGGGAAGGGAGAGTGTATAACCATTTCTTATTGAGAGTACAACCCTAAAGTTGTACTTATCACTTCTACTCTCATCCCATTTTCCAAGACCAAGAAATATGATCCCAATTATCTGCAATGCATCTTTAGCTAGTGGCCACATGACTGAGAAATTTTACCACTTGGATCAATATGAAATAACTATTAAGACCAAGAACCAAGAGCATATGTCAGTGTGATTTGGTTGTTTGTTCCAGCACAGGAAAAATAAAACTGTAACTCAATAAGTAACTTCATTATTTGCTTCAAGAAATTCTTGTAAATCACTTTATCTGTGACAATAATAGTCTGCTTATCTGGACAAACAGCTTACTTATTAAACACCAGTTTATGTTTCAAGACTCATTTCAAGACCCTTAACTCAGGCCACCAATCCTAAACTATTATTTCTTGAACTTTGTTCACTCCCAAAAAGATCCCTGCTGCAAAAACCTGCTTTACATCAATTAAGCCCCAAACTCAAACCCTATAAATAGCTCATTTCTGAACTACCCTTTCTGAGAAACTAAGTCTGTCAAGGTGGCGTTTTTTCTCGCTTACTTCAATAAATTTGAATACTCTTAATTTAGTCAACAATTTGACTGGTCTTATTTTGGAGATTTCATCCATCTAGAGGTTCACCAGGACCCACCTGAAATGTCCCCTCAATGTCAGAGCCTAAGACCCTTGACTGGAAAACAGCTTGCTCCACTGAAGCCTTTAAACCTTGGTTTAAGGAGTTTCTCTGATCTGGATGGTGGGGGTAAGTCTCCATTTAGGCTTGAGATCCAACAATTTTTCACTGAACCACAAATAATAAGCTCATTTTTTTCCCTTAGGAAAGGGAGTTCTTTTTAGAAATACTTTGTTTAACTAATGGGATTTTTAAACTCTTATCCTTGATGAAAACTTGTTTTGCAATTAATTAAACTTTTTTTGTCTTAGCTCTGTTCTTGTCTCTGTATGTTTTAAATTTATATTTATATGTATAAATTTATAGAAGGGTGAAATGAACGTTGGCTTGATAAGTACATCCTTGAAACAAGTCTAGAATATCTTGTTGGATGTCCCTCAGACACATTTTTCCTTGGGTCACTAAACATTCTAAGAATTTCCTCAGTTTTGTTTCTGTATCCCTGAGAACTATTTTGTTTTGTTTCATCTGTCTGGAGTTCAGGCTTTTATCAGACTCTCAACCAGTGATGACTAGTCTATTAGCCAGATTCTGGAGCATGAAATTGTGTACCTACCATTCTTACTGATCATGGCAGTGCTCTTAGGATTGTCTCAGTCTAAATGTATGCCTGTGACTCCTCTCGGCTAGATTCCTTAAATGTATTTATACTATAAAACTAATCCATGTGAATATCTTTCTATATGGCACAATTACCCCAATGGTCATTTAGAATGTGAGTAGACACATGGGGACCTTTTGATAGGACTATTGTTTGAAAACTACTGTCAGTCTTTAAAAGCCTATATGGGGGTGCAAGGGTAGTTCACTGGTAGAATTCTTGCTTGCCATATGGGAGACCCGGGCTCAATTCCTGGCCCATGCACTTCCCAAAATAAACAAAAGCAAACAAAGAAACAAACAAATAAAAATTCAACAAATGGTGCTGCAAAAATGGGATACTCACATGGCAAAAGAATGAAATGTGACCCCCGCCATATAAAATACAATAAAAGCCTATAAGAGATGAACAAGGAACATACAGAGGAATTCAGAATAGTTTTAGGAACATATAATCCAGGGTCCTCCATCTATATCAGTTGGTTCACATGTTTGTGGAAACCTCTTATGCGAAAAATTGAATAGAGAAGGTGGAGCAGGGAGAACCCTGGAATTACATAAGAGACCCTTAAATGCACAGAGAATCAGAGAAATTTATAAAAGCTGTAAATGTTAGAGAAAATCATATGGAGGCTATCCTTAAAGCTTAAGTTGTGAAAATAAAATGGATTATTATCCTGCACCACAAAGAAAGTATGAATCCATTGACGACTTCCTAAAGGAATCAGCGATAGCCTTTAGCAATTTAAACAGAATTCAGTTTAGATCCTGAAGCAGATCCTGAAGGAGCTGTCTCTTCATCATTTGTGAACAGCCTTAAGCTAAAAATAGGGAATTTAATACATAAGCAAAAACAGGAATCAGAGAATGATCTCCATTGCAAGCTCTCCAATACCTTGCTGAACGTTTTGAAGGAGGCTTAGAACTGAAGCAGACTACAACCAAGAACAGGATAACTTTACAGATAAAAAACTGAATATCCTAAGGTGCACAAGCAGTTCAGTGGTTAGAATGCTGCCTTTCATTGTACCTGGGTTCGATTCCCGAACCATGCACCACCACCCCCCCCCCAAAAAAAAATAAACAAAAAAAATCTAAACCTCCTTTCTCAAATAATCAAGCACCAGAGAAGGAAAACTTTTGAGATAGCTACCTGCTGATAGTCTAAGCAGAAAGGGCATTGGAAAAAACTATTGTTCAGGGCTAGCAAAGCAATGGAAGGAAACGAAGTGTTTGATCAATAAAGCTGTTCCAAGGAGGAATTGAGTTACTAGCTTCCCACATCATCCTTAAATTTGCTAGCAGAATTCTATCTAAGTGTTAATGGAAACTTTGCAATTTTTTAATTGATATGGGTGCTTTAATATCAACCATAATCACTACTACCAACCCACATGTCGTAGCTATGGAAACTTGTTTGTGGCCTCAGCATTCATCTCAATTTCGCTGAGCCACTTGCTTCAACATTAGACTTTGGTCATGTTAATACACAGCTCCCCACCCCTGAGGCATAAACTCCCTCAGAGGTGCCCAAATCCCCATCTGCAGCCACCACACACACCATCTTAACACACCTGAAAATTCCCCCAAATTAACATTTTTGGATGTGGTCAGATTGGTAACTATTGCTCTAATTCATGACAAAGTTGAAGATCTCCATGAAGTGCCAGACTCTTTGTGGACAAAATAACATAATGATGTTGGAAAATGATTGAGGCTGAATCCATGCGGTATCAGACGGATCCATCTAAGCTTCTGCCTCGGCTTGCACACTACCCTCAATCTGTTAGTTGAAAGCTTCAGAGAAAGGGTTAATCATATATTTTTCTAGCCCTAGAAAATAAGAGGCCTATTCTGTCAGTCAAACAACAACTGGGTGGAAATATAGAATTTATGCAGCACTTGAGTCTATAAGTAAAATACTTATGCTCTGCTTCCTTGTGAAACTCACACCCAGTATTATTTTATCCTTATTGTCTCTTAAGTCTCCATATTCTGTCATAGATTCTTTTTATGATTTCTTGAGTTTCCCTTTAGATGAAGACAATTGATACTTATTAAACTTATCTTGGGAAGTCACCAATCAACCTTCATAGTTATGCCTCAAAAGTTGCTGAAATACAGAAGGTTCTGATATGTAGCAGGTAACCAGGAATTTAAGGACCTTCCATTTCTCTATGATACTCAAGACAAGTTTTCAAATAAAATTCATAATTTTGCCAGTATAAAGTACATTATCTAGGACATGATTTACCCAAGGGAGTAAATAACTCATCCCTGAGAGTATGTAAACATACTAAAATTCATAATTTTGCCAGTATAAAGTACATTATCTAGGACATGATTTACCCAAGGGAGTAAATAACTCATCCCTGAGAGTATGTAAACATACTAAACTTTCCTAGACAAACTTCTAAGAGGCTATTATAAGGTTTTCTGGATTTCACTGACTATTGAAGGCAATGCCTCCTACTGTTTCTGAAATTATGACATCACTATATGACTTAACAAAGTCCTTGGTAACAAAATGTTTTCTTTGGGAACTTAAAAACAGAAATTTTGTAATTTAAAAACAGCTCTTCATTTGCTTTCCATTCCACGCCTTCCTAATTATAAAACAATTTCTATCTATTTGTGTTTGAACAAACTGGAAATGCCCTCAGAGTTCTGACTTAACATCAAATAGGTTTCCAGAGACTAGCTGAATGCTCCATTCTTTCCCTAGGGCCCGTGGCAAAAAACCACCCACTGTGTATATGAGGGTCATACTAGCAGTGTCCCACCTAGTGGAGGCTTCTTCTCTGATTTGGTTTTAGGATCACCCTTTTTTTAGTGTTTGTCTGCGTTTTAGTGTACAATAAGAGGGCTGTATGCTGTGCATTTAATGGGACAGAACTACAGTGCCATCAGATGGAGTCAAATGAGTCTCATTCACAAAAAAAAACAGGGGAAACCCTATATAGTGACTGTAGAAATCATCCCCAGAAACCATATGTGCAGTGCTTAAACCGGTGCTGTAGATCTGGATTGATCATACCCAAGTATTAATACTATTTTCAGGGCTGGTTAACTTTTTCTGTAAAGGGCCAGATATTAAGTATTTCAGACTTTGTGGGCCACACATAGTCTAGGTTATATATTCTTTATATATTCCTTTTGTTTTACAACCTTTTATTAATATAAAAGGCCATTCTTAGATCATGGGCCATATAAAAACAGGCCTGCAGGCCATAGCTTTGTTAACCTCATTTATTTTTCTATTCAGGCTTCAGAATGACCAAAAGGGAGGTAAGAATTGTCAACAACTGTATCAGTGTGACATACCTAACAGGACTAAAAACGATGCCATCTGTGTCAATTAGACTTAGTTATTTTTCTAAAGAATCTTTACCCAGCAAAGTTAAGATGGTAACTTCACTATTTGCTTCAGGATATTTCTGAAAAAAAATTTTTGCAACTCAATTTTTATGTGACAAGCATCTTCTCACATTGGGGAAAACCCTCGCTTATAAGACAAAGATTTTAATTATTAGAATGTTCTTCAAGATCTTTGCCTTGCTAATCAGAATCTGAAATAGTTCGTCATAAACTTCCCATTTACAATCAATTTACCTTCTTTAATGAGTCACCTTAAACCAAAGGAGCGCAAATCCCCAAAGTCTATAAATATCCCCTTTCTGAACTTCTTCTCCAGAGATACTACTAGGCAACATTATAAGGTATCTCCTTTATTGGAGTGAGCATATATTAACTTAGTTTTCTTTTACTGACAGGGTGTATTGTGAAATTTTGAGGAGCTCAGCATCCCCAATAATGAAAGGACAGATATAAGTGGGTTAAAGTGCCATATTAAATGATGTCTATGAAGCAACCAGTGTAGAGTCATGTAAACACTAAGATTTCTGAATCTTCAACCAAAGAAAGCAGTTAGGGTTAGAGATATGAATTTGGAGTCATTAGGCAATAGATAGTATTTTAAGCCCAAAGAAATGAAGAAGTTCACCTATGTGTCTTACATAGATAAAGATACCAATAGGATTTGGATTTCAACCCTGGAGCATACTAATATTTAGAGGGTAAAGCTAGGAGCTTTCCACCAAAGGCTACTGAGATAAGTAGTTGAAATTTTATGAGATAAATATCATTAAAGGACTTAACAGGCTTAAGGGTACAAATGACTTGTTCAATGATGCATAGTTAATTGGTAGGCAGAATAATGGCCCCCTCTAAAGATGTTCATGTCCTAATCTCTAGAACTTGTAAGTATGGACATAAAGAGCATTGCAGATGTGAATATGTTAAAGGTCTTGAGATGGCGAAATTATCTGGCATTATCCTTTGGATCCCGATGAGAGTTGGTCCTTATGAATGAAAGAAGGAAGCTGGAGATCAGAGTCAGAGAGATTTTAAGGTGCTACCCTGCTAAGCTTTGAAGATGGATGTGGAAGTCAAGAGCCAAGTAATGTAGATGGCCTCTAGATGACGAAAAAGGCAGAGGAACACATTTCTTCCTAAAGCCACCAGAAGAAATGCAGTCCTGTCAACATCTTTATTTTAGCCCTATAAAACCCAGTTTGGATTTCTGGCACCTAGAACTGTAAAATAAACATGTGTTGTTTTAAACTGCTAAATTTGTGGTAAGCTATTACTACAGCAGCAATAGGAAAATAATATAGCTAATAAATGTTGAAGCAGGTATGTCTCATCTGACACCAAAACACATATATTTAAGCAGACCAGCTGTCTCTCCCAAAACTAAAAGAAGCAAACAAACCCCACAAACACCCAAAGGGACAAAACCAAATGAAGCCAAGGTGAAGAACTAGGAATCCAAGAGCAGAATACATTAAGAACTGTGTGTGTGTGTGCATTCATATGCTTGTGTGTGCTAGTGAAGAGGGTGGAAAGGATGCTTGTAGTGAGGGAGCAATTCTATAAAAAATGTTTTGAAAAAAAATTTTTTTTTTGCATGCTGTATGACAGGGTCACATTGCATTCTTTTTCCATGTGAGTATCCTGTTATTGCAGCACCATTTGCTGAATTTTTGCTTGTTTTTTTGCTTTTTTTGTTTATTTTTGGGAAAGTGCATGGTCTGGGAATTGAACCTGGGTCTCCTGCAGGCACACAAGAATTCTACTACTGAACTACCCTTGTACCCCCAAAACTTTGACTTTATAACAAACACCTGCTCAGAGTAAACAGGTATGAAGAGCAAGTAAAATTTGTCCAAACAAGGGTAGACACCATCCTCTTAACATTTAACACCTCAGAAAGTTTCTTTTTTGAAAAGTCCTCTCCCTCATTAATTGATTTACATCCTTTTGTGTTTCAGGAAAGCTCTTGCTGAATGTAATATCATTAAATTCAAAACTACTATCAATAGAGATATATTCTTATCATGATTTACCACCCTTCAGGCAAGTAAAGGTCAGCATGTTAAACTGAACTTGGAAAGGAGTAATCTTTGGTTTTCACAATGTTATATCCTTACATACCCATGATATTACAGAAAGACACTTATTGTCATGGATTGAACTGTGTCACCCAGTTTGAACATGTTCGATTTTTGTCTTAGTCCATGTTCTGGTGAGTGTAGGCTCATTGTAAATAAAATCTCTTCCAAGAAGTTACTTCATTTATGGTGTGGCCTGACGGAGTCAGGTTGGGCTTTAATCTAGATTTCTGGGGCCCTTTATAAGCAGTGTGAATGCCAGGTGGAGAGAGAAACCACTGGGAGCATCCGGAAGTTGGAAGTCAATGGAACCCTGAAAGGAAAGGAGAAGATGTCACCTTATGCATAGCCCTGTGACAGAAAAGCCAAGGGTCAACGATTGCTGGCACTAGCCATGGAATGCCACAGTCTTTAGATAGAAAGCAGTGCTTTGCTGATGCATCAATTTTGGACTTCTCTTAACTTTAATATTATGTCAATAAATTCCTGTTTCAGTCAACCCTTTGTATGGTATTTGTTTCAGCAGCTAAGGCATTAAAACAGGACTTTAGTAGTCAATGTTCTCAAGATTCTGTGAGGCTGCTGCTTACTACTTCTTCCCTCATTACTATAACTGCTTCTGACTATGTGCCACCAGCTCCTCTCCACTCAAATATCTCGGATTTTATTATACCCTAAAATACTATGAAAAAGGGACATCTTGCCAGAGATCCTACTCCATATCCATAAATAAGTATATAATTATTCCTGGACTGTATTAAGAAAAACAGATTTAGAGAATCCAAAGCCCTAGCAAATATTTATTTTCTTCTCTGAGCTGCCTCCTCTCCTTCTATCTGGTTCCTGACTACATCAAACAAAAAAGGTATCTGAGAAAATGACTGGTATTGCATATGAATTTTTTTTAGCAATGTTTTGGTATAATTTAAATTCCTATAAATTTGTCTGAGATTATTTTCAGTGATAGCATTCATATTAGTAATATCCACAGGATGTTCTTTGATGAAACTACAATAATGAGATATGCTCTTGATAAAAAAGCAATCTACAATCCCTTCTTAGGTCTTTTCTATTTTCCAGAAGAATTTTTGGAAGTGTGCATTGCTTCTCTCTCATACACTGAGTGCACTGTTCGGTGACCCTCATCAGAATTGAGAATGGACTCCAGCGTCCCCAGGCAGGAGTTGTGCCCACTGGGGTACCACAGATATAAAGGTAGATGTTGTGAATTAGAGTTCCACGTCAAGTAATCTGCTTTTTTGTATCATCCACAAGTCAGAAGCCACACTGTAAACATGGACAAAAAAATCTCTTGTTTTTCTTTTTTTACAAAATTTTAAATAAATAATATGTGCAATTCGTATAAAATTCCTCAAAGTAGAAAATCTTGTCCTCCCGCCACCCAGTTGACTTCCACAGAGACTACCAGAGTAATCACTTCTCTCTTTACAAATATATGTAAATATTGGTTTTCTTAATTATCCCTTTGACACAAGGATAACCTTACACACACTGTTCTACATTAAAATATTTCCTTAAAAATATACCTTGGCAACCTCTCCTAATAGTACATAGGTAGCTGCCCCATTCTTTTATATAGGGATATTTTATTCCACCATATGAATGCAAGCACATACTTAAGCATCCCTCATTAATGGAGATTTTAACAGTTTATTTTGTCATTGCAAGCAGTTCTACTAGAATATTCTTGTACATATTATTTTATACATATATAAGTATAAGTGTAGTGTGGATTTCTAGAATTGGAATTGCTAGATCAAAGTATATGTGAATTTTTCATTTTGATAGAATTTCAGCTTGCTGTTTTGCTACTTTTTCATCATAAAGCTGCTCCATTAAAATGTTACTCTCCACATTTTGTAAACAAACGTCATCTTTTACTAATCAAAGTATAGCATTCCTTTGAGAAAGAATATCACGTTTACAGGTGGAAAATCCAAACCTTGAACTGAGTTTCAAATAAGTTTCTTTTAAATTGATCATTATTCCATGATGCAAAAGTAGGTAAAAGAGTAAACAAACACAAAGCATAAAATGGTGAGTTTCACTCCATCTAATACTGGTTGGCTGAGTTGTTAGAAGACCAATGTGTTTCAAACAGAATATGGTGATTGATAAGTGATGACAAAATTCAAAGCTGATCATGCAGTCAGGTTGTTGCAGGCAGCTTTCATCCCACCACACTTCTCTTGGCCTCAGCCTTATTGGCACTGGCTTAGAGCAACATGAGTGCCATGAGCATCCAGGGAAGGAGACATGCTACTTATGCTTCCTGTGAAATAAAAATGGGGAAAGAGTTATAGGATGACCTTGTCCACATGATAACTAGTCTACTGAGGATTATTACATTACTTTGAACCATGAGATAATGGAGTATATTTTGGCACTGCTTTTGCTGAAGGCACTCTAACTTTGTTTTCCGCATAAATTCAAGCAGTATTTCCTATTGGTATTTGACCTGCATTTTGACATTTCCTTTTCTTGACATCTATGCCTGAAAGGATTTAAAAATTTGGCTTCCCTAAATCTAAGGAGAAAACTTGATAAAATTGTTCATTACACCAGGATCTTGGGTCATAAGAGGTTTGAAATTCAAGGAATGTTCTTTGAATAAGTAGCCTGAGGCAAAATGTGGAATGCAGATTTGTGTAGGTGATAAATCCAAGACTGATTATGTTTACAAAATAATAAAATCAGAACCAGGTTGCTGGAAATAGTGAAATGTCCAGAATTAGGGTGAAATATCAGAATCAGGCAGGCAGTAAGTCAGAATAGACAGGACTTAGAGAATCAGACATGCACTAAGGTTTAGAGTTGAAAAGGTGCTCAACATATATGGATTATCTATTATGGTTCTACTAAGAATTGACAATAGTAGTTAAAGAACCACTTGGCTAGGGAACCAAGGCATATTGGATAGGCTATGCGTTTAACAAGGTGGACCCTTATATTGGCTAATTAACTGTGTCATCCTTGGCACATTTAGGTTTCTATGAATGTAAGAATTAATTTCCAAATGTGGCTATCCTGGATTTCACAGTGGAATCTAAACAGGAACACAAAGTGATGAAAAGGCATAAATCTCACTAGTCACCATATTTGCCCACTTTTTAGAAAACTTCTTTTATGTCAAGGTCATAAGTTATGCTTAAAAAATACTTCAGAGTTCTATTGCTACAAGATCAATTATAAACTCTTTACTATATCATAGAAGGACCATCTATGTACAGCTAATTTTTAGCCCCAATTATCCTTCCTGACTCAATAACAGCTCTCTACCATGCACACCCTGAACTCTAGTCACTCCCCCACACTAGCATTTCCTGAACATGCTATGTTCTACCATAAAATGTAGTCCATGCTGTTCCCTCTGCTTAGAACCTTCATTGTCCACCTGTAAAATTAGCAATCACCACTTGGAAGCCTTACCTGATCATCCCAGGTGAGCTAAATGCATTTCTTCTTGCTTCCAATTACATGTTCACAAATTACTTTTTTTTTCATCTCAACTATGCTGGAGTTGATATTATTATCCTCATATGGGATAGTTAGGTTCATGTGTCTACTTGTTCGGGTAATGGTACCCAATTTTCTGGTCAAGCAAGCACTACCTGTTACTGCAAGGACAGTTCATGGACTTAAATCATCATTATGTTGATTGCATCTATGGCTGATTAGATCTACAATCAACTAAGGAGCACGTCTTCAGCAATGAGAGACTTTTAATTGAATCAGTTGAAGGCTTTAAAAGAAGTAATGACTTAAGCAGTTGGAAGAGAGAAATTTCATTTTTCAGCCAGCCAGCTTCCCCAGCTGAACTCATCGAAAATCTTAGTCAGAATTGCTAGTTGGAGCCTTCCCTATAGAGTTTGGATCCGTGCATCCCCCCAATTACATGAGACACTTTTATAAAATCTCATAGTATTTACAATATATCTTCTGTTGTTATTTTTTTCCTGAGAGAACCCTGGCCCACCACAATAGAACTCTCCTGCCTCCCTTTTCAACATCAAGTTATATAGATATATATGTATATATAGGTTCTTGAATGGTGAGTGAGGGTAGAGCACACGGTTAAGTAATCTTTCTCCTGCTATTCTCAGTAACCTGCCTCTATTTGCACTCTACCCTATGTTTTTTTTGTTTGTTTGTTTGTTTTTGTTTTTTGGTAATTTTTTCATCAACCCACTAAATTCTCTAAAGGATTATGTTTTGGAAACAAAAACAAGAAAATCAGTCTGCTTGTGGAAGATCTATCCTTCCACATCACTTTTCCCTGAGCAAGACACCTACTTGGAAAAGAAAGGGGGGCAGATGAAGTGTGTGTGTGATAGTGGAGTGGGGGAAATAGATTAGAGGGCAAATGTGTAAATCCCTATCTAAAAATCTCAAAACAATGATATTATCCATCAGTATTTTTAACATCATAGTAAACTGCTTTGCCATACCCTAGATAAGTCATGGAATATCAGATCAGGAAAAAATTGGCATACTTGCATGCTTTTCAAGATATTCTATCAGGCCATTACTGTGTGCTTTAGTTTCCTAGGCTTCTCAAGCAAACACCATGCAATGGTTCTGTGTAAACAATTGGAACTGGAAAATAGGATCTGCAGTATTATGATCATTAAGGGAAGGAAATAAACAAGGTTAGCTTACAGTCCGTGGCTTTCTGCCTGGAGGCACATTCCAGATCACAGAGGAGGATGGAAGATTCCAAGCAAATCAACAGAAAGTTGTGGGGCAGATTCTGGAGATGAGGGAGTCACACAGATAAGAAGTTCCAGAAAGCTTCATATGAACTGTACTAAATCTTCTCTTAATATTAGTATGAATACATGTATGGTGAAACTTATAAGGTTTGAAAAAGAGGCACTAGATGGATATGTTGGAAAGGGGTTTGAGTCCTTACTAGACTCAGTTGATAGTACTCATTGATCACTCAAGGCACTCTGTGGACACGCAGAAAGGATATCCTATAAATGGAGCTAAAAATCCCCCAGAGTATAAGTTATGATATAAGCACTTTAACAAAGTTAAAATAAGACTTGAAAGAACCAAATTTAACCTTGAGTAACAAACTAGCAGAAAAAAATATTGACATCTTTGAAAAGAGCTGCAAAGATACTCAGCAATGTAAAATACATAATGCCTAGGTTTAAAAAAAAAATTAGCTATTCCAAGAAACAAGAAATTGTTCCAAAGCAAGAGAAAATATCAGTCAATAAACAGAGTCAGAAGTGATGGGACTACAATTATGTTATTACAAAATGTTAAATGATACAAATTGAAACATGAAGACAATGAACTTAGAAATATAAAAAAGAATAAAATAAAATTTCTAGTAAAAATACATTATCTGAAATAAAAAAATTACTGGATGGAATTAGCAGAAGATTAAAAACTTCAGATGAAAATCAATAATGAATCATAGCAATAAGAACCATGCAAAAATCAAGCATAGATACTGTGCCGGTTTGAATCTGTGGTGGACCCCAGAAAACTGACAGAATTGAATGGAGAAATAGCTAAATCCAAAAGTATATTCAGAGGTTTCACCATTCCTCTGTCAGTAATTACTAAAACAGGTAGACAGAAATTCAGTATGATATAAAAGAATAGAACAACACTGTCAACCAATATGATGGACCAGAAGGACATTTATAGAACATTTGACCTAGGAATAGCAGAATGCACATTCCATTCAAATCAACATGGAAATACTCTTCAAGATAGGCCATATCTTGCTATATATGCAGAACCCAACATCAACAAATTTAAATTGCTGAAATCATACAAAATATATTCCTTGACCACAACATAATTAAATTAGGAACAAAATAAACTATCAAGGAAAAATCCAAATATCTGGAAATTAAGTAACATACCTCTAAATGAGTCAAAGAGGAAAGTCCTAGAAAAATTTTTTTAAGTGGATGAGAATAACAATACAAGAAATAAAAATTGTACAATACAGATGAGTAGCATATAGAGGAAAAAAATATGGCTTTAGGTAGAGCAGAAGAAAGGTCCCAAATCAATGATCTATGCTCCCACCATATGAAACAAGAGAAGGAAGAGCAAATTAAATCCAATATAAGTAGTTAGGAGGAAATAATAAGACATAAATGTGAGAGAAAATGGACAAAGTCAATGAAACCCAAATCTTGTTCTTTGGGTGGAACAGTAAATTGTAGGAACTTCTAACTAGTTTAATCAAGAAAAAAGGATAGAATACACAAATTACTGATATCATGAATGAAAGGGAGATGTCAACACAAATTCAATAGACATCATAGTGATAACAAGGAACTATAAACAATTGCATATCAATAAATTCATCACATATATTAAATGTGCAAATGCCTTGATAAAATTACCAAAACTAACTCAAGAAGAAATAGAAAATATGAGAAACCTTTTATCTATTAAATAAATAGAATTAATAACTAAAATCTTCCCACAAAGACAAATCCAGGCCAAAATGGGTTTCCAGTGAATTCAATGAAATATTTAAGGAAAAAATAATATCGATCCTACCAAACTTATAAATGATAAGGAACACTTCCAATCTCATTTTATGAAGGCAACATTAGTCTGGTATGAAAAGCTGTCAAAGACATTACAAGAAGAGTTGGGACACATTAAGACCCCTTATAAGTATAGATACAAACTTTCTACCCTAAATATTAGCAAGTCAAATCAATAAATACGTAAAGCATGATGGTACGCCATAATCAAGTAAAGCTTTTACTAGGAATGCAAGATTGGTTTTACAGTTGAGAATATATTTAGCCATATTATCAAAATAAAGGAGAAAATCCATGAGATCACCTAAATGGGCAGGAAAACCTTTTGAAAGAAAATTAACTGTCATTTCTGAGAAAAACTATCAACAAGTAGGAACAGAGAGGAATTTTCTCAATCTGATAGAGGGTATTTACATGTGATAGCAAGCTTGAGAATAATAAATTGAATGCTTTTGCCCCAAAATTGAGAGTAAGACAGGAGTATCCCCTCTTATCGCTCTTATTTAACACTTTAGTAATAAAGAATTTAAGGAAATATGTACTGTTTGGACAGGAAGATTTAAACATTTCCTTCATTTTCAGATTACATAGTTGTATATTTAGAAAATGCTAAGAAATATATACCTAAACTATTATACTTAATAAGTGAATTTAACAGAATTACAGGAAAATAGGTCAATAGGCAAAAATCAATTTTACTTTTGTTTTCTCAAGATGAACAAATGGAAATACAATTAAAATATTATTTATAGTAGCATCACAAATACAAGGTATTTAAAGATAAATTTAACAAAATGTGTGCAATGTTTGCATACTAAAAACTACAAAGCTTGCTGGGAGAATTGAAAGATCTGTACAAGGGAGAGAGACACTAAATTCACGGATTAGAAGACCCCCCAAATTATGAGATGTCAATTATCTACAAATTGGTTTATAAATCAATGCGTTCTCAAACAAGATTCTTGCAGACATTTTATACAAATTGGCAAGCTGATTCTCAAACTTACATGGGAAAGAAAAGACCCAGAGTAGCCAAAACAATTTTGAAAAAACAATTAGAACTAATATTAACTGACTTCAAGACTTATAAGTGTTTTTTATAAGTTTTTTATACATGTTTTTTATAAGTGTGCCAAGCTAAGGCAGTGAAGGAAAGTAAAATTTTAGCATCAAATTGGGCCATGAGAGCTGACTGGTTTATCCTTACTCAAAGAACTTCTAATCCAATTTCATATATGATGACAGAGGACTAGGACAAAGAACAAAAAAAGAATCTGGACTTTGCCCTTTATGTCACACTATAAGCAAAACTTAACTATACACAAAACAATCTCATACTCACAGAGATGGATGTAAAATCAAAAAGCGTAAAACTTCTAACAGAAACTACAGAAGACTTTGGGATAGTCAAGAGATTTGGGGGATAGAACATAAAATCACAAACCATAAGAGAACAAACTGATAAAGTAGACTTTATAAATATAAAAGATCTGCTCTCAAAGACAAAAAAATATTTGCAATGCATTATTGTATTAGTTAGGGTTCTCTAGAGAAACAGAATCAACAGGGAACACTTGCAAATATAAAATTTATAACAGTGTCTCACGTGACCGCAGGAATGCAGAGTCCAAAATCCACAGGGCAGGCTGTGAAGCCAACGACTCCGATGGAGGGTCTGGGTGAACTCCGCAGGAGAGGCTCACCAGCCGAAGCAGAAATGGAACCTGTCTCCTCTGAGTCCTCCTTAAAAGGCCTTCCGTGATTAGATTTAGCATCACTAATTGTAGAAGATACTCCCCTTCGGCCGCTTACAAATGGAATCAGCTGTGGATGCAGCTGACATGATCATGACCTAATCCTATGAAATGTCCACATTGCAACAGACAGGCCAGTACTTGCCCAATCAGATAAACAGCTACCACAACTTGGCCAAGTTGACACATGTCCCTAAGCGTGACAATTATACCTATATCTATCTATCTATCTATCTATCTATCTATCTATCTATCTATCTATCTATCTATCTATTATCTATCTCTATCTGTCTAATAAAGGTCTTATATCCAGAATGTATAAAGAGCTCATATTACTCAATAGTAAGAATGAAAGAAAATAAAAATGGGCAAAAAGTGTTAAACAGACACTTTTCATAAAAGTATGCATGCAAAATGGCCAATGATCACGTGAAAAATTGTTCAACCTCAATAGTATTTTGGAAAATTCAATTAAGGCCACAATAAAATACCATTACATACACACTAAAATAATTACCATTAAAAAATGTACTAAATGTTTGTGGAAAAACTTGTACACAAATGTTATAACAGCTTTATTTATGATACTCCAATTGGAAAAATCTCAACAGTTATTCAACAGTTGAATTTATAAATAGATTGCTGTACCTACAGCAGTGGAATCCTACTCAGCAATGCAAAAGAAAAATATACTGATATATGCAACCATATGAATGAATGGCAATGACATTATTCTTAGCTAAAGTAGCCAGATACAAAGTCTGATGCAAAATTCCATTTATATAAACTTCAAGAAAAGTCAAATGTAATCTTCAGGAACAGAAAACAGGTTAGTATTTCCCTATGGCTGAGGGAAAGATTGCTGAAAATGGGCACATAGGACCTTTAGGGAATAACAGAAATGCTCAATATCTTGATTATGGTGTAGGTTACATTGGTGTTCATATTTGTCAAAGCTTACTAAAATTTACCCTTAAAATGGTTTCATTCTGTGCCAATTATTTTTCAGTAAAGGTTATTACTCTTATTTTTTAAAATATGTTTGCAAGAAGAAGGTATCAGTGAAGATTCTGGAACTGGAAAACTTAAGTGTATTTGTAAGCATGCACAGAACAACCTAAGTACTGCTAAGAATGATTCAGTAGATTCTGGAGTGTAGAGGGTAGGGCAATGGCAATTATTACACAGTCGGATTGCAGAGTCAATAAAATGTAATGCGACAAAATGCTAATGTGACCTCATTCATTTCTACAGACTGGTAAGGCCTGAAGATATATGGATTACATCTAAGGGGAAAGAATCTTTTCTTTCATAAAGTTTAGAAAACAGTGCCTTACAGTTTTCTAATGTAATTTCATCATGGGCCCCACAGGAAATAGAGTAATGAACATACCACATATTTTGAAGGATCTATAGTTTGTTATCAGTTTAATTTGGACCGATATGCATGATAAATAAAGTAATAAAATTGAATTTATAAGGTAACAAATTGAAAAGTTTATTCAGAACATAATGTTAAAGCTAGAAAGGCTCTAAGAACTTCTAATCCAATTTCATAATTTCAAATATGGTGACAGAGGACTAATTGGGTGGTTGTGAATTGCATTACAGTGGCCAATTCTTTTTAACTCTCCCTCTATCCGGGCTTTTTGAAATGTGGTGCTGGATTTCTTACATAAAAGTAGAGTATTTCCTGAACTCTGGCCTTTGCATTTTGCCAGGTGACTTCTCTGGCTTATAAAATAAGATGGAAGTGATGGCATGCCAGTACTGAACCTAGGCCTTGATGACCTCTTCTGTTCCCACTTGTTCTCTTGCACCTCTGTTATCACAGAAAATGAACATAGCTGGGCCTACAGGTCCAAGAAGGAGGATAAGCCATTGTTCCAGAGCTGCCTCAGTTGCACTGCCCCATCTAGAACTGCAAGTTCCCTGCTAACATGCAGAAATGATTGCACATCAGTGTGTCCTTTCTGAGTTTCCAATATCCAATAAAGTAACTTATGTGGGAGAAGTCTGGGAATGAAATGACATAGACTATGGGACCGGAAATACTCAGTAAAATCTACTTTTTCTCTATTAATTGGAAAATGTCCCCATATCAACATATACAAGTATATAATTCCCAAAACAAAATGCAAAGAAAACAAAATTGGCTTTGATGCTCTTTAAATCCACCAGAAGCTAAGTATTTTCAGGTGTTTAAATGCTTTATTTTGGGGGCAGCAGAGATTGCATCCTACTTCTATTGTATATTAAATGTGGCCCTCTGTAAAAGACCCCTGAGCTTTGGGAAAATAGAAGGTAACTTAAAAAAAAAAAAAAGATCAGAGAGAAAGGATTCTTTTTCTTTGGGGGAAAATATTCCTTGGTATCACTTCTACCAAAAGTTATTATTTTAAATAAGAGATATAGGATAAAATGTCTTCAATCAGTTGAGTGAGTAAGGAAACTAGAGATTACTGGGAGACAACAGAAAAACATTAAAGCATTGTCCCATTCAGGATAGACTAATATTGGCTTCTCTCATCCAAGTGTCAAATAACCAGTATAGTCAACGTGATCAGATGACTTGAAACATGTCATTGGGTGAGGCCTAGGAAAATATAAAGCACTGTGGGAAATCCTGGCTGGATCTACCCAAAGAACCACATGGTAAAGCTGAACTAAGCGCAGATTAATTCAATACATCATAAACAAGTGATAAAAAAAAATCACATTTTCACATCAGTCAGGGTAATGTATCTCCTACTTTAGTGATACCAAATGTGAACTATCAAAAAGATAAACAGAAGTAGTAGCAGAATAGCAGCTACAAAAGCATATTAAAGATGGTCCTTACATATTTGAAATCTGTCTTCAATAAAGCAGAAGGAAAAGAATTTTTCCTTCAGCAAAATTCTTAAATAAATACAAAACAAAACAAAAACTCAACTGCCTGGTGAGGACTAAGATGAATCCTTTGATAAACACCATAAGACTTGGCTAGGGGTCTTGCTGACCTCTCAACTTAAGAGTGAAGTGAAATGGGTGAGGCTGAGTTTAGGGAGTTAATTGAGCAAAGGGGCTGGTAGCAAAGGGAGTGGTTAGCTGCTACCCTATACTTCTGCCATTAGGAAACAAAAATCAACTTAACCTATGGTAAGTGCAGAGGCATTTGTTAGGGAGATGGGGAACAATGCCATAAAACTGAAGGCTGTGAAATAATTTGATCTTAAACAGTATTAATCCATTGGCCTATGCAGTTGCAAATCCTTCGTTCTTTCTGGAACTTTGCTCTCTCTTGTATCTGTTTTCTTCCTACATATTTGCTTCATTACCCACTCCTGGCATAATAGCGTTACTTATCTATAATCTTAGCAGAGGATGCCAGGCTCATTCCTGCTCTTTTTTGCATCATCTCAGTTTCAGGGAACCTCAGAGGCTGAACTAGAATCTCAAACTCCAGATATCCAGGGAAAATAATGTTATTGCTTTAACTTCAGTGCTATGTTCATTTCTGGTCTATCAATTATGCCCCAAATAGGGCATACCCCTAGTCAAGTATAAAGAGAATGTTGGAGGCATTGCTTCTTTGTGTATATGAAAAGGCTCAATTGCCATAGAAAGAAAGTTGTCATAGGCTGGAGGACATTTCAAAAGAATTCTTCAGTTGCTCAGAAGACAAATAACTTTCTTTCTTCCCATATATTCACAGATGTCTTTAAATATGACTGTCTCTGCAAAGAGCACCCAACCATTTTCTAATGGGTGGCAACCCGCAGACCCAGGCTGCTATAATACTCAGATGAAATGACCAAAGACCACTGTCACTGGTAGCATATAGTGTGGATTGGATGGAAGAGGAAATGATCATAAAAAACCCATTTAGTAAATGAGCAAACATCCCCAGGATAGCATATGTAATCATGGATCTACAGAATAAACAACAACCTGAAAATATGCACAGTAAAGTAAATAAAAGGATCAACTGCTGATTACAGTAATGTATATTCATGGTTTATAAATTTAACTCTTATTCTTGTCTCTGTTGGGAAGGTTTTTCTTGTTCAGGATTGTCAGGGCACCACTGGGAAAGGAATAGAGTGGGGATTCTCCTCTTGGGATGATAGGCAGCCTTCACAGACATTTCTTGAAACTTTTGTAACCAGTCCTAAGGAATTCTGAGGGGTTGTAACTGAAGGGCTCTTTTCTATAGAGTTGGAATTCTTATGATACTTGTATTAGTTTGGAAGCTGCTGGAATGCACTATACCAGAACAGGAATGACCTTTTAAAAGTGGAATTTAGTAAGTTGCACATTTATAGTCCTAAGCCTATAAAAATGTCCAAAGTAAGGCATCCAGGGAAAGATACCTTAGTTCAGGGAAGGCCAATGAGTCTGCAACACTTCTGTCAGGCACTTGGGCTGACTGTGCTGTCATAAAAAGGAATCAATTTCAAGGACGTCTTGAGCTTCTACATCCAGCTAGTAGATGAGGAAACAGAGAAATATTAGTAATGGGAGCTTTGCATGGGCAGGCCCAGAAATGGAAGGCACCTTGCAATTGACCAGAGCTTAGTCACTTGACTGCGCCACATCACAATGGAGGCTGGGAACAGCCTAATTGTGTGCTGCAAGAAAAAGAAATTAATTAGGTGATCAGCAAGCCAGTATTTGCAATAACCTTCCATTCTGGTGACCAAATATCTGTTTCACGCTTTTTCTAACACATAGAGTTAACCCAATGTCCCATCCAATGACCACATATGCTAAAATTTCAGGATTTCTATGTGTTTATTAGTCTTCTCCAAAAGACTCAAAGGAGGCATTTTGACTCAGTAAACTTAAGATAAGAAACAAGCCATCTACTCCTTCTTTTCTCCCACATAATTGTGGACCAGCAACATAAAGAGGTCAAATGGTAAAGACACGGCTGTCATAAGACCATAACAAGTTGTGAAATCTAACCAAAAGAGTGAGGAAAATTTTTGTTGTTCTTGTTTTATTAGAACCTGATTTTTCCTTTTAGAGCAAATTGGAGCAAACTAGAGTAAACAAGAAACGGACTTGTTTGTTGTTCTCTGTAGATTTAAGTTTTCATAAAGGGGATGTTCCCATTTTATTATCCTCTATGGCCGCCTCTGAAATTGATATTGGGTACTATGCCCTCCATAGGGACTGCACGGGTTTCAAAGGCTAATTCCTGCTGATGAAAATTTGAGAACCCCAAATTCACATTAACACTGAAGCTGTCAAAGTTGTATTAGATGGATTCAATTCCCTTATAAACTAATTGGACATCAGATCTACTGCGACCAGTAGGTTTCAGGTGCCAGTAACCATCACTAAAAGTTTTATCCTAAATATAATTCTAAAGCTTGATTTATGTCCTTTCTTTCTAGTGCCCATGTCTCCTTCTCAGTTTATGTCTGGCTACTCTAATGCCATCTGAAAAAATAGATGGAAAAATGTACCCTAAATCTGGTTATTTTTGCAAGGCTGTGTATCGAGGGGCTTTTGTAACTCAGGTTTTTAAGCTTTAATTCTTCCTGTTTACGGTCTATAAGCAGGTAGTATTTTGACTTTCAAAGCTCCAAATTTCTCCAACTATTAGACAAATATAGAGAGCTCAACAAAGATGAAAGCTACTGATGGAATGAATTTCGGTTTCTGACTTATTATTTGTAGGATATCTGTCCAAGGGAGCTACTTGGATACAAATTTCACTTGTGAAAAATGTACTTTTAGCACATTAAGCTTCTGAGGTTTTTAGGTTGTATGTTACAGCAGTTAGCCTATCCTGAATGATAAAGATGTGAATCACAGAAATTTTTTATTATAAATTTCTTAATTTAGACATCAACATTCTCTATGTCGAATGCCCCAGTTTTCTCTACTTTAAGTTGAACAGCCTGGACTAGATTTGTCTCTTTCTGGTGTTCATTCTCAATATATCTAAGACTAATAATGGCATTCATATATTCTTCCAATATATCTCCAAAGATGTTAGCTATGCATGCATTGAAGAAGGAATCCTATGTCTGCTCTGTTGGCTTTAGCCAATAGCACATTTTTCCTTAGAGTCTGTTACTTGAGACCCCATTTCCTGGTACTGATGTGTTGTGGGGATTTAGGAAAATTTTACAGAATGCAAGGATACAAAATACAAATCAACTTTGAAACTGGAAAAGCCACGAGTCACTGGAAAATAATTAGGAACCAATGTACTCTTTCCCAGAGGCTACCTGGTCTTTTATATCTACTTCTCTCTGCATGTCAGTTTTATTCTTTTCTTCTGCTGACACTTTGCCTACAGTCTTCTGCTGTCAGCCCTGCAGTTTACAGTTTACATTATTTTAATTCAAGTGGACAGCTAAGATTGGACTAGTATGTCTCAGATTCAATTCCAATATCCTGGCTTGAGGATCTTAGTGATCCAACTCAATTCAAATTTGATGCCTGCCTCTAACCTAATCAACTGGAGGCCTGGGTCAAGTAGTGCAAACATAGCTGCCATTTGAAATGTGAGATAAATTTCTAGGGGAAAAAAAAAAGGAAGGTTGAAGACTAGACAAATACTTTGTCAGATTTGTATAGTAACCAATCACAATGCCCAGGGGGATGTGATGCATTCATATCCAATCTGGGCTGATGGCTGATAGTCACATACAAGAGAATAAAAATGTTCTCTTTTATACAAATAAATAGCCATGGACTCACAGATCTTATGGCATAGCTAATAAAATATTGGATTTGAATACTGAAGACATGATATTAGTTTATGGCTTTGCTTATGGTAGAAATATGACATTAGATGAAATATTTCACTTATTTTTGTCTCATGCTTTATTGCAATGAAATTGGGCTTGAAGGTCTCACAGGTCCACTTTGTAGATTTAATGGGACATTGAATTGGTTGTTTTGGCTATATATTTTGATGAATACTAACTATTGCTGTGCAGATGGTGATAGTTTTATTTTTTAAGTCCTCAGACTGACTTCCTGATGAACTAAATACACAAAATATCCTAAACACCCAAATCCGTTAAACTTATACTGTCCCGCATGAATTAATTTCAGTGCAACAGGATCTTTCCCAAATGGGCACTAATTTCTAAGCAATTCAATGTGGAAAATCCATAAATTAAACCTTAATTCATTATTAAAGCCATATTTGTTAAGATCACACAACTGCCAAATCTGAGAGTGCTATCATCCACAAATGAGATCTGAGTAAATGTGTTTTTAATCACTTTATTTTCAGTGTACCATAAGCGTCTTATCTAATCTAAATGAATGTTGTTTCTAATTCGTAGAGCAGTCAAGTAGTTTTTTTCTTCTGTACTTTCATAGTGTTCAAGAACTCTTCGGATCTACATACTGTCAAAAAGGGCTGCTAGAGGGTCAAATGTGAAGTTGGTGAAGTGGGAGATTAGCTTTATGCAACTTCAATCCTCTAACTCCATCAAGGGCCCAGAGATTCAATATTACTTGCTCTCTAGCAATGCAGTTGAACACTAACCTTTCTAGTGATATAAGGCAATCTGGAAAATGCCACAAGTATCTCCTTCCCTTATATGAGAATTAATCAACTTCCTATAAGTATGCTTCTTAGAGACATTTAAATCCCATGCTTCTATGAAGAATTTCTACACCAGAGTAAGCATAGAGATTTATTAACCTTTTTTTTTGCATCTTTATTATCGAGTACTTATCACTAATATAACACTCATAAAAATGTATAAGAATAATTTATTTTCATGTTTAACAGCCCACTACATGGTGTAGATCATTGAGGTAAAAACATCATATTTTATATTTTATCATGTACCTGATGTCTACTAAGTTACCTTGCCCTTAAAGTGTACTCAAAGTATTTCTATTGAATAAATAAATAACAATCCTGGTTAACATTGCAGATAATTAGTGTATCAACTCTGTGGAAGCATAATGTTAAATCAAAGAACAAATAAGTTCCCTTAATACATTATGGTGTTTAGATAATTTTTATCTAGAAGCAAATGTTTTCGTCTTCTGTACCCACGATATCATAGTACAGATACTGATTTCTATGTTTATTATTGTTGCTAGAGATAAGTATTTGGAATGTAGTTGAAATATTTCATCATCTAATAGTTCCTTGGGTAATTGATATTGCAAATGGCAACATAAATTGGACTTTTTATCTAGATGTTTGAGAACAGTGCCAGACACAACCAGTGCCCATATATTGCCATAATACATACAATTCTTTGTATTTGCTTAGTTTCAACATCTTCTCATGGGAAGAGAGAAAAGGTTTTATTTTTTTACTGTGAACCAGTACATATAAGTAAAATGAACCTGCAAAGTGATATGACAATCTTAATGGTTTTTCATCATTACTGTTAACATTAAATATATGGAATAACAATTAGAAGGCTGGTAAGGTACTTGCTTCTAGTGTGACAGAATGCCTGACAATTAAAAAATATTAAGATTGTATTTAATTTTATTAGCAGATAGTAGTGACTATTTCCTTCCACTTCCAAAATTTTCCTCTTAAGGTTGAAAGAAGAAATTTTCTCTCGACATTGTGACCCTTCAGGTAACATACAATCTTGCTGTCCTGATTAAACATTTCGAAAGCCACTGGTGTACATCAGTTATGTGCTCAGTTAGTCTCCCTAGTAAATAAGTTGCATCAGTAATTCAGGCTTAACTGTAACTTTAATTGTATTAGTTCCAGAGTTGAGCTAATAATTCTTCAAATTGTCCAGAAAAAGATTAATTATAAAACATTATAAGTTAGGAACATAGGCCAAGGTAGGGTAGCATGAGGTGTTTGCAGTTGGAATAATTTGAATATGATGAGTGTAAGCATGTGACTTGATTCTTTCTTGTTTTCATGTGTTTATGGGTCCCTTAAACTGTGCTTGCCAAAATTCTATGCTCTTTTACAGTACTGGTGCTCTAAAGTAGTACTGGTGCTCTTTAAGTATCTGTCTGACCAAATGAAGATACATTATGACATTTAAATAATAGCATGTTGCATAATAATATAACCAGTATTATAATTAATATATATTACTAATTAATTAATTATTAACTTATATTTGTTGAGTTTTTTAGCTTGTTCAAGGAAGCATAAGGAGAAAGGACTTTGTTCCAAAATTTCTTTTGCTACTATTTTTTAAAATTGTTTTTATTTTCTCTAGTTTTATGTACTGGAGTTTCTCCAGTTTTATGTACACTAAGGACATCGAATATAGTGCTTTTTCTTTTTTTAACTTTTATAAGCAGAGCTCTCTTGTGTCAATTTAAATTCCCTTTCATTAATTTTTATGAAATTGTGTTCACTGGACCAGCAGCATCAGTGCCACCTATAAACTGTAATAAATGCAAATCTTCAGATACCAACCCACATTTGTCGAAATAGAAACTCTGGAGTTGTCACCCAGAAATCTGTTTTATCAAGCCCCCTAGGTGATTCTGGTCATGCACACTGAAATTTGAGAATCATCGCTTAGATTTTTTTTCCTCTGCCCTTTCTTAAGTTATGTTTGGTTTATGGAATTAAAATTTATCTTATTTTGTTCTATGATCTATCCTTTGAAGTTACATAGTATGTTCCCACCGTCATCCGCATCCTAGATCACACCCCAGAGACCACACTCTAGCCACACTGTCTTCCTTTCCCAGGCAGGGATCAGGTAAGCAATTCAACAGAATGATCAATTCAATGGATTGGGAAGAATGAGAAAATGCACACCCCCAGTAATGGAACAGAATGAATAAATCCTGGTTCAAGAAGACGTTTAGGGCCTTGCAAGGTTTCCTGGAAACTCTGGGGCTCAACTGCAGTCATTTCTTTTTGTCCCCAGTGATCTTATCTATGGATGATGAGACGACTGAGATAGATAGGACAGTCAGTGCTTTTTACCATTTACAGATTATAAGCACACGTTCTTGGATCAGCTGTGCATTTCTCCTGATCTGTGTCAGGCTTGGCTGACACTGTCCAGGCTCTGCAGACGTCTGTGGTCAGCTGCAAGGAAAATAGGCAGCTTTTGCTGATCTTGCCTGGGCATTCTCACTTACTTGGGATGATGGCTGGAATGAACCTGCTAATACAGTTCTGATCCATGTCATGAGGGCTTCTTCATTCTTCACGTGGTGAAGAATGTGTGAAATTGGGCAAGGTCTTTTGAGGCCTGGAGTTAAGACATCCTTAACCTCATTTTCTATGTATTCTACAGACTCAAGTCCAGCTCAGATTTGAAGAGTGGGAAAATCAAGTCCACCTCCTGCTGGAAGTTTGCTGCACAGTCACCTTGCAAAGGAGAAAGGAGTAAGGAGAAAGGGAAAAGAGGAATTGTGGCCATTTCTACAATCTACCATGCTCACTGATTGAATTGAGTTTACCTTTTAGAGGTAAAAGTAAAAATACAAGTTTGCAAACATAAAAGCAAGGACACCAACAAAAAAAATAAAGAAATAGACAAAGTGATATGCAGCAGTAATAAGTAAGATGAAGAAAACCAAACACTGGGAAAGAGCATGCTGGGAAGAGTGAACACATATACAAAAGTTTTCGATAGGAACGAGGTTTGTGTGGTCGAGCCCAGGGAAGGAAGACTGCGTGGCTGGAGTGTAGTCTCTAGGGTATGACCTAGGATGTGGATGAAGGCGGAAACATGCGGGTTCTTCAAGAACTAAGTAGAGTTTGCATTGTGTTGTAAACATTGGAGGTTTCTGACGAGGGAAGAGACCTGTTCTAAATTAAACCCCACTTTCAGGCTTCAAGAATGTAGATGTCCTCAGATGAACTTTATGGTTGCAAATATTTATTCCCCTAAGTTTATCCATTTTGTGCTCCTTGTAGTTTTCTCTCGCAATTGCAATTTTGACGGCTAGGAATTTTGTCAGAAGACCCTTTGCCTGGCAAATGCTGGCCCCAGCTCAGCAAATTCATGTTATCTCAATGAACCCAAATTGATCCTAGGGTCAACCCAGGGGAGACAAAGACCTGAACTCCATAGTAAAGAAAGAATGTGTTATAACTGTCATACGCAGCACTTGGTTATACCTCCATTTTCCCCCTGTTTCAAGTAACCAAGAAGGGTAAGAAGAAGTGCATGCATTTACTGTGAGGAACATGTGCAATTAATTCCTATGTATAAAGTCAGTGACAGCTAAAAAGGCTATCAAGGGTGGTACTTGAGGTTTTCTCTCGCTAGAGATCTTGAGAATAAGATTCTTCTTGGTAGAATATTATTAACTCGATTATGGAAGTTGCATTATCTCTTCCAGAGGTTGCTCTTAGACTGACCTTGACTGAGTAAAGAACATTCTTTCAGTCTGGATCTACACAAGACCTAAACACTTGTTGGGAACAAAAAGATAAAACAAAATATTAAAGTCAAATGTAGAGATGCATACACACACACACACACACACACACACACAATCAAACATTAAATATTTTTCCTAAAAAAATTATTTCTGAATTTTTCATACCATGGCTCACATAGAAAATGATAGTGTTTGTACAGCCCACTAGGATAAAAAGATGAGACTGCTTACTGAAGGGGTGACATGTCCAAAGAGCTTAGTCCCCACAATTCCGGCACTACTGTTGCCTGAACTCTGGGGAACGAAACTTCAGCTCTTGAATAACCTACTTCTTGCACCCTGACTATAAAAAAAATAAAAGAATGACAGAAAAATAATGTTTTAACAATTTTATTTTATGTAAACCACATTTTATTAGTCCACCTAAATCTTGGGCACAGATATTGTTTGATGTAATTGATCCAAATGCATGCCATTTTGGAGTCTCGAGCTGGTTCTGAAATCTTTTTAGTATTGGCAAAATTCTTAAAAAATGAGGGGCAAAATCACTTAAGAATAACTGTAGGTTTATATGGAAATTATGAAACAAACACAACAAATAAGGTCCATATCAATTGGGAAATGAGTTCTTTTATTTTAAATGCTATTTTCATTTGTAACATGTTTTCTTGGTTAGCTCTATAAAATGAGTACGTCATACTTGACATATTCTTCCTGGTATGCTTGTTTACATTAGTTCAGGAACCATCAAGTTACAAACTAGAAGCATGCTGTGATATGATAAGCTTTAGTGCCACACAAGTAACCATGTTTCCTTAATTTGGAAGATAGCACAGTAATTTTCCACTTAAATGTCCTTCTGTGATTCTATAATAGAAACTATTTTCTTGGTTGCGGTTTCAGTGCTTTAGCTGTCATCGTTGTTTTGGTTATGTGTTGCTAACCTTATTTTCCCTATTGCTGTATTTGGATTAAATACTCCCAGTTATGCAATGGCTTTGAGGAAGTATCTGAAAAGAAATTTTCTATTCTCCTAGACAAGATTTTGAAGCTCCTCTCCATGTTCAGGTAGCTATTTCTTACAGCTTTATTGATTTCGGTCTAATTACTTGACTCAATTTGTGTCATCACTCTGTGTTAAGGATGTTTTATGGCTTTTGTCCCAGACTGTTAGTCTATACTTCATTAATGATGCTTTTTAAAGGTTACAGAAATTTTATATTAGAGGAGCTATTCCTTAATTCATCATTTTAAAACTTGCAAATATATATTTTAGGCATTAAATACTGCTATGATCATTAATATTACTAACTATTAATGAAGCAGCAATACAATGGCTAATATAGAGCATATGGAAATAGATGTTCTCCTTCCAGAACCAGCCAAAAAATATGAAGAAGAAAACTTTGTCCTGTTGGCTTGCATGTAGTTGAGAACCTGAAGCTTTGGGGCATGGATGGAGAAGAGTCTTTTCCATTTCCTGCCAATCTACTATTGATTCAACTGTCTACGGTGTGAGCGATCCATTTGCCACACATGTTGGAGTATAATGAAGCAGCTGGCCCCAGGAGTTGCATTTGTTTCTCGTGGTAGCTGAATCAGAGTCTCCTTTCCTTTCATGCACATTTTTTTTCTGGCATGTAGTGATCATAGCAGCGCTATTGCAGCAGTGGCAGAAGACATAGGAAGATACGTCTGGCTACAAAAAGAATTTAAATGAACTCTGGCGCTTGCTGTTATACCATCTAACAAACTGCCTTCTTTCTCATAATGCACTCTTAATGAATACATGTGGAGCTGCCCCAGGGTTGTGCATAGTAGAAGACAACTGGCTAGACTTCTCCAGAGCATATAGAAAAAGTTAAATGAGCTTTGCACCAGCTATTTCCAATTACGTGTTTCAGATGTCCCATCAGTGAAATATTTCTTAGGATTTGGAAACAGATAGGAATGCCGTTCATTCAAGTAAGTAGAGCTCACATCCTCTCACCACTAAAATGTTCACCACTGAATATGGTTAAACTTGCTCAGGTCAGATACATGGGTCCTTGAATAATAGCAGGGATCATATTGTTGGGACTCTTTTGTGGAGTATATCAGTTAATATGGCAGTTTTCTTTTGCTTTGCTCTCTCCCTGTAGGCAGCTTCATGTGGTGACAGAGCTTGCCAATTTTGTATTCTAAATGTTTTTCAAATCTGTCTCTCTCTTCTACCTCTCTGCAAATGCTGATTTGGATCACTCATTCATAGTGTTGCATCCTGACTGCTGCAACCACTTCTTAAGTTTTGTTTTTATTTCAGATTTCAGCTTTGTTCCCTACAAATCAGTCATGCACTGAGCCATCAGATGGATCAAAAATTGAAATCTGGCTCTGTCATTTCTTTGTTTAAAACTCCTAGGGTGGCTCCTGAGGATACAATCTAAGTCTGTATTGTTGCCCTGAGGATGCAATCTAAGTCTCTCAACAAGGAAATCAAAGTTCTTCATCATGGACTCTCCTCTTCTCTGATTCCACCTTCATTATTTGCCACACTCTGCTTCAGCATCACGGAACATATGTCATGCGGTTTCTCTTTTTCATTCCTTTGCTCATTAGGTCCTATCTACTTGGAATGTATTTTTTTTATCCTATGTGTTAGTTTGGCCCCTCTTCATCTTTTAAAACTGCACAAATATCAAGTCCTCCAAGAATCCTTCCTACTCTCCCTACCCAAATTGGCTTAGATCCCCTTAATCTACACCCTGTGTGATTGCTATTGAATTTTTAATTTTAAATTATTAATTAAATTAATAATACAATTTATTAAATTTATAATGATACTTTATATATCATCTGTGTGTTCATCTCTTTCACTATACTGCAAGCTCTTAGAGGACAGAGGATACGTATTCTTTGACTTTATGTCTCCTAACTCAGTATATGACACATTAAAGGCACCCAGTACATGTTTGAATAATGAATAAAACAAAAGGCCTATATAAGTAGATGAAAACTCTATGAGGCAGGGAGAGAGAAGGAAGAGAAGCCTGGCGCGAGCCTTTGGAAACTCTTACAATTATTTCCTTTATCATATTCTATTTCATCTCTCTGTTTTTGTTCTCATGCTTCAATCCAGGGCTAGAGCTGGCTATCCTGTTTTCTCTGAAATCTCAGAATGGGTGCTATGGTTCTCGACACACGTACTGTGCGTTCAATGAACGTTTGTGACTGACTGAAAATCCTTGGGACACCACTGAGATATCGCTAGTGTCAAGACTGAGCAATAATAAAAATTGGTTCTGATATATATATATATATATTCAATACTATATTGCAAAGTATGGTTATAGCACAAGAGTTATTGTGCTGTATGGAAAAACATATGGGGACATTTGGGGAAGGCAAGAAAAATAAAAAGTGGAAAGAGCCATCCCTTCAGTTTATCTATCTTGTAATTTATCATCAATCTTCCTAACCTATCTCACTCTATCCATCATCTGTTTGCTTGGCACCAATCATTGCATTTAATGCAGTGGCTTATATTTTATTTCAGTGGCACCAACTGAATATGTTTGCAAACAGGAGGGAACACTGAATGCTAACCTTAATTGTTTAAATACAACCTGGTAATTGTATAGTTTCCAAGGCTGTTTTCTTCTTCCTGTCAAAGCTACATAGAAAGACAATTCTTTACCTGGTGAAACAGAAACAGTTATACCACTTTTATGTATCTAGAAAATCAGAGCAAGGTGCTTTCCATAAAATTGTTCCATGTGAAATTGGTATCAATTAATGCACTGAACTATTATTTCTCCTGGATGGAAATGTCATTTAAGAAATATGGAGATATTACTTCATTGTAGTAGGAGGAAAAACTAGGCATCAGGAAGATTCTTTTTCAGGGACAGATAACCATTAAAACCTTACCTGAGGTGCCCTGTAACAGTGCTTCCCTTGCATCCTGTCTTATCTTTGACAGCCTGTCTTAATGCAGGATCTTAAGGCCAGAGACAGGCCAGAGCTCAGAAGGGTAAACACTGTCTATTGCATGCAACTCTTTAGAAGAGATGCTTTTGTCCATGAGTCTCAACTGTCACTAATTTTCTTTATAATTACACACATCCATAGTGCTCATGACAGTTGACATATGTCAATCAGGCAAGGTTTACTCTCCCTGGTTGCCAGTCTCAAGGCACTTAGAGAATTGAGGCAATGCAATTCCACTGAATGGCACTTTTGGCCACAAAGGGATGTTTCACATTTATCTACAGAGGAAGCAAGCTAGCATGAAATGAGGCATAGTTAGTTCCAGTTACACACTTGATCTTGTTAGCAGAGATAAAATTCCTTGCTGGAATATCTGAAATTCTTAATAAGAATTCTGGAAGTCTGTCAGCTCCTTGGCAGCATATGCGAATTTAGGAGCAAGAAATAATCACAAATGTGTCATATTTAAAAGGGTTGATTGATTTTTGGGGGGGGATGGGTGGGCACAATAGAAGAGTTACTGAACACTGGCATAGCTGTTTCTTAAAATTATTTAAAATATACACAATATATGTAAAGAAGGAAAAGTTAAGCTATAATATACTTATGGATCTTGTATAACTTTATGCATATCTTCCATATACAAGGAAAGTATGCATCAATGATTCCCTGATGGTGAATGTGGTGCTGTTTAAAGTCATTTGTGTAGCTATGAATCATGTTGCCAATAGTCCTTGTTTTGGGAAGTCAAGGTCTGGAGTAATGGGGAACCAAGGGTTAAATGTGCTGAGGGGCACTCTGCTTTAGGTCTGTTGCCATTTTCTGGGAGAGCATGAAATTGGCCCTGAAAGAGATATTGAGAAGGGTGTCATCATAATTCTACCTAGGCTTCATAAACAAAGAGGCGACTTGGTGTCAAATGATCTTTTAGAGGAGGCAAAAAGTGGAAAGGCATTGGTGAAAGCACAGTAAAATGTCTGAGAAGATCGTTTCTGGAGGAACCGATAAATGTAACGGTTGAAGATTGAATGGTACTATCTTGTCCCAAGGGATTGGCCACCTTATGTAGCAGAGACTATAATGGATTTGGAACTTACAAATGCACACATTAGCTGCTTGCTGCCTCAAAGCATTCCTCACTTACTGTCTCAAGGCATTCATCACTTACAATACTCATAAATATCTACTTAAAAAAAATTATTAAAAACTGCCATTATCAATTGTAACAAATTCCCCACACCAGTGCAAGGTGTGGATGGCGGGTGACATATGGAAGCCCTAAATTCTATGCATGATTGTTCTGTAAACCCACAACTTCTCTAATAAAGACTTTTTATAAAAAAGTAAAGCCAAGAAACAAGCATACAGCATTTAGTTCTCCAACGTGAGATACACAGGGATGAATCGAATGATTTCATATTAGAAAAGGAAGCTAGCCAACAATGAATCCATTCACACTACTTTCTACATATTACAAAAGCAGATACTATTGTCTATATTTAAAGATGCCTAATAATCATAAAATATTTGGGGTGTAAAAAATGCCACAGAAACAAATGAAGGAATGGATTAACATTCGAAAGACAATGAAGATTGAACTCTGAAAAATAAATTTAGGAAAGAAAAGAAAATTTGCATTCTCAATGAAATTAAAGAAAATGTGTACTTGTCATGAAATAGGAGGTCATATGAAATATAGGAGCATTGAAGAAAGGAAAGAAACTGAGGAGGAACATAAAACATGAAAATACTTAAAACCCACACTCAAAGGACTAGTGCCGTGAAAATCAGAATGTGAAACACAACAAAACAAGAAAGTGATATGGGGAGATAGCGTAGATAAGATTACATATACTGCAAAGGAAAAATTATAAGGTAAAATGTGATTAGAAAGATGATAGTATGTGTACATGACAATATATATAAATTGCATGAATAATTAGAATTTCTTAGGAGAAGAATGCCACAATTTGATTAGAAAAAATATTTTAAAAGATAAAGCAGGGCAGTGCGGTGATTGCTCAGTGGTAGAATTCTCGCCTACCATGCAGGAGACCCAGGTTCTATTCCCAGAGCCTGCACATGCCAAAAATAGAAAAAAATACATAGAAGACAATTTTGTAAAAGTGCAAGAACATTTGTGTATGCATATTTTACCAGTTATCTGATTCAACATAAGAAATCACCCCAAAGCTGAAAGGCTTAAAATAATGTGTGTTTTTTTTTTTTTCATCTCTCTTGGTTTCCTGGGCAGTTCTGGCTCAGAGAGACTCATGATGCAGCTGGAGCTGTTACAGCAGGATGGGAGGATTGAATAGCTGGGGCAGATCAGGCATGCTCTTACTTACCATGGAAAGGTCTTAGGGCCTCTCCATGTGGTCTCTCACCATGGGCCTGTTTGGATCTCCAGAGAGAGAGGATCTTGGGGAAACTTGGGTTTCTTATCTAGGGACTGAAGGCTTCCAGAGCTAATGTTTTAGGAAAACAAGGCAAAATAACATGGAATTTTATGATCTACTCTAAAGTCTCTTGGAGTCACTTCTTCCCTCATCACAAACCTGCCCACATTTCAGGGGAGGGAATATAAACTCCACCTTTTGATGAGGGACAATGAAACATCTTAAAAAGAACAAGTGGATGGATGATATTTCTGTGGCTATTTTGGGAAATACAAAGTACCACACCTACCAAAAGGTGTCACTATACATATAGTAAGCACTGATGAAGAATTAATAGAGAATGATGGACAGAGACGCAACTTAGTGGAAGATTCTGAACATTAAGGAAAGAAAAATATAAGTATTCTGAAAGAAGGAAGAATCACATACAAGGGAAAATTCAGGCTGCTCTGGAACTTCCGCACAGTATCATTTGAGAAAAGGAAAGAGTGGACACTTTGGAATCATGAAGAGAAAATAAGTTATCCAATAGTTTATATCTAGTCCGTTCACATAGTTTTCATGTATAAAGATGACAGGAAGAGATTTTTTTAAAAATATATAAAGACTGAGTATCTTTACATATTGCAAGAATTGAAATGAGAAACAGATGGAAAAGCAACAGAAGGGAAGGGATTAAATAAATCATTTTTTGTTCTTGAAATATCATGTATATGCAAGTAATCTCTCAATAAAAATATAAATATTATAATGGAATATTGATATATTCTATTTGATAAATAAAAATATATACCAAAAACTATAATTATGCAAGGAGAGAACATTCTTTTTTAATGGATCCTGGAACATTTTGTTTAAATGTGATCATATATTAGTCAAAGAGAAATACTCATTCAATTGCAAAGACGAAAAGAACTTCAGATCATATTCTCAAACCACAATCTAATAAAGTGAAAAATAATGTCAAATTTAGAAACAAAAACCCCAAGCATTTGACATTTTAGTACAATTCTTTTCTAAAGAATGCTTGGGGTAAAAAGTAATGGAAAAAACACACTTGCAAAGCATTTATAAAATAAAGATAACATGACCTCAATTATTTTTTCTGAAAATAATAAATTCAACATTTAAATCCACGAGTTATAAAAAACAACACAGTGAATCTAAAGAACATAGAAAAAATTAATGAAGATGGGAGCAGAAAAAATCAGAGAACAGAAAAATTGTAGGTTTGTTAATAACATTATTGGAGGGAAAAAATCAACTGCCAACTTGCCCATTCATGAGAGAAGGAGCAAATGCAGTAGAAACATAAAATACATTAGAAAGGAGAAAGGAGAAATAAGAAATACAGAGAAAATTAAGGAATTTTAAGACAATATTTTACTCAACTTTGTTAAATTTAGAAAACTAGATTGATGTTATATTAAAATTAAAATTTCTAAAATGTATACAGAAGGAAAAGAAAGTATGAAATACAAAATTTGATATGACCAGGGAGTAAAAACTCACAAAGCTGTCAAAGAACTATACTGAAAAAATTACCAGGCACTGATGATTGCATTGTTGAATTTTATCAAACCAATCAAAGAATAACTGATTTTAATGTTTTGATGGTTCCATCAAAAAAGGCCAAAAAAAGATACTGCTTTCCATTCCTTTCTGTGAAACCATGTGACTTAGACATCAAAACTTGAAAAGCATAACCCAAAACTTAAGATTTAATAGCTAAAACATGCATAATATAGCAATGTATTAAAAATAATGCAGCATGATTCTAGTAGGTAGTAGGATTTATTTCACGGGATGCAAATGTAATTTGATATCAGGAAATCTATTGGTATAATTCACTACAGATATCAGTAAAAGGATATAGGCCATATACTTATTGTTATTATTATTTTTGATGTGGGCAGGCACCAGTAAATGAACCCAGGTCTCCGGCATGACAGGCGAGAACTCTGTCTGCTGAGCCACCGTGGCCTGCCCCATATAATTATTTTGATAGCTAGGCAAATGTCTTTAGATATAATTTCTGATAAAGCATTTCATGCATTCAGAGTAGCTAGACATTTTCTGAAAACATGATATGTAACTGTAAATGCATACATACATAGAGAGAGGGAGCAGTTGTATTCAAATATATGATTCTCAAATGTTTGATGGCCAAACATTGCTAGAAATGAGAAAAAATGCTTATCCTTTCACCATTTTTCCACTTTCTCTTGGAGATTGTAGCCAATATAATGAAACAGGGCAAGGAAACAAAAGACAAAATGTTTAAAAGGAGACACACAATTTTAATGTTGGGAATTATGTAAGAGGTAAGAATGAACCTGTCCAAGACTGATTCCTTGCAGATAGATTGGCATTCTACAGAACTTTATGGAAAAGGGTGCTAGGGTCATGCAGTGGTAGAATTCTCACCTACCATGTGGAACACCCAATTTGGATTGCCGCTGCATGCACCCCCCCCCCCCCAAAAAAATAGACAAATAGTGCTGCAATAATGGGATAGTCACATGGAGAAAGAATGAAATGTGATTCCCACCATACAGCATATTGCCCCCCCAAAAAATTACTTTATGGAAAGCAGCTATAGACGAGGCTACAGGTTCGGCATTGTCAACTGCAGTCGCAGAGCTTGCACTCCAATCCCCTGTGCTGGTTGAACAGCTATGTACCCCAGAAAAGCCATATCCTTTTAATCCAATCTTGTGGGGGCAAACCTGTTATTCAGTGGGACCTTTTGATTAACCTGTTTCCATGGAGATGTGACCCACCCAATTCAAGGTGCGTCTTAATCTTTTCCTGAGTACTTTCTGGGAGAGAGCCAGAGATGTTTCGAGGAAGAAAAAGAAATGCCCAGTAATATATCGGAGAGAGCCAATACCGATAGCTGAGAAATGCCCCCAAAGAAGCAAAGAGAGGACCCACAGAAGCTTGGAGATAGAAAATGCCCTGGGAGAGGCTACACTAAGAGATAAAATCCAGAGTTTGCTCCGGAGAAGCTAAGAGAGGACACACAGATGATTAGAAAAAGAAAAAATCTCAGCAGAAGCCAGAGCGGCCCACAGGAGCTGAAAGAGCCATTTTGGAAACCAATCCAGGAGAGAAGGGCCAGCAGACATCACCACGCGCCTTTCCATGTGACAGAGAAACCCTGGATGCATTTGAGCTTTCTTGAGTAAAGGTATCCTTTTGTTGATGCCTTAATTTGGACATTTTCATGGCCTTAGAACTGTAAATTTGTAGCCTAATATGTACCTTTTGTAAAAGTTAATCCATTTCTGGTATATTGCACTCTGGCAGCTTTAACAAACCAAAACACCCTTCATCCAACCAGGAAAAGAACAGGTGTTTCCTTAAGCATGCAGATTAAAAACACTTTTCAGCTCAAGGGCCAAGGACACCCTCTCCAAATCTGAAGTCCAGTCTACTTGCCTCCTCTGTTCTGCCTTGGAATGCAAGCAGTAGCAGGAGAACTACTCATCTGATAATCCTGCCATCTCTCTGATCTCTTCTCTGAAAGTTGTACTAGCAGTCTTTGGGAAACTCAAAAGAGTCAATTAAAAATAAAACTTATAAATGAGAATAGAGTTTAATAAGATTTTTAATTATTATTAAAAAACATTATCTTTCTATAGAAAACAGCAGTTAAAAATGTAATACAAGTCAGCATTCAATCAATAATATAAACATACAGCCTGTGAAAACTAAGAATGGAGAAAGTCAGCAAGATGTACATGCTAATTATCTCTGAGAATTGTCCAAGCCATAGGAACTAATCCTAATCTTGCCGATGTCAACCACAAATGCCAGCAGGACAACTGAGTGGGCAAGGAACATTTGACATGATGAGACCAGAGGAGGCAGACAACATAAATTTAGATAACCTGGCTCTTCCCTATATTGTGGTGCCACAAATGCCACGCCTTCTTCTTTTCTCATCTTCATACCCAGATGCCATCTTGCGAATATATGGGATTTGGAGGTCAGAAGACTGTGAAATTTGATTAAATAAATGGGTGTTAATTTTCCCTAAGAGCGACTGAACACAGAACATATGTACCAAGAGACGCTCAAGGCTGCCAAACCCGAAAGGACTGTCTAAATTATGGGATGAGACTAAACTCTCCACTGGATTGGACATCATTATTTCATCTTTTTGTTCCTTCAAATCAACTGTTTGGACTGCATGAGAAAGACCAGATTCACTGTACAAAACAAATAAATTAGCATTTTCTCTGAACATCTGGATTATAGGATGTGTTCAGCTTTGTTACCAGAGATAAGACAGATTTTTTTTAAAGGAACAGATAAAATTTGAAGGAGCATAATAAATGCCAACATGTTAGCATGATTTTCTCAAGAAAATTATGGGTTAAGATTTCAGGGACATTTAACTTCTTATTTTTCAAATATCTTCTTTTCTATTTTCCAATGTATATTATTCTGCTATGTATAAACAGTAAACGTAGAACAGAAAACAAAAGCTAAATAGGAACAGAAAACAAAGAAAACAGGTAAGGACTTTTAAGAAATAATGTATGCCAAATAGTATGCTAAACCCTTACGTGTTAACTCATTAAATCCTTTCATCAACTCCATGAGTTAAGTCTTATTGTTATCCCATTTTACAGAATTGAGGCTTGAAAAGACTAACTTGACCAAAATATTGGAACTAAGCCTCAAAGTCCAGCTCCAGGGCATCTTAGTTTAATTTAAGCACTTTTTTGCCCCCTTCTGATGCACCATAGGTCTCCCATTCTATGGACTGAACCTACCTCTGGTATAGTCTATTCTTCTCATCGTTTTCTATAATCAAAATTAGAATCATGAAAAATGTGGGAATTCTTAATATAGAGTGGGTCAGAGTTTCTGGTTGTGTTTTTTGGGCTCTTTTTTTGCCAGAAAATACACTTTGTGGTAATTATCTGTGGATGGATTTGAGAGGAATGGAGGGTCTAATCTCATTTTCTTTGTTTTTGTCATTGGTATTGTGCATGTGGTTTTTGTGTGCATGTGTTTGTATTTCTTTCTTCTACCAGATAGTTATGCTGGCATTTCATAAGATTATCAAATATCAGACTCGGAAGAAACAGAAGATACCATCCAGTCTAACAAACTAAGTCTTTTCAAATTATGTTACAGTTTGTTTAATCGTTCCTAGAACATTGACATTTATTGCTTTTTTTGTATATATGTTATTTTTCACAAAAAATAAAAAATTTGGATTGTGATGTTAAAAAATATATATTTATTCCTTCTAGCTTCCTATATTCTGGAGCAGCTAGAAGGGAAAAATCTGAGATGATGGTATGGTAGCCCAGGACAAACTCTGGGATCTGTCCTGTAACTACTTGTTGAAGAGTGTTCTGAAAATTATTGCTTTTTCTTTCTTTGCTTTGTATGTATGTGATATTATACAATAAAAAAATTAAAAAATAGTGTCTAAAACAGCGCTAGTCACATGGGAAGCTCATATGTAATAATGTAACTTACTGTTCTCTATATCGGTAACTACTGCACCATTTTATCAATAATTGTTGTAACAAATTTTTCTGCTTCTTATTCCTGTCAAGCTTTATTTAAACTGTTCTATTCTTCTGAGCGTCTATACTAAAACCACATAAGGGACACAGTATCTGTCTTCAAGACCTTATAATTTAGTAGTGAAGCCAGGTCCCACAAATACTGTTAAGGTAGAATGTTTTGCTGTAAATTTCTGTGGCAAATGCAGTGCTGGTGTTGGGAGAGGTCCTTTTTGGTTGGAAAATAAAGGAAGCTTCATGAAGAAAGTAATATTTAAATTGAGCCTTTGAACTCAACTGTTCAACTATTGGAAATTGTAGGAGTTATTCTGGGCGGAAAATCCATAAGTGTAAGAGCACAGGGGTAGGGAAGTTGAATATTCTTTCAGAGAGTTTTGAGCAATCCAGGTTGGTTATAAATGTCAATGTTCTAAGAATGATTAAACAAACTTTAACATAATTTGAAGAGACTTAGTTTGTTAGACTGGATGGTATCTTCCGTTTCTTCCGAGTTTGATATGTCTTGAGAACACATTGCATTGTTGGTTATAAGGAAGTTAGGCAAGTAGAGTGAGAGAAGACTAAAAACTTAAATTGGAACCCATCTAAGAATCCACAAATGTCCTATGAGGGAGTCAACAAACAAGAAGTCATTTAAATCTTTTGATAAAGTGAGTGTTACCAGTATAGATTTAATCTCACGACCATTTATTGTGTTTTTTCTTTCTTATATTGTCTTTTTTTTTTTGCATGGACAAGCACCAGGAATCAAACCTGGGTCTCTGACATGGCAGGCGAGAACTCTGCCACTGCACCACCATTGCCCGCCCTATATTGTTTTGATTGAAGAGAATTGAGTCTGAATGTGTTAAAATCAACCAAGAAGTTAATGTAATAGCTCAGGGGAAGTATTACAAAAAGAAAGGTTGTCCTAGAAACAGAAACAGGAAGGGTAGATGTTAGCATCATGCTAAGAAAATAGCTGCGAGACTTGTGACAGATGGGTAAAGGATGAAAGAAAATCATAATATTTTTAGTGTGGTTACTGAGAAGGATTGTGATAGCATACGAGAAAAAGGAAAGAAATTCAAGAACCGGAACTGGCCTTAGAAGAGGAGAATTATTCATTTTTTTTTTTACATGAAGAATTTGAAATGCCAGTGGATACTTTGTGATAGACATAAATATAAATGGTACATCAGGATAGAGTCAAATGGAAATATCATAATAAAATAATTAGGAAGAAAGATTATCATAGGAGCTATAAATTTTTAATTCATTCACATGTTTATGACACTTAAAATGCTGAAGTGGTCAGGCTACACAAGGTAGAAGATTTAGAGAAGGAAAGAAAGCCATGGACAAAACTTTGAGCAATGTTGCCACTTTTCAGTGACAAAAGTCTTAGGAATGAGTAGGAAAGAAGACAGAGAAGAAATGATGAGAGATTGAAAAAGAAAATGAGGAATAATTCAGATTCATGTAGAAAGAGGAGATAGTTTTTCAAAAGAAGAGCTAGGCAAGAGATACAAATTCTGTGGAGATTTTAATGTGGGGAAATCGGGTGTTTGAAAATAGTATGGGGATTAATGATGACACAAGCCATCATTACTGAGAAATAGGTTGACCAGACTAATTGGGAAAAAGGCCAAAATGCGAAGGTTTGGGTCATGAATTTATTACTCCCCATCTCCTCCATCCTACAGTTGGCTTTGGGCACTGATGCTTTTCATGGTTATTAATCTTATAAAGTATTTTTTACTTAGATTTGGTGGTTAACTGGCATACTAGCTTTATTTTGTCTTGAGAACACATTGCAAAGGTGCTTTCAATTTTCCGAAGAGAGCAATATTGAGTAATTATTTGTTGAGAGGGGCTGTATTTAAAATACAGTGGACAATTTATATGGGAGATATTTTAGTGGATGGAGAACCTGAAATGTAGAAATCCTTAAATCACAAATAATGTCTATTTCAACCACCTGATAGTTTACTTAGATTCCATCAACTCAGAATATTTCTACAGCACATCTTGAGAACATTTAGTTACCTAGAAAAAGAAAACATTGTTTCTTGCATTATTTTAATTAGGCAGAGGTAAAATTCCTGGAATAATATGCTTTTCACTTTAGAAGAGATCATAGGTTACTCATTAGATAGTTAACAAAGAAATACATTTTCTCTTACAGGATATTTGTTTGAGATTTTTACCTGAAACCTAAACAACACATCTTGCAATTTTTTCAAGGGTCCAGGCAATTATTCAAGCTTCAAAAGCAATAGTTAAAACCTATGAAATCATCTCCTGAAGATACATTTAAGTTTTTCATCGAATGTGTGTGTGTGTGCGGTATGTGCGTACTTGGGAAAAAAAGGTATTTATAAAAGTGAGGTATGTTGAGAAGTCAAGAGTACTTAGAAAGCAATTCCTTTATAAAGGGACTTTATTTTTGTAAAGAAAAGTAAAAGGAACATAAGAACATACTACATAAGTCACAGAGGAAAAATTAGATTTCACATTTAAATTTGAGAATTCAAATTTTGTATGTCTTTCACTGCATTCCAAAAAACAAATAAGAGAAAATGAACAATGGTATCAAATTCATTTTTAATTTCCAGTATTTTAAATTGTGCAAAACAAAGAAGGGATATATATACTATTTGATGATTGTGGTAGTTAGGTTCAGATGTCAACTTGGCCAGGTGAAGTTGCCTAATTCTGTAGCTGTGGACATGAGGCAGTGGCATGTGAAGCTCATCTGTTACTGATAGCATCTGCGGTCAGCTGGGGAAGTGCTCCTGCAATGAGTGATGGTTAGTTTAATTGGCTGGTGCTTAAATTGGAGAGCTCAACACAGCATAGCCCAAGCAACTCAACATACTTCATCTCAGCCTTCGCAGCTCAGCCCAGACCTTTGGAGATGTAGAAAGGACTCACCCCAGAGAAAGCTGTGGGAACCCAGAGACCTGGAGGGAAGGCCAGCAGAGATCGCCCTGCACCTTCCCATGTAAGAGATAACCTCAGATGAAAGTTAGCTGCCTTTCCTCTGAGGAACTATGTTTTTAACTAAATAAATCCCCCTTTATTAAAAACCAATCCATCGTTGGTGTGTCGCATTCTGGCAGCCTTATCAAATTAAAACAATGATACTTTAGAAAAGTAACAAAATAATTTTAACTTTAAAAAGCAAATATAAAATTACTTGAGGTTAATCCAGTGGAAATAAATTTTATATATCATCAATCATTTTGATTATGCTACACCAAGGCTTAAATATCTTTTTTAGTTTTGAATTAATATTTTTCTTTGATTTTTATGTAAGGTATGCCTATAGGGTTATATGATTAATTATTTTCTTCCTTAAAAAAGAATCTTTACTGAGGTATAATTTAATGTGAAAAGATGTTCTCCTTTTAAATGTGCAGTTTGATAGGTTTTGACAAATATATGCATGTATGCAATTACCATCATAATAATGATGTAGAGTATTTCCATCACTGCAATATTTCCTATATCCTTCTTTGCAGTTTATGATTTCCCTCTGCCTTTAGTCCCTGGCAACCACTGATCTATTGTCATTGTAGTTTTGCCTTTTCTATAATTTTATATGGATGTATTCACATAGCATGTAATCCTAAATATATAACTTCATTCACTTAACACAATAATTTTGAGCTTTATCCATGTTGTTGCCTGTTATCAGTATTCCTTTCTTGGGATTTCTGAGTAGTATTCCATTAAAGAATATATCACAATTTATTCACCCATTAGGCAGATAATAGATATCTAGCATTTCTTTACATCAACATTTATTTTTCATTCTTTTGGGTACGTATCTAAGAGCAGGATTGTTGGGCCTTATAGTAAGTATATGTTTAACTATAAGAAATGGCAAAACTGTTTGCTTTCCTTCACATGCACACACACACAAATGTATGAGCATTCTAGTTGCTCCCCTTCATTGTAGTTATTTTAATTTTAGCTATTCTACTATTCTATGTCGTAACTTCCCATTGTGGTTTTTAAATGCACTTCTCTGCTGCTTAATGATGTTTCCTTAATGGTAAATTTGCCATTTGTATGTTTCCTTTGCTGAAACATTTGAACATTTTACCCATGTTTCTTAAGTCACGAATTGAGCTTGTGATTGAGTTGTAAAAGCTCTTTATATTTTCTGTATAAAATTCCTTTATCTGGTTTATGCTTTGCAAATTTGGTCTTAATAGTGTCTTTTCAAAGAGTATTTTGATCTTTGATGGAGTTTAATTTGTAACCTTTTCTTTCACAGTCTGTGCTATTGCATGGCAGATGAGAAATATTTGTCTTACTACACTTCACCCAAAATTTCCTCCTAATGTTTTCACCTAGAAGTTTTATGGTTTTAACTCTTACATATAGGTCTATATACTTTTTTAAATTAGGCAAGTTGTAAGTTTTATATAAAAATCTTTAAGAAAGGGCAGAGTACTCATATATCCCCTCAGAAGCACAGTTTTCCCTAATAATAACATATTATTAAAAACTTTTCCACTAACTCAAACAGAAACTCTGTTCCAATTAAGCCTTAATTCCTCATTCCCTACCCATCCTGAGCCCTTGGTAAGCTGTATTCTAGTTTCTGTCTCTTTGAATTGAATTTGCTTACCCTAATTATTTCATATCAGTGAAGTCATTCAGTATATGTTCTTTTATGCCTGGTTTATTTCACTCAACATGATGTCTTCAACGTACAACCATGTTCCCTTTTTTGCAGCTGAGTTATACTCCTTTTTTGCAGCTAAGTAATACTCCATTGTAGGTCTATACCACATTTTGTTTATCCATTAATGTGTTGATGATGAGCACTTGAATTACTTCCATCCTTTCGCAATTTTGAAAAATGCCACAGTGAACATCAGTGCTCAATTACCTGTTCGAGTCCCTGCTTTCAATTCTTTTGGGTATTTACCAGGTAGTGAGATTTCTGGGTCATATGATAATTCTATACTTAGCTTTCAGAGGAACTGCCAAACTTTTCCATAGCTACTATACCATTTTACATTTCTTATAATAATAAATGTGTTCCTATTTCTCCAAATCCTGTTCAGCACTAGTAAGTTTCTATTATTTTTTTAGTAGTCATTCTAGTGGCATGAAATGGTATCTTATTGTGGTTTTGATTTGAATTTCCATAATGACTAATGATGTTGACCATCTCTTCATGTGTTTGTTGGTCACTTGTAAGCCTTCACTGGAGAATTGTCCAGTCACATTTTTTGCCATCTTTCAATTGTGTTGTTTCTCTTTTTGTTGTTGAATTGTAGGGTTTCTTTACATTTTCTGGAAATTAAACCCCTATCAGATATGTAGTTTCCAAATATTTTCTCTCATTCTGTAGGTTGTCTTTTTACTTTCATGATAAAAACTTTGATAAGCAAAATTTTTTAATTTTAATGGCCTCATTTATCTATATTTTTCTTTTTCTGCTCATACTTTTGGTGTAAAGTCTAAGAAACCATAACATAACATGAGGTCTTGAAAACACTTCCCCACATTTTCTTCTAGTACTTTATAATTGTGGATATTATATTTAGGTCTTTGATTCATTTTTAGTGTCATATATAGTCATATGAGTCATATATAGTATGTGTCATACAAGTCATATATAGTATGACATGGGAGTCAGGACCTGAAAAACAAAACGCAAAAAATACCTTTCACAGTCTTTGCAAACTGGCCTCTGGGTTGATTGTAACTCCTCCTATTAAGAAGGTCAGCTCAAGCAAAAGTGTGGGATTATTTCCATCTTTCTGAGCCTGCCTCTTGTCCTGGCTTATGCTCACTGTTGGCCTTAGGAATTCTCCAATTTACAGAAATTCAAATAACCCTTCTACTCCCTACAGATTAGACTTTTCCCCCTCCCAGTGCATACTGGTATGACTTAAAGCTGGTAATCCTTTGCCCTGCCCATTGTGCCTAGGAATATTCTGGTTCAGTGTTTCAGGCCACCATCTGATAGATTGGCAGGAGCCCAGAGATACCTCACTGTGTGTGCAGGGTTACTCTTCTCCCTCTAGAACAGAGCCAGGAACTTGCAATGGAATTTAGTCTTGCTCCACACCACACATGAAAGGGGGCAAGGGCCAGCAAGGGCACCAGAGTTTCCCCTACTATCGTTGTTGTTGTTTTGTAGTTGCGTTTTCCTGATTCAGTCCTTACCTATTTACTGCAATCCTTTAACTAATTTCCAGAGTTCTAAAGCAGATGGCTCTGCCAGTTTTTGCTAGTTGTTCAAAGATTCTACAGGGGGACACAACTCTTATATGCAGTGTCTTATATGCAGCTATCTTGGTTGACGTCTATGTTACACTTTTTAAGTAAATTTTTGCCTGGGTTGTTAGTTATGGTGAATTTTTAGTTAATTCCATTTGGATGCCAATTTTTTCTAGCATTATTTGTTGAAGATTTCCCCATTTAATAATAATATTTTGATGTTCACTACCTACCCAGTGCATACAGAACGGCTCCTCTACCCCAGTTTGCTAAGGGAAATGGGAGCTGGCACTCAGCTACTGAGTCTGCTGAAACAGATCTTCTACAAGACAGAGCTGTCAAAGAATATTTATAGTCCCTAACTCAAATGTCATAGCCTCCCACTGGTCTTACCGAGTTCCCTTAGATTTTGTTGAATAAATGCTTCTTAATTTATTGTAAGCCCTTTGGTTAATCTTAGAAAATACGTTGTCAGATTGACTTTGATAATGCTTGATAGATGTCTCTCCAGTGGAAAGGTTTCTCTGAGCTTCCCACACCAATATTTTGGAAGTGCAGCCTCTTTATTATCTCTTATTTATGGCCAATTCAATTTGCTAAAATTACTAAGGACATTTGTGTTGTTTTTTCTTGAGAGATATTGGTTTGTTATTTTCTCTTCTGGTAAAGTCTTTTTTTGTTTTATTTAGGTACTGGGCATATACTGTCCTCATAAAATGATGTGGGATATATTCTATTTTCTGAAAAATTTGCTTTAGGTTTGGTATTATTTCTTTCTTAAATGTTTGATAGCAGAAATGATTGAAATTTTCCATGTGGAAACATGCTTTTTTTTTTTAACTTTTTTATTGTGAAATATAACATATATATAAAAGCAATAGATTTCCAAGTACATTTTAACAAGTAGTTATAGAACAGATTTTAAAATTTGTTATGGGTTATAGTTTCATGATTTTTCCTTTTTTTCTTCTTAATGTTCCAAGATGCCAGTGATCAAAAAAAAATATCAAAATAGTGATTCAGCAGTCATACTCATTTGTTGAATCTTATCTTCTCTGTTATACTCCCCATCTTTAAATAACGTATATACATAAAAGCAATAAATTTCAAAGTACATGACAACAATTAGTTGTGGGACAGATTTCAGAGTTAGCATAGATTGCAATTCCACAATTTTAGGTTTTTATTTCTAGCTGCTCTAAGGTGCTGGAGGCTAAAAAGAAATATCAATATAATGATTCAGAACTCAAACTCATTTGTTAAACCTAACCCTCTCTGTATAACCCCACCATCACCTTTGATCTTTCTCCCACTCTTTAGGGGTATTTGAGCTATTCATATTTTAACTTTTTCATGCTGGAAGAGGCTGTTAATACTATGGGATGGGGGATGGGATTAATTGATGTTCTGGAAGAGCTGGCCCATCTGCATTTCAGGACTTACCTAAGTCCATGGACTCATTTGGTTGTTGTAGGTTTTGGAGAGTTACCCTAGTCCATGGAACCTTCTTATATAATACCCTAGGTTTTCTTTAGGATTGACAGGAATGGTTTTGGTTGGGATTTGGTGAGTTATGATAGGTAGCGACATCTAACTGTAGCATGCATAAGAGTGACCTCCAGTGTAGCCTCTTGACTCTATTTGAACACTCTCAGCCACTGATACCTTATTTGCTACACTTTGTTTTCCCCTTTTGGTAAGGATGGCATTGTTGATCCCATGGTGTCAGGGCTAGTCCCATGCTGCCAGAGAAATTTTCATCCCTGGTTGTCATGTCCCATGTAGGAGAGGACGGCAGTGGTTTTACTTGTAGAGTTGGACTTAGAGAGAGAAAGGCCACATTTGAGCAACACAAGAGGCACTCCAGAGGTGACTCTTAGGCATACCTGTAGGTAGGCTAAGCTTCTCTGCTACATACACAAGATTCACAAGAGCAAACCTCAAGATCAAGGGCTTTGCTTGTTGATTTGGATGTCCCTAATGTCTGGCACAGTATCTGGGGTTCATGTGGAAACATTCTAATTATGAATGCAAGATGTTGTGCTATTTAGATTTTCCTTTTCCTCTTGAGTCAGATTTAATAATTTGCCTGTCAAGGAATTTTTTCATTGCATCTAAGTCGTTAAATTGTTCATCTAACATAGTTTGTTCTATTCCCAGATAATTCTTTTAATGATTGTTCTATTCTTATAGTTTTTAATGACTGTAGGATCTGTAGTGGTGTTTACTCTTTCATTTCTGATATTGATAAATTGTGTATTTCTCATTTTTTCTGGATTAATCTAGTTATTGTCTAAACAATCTTATTGATAATTTCAAATAATCAGCTTTTGATTGATTTTTTTTATTGTTTTTGTTTCGTTGATCAATTCTCTTATCTTTGATTTTTTCTTTCTTTTGCTTGCTCTGTGCTTCATTGCTCTTTGTTTTCTACTCAGGTAGAAATGATTAATACTTGCTTGATGACCCAGCATGTTTTCCATGTGGAAACATGCTTTTTTTTTTTAACATTTTTATTGTGAAATATAACATATATATAAAAGCAATAGATTTCCAAGTACATTTTAACAAGTAGTTATAGAACAGATTTTAAAATTTTTTATGGGTTATAGTTTCATGATTTTTCCTTTTTTTCTTCTTAATGCTCCAAGACGCCAGTGATCAAAAAAAAATATCAAAATAGTGATTCAGCAGTCATACTCATTTGTTGAATCTTATCTTCTCTGTTATACTCCCCATCTTTAAATAACGTATATACATAAAAGCAATAAATTTCAAAGTACATGACAACAATTAGTTGTGGGACAGATTTCAGAGTTAGCATAGATTGCAATTCCACAATTTTAGGTTTTTATTTCTAGCTGCTCTAAGGTGCTGGAGGCTAAAAAGAAATATCAATATAATGATTGATTATAACACTAATGTGTTAAAAACATTTTTTTTCATATATTTTTGTCCCACTTTCTAGTTGTTAATGGCAGGAAGGCAATTTCTATAGCATTTAATTTTTCATTGGCATAAGACTACTTTCTAAATGTAGAATTTCTATCTAAATGAGTTGCCTTTCAAAGTAATAATAGTGTTGCACAATTATTAATATGTCATAATTAAAAGTCAATAAAAATGGCTAACATTAGTCAAATGCTTACAACTGTGCAACAAAAATTAAATACATTTTATAAAAAAAAGTCTGAAACTCTTCCTCTCAAGAGCCAATGTATCGTTTATTTTTTAACTATCTTCCTTGGTCAAAAGAATTCAATCCTGAGAAGTTAATAAAATATGTGGCCAGAATGAATATTAAGTTTTGAAAATAAACAAGATGTGATTTTTGAAAATTGGATTCCCTATGAACTTGCATTTTTTTCTCCCTTTTGTCCTGCTTTGATCTTACATGTGCTTCCAGTCTCAACTCAGATAATATATTCATAGCATTGGACTCTTTTCAAACATCCCCCACCCCAGCACCCTCACTCTGTGTGCTGTTCGCCTTAGGTGTTTTCCATAACTCTATGGACATAGTACACTTGTGGCAGGTACCAATCTGCATAACCTGGTTGGTTTCCTTTCTTTCAGTGTGCTTTTCTTTCCTCTTTTCCACATTTCAGAATCTCTGGCATTTTCAATTTTCACTTCATATAATAGATTCTATTTCCTCAATAATTTCTATATCTCTTCATTTTCTTCACTTCCATTTTCTGCTTTCTTTCAAATACTCATCAGCTTTCTTCTGTGTAATAATAGTGATTTTCTAAGTGCTGTTACCCTCTGTCTCTCTAAAAAGCCCACCTCCTAATCCTATGTGACATAGATCTTTCAATGACTCCACTTTGTTTCAGCACTGAGTCCAGTTTATTTAGCATAGCAGACTTACTCTCATTATTAATTTCCATATCTATTTCCACTATTATTGTGAAACCCTCAAGGACAGAGATCCTGTCTTTGTTTGCTTATTTGTATCCATTTAAGCATCAGCCCTTGACTGTGGAGAAAGGAGTTAAAGCAGCTTGCTTGTTATCCCTTTCCCTCCGCATTAATAGGGGGGATGATCCCAAATAATGAATGCAGGAACTATGGTCTAATCTCCTTGCTTGCAGAGCAAATAACTTGAATATCTTACTTAGGGGTCACTTCAGTTACTCTGGATGGGCCAGAGACTGCATAGTCTAAATGGGAAGGGCCTGGGGGAGCCTCATGGGATTTTGCAGAACTTTCTGTGCTTCACCTGTGCCTCTTAATTGTCTATAAAGGATAAGCTATTAGAAAAGCTTGATGCTAGGTATGATAGACAAAATAACGATCCTCCAAAGATATCTATGTTCTAGATCCCAGAGCTTATTAATACGTTAAATGACAAAGGGGAGAATTAAGGCTGCAGAAGGAATTAAGGTTGCTAATCAACTGACCTTCAGTTGGAGTATCCAGGTGGGCCAACTGTAATCACAGGGCCCCTTACAAGTGGAGTACAAACCAGAGAGATGGGAGTCTGAAAAGGATCGTTTGACTTTGTTTTTTTTGAAGATGGACAAATAGGACTTTGAGCTGAAGAAGGCAAGCAGTATCTAATAGCTGGCAAAGGATTCTCTCCTGGAGCTTTCAAAAGGAATGCAGCCCAACTGACACCTTGATTTTAGCCTAGTAAGACCAGTTTTGGACCCCAAGAGCTTTAATAAATTTATATTGTTACATCCATTAAGCTTGTGGCAATTTGTTATAGCATCAATAGAAAAATAACATAGGAGGTAAAATCTCTGATCCTTGTAGTTATGATTCAATAATCTAATCATTGCCTTGATTTCTAAAGTAAGTTCCCAATAATTCTTTTGAATGGAAGAGCATCATCTAAGATCAGCTTAAAGGTTCTTAGATTTCTATACTTTTGGTATCAGGACAGCATAATATGGGAGACCAGTTTAGTATGCTGAAAATTACTCTCAATGGATAATTGTTAGAGGGCAAATTTGAATAAGTACATTAGCAGTCAATACAACTCAAATTAATTTACTAATTTTTAAACATTTTTTTTTATGTGCAAAGCACCTTCACAAAGTCTGTGGAAGGTTTAAGAAAAACTGAGAGGTTAGATTCTGTCTTCCATAAGCCTACTATCTAGTGGTACAGAAACACAAATTATATATGACAGAATGAGAACTAAAGTATAGTTAACAAACTATTGTGAAAGCACTGCAAAAAAGAGTTGCATGTGCTTAGGGGAAACAAGGAAGGCTTCAGGAAGTGATCCTTGACTTGGAAATACAGAATTAAGATAATTTGGAAAGATAATTTTAAAAGGGAAATTGTGGAAGAAAGAATAATTAAGCACAGGCATTGACATGCTCAGTACAGGCCATATGTGAGAGGTGTCAAATAGTCCGTTCAGGCTGTATATTGCAAAGCCAAGCCAAGACACGGTTCTGTGCTTGAAATAAAGTGTGGTTCTGAAGGTATTATGCTTTAGATTCCATGCCAAACCGGTGAAATTTATTTCCTATTGACAGCGGGGAGACATTGTGGGGAGACATTGAAGATATTCGAATAGGTTACAGAATATAATCATAGCTGGACCTAAAAGGATTCTATAGGTAAGTGTATGTAAGAAATATTTTGGAAGGAGAAAGATTCGTTAGGAGGCTATTACAATTTTCAAACAAGAATTCATAAGTGATTCTGTAAGTATACTGGCCATTTCCATTAATGCCCTGAGTTATGCCATCTGGCATGCTAATTTCGTGCATCACCAGTTCTTTTGTGCATTCTCTTACCTGCCCTTTGTCAATATTTTGTTTGCAAGAGTCACATTACTTTTAAACTGTCCAATTAAATCCTGAAGATGCAATTTCAAATATTCTAAAGTCAGAGTCTAATGGATCATCAAACTGTCATTTTAAACTTGTGTTTACCAAGCATCCTGTGAAGGTGTATGAACTTTTGCGACTTTGAAATATAAATTAACCAAAAGCCAAACACAGCCAATAGCAGTGTGTCTTAGCTATGCTCAAATAATTTCACTTTCACAGCAATTTTAGGAGATATTATCAATCCCAATTTAAAGAAGAGGAAATAGGAACAGAGATAAATTAAGTAACCTGTCTAGGGTCACAGAGCTAGTCAGTACTGAGCGGGGATTTGAACCCAAACATTGACCTCTAGAGTCCAAGTTCTTAACTACTACACCATATTGCTTCTCAAAAGAGCTTTTTTTAAAGTGACCTATTTGTAGGCATAATGTGTTGGCATCATTTTCCAGCTCAGTATGGATACTGATTTATGCTTATCTCAACAGACTGATTGAATAGGAATAACAACCAGGCATAACAATGTAAATAGGAAAGTTTGGTGCAAAGGAACAGAAGAGTAACATGAAAAGGGAAAAGCATATGGCCACTTTGATATAAATAACAAACCTATCCTTTGGCAAAATAAAGACTTTGGATACACATAATCCATGTTATGCAACAATTTTTTTGTTCCAAAATTGGTCTTAAGGTAGCAACTAAAGACCAATTATGTCATTTTTAGAGAGGTGGTAAATCAATTCCCAAATGGTCAATCATGGTTAGGTGCTGTTAGTGAGAGATGAAGTATTCTATCTTTTGCAATGCTTTGACAAAAATGATATGAAAAATAAAATTATGTCTGATGATTTTACTACTATCATCTGTCACTACTGCAAAGTAAATCAGCATTATTATTCCTTTTTGATAGATTTTATTTTTATCAGAGTTGCAAATGCACATATCTAAAACACATAAAGGACAGACATATAAGAAGACTAGCAGATCTTGTTAAAAACAGAATCATCCTGCTCTAATCCCACTTTTCCTTCTCCTAAGAGGTTACCAAATTATTTCAACTCTTTAAAAACCTATTTTCCTGCTCTTTTCTGGTTATTATTTGCATGAAATATCTTTTCTCAACCTTTCACTATAGTAGTGGAGTAGCTATACTAATATCCAACAAATTAGACTTCAAATGTAAAACAGTTAAAAGAGACAAAGAAGGATACTATCTACTAATAAAAGAACAATTAAACAAGAAGACATAACAATCATAAGTATTTACGCACCGAATCAGAATGCCCCAAAATACATGAGGAATACACTGCAATCACTGAAAAGAGAAATAGACACATCTACCATAATAGTTGGAGACTTCAATACGCCACTCTCATCAATGGACAGAACATCTAGACAGAGGATCAATAAAGAAACAGAGAATTTGAATATTATAATAAATGAGCTAGACTTAACAGACATTTGTAGGACATTACACCCCACAACAGCAGGATACACCTTTTTCTCAAGTGCTCATGGATCATTCTCAAAGATAGACCATATGCTGGGTCACAAAGCACGTCTCAACAAATTTAAAAAGATTGAAATCATACACAACACTTTCTCAGATCATAAAGGAATGAAGTTGGAAATCAATAATAGGCAGAGTGCCAGAAAATTCGCAAATACGTGGAGGCTCAACAACACACCCCTAAACAAACAGTGGGTCAAGGAAGAAATTACAAGAGAAATCAGTAAATATCTCGAGGCAAATGAAAATGAAAACACAACATATCAAAACCTATGGGACGCAGCAAAGGCAGTGCTAAGAGGGAAATTTATTGCACTAAATGCCTATATCAAAAAAGAAGAAAGGGCAAAAATTGGGGAATTAACTGTCCACTTGGAAGAACTGGAGAAAGAACAGCAAACTAACCCCAAAGCAAGCAAAGGGAAAGAAATAACAAAGATTAGAGCAGAAATAAATGAAATTGAGAACATGAAAGACCAGAAGTTGGTTCTATGAGAAAATCAACAAGATTGATGGGCCCTTAGCAAGAATGACAAAAAGAAGAAGAGAGAGGATGCAAATAAATAAGATCAGAAATGGAAGAGGAGACATAACCACTGGCCTCACAGAAATAAAGGAGTTAATAACAGGATACTATGAACAACTTTATGCTAATAAATACAACAATGTAAATGAAATGGACAAGTTCCTAGAAAGGCATTAACAACCAACTTTGACTCAAGAAGAAATAGATGACCTGAACAAACCAATCACAAGTAAAGAAATTGAATCAGTCATTCAAAAGCTTCCCAAAAAGAAAAGTCCAGGACCAGACGGCTTCACTTGTGAATTCTACCAAACATTCCAGAAAGAATTAGTACCAACCCTGCTCAAACGCTTCAAAAATATTGAAGTGGAGGGAAAGCTACCTAATTCATTCTATGAAGCCAACATCACCCTCATACCAAAACCAGACAAAGATATTACAAAAAAAGAAAACTACAGACCAATCTCTCTAATGAATATAGATGCAAAAATCCTCAACAAAATTCTAGCAAATTGAATCCAGCAACACATTAAAAGAATTATACATCATGACCAAGTAAAATTCATCCCAGGTATGCAAGGATGGTTCAACATAAGAAAATCAATTAATGTAATACACCATATCAACAAATCAAAGCAGAAAAATCACATGATCATCTCAATTGATGCAGAGAAGGCATTTGACAAGATTCAACATCCTTTCTTGTTGAAAACACTTCAGAGGATAGGAATACAAGGGAACCTCCTTAAAATGATAGAGGGAATATATGAAAAACCCACAGCTAATATCATTCTCAATGGGGAAAAATTGAAAACTTTCCCCCTAAGATCAGGAACAAGACAAAATGTCCATTATCACCACTGTTATTCAACATCGTGTTGGAGGTTCTAGCCAGAGCAATTAGACAAGAAAAAGAAATACAAGGCATCGAAATTGGAAAGGAAGAAGTAAACTATCACTGTTTGCAGATGATATGATACTATACATCGAAAACCCTGAAAAACCCACAGCAAAACCACTAGAGCTAATAAATGAGTACAGCAAAGTAGCAGGTTACAAGATCAACATTCAAAAATCTGTAGCATTTCTATACACTAGCAATGAACAAGCTGAGGGGGAAATCAAGAAATGAATTCCATTTACAATTGCAACTAAAAGAATAAAATACTTAGGAATAAATTTAACTAAAGAGACAAAAGACCTATACAAAGAAAACTATAAAAAACTGTTAAAAGAAATCACAGAAGACCTAAATAGATGGAAGGGCATACCGTGTTCATGGATTGGAAGACTAAATATAGTTAAGATGTCAATTCTACCTAAATTGATTTACAGATTCAATGCAATACAAATCAAAATCCCAACAACTTAGTTTTCAGAAATAGAAAAACCAATAAGCAAATTTATCTGGAAGGGCAGGGTGCCCCGAATTGCTAAAAGTATAATGAGGAAAAAAAGCGAAGCTGGAGGTCTCTCACTGCCTGACTTTAAGGCATATTATGAAGCCACAGTGGTCAAAACAGCATGGTACTGGCATAAAGATAGATATAACGACCAATGGAATCGAATAGAGTGCTCAGATATAGACCCTCTCATCTATGGACATTGATCTTTGATAAGGCAGTCAAGCCAACTCACCTGGGACAGACAGTCTCTTCAATAAATGGTGCCTAGAGAACTGGATATCCATTTGCAAAAGATGAAAGAGGACCCGTCTCTCACACTCTATCCAAAAGTTAACTCAAAATGGATCAAAGATCTAAACATTAGGTAAGACCATAAAACAGTTAGAGGAAAATGTAGGGAGATATCTTATGAATCTTATAACTGGAGGTGGTTTTATGGACCTTAAACCTAAAGCAAGAGCACTGAAGAAAGAAATAAATAAATGGGAGCTCCTCAAAATCAAACACTTTTGTGCATCAAAGAACTTCATCAAGAAAGTAGAAAGACAGCCTACACAATGGGAGACAATATTTGGAAATGACATATCAGATAAAGGTCTAGTATCTAGAATTTATAAAGAGATTGTTCAACTCAACAACAAAAAGACAGCCAACCCAATTACAAAACGAGAAAAAGACTTGAACAGACACCTATCAGAAGAGGAAATACAAATGACCAAAAGGCACATGAAGAGCTGCTCAATGTCCCTGGCCATTAGAGAAATGCAAATCAAAACCACAATGAGATATCATCTCACACCCACCAGAATGGCCATTATCAACAAAACAGAAAATGACAAGTGCTGGAGAGGATGTGGAGAAAGAGGCACACTTATCCACTGTTGGGGGGAATGTCAAATGGTGCAACCACTGTGGAAGGTAGTTTGGCGGTTCCTCAAAAAGCTGAATATATAATTGCCATACGACCCAGCAATACCATTGCTAGGTATCTATTCAGAGGACTTAAAGTCAAAGACACAAACGGACATTTGCACACCAATGTTTATAGCAGCATTATTTACAATTGCAAAGAGATGGAAACAGCCAAAATGTCCATCAACAGACGAGTGGCTAAACAAACTGTGGTATATACATACGATGGAATATTATGCAGCTTTAAGACAGAATAAGCTTATGAAGCATGTAATAACATGGATGGACCTGTTAACATTATGCTGAGTGAGACTAGCCAAAAACTAAAGAACAAATACTGTATGGTCCCACTGATGTGAACCGACATTAGAGAATAATCTCGGAATATGTCTGGTAACAGAGACCATCAGGAGATAGAAATAGAATAAGATAATGGGTAATTGGGGCTGAAGGGATACAGACTGTGCAACAGGACTGGATACAAAAACTCAGAAATGGGCAGCACAATAATACCTAATTGTAATGTAATTATGTTAAAACACTGAATGAAGCTGCATCTGAGGTATAGTTTTTTTTTATTTTTTTGTCTTTTTTTCTCTCTATTATCATTTTACTTCTTTTCCTATTGTCTTTCTATTTCTTTTTCTGAATCGATGCAAATGTACTAAGAAATGATGAATATGCATCTATGTGATGATATTAAGAATTACTAATTGTATAGGTAGAATGGAATGATTTCTAAATGTTGTGTTAGTTAATTTTTTTAATTAATAAAAAATAACCCTATTTTCTTTGCTGTTTATCTTGCTACCTTTAAAGAATCTGCTCTAGCCCTGCTGTTTACTTTTTCAATTTTAAGTATTTTATATTGACCCCTTACTGTGGAAGATTGAGTTCAGCCACACAGAAATTTCCCATTTCCCATCCTCCCAACCCAATTATATCATGGTTTGGGTTAGATCAATATTCTGTGTTTATTATTTTCTAGGTAAATATTATTTACAGTTTTATCAAGTAGTATACTTTGAACATATTTTTCACAAAAGATTTATTTTCCGTGGAGTAAATTATTAACTAGATATAAAAAGTATTTTTCTATGAACTTAAAAGTTATTCCTCCCCAAACTGTCACCTCCTCATCCAGTTCTCTCAATATAGTCATACTCACCAGGTATTTATTATATTAGCTTTCTCCTTGGAGAGGGCTCCTTGTACTTACTTTAATTGGGATCAAGGGAAGCTGTTATCCTGAGAGTCCCCTCAAAATTTGTTAAGGGATTCCTTGTGATTCTTTCTTAGGGGAGATTCTGTTTTCTATATCTCATGTGTTTCTCCTTTTCAATTTATTGTCTTGAGTATTTTTGTTTGTCTGTTTGTTTGTTTGTTTGCTTTTTGGCCCACATCTTCCAATAGCTTCCTGAAAAAGAGTGTGTAGTTGGTAAATTTCTTGAGTCTGTACATGCTAAAAAATTTTTGGGTTTAACTTCACACTTGGTTAATGATTAGTTGGGCATAAAATTTCAGTTTGAAACTTATTTTCTGTTAGAATTGTATAACTTTTGCTCCACTATCTTATAGCTTTCAGTGTGATGTGAACTGAATTTGGCTCTGTTTTTGCTTTCTACCCTTCACTGGAAGTTTGTGGAATCTTTTATCTGATATTTGCAGGCATAAGGCTTGATGTGCATCTATTTTTACCCATTATTCTTTGACACATGGCTTGCTTTTAATTTGAAAAATGCTTGTCTTTCAATTTTGATAAATTTTCTTGAATTGTTTCTTTGCTCTCCTTTACCCATATTAGATCTCCTGACACACCCTCTAATTTTCTTATCTTTTCTTGCCTACATTCCATAAGTTTGATTTTTGAAATTCTATTATCAACTTTGGATTTCAAAGTTAGAGAGTTTTTCATTTTATTTCTAGTTTATTTTTAATTCTTGAGGACTCTGTTTAAACTTTTATTATTCCTTTTCTTTATCTTGCTCTTATTTTATAGAAATAATTTTATGAATCTCTGAAGATATTAAAAACTTTTTATGCCTTTTGTCTTTTTCTACATCCTGTCATTTCCATTGTTTTTCTATATGCTTTTATCTCTTATTTTGCCAGTTCTCTCAAAGTATCTGTGCTCTTTGCCTGTCTCTTCATATTTAAGAGTACAAGCTCTGAGTGTGTTGGGGGTGTTTATGGGATTTACTGTTGGATGACCTGGATAGGAACTATACATATTTTCATTTGAGATGTTCATATTTTTCAGAGAAGATTCTTCTAATCTTCTGCTTTGAGGTTTCAGCCTTGGCTGTCAACATTAATAGAGCCAAGTGGGGAAGTGGGATGGGTGTTCACAAATTCATGATGTACACTTATATTTACTGTTTTGTTTTCAGGATAATACCCTACCTTCACTTGTATCTAGTCCAAGAACTTTTGTTCCACTCACTGCAGAGACTATAACTCCTGTTTTCTGTTAGGATCTTGGAAGGGAAAGCAATGGTTGGTCATGAGAGTTGAGACCTGGGTGTGATAAGTACTTGTTAGTAGTTTGATTAATCTTTGCAACCAATTTTTCTGATTTGGTTCCCATTTTCATCTCACTTCCAGTGGTGCTTGGTGGTAGTAATACCTGAGAGTTTGTGGGGTTTTGTAGTTCAAATTAAATTGCTTCTTGGCTCATTTCACTGCTCACTTAAATTTTATTTGGGTCTGCTGATTCATTACCACTTGTTCTGCTTTCCAGCTCTCAAAATTCAACTACAATCTCCTTTCTGATTTCATTTGTTTGTATTTGGCTACATCTTAAATATACTCCCTTGATGGTTTTCTGTATGGAAAACATGTGTTTAATATGCCATGCCTAACTAGATATACTTTTAGCTTTTAAAATTTTTATCCATGGGAAATCTGGGGCAAAACCATAGTATAGTTTTTACTTGACTAGGAACAAAGTCATGAGGATAACTGAATTCTGAGTTAGATAAAGACAGTAGAAGATGAATAGTATATTTTCTAAAATGGATTTAAAATGTGAAGAAGTCCCATATTCTGCCAAATTTGTTGGATGGTAACATGTCTTTTTTTAACGTAGTTTGGTTTTGTAACAGAATATTAAAATGGCTGAAAACTGATAATTAGAAATATATTTATAAAATTACATTCAAATTAATTTAGTTTACATGATTTTATAATTCCCCCTTTGTAGAAATAGTGATAAACTTAGTTTTTTTTTTTTTTGCATGAGCAGGCACCAGGAATCAAACCCTGGTCTCCGGCATGGCAGGTGGCACCTGCTGAGCCACCGTGGCCCACCCTAACTTTACTTTTGTAAAACTAAGATCATTAATCTCTCTTCTAAGTAAAGCAAAAATGAAGAAATGTCTCATTCTGATTAGAAAAGATGAAGGAGATACTAATGTAGAAAAATTGAACTTTTAATGTTTATAGAAAATTATCAATTCATATTTAATAAATAACTAATTAGATTCAATTTGAGAGTTCCTAAGAAAACAATGCTTCCTGGAAGATCACAAATTACATGAGGTATTTACAAATCATTTGAACCAAGCAAGTTTGTATATATCTTATTTGCTTTTATTATGATTGTGACTTTCGGCATGTCAAATTTGGATGTGCATATCCTATTACACGAATATTGTGCCCTTTAAATGTTGAAATGTATAGGTGTAGGTGAATTTTCCTTTTTAAAATATCATAAAATAATTATCTGGAATGAAGTAAAATGTTGAAAAAATTATGAACAGTAATAATTGAATAATTAAATTGTCTCATTTTCCAGTAGTGAAAATCAAATATGTCTTTGAAGAGATCATTCACTTTTAGATAAATTTCTCATTACTTCTTTCTGTAAAGCAGTTCCTATATTCAGCAAACATTCATTGAAACTATTCAATGTGTGAGACAATGTCATTAACCTAGTTGATACAAAGAATGACATACAGTAGTGCTTGTAAGGAGTTTGGCGTCTAAGAGAAATGTCATTGCTAATAGTCTCCTTTGTCATAAGGTGAAATGTAGAAAAATATATTTACTTATGATTTCAAGCTTCCAAGAGAAAGTTAATTTATAGGGGAATCCACATGTTGAGGAAAACATGTGAACTGTGGAACAATTAAAGTTTAAATTTAATTCCTGACTTTGGTACTTAGTGAGTTATTGGGCTTGGAAATGTCTTTCAGGTTCCTAAGACGCAATTTCTACAGGCATAAGTTCTTTGCAAGCTTATTGTCAGGATTGAATGTGATAATATATATGGACACACTAAACACATAATAAATGCTTAACAGTTTCCTTTTCTCTGTTTCTTCATAGATTTTAGCATTTGCAGTATGCCAAGTGGAGCAAAAGCTCTTTGGAAAAAGAATCATTACTCAAGCATTAACAATTTTGATGAGAACATGGCAAATATTTTGGAAAAAAATTTCAGAACTAAAAGGAAGTTTAGAAATGATCTAATCCATTTCCTTCATAAATCACCGATCACAAAGTCACACCATCATTAGAGGCAAGGCCACGACAGGGCTCGAAGTCCTCAGTTGTATGTTCTTCCACTTTCATGGAAAAAGACTTGACAGATGATCTTTAAATAGTGGTAGGCTATAAATAAATAATGTAAAATAAAATAAAATTCTTTGGGCATTTCAATACTCTCTCAGACAATAGCTTCAATTTAGTGTTTCACTATGTCTTAGAAGAGTTGAAAAATTATGACATTGAGCTTTGCGGTTTTCTGGTGCCTGAAAAGAATTGACCAGATGTTTGTGTTACCATTTCCTGGCTCTTTTGTGAATTTGTTGCAATTATTATTGGATGTTCACTACCAGCACTGTAAGTCGTTTAAGTCAGAAACAATAAACAGCACCAGGAAACAATTTCCAGTATTATTTCACATGTCTAACAGATGACAGTCACCTACTTTCAGAATCATTCTCTTCTGTATCGTTTCTCTAATCTACTCCTCCTGAGAAGAAAAATTGTCTGACTGCTGCTGTTCAAATAACCTTCATATACCTGGCTGAGACAAAAACAATGAACTGGAGAAACATATGCTTCTGAAGGACTGTAAAGATTTGGAGAGTGATGTGGCATTACCTTATTACTAGTTTTTATGCACAGGTAACAGGAGGCTGTGCTTTTGACTAAGAACTTTCCTGACTACTCAAATAGGGAATCTCCCAGTTCTCATGTTAGTGTCTGAGTTCTGTAGTGTCTTATATAAGACAATCACAAAACAATTAAACCTTTTAAAGGTACCACTGCCATTTTGCCTCTTTCCCAGGAAGGTGTTTGGGTAAACATTACACGTAAATTTACACTATTTTGACATTACTTGAAGAAGATATTCTGATTCTGTGTCAATCTGATGAGACTGCTTACAAATTTTGACCTTCTCTGATGTTGCATTGAAGTGACACGAGGCAAGTTTCCTGTTTAGTCACCAAACTTTAAAGGGGATGTGACTTCAATGTGGACCCTCAATCACCTTGACAGGCCATTAGATTTTGGGACCTCTTCTACCGTATTTTTGGTTTTGTTTTTAACAAGTCAAGGAAAAGTAGCTTCCGTTGTGCTAGTATCTAAATCACAATGAAATACTTTCTGGGGCAGCTTAAACACTTGGCCTTTAGTTCTGCATTCAGTTCTCAGATTGCCTGCCATAGAGCAGCCAGAAAATGCTGATTTATGGTAAAAATGAAGAAAAAGGTGGTCTCCCTGGGCCTATTTAGTCCTACAAAAGCCATGATATTTCAGATACTTTAAAGATGAATTCTTGCTTTTTAGATGGATTTGCACCACTTTCGTTGGAATTCTCTCATACTTTAGATCTGTGGAGAGTGGGAGGTTTGCTCCTGCTTTATATCCTCTGGGTCCATACTTTATCAGAAGTGAATTATTCTTTTTTGATGCATATGCATTATATTATCCACCGTGCATTTCCTCTCTGCAATGACTTGAAATAAAAGCAATTATCCTATGACTTCTCCCTTTCATTTCAGTCTTCGACTTTCTGAGTGCAGCTCATCAGACTGAAGCAGATATTAGCATTTTCTGCAGCAGAGGGTGACCCAGTATAGAGACTCATTGTAAGAAGACGCATGATTGCAGCTCTCTCGTGGCTCTCATTCTCTTGTCTGAGCGGGAAATAAACAAGAGACCATGAATTCTCATAGGGTAGGCACTTTCAGACATTTTCTGTTGGTGGTTAAAATGCTCTAAATGATTGGTCTCTCAAAAATCCAGGCACAACTAATCTCACTTTTGCTGCTGATATGTAAAATATTCTTGTATATCTAACTTGGGAAACCATTTTGAATAACACGGAATAAGCACTCAATGATTATGAAAACTAAGTGTTTATAGAGCTCTTTCCCCTTCATTGCTCAGATTTATTTAACCTTGTACTTTACCTTGTACATTAATTGCTGGGTAGAAATTTCCTTGTACAACATGGGTGGATCTGAGTAAGCTGACTATTTGGAAAATAATTACAATACCGTTAACTCTGACTCTGAACATAGGTAGGAGTAAGCAGATAAAAAGACCTTAATAGCATGTCAGATATTAAATGAATTGCATTTGAAGTAAAGTCTCAATTATCTCCTTTCCATGTTGACATGCACGGCTCTCTAATTCCAGCACCAAGCACAATATATGCAGAAAACCCTGAGTGCCAATATGCTTCCTATTCATTTGCATGAGAACACGCACACTCACACACACCCCTTAAATTATTGTTGAAACTTCATATGAGCCAGAAACTATGCATCTGTTTATTCATGATGTCTCCTTCTCTTGCAATTCTCACAACAGTACAGTTCCTTCAATGAACAAGTAGGTCGTGGGGACCTATTCTGAGGCATTAAGTGTTCTCATTTATCGTGAGAAGACTAAAACACAAACTGATTAAAGTTTTTTCTAAGTGTAGAATTCCGAATCCATGCCCCCCACTCTTTCTTCCTTTCACATGTCACATTCCTCTCCACCTCACCCCTCCTGGACCCACCCACCCTTCTCTCTGCTGGGCACCAGGGCTTCTCAGGTTGATTAAGACCAGCACTTCTCATGTGTGACCTTGAGCAAGTCTTACTTCACTGCTCATAGCTCCAATTTTCTTGCTGAAATGAGGAACTCTGATAGATTTGAGATTTTCAGAAAATATGTTTTGGCATCCTCCCAGTGGATAAAGTAACTATTTGTGAAGCTGCTCTGGTTGACACAGGAATGAGGGCCAGAATCCCAGCCCTTGGCATCTTCCATGCACAATATAGACAAAGAATAATTCCTCTAAACAAGGACACTAGGAGCACAAGTTTTAGTTTGGAAGCATTAGCTTATCTAGTTTCTTTCAACTCTACTCTTTTTTAAAAAGTAAACATTAATAAAGTGAAATTAAAGTCAAAACAAATCTTACCTAATATAAATCTTCGTGCACTCAGTTCTGTTACATGTGATGTAAGTGCTCCCACAAATCATCATGTGAAGCAAAATGCTACAAGAAAAACCACAGGGCTTTTTGAACAAAATGGGGTTAAGAGCAGAGCACTTGTATTAGATTCCTGTGACTGCTGTGACAAACTAGCCCAAACTGGGTGGCTTAAAACCACAATTTCCAGCCTCACAGTTCTGGAGGCTAGAAGTCTGAAATCAAGGTGTTGACAGGACCATGTCCTCTTTGAAGGCTCTAAGAGAGAGTCACTCCCTATCCTTCAGGCTTCTGGTGGTTGTCAGAAATCACTGGCATCCCTTGACTTTAGCTCCAATCACTCCATTCACCACCTCTATCTTCACACGACCTTCCTTCTGTATCTGCATCTGAATCTCTCTATCCTTTGTCTTATAAAGGCACCAGTCTTTGGATTTAGGGCTCATTCTAATCCTGTATGATTTCATATTAACTTAACTAATTACATCACGAAGAACCTATTTCCAAATAAGCCCACATTCTTGCATTCTGGGTAGACGTGAATTTTTGATTCCTCAATCCAGTATAGGGCTCAAAAACTTTTTCATTTACACCTAGCGAAGACTGACCATCCCAGCTCCTCAAAAGTGGGTACCAACTCGGGTGGTCCCTTCCTGACCCTCTATTTGACCGTTAGACAAACTCCATGGTTATCAAGTCAGTGTGTACTGAGGCAGTTATTATTGATACGCTTCCCACTTCTATCCATCTTGGGCAATTTTGAACCCATCCAGTGAGATGAGGGTTTTTTGAGACCTGAAAATCAAGCTTCTTCCTTGCTTCCCAAATTTCATTTACAAACCCAAATTCCTAGCAGTTAATAGTAATAATAATAATAGCAGTTAATTTAGCTAGCATTAATAAGATTGATTACTATGTACCGGGGATCATGCTAAGGTCTTTACAACCATTACTTCATTTAATCTGCAAGACAATTTATGAGGTGCGGACTATTATTTTCCATTTAAGAGATAGAGAAATGGAACCTTAGGGATGTTCAGCAATTTGTCCCAATTTCACACAGTAAACAAATGGTAATCTTCGATATTCACATTCTGATTTGCCTGCTTTCTGATTGATGCACTCTTAACCATTCACTGAACTCAGTTACTTACTGAGAGGAGCCCTGGGTAGCTTTGAGTTGTAATCCAAGACATTTATAATTACCCGTGTACCAATCATACTCACTCCCCACTGCTAGGTGCCACCTGCCAGATCAAATATCCTTTACTGCTCCACACCCCTCTTTTTCCCTGAACTCCTCTTAACAACAGCTGCCACTTTTCCAAAATCAGATGTCCAATGTTTCTGCAATTGAGTTTCAGATCAATGGCCTCCATTGGTCACTGTATCTGACCTGCCTGACTTGTCCAACAGAACCATTTCCACTGCATGTTTGGTTAGCTTGATACCTACCTGGTCCTTGGCGTAGATCTTCTATCAAGGGGCCAGGACCTGAATTCTCTCCTTCCTTGGTCTTCCTTCAAAGGTCCTCGACTTGCACCTGATCTGAATGAATCCTTAATGAAACCTCTCTTATTTTTGAATACTAAGGATATTTCTTTAACTTCTTGACAGTTGTAAATACTTCCCTACCTAAACCTACAACCACATCAAGAACAGTCATGTTTCAATTAACATATTATAAAGGTAAGGTTTTTTTTTCTCAGCAATGTCTAACTTTCCAAACAGTACCCAGTTCTGGCATCAAAGCTAATATTCTGCTTACTATAGTTCAAGTAGCCAGATATACACCTGTGAATAGGTAAATTGTGCATATGTCCCTGCTGATAGATTCAGGTTTTACATCCTTATGGTGGAGGCTTCTGTACTTTGAGCAAACTTGTGTTGGGTCATCCTTTCCTACAGGGAAATTCATTAACTTTGCTATTTCTATTTTCAAAACAGGACACCCACTTCCTTATCACACTTAAAAGGATAGCTTGTCATTAATCAAGTAGATTAATGAGTGAAATTGGACAGATTCAGGAAAGACAGGAGCAGTGATGAAGTAATTATGTCATCCAAGGTAGGAATGGTTGATTGAGGAGTGAGTTAATCGATTTAAAGACCAAACCAATCTTTAATAAATAAAAAGTCTTAACAATTAAAAAAAGTTTACTCTATTTTTCTTGTCTGTAGACTCTGTTTTCTGCAGCAGAAAGTAATGGCATGGCAACCTGTCTCTTTGAGCAATAGACTTTACTGGCTTCAAATTATGCTCTCATGAACAAGTTGGATTTTTGCATTGCTATGATTCATCGTCTTGCTATTAGGACCTGAGAGTTGAGAGCAAGTCTTATTCTCTGGGTGGTTGCTTCGGTCATATCACTCTAGTGCAGAACGTGGCTCCTTTGAGGGATGGTCAAAAATAGGAACAGGCAAGCTGCTCAAACAAATTCAGACAGCAACTCAGTTGTTGGGAACAGGAGGCAGAAATGAAATGCACAATCTGTACAAGGTATCCTTCTCTTCAGTCTCCATTTCACACCTTCAAAATAGTTATTTGCTGAAAGTAAGGGGCAGAGACACTTCAAAATAGTTATTTGCTGAAAGTGTGGGGCAGACACTTCTTTATTGTGCTTTGGGTACACCAAAGGAAAAAAAAAAAAAAAAGACTGAGTGTCAGAATCTAATTGACAGAGAGAAATTGTTTTTACATTGCTTTTGTACTTTGACAGCCAACTTTTATATTACTTAAAAGGAAACAGGAGGTGTATGTTTTCATGCTAAGAAAATGCAATTTCTTCCCTTATTGTAAAGTGTGTGAATTTTGGACAAAAAGTAGGCCCCTGTAGTTCTGGGGCCTTCCCATAGCTAATGTCTAGAAGAGATTGATATAATAACTGGTTTCTTGCTATGATTAAAACCAGACAATGTAAAATACTTAAAAAATCTTTATTATATAGAATCTCAGTGATCATATTATAACCTCTTTATTTTACAGATGAATAAATAAATAGAAGCTCCTAGAGGTACCCAACTTACCTATGGTCTCAGACTGTTTTGTGGTAGATCAGACTGTGCCATTGTTGTGGTTTGCTAAAGCTACAGGAATGCAATATATAAGAAATAGATTGGCTTTTTTTTTTGCACAGGCAGGCTCTGGGAATCAAACCAGGGTCTCTGGCACGGCAGGTGAGATTTCTACCACTGAGCCACCATTGCACTGCCCTGACATTTACAAAGGGGATTTATTAAGTTACAAATTACAATTTTAAGGTCATGGAGGTGCTCAAATTAAAGCATCAACAAGAGAATACCTTCACTGAAGAAAGGCCAAAGACATCTGGGTTGTTCTCTCACATGGGAAGGCACATGGTGATGTCTGCTGGCTCTTCTCTCCTGGGTTGGTTTCAAAATGGCTCTCTCAGCTCCTGTGGTCCCTTTTGGCCTCTGCTGGGGCCTTTTCTTTCTTCAAGCATCTGTGCTTTCTCCAAAATATCCTCCTCTTAAAGGACTCCAGTGTGTGGATTATGACCCACCTTGAATGGTGGGTGCCACATCTCCATCTAATCAAAAGGCCACAACTGGGTGGGTCACATCTCCATGGAAACAACCTAGTCAAAAGGTCCCACCCAACAGTAGGTCTGCCCCACAAGATTGGATTAGAAGAACATGGCTTTTCTGGGGTACCTAAAGGCTTCAAACCAGTACAGACATTGTGTCCTATGCATGATTAATTATATTTTCTCTGTAGACCTTCATACATTTATGGGCATATGACTATTCAGAAATATATTTTGCCTCCTGGCACCTGTGTATTTTGGTGAGAAAAGGAGGGGTTGGAAATAGGTCCCTTCCTTTCAGTAGAGAGGCCCTGACTTCTCCCCATTTCTGGACTCTGGGAAGGCTCACAGAGCTCTAGCCAGTCCCTAGAAGATTCTCAGGGCTGGGCCCAAAGCAGGATTATGAAGAAGGTTAAGTCAATCACATTTCTTGACCTCCTACTACTGGCATCTCATTGCCCTACTGTCCTCGTCTAGTGTCTTGGGAAATGATTTGCCAGCCAGAGCTTTTCAATGGAAAAAATAATCATTCTGCTCTTTACATTTCGAATTTAACATGTCAAAGATTCACTCAACTTCCTTCATTGTATTCTTGAATGTATTTTGTCTTACAATGAAAATCTAGTATTTTAATGTTATTAGAATTACCACTCATTTGCTTTATCTGACAATATACATAAAATAGTTTTAAATAGCACTGCTAATATTACAGCTAACATTTTTTTGAATGGAGTTTGAGGCTTCCTTGTGGTTCTTTATTATTCTGGAACATATTCCATCAAGGATGTACAATTAAGTCCTGTCATTTGGAATATTTTTTTTCACTCTGACGTGGTTTGCTACTAATTTGAAAATGCAGTTTTCCATCCACTTGTTTTACTTTGGTTTCAATTGTAGGGCTTGCCTTTTTGTACATTTTGATTAGAGTTCTAAAATGTAGTATGTAAAACATTGACATAGACCCCCAAACCATAGATATGTAAAAAGGCACAGTTAGAATTTTTATCTTTATCTGTACCTCTGTCTCATCTTTCCTTCAATCATGTTCTATATTTAACTGATTTTATTCAATTTAAGATTATCTTTTAGTGGTTTTGTTGTTGTTACAAATATCTGTTTCTCTCATGTATGTGTTCTTCTTTTTCCTCCCTTTTCTTATTAAAGAATTGTACATAATATCCATAGTTATATACCTTGCTACTTTCACTTGATCGTATATCCTGAAAATATTCCATGTTTGAATAGAAAAGTCCTCCTCATTCTTTTATTTCCTTCTGGCTGCATATTACGCTATTATTTTGATGTTCCAAAATTTATTTCACCTGTCTCATTGATTAACATTTAAGATATTTCCAATTTTTGGACATTATAAATATTGCCTCAAAGAATAATCTTGCTTCATTTTATACAAAAGTATCATTTTGTATTTATAGCATGTGCCTTTGGGATAGATTAGTAAAAGTGGGTTGCTGGATCAAAAGGTACATGCACTATAATGTGGCTAGAAGATGACAAATTTCTCTCCATAAGGGAATTTATATTTCTATTACTAATATTTATGAATACATGTTTTATAACAGCTTCGTCATCCCAATGTGTTGTCATTTAAATTGCAAATCTGAGGTATATTTAATAGTTTTATTTTTCTTTTTAAAATTAAAAGTAAAGGTTAGGGCAGTGCAACAATGGCTCAGTGGCAGGGCTTCTCACCTGCCACACTGGAAACCCAGGTTCAATTCCCAGAGCCTGCCCATGTAAAAAAAATAAATAAATAAGTAAAGGTTAGCATCCTTTTATATTTAAATTTTATTTAACACTTGTTTTGAAGACTAGCTTTCTTTATACATCATAGACTTGAAACTTTGATAACAATATTTCCCAAGGATATAATTCTTTTTTTGTGTGAATATCAGTAGCATATGATATTGGAATAAATTTGTGGGATATCAGGTAAAGAAAGAAATCTACTTGCTTTATCACTGACAATCAAAGTATCAATAAATAAGTCTTTTTCTTATTGTAAAAGTAACACTTGTTTATTGTTATTTTGTAAGTTTATAGAATAGGAGTAAAATCATTACACCATCTAGAGGAAAAATATGTTTGAAGTACTTCCTTTCAGTCTTTTTTCTTATCCTTTATCAACATTATTGAGCTGAAGGTATTTTTGTGTATTCTATTGGTAGACTATCACTAAGCATTTTTTCATTATGCACAAACTTTGACTTCATCTCAAGTTTTAATGTCCACATGATATATCATCGATTGAATATTGAGGAATTTTTAATTTTTGTTCCTTTCTTTGGTTTATAAATATCATTGTACATAATTTTTTTCTGGATCCATATATCCCAAAATAAATATTGCAAAACTGTTTTCCAAAAAAGTTTGTGATTATTTTTAATTCTCATAGAAGAATTTGAAAGGCTCCATCTGTCAATACCCTTTTCAGTACTGAGCTTCATAATCCTTTTTTATCTTCATTTTTATAAGAGTAGCAATGGTATCTGATCATTATTTTAATCTTTCTGTCCTTACATCTGTGATGTAAAGCAGGTTTTCAATTATTAGACATTTATGTTTACTCTTTAGTAAATTGTTGATACTTTAGAACATTATTCAGACCTTAGTTTTTAGTACTATTGATTTTTATGGATAGAAACAATTAGAATAGTGATGCTTTGTCTGTCATGCTTATTTATTTCTAGATTTTCAGTTTGTCTTTTATTTTTCATGTTTTTGTCTTTTATTTTTCATATGTAAATGTATCCCTTTATGAAGATTTGGCAACAACAATTCATAGGTAATGACAAGATAAGCATTACCTTTTAAAATTCAAGTGTAGTTTCTTTTAAATCAAATAATACATGGTGAATGAGTTTATTTTGTATGTGATTTTCCCTTTTTTTCTTTGATACCTCTACTTGCATATAGGCCTAAATGTTTCCTTCTACCAATTGAATATTTTCCCTATCAAGTAATTTTCAGTTATTTCTACACAGAAAATATGTGGAAATAGCATTTTGAAGAAAAAAGAACTCCTAGGAAACTAATTTATTCATCCTCTATGACTAACTTCGCTGCAGGAACAACATCTATATCAATTATACTCTGTCTCATCTGTCACATGAATTCTCTTTTTATGGAAGTGTTATGGCCAATGGAACTTCCCATGATGATTGCTATAGATGTTTTGGAAAGATAAAACTAGATTTCCATTTTCATCTTAACTCCTACATAAAGTAATTGTAAAGTGGTATGAGCTTTCTAAAATTCATAGACACCAAAGTCATATCTATTGGACCAGCCTTATTTCATAAAGCAATGGATACTTCCAAGGGCTATAGTAATTCCATTTTAGCACACCTGAAAGCTAAGTTATAAAGGAGGTACATAGAGCAGAAGCAGCATCACTCCCTAGGGTTAAAATCACATTTGGAAACACTTCCAGGAGCCCTTAAATTTAGCCCTGAAATTAATAACATATCAATATTGGTAGCATAAAAATTATAACAACTGACAGATGGCAACCAATTAGTGCAATTAGTAATTTACTTGTGGTCTGTGTCCCACCTACAGCCTCCTTCACTTGCTCAGGAATTACTACAGTCCTTGGAAATGTGCCTGGGATTCAGGCTCTGCTATAGACCATTGGGATAATGGATTTGGGCCAGTTATTGAAAACGGATTTGGAGAGAAAGTGTGCCATTCTTCATCTCTCACCCTAAAGATATCTACTCTTTTTAGGATAGCCGTATAATTTAAAATACTCTAGGAAATTTTTTCTACAGTAAAAGCTAGTATTTAAATAAAATCCTATAATTTTTGAAAATTTTATTTATTGATAAATACAATCGTAGCTCTGTAAAATAGTTAAACTAGAAAAAAAATTGTCTAATACATGTTTTCTAAAAAGTATAATATACGGGAGGGCAATGGTGGCTCAGTGGTAGAATTCTCACCTGCCATGCCAGAGACCCAGGTTCGATTCCTGGTACCTGCCCATGCAGAAAAAACAACAACAAAGTAAAATGTAATACATAACCTTGCACATTAAAATGAACAAACAAAAAAGCCCTCTACTTTATATTGATTAGCTTATCATTGAAAAAACATAAAATTAAATAACCTTGGTATATATTTACATACTTTATTTAGTTCCCATGTCTCTAATACTAAGTTAATGGTATTTTTCTGAGGAATGTATTTTGTAAATAAAGCAATTTCCAATTAAAAAACAAAATTGCCTGAATTATTCATAAAAGCTGCATTTTATGGTTAATAAATTTTGACATTGCTGGCACCTTCCATTAAATTTTTTTTTCTGAAAACTTAATTTTTTAATTTGGACAATATATTTGCTCTACCAGGCTGAGGTAGCTGGTAAGCTCAGAGAAAATTCTATTAAGTAGAATTTATATTCTGTTTTATTTTTATATTGAAATATGCTTCCAGAGTAGCTTTATTTGGGAAATATTTGCATGCTAAAACTTGTCAAATAAAATGTCTTTAATTAAGAGTCTTTTTAATGTTCATCAAATTTGGGTGTTGCAAAACTGAAGTTTTTTCATCCAAATTATCAAATGAATTTCATACTAGTAATGAATACAAATACTTACATTTCAGAATGTTCACCAAAATATTATTCCCACAAATTGAGATACTCAAAATATAGAAATTTGGAGGAGACTCCATTTGTTGCATAATATGACTTAAACAGATTTTCAATAAAATGTGACCAAAATAAAGAGAACTTATTCACAGACACACACAAATTCATACATCATACGGCAGTAAGGATGATTTACAAATTCCTTCTTCTGAGATTCAAATTTTCTAAATTCCAGTTGATTATAGACCAAAAAAAGAGAAAATGTATTGCATACTGCAGTGTGTGTTTTTTAAAATTCAATATCTGCTTTATAACTGCAAAAAAATTGTAGTTCGGTTATTCTACGTGTATATACATTTTGACAGTAGCACTTCCATTCCAATTTGGAGAATATCACAGGTTTTGGATGCAGTTATGAAGTATATGTCTATTGCAACCAGTTTCAAGACATTTCTAATCTTTAGTCTTTCTTAATTGATGAAGAACATTCCTTATATCATGAGACTTGACGGAGGGCTCATCCAAAATTTGTGTTCATATTATCACCAGAGAACAAAGTAATTTTACCTTAATGTTGAATACTTAAAATGCATTTTCAATAAAATACATTTGCAACGATAGTAGAATATTTCACATTAACAGAATGAGTTCACAAACCTTTTCTTTGATTCCATGAGTGAAAAAAAGTTGAATTATAATTGAAATTAACTGATTTTCTGGCTTGAAGCATCAAATTAACTCATGTAACACTGACATTGTTTAACTCTTTGTGAAGTTCTTCTATAAAGAAACCAACAGAGATTAACTTCAAAGAATGCTGCCTCTTCCTCCATCAATGACCATGCCCACCTTTTTAGATCATTTTATTGAGTTATTTTTGTTATTTCAATTGTCTTCAATTTATAGGTGATGGAACAGGGATACTAGGCACCGGTCACACAGTTGTAAAAATTGCAGCTTATGTTCGTTTCAACCATATTCAAGGTTATGCCTGAAAAAAGACACACAATCTAGATGGAAAAAAAATACAACCCTTGCCCCATCCTCTCATCTTGGTGCCCTGTGGGGGTTGCATCACCCTTGAAAAATGGATGAACATTTACATTAGCACAAATTCACTGGCTGTTTGTCAACTGTGTCCACAGCTGACACAGCTACTCAGATGGGGCCTTTTGCTAATTCACATAAAGACTTCCTGAGAACTAGACACTGCTGTCATAATGGGAAAAGAAACAATCTACTATCAAAATCATTTCCCTTCTCTAAGCCCAATTCTGCAAGGGAAAATCATTGTCCTCCCTGCTGGGTGACGTGCAGGAGTGAAAGCCCCCCGGCGACGTGGAAGATGACTCCCAACGATGAATCCAAAACCTGGCACTGTGGGATCAACATTTACATCCTCACCAAAAAGGGGAAAAGAAGTGTAATTAATCACTGCTATCAGTGGCAGAGCGAGTTCAAATAGAGTCGAGAGGCTACTGTGGAGGTTGCTCTTATGCAAGCTTCAGGTAGACCTTGCTACCTATCATAACCTGCCATCCCCAACCGGGACCATTCCTGGTTGAACCTAAAGAACACCTAGGGCAATTTATAAGATTCCACAAGGGTTCCAGGCACTAGCGTTAACTTTCCAGAAACCTACAACCTCCAGATGGGTCCCTGGTCCAGATAAGTCCTGAAACTTAGCCCAGCCTCTCCAGAAAAACAGATAATTCCATCTCCCTACCCCATATTAGTGACAAAACCTTCCAATACGAAAAATTTAGAATTGCCATAGCCCAAACACCCTTACAGAGAGGGATGGAAAGATCAAAGGTGATGGTGGAGTCACACAGAGAAGAAAGGCTTTAACAAATGAATATGAATGCTGAATCATTAAACTGATATTTCTTTTAGTCTCTAGTATTTTAGAGCAGCTAGAAGTAAAAACCTGAAATTGTGAAATTGTAACCCATATCAAAGTCTGAAATATATGGTGCTGTGATTTGCTTTGACATTTATAGCTTTTATGTATATATGTTATTTTTCATAAAAAAAAGGAAGAAAAAAGTCGATTGTGATGATAAAAAAATATTTAAGCCCTCTAGCCTCCTATATTCTGGAGCAACTAAAAGGAAAAATATGAGAGGATCGTATGGTAGCCCATGACAAACTCTGGGACCTGTCCTGTAACTACTTGTTGAAGAGTGCTTTGAAAACTATTGCTCTTTCATTTCTTTGCTTTGTATATATGTAATATCATACAATAAAAAAGTTAAAAATAAAAAAAGAAAGAAATGAATGGAATAAATTAGTGAATTGCTTAAAATTTGAAACAAAATCATTGCCTTCTAGCTCCCTTTCATTAATTTCAATTTTATTTGTGTAGAGAGGCATTCGAGAGCTCTAACCTTTTAAAGTTCAGCTATAGCTATCCACAAGGCAATATTTAAAGGGCGTGTCCATGTTACTGTGGAAAGTTTGATCAACCTCTTTCTGATTGTGCTTCCATGTGACTAGTTGTCAGGCAGTAATGGTAGGAAAAGCTTTTTTTATAACTTTATGGTAGGCCAAAAGAGACACTGGTTTGAAGAGATAAGTGGGTTTTCCAAGCATAACATTTCTTCGACAGATTTGAATCCTACAAAATTTTAACAAATTGCTATTTCAATGAAGAAATGTGAAATCATCATCACATTTTAAATAAACCAGTTAGTTATTCTTCTGGAACTGGCCTTTGCCCAGAAGTCTCTCCTAACTTATCACTTGACATAAGCAAATGAAACTCTGGAAAGGTGAAGACAAAGAAAGAGCTTCTCTCTTTAGTTCTTTGGACAATGTTCTTCTGTAGTTTAAAGACAGATAAATTGTATTTATCAACTAAAGATAATGCAATATAGGAAGAATTCAGCTTTCAACAAAATGTAATGCTTTTTGTGAAAAAATGAAACTTCTTTGATTATAGAAGCCCAAAGATTAAAAAATATATACATATTGGTTTCTCCAAAATGCTGTGAACAGCTTGACAGAGCTATTTATCACTAATCTGATGACAACAGAGTATGGTACAAAATCAGCCTAACGCAACTTCCTTACACAAAACATGCACGACCAGGTCATGGTAGCTTTCATTTTACTTATGTTGTTTATTCTCTCTTGCTCATATAAGATAGAAACTAAGTTATTGGGTGCACGGGTAGTTTAGTGGTTAGAATGCCCGCCTTTCATGTGGGAGACCCAGGTTCGATTCGTGGACCATGTACCCCCCCCAAAAAAAAAAACCTAAGTTATTTATCACTCCCTTATTGTTTGTGAGTAGAGTCATCTCCATTATGAAAAATAATTTTTAAAAAACCTCCATATGAGTTGAAATGGGATAGACATACCCACCAGATGTAGCTAGATGCAGCTGTATTTTTCACATTAAAATAAACCAAATGATTTCTTTAATCAATCAGAATGAATAATGTTGATGAGCTTGGCATTGACTAAATCAGGGCTGCCAGCTCTAGCTACCCTGCTTGATTTCATCTTTCCAGCCAGGCTAAAAAATGTTTTCCTTCCATCACACTGGATGACTTTATTTTCACACATTCAATTTAGCAAAGCTCAAAAGGAATTCTAAAATCTCTGCCTGTCTCATAAAGTGTTTACCAGAATCTCTAAGGACAGTGGCTGCAGTACAGTGTTTCATAATAAGGAGAAATAAAGTGGCTGAGTAAACTTAACTGACCAAGTATAAACAATCATAATTGTGGGAGGTTGTTTATAGCCAGACATGGTACAAGGTCACATTTTTCAGCAATTTTGTTTAGAACTTAATTTAAACAACTGCCTGCTATAGACAATCCTGGACAACTGTAAGCTTGCCTTTGTTTAAACCAGCTTTGAAAGTGTGTTTGAGTCAGTGACACCTCTTCCCTTTCTATTTTTAGTAGAGATTCAGATGTCTGGTTAACTGGTCTTTTTTTTGAGTTGCAATGTGTATTTCCACAATTATCACTATAAAGACCCAGAATAAGTGTATTGCAAAAGGGGGCATTTAGTCCTTTTACTAATCCTCCTCTTTATAAGATAGCAACAAGTCAAGGCATCCATTTAATGGGAAGTAGTAGATTTGGTATTGCACACTGACGTTCACATCAGTGAATTCACTGTTCACAATTGCCAAGGGATGGAATCAATCCAGGTGCTCATCAAAGAACAAGTGGATAAACAAAATACAGAATATACAAACGATGGAATATTTTGCAACATTTAGACAAAATCATGTACTGAAACATATGATAACTTGGATGAACCTTGAGGACATAATGCTGAGTGAAATGAATCAGACAATAGGACAGAGACTGTATGATTCCATTATTATGACTCTGGTAAAGTTTCCAGTGTTTTGGAGCAGCTAGAAGGAAAACTCTGAGATGAGAAAATGGTAGCCCATGGAAAACTCTGGGACTGTTCTGTAGCTGCTTGTTGAAGTGTGCTTTGAAAATTACTGGTTATTTCTTTCTTTTCTTTGTATATATATACTATATTTTACAATAACAACAAAAAAGATTTAAAAAGAAACATAGGCAGCAATAGTAATATTAGATAAAATAAATTCATGAAATCAAAAATTTGAAAATGTTTAGTGACATAGGTAACTACTAAAGCAAAGTTGATATAACTATCCACTTGATATTTTGAGGATGCACAGTTTTGATAGTTAATCAAATGGTATTTAAAATAGTGTTTAATATTTAGAATCTAAGAAACTCTAATATCTCTATCTATAGATTTTTTCTTTCCCTGCTTTAATTTTAAATTGGTTTATGAAACATTGTACAAACAGTCTTTACAATGATTAGATATTTTATTTAAATATGCCTATAGATAAGCTAAGATATCCATTTTAGGTGGTTAAAATTTTCATATGTTAACTGTAAAAATATTTGCATCTTCATATTTTCCTGAACTCAGGAAAATGTTTAATAACATAGGTCATTTCTATAGCAGTGTAGATATTTGTAATAACATTCTACTTGATATTTTGAGAACATTCACAGTATTGACAGATGAGCAAATGGTATTTAAGTTAGTATTTGATGTTTAGAACATAAGAACTCTGCAATCTGAATTTGTAGATTTTTTCCTTATTGCCTTAATTTTAAATTGGTGTATGAAATTTACCGTGCAAACACAGGTTTTACAACGATTATTTGGATACTTTATTTAAATATGTTTATGGTTAAGCTAACTAAGATATCCATTTTTCGTGGTTCTAAGTGTATTGTTTGTTTTCTTAAAGAAAAATATATTTTAAAACGCTAAGACATTTGTTTGTGAGTTTAAGCGCATATATTACCTTTCTAAATGATTTACATGTATTAGATTATTACTCACAACAACCACAACTGCATTCTAAAAAAGAGAAAGCTGCAGCACGGAGATTTCAATATTTTGAGCAAGGTCACACTTTGTAAGTGGTGGTACCTCATTCCAAACTCAACCCAAGTTTCATGACAGAACCAGTGCTCTTGACCAGTACCCCATGTTGCCTCCAGGAATCAGTTTTTTTGTTTTTTGTTTTTTTTATCTTCTTGAAATATTTCTTTTGTTTTTTTCTAAAGGTTCCTTGGTCTAAAAATGTTCCCCAAACTAAGCTTTGGATCTGGATTCATAATTCTGGATTCATGGATGTTATTGGGCATTAGATGAGAGACAAAGACATCCTAGACATGAGAATGTCTGGTAGTTGCCTCCCTGAACTGCTGAGAAGAGAAAGGAAAGTAGGCACCTTCTTTTCTTCTTCTTAGATGCTGCAATTAAGTCACACTTTTGCATATCTATGGTGGCCCACTGTGTTAATTAGATTCAGTTGCCAACTTGGCCAGGTGAGCATACCTAATCTTGTTACTGAGGACATAAGCCAATTGTACATGAACCTCATCTGTTGCTAATTACATCGGCAGTCAGCTAGGAGGCGTGTCTGCTGCAATGAGTGACATTTGACTTAATTGGCTGGTGCTTAAATGAGAGAGCGCAATGTTGCACAGCCTAAGCAGCTCAGCATTCCTCATCTTTGCACTCGCAGCTCAGCCCAGGCCTTCGGAGATGCAGAAAGAAGTCACCCCGGGAGAGTTGTTGGAACCCAGGGGCCTGGAGAGAAGACCAGCAGAGACCATCCTGTGCCTTCCACGTAAGAAAGAACCTCAGTGGAAAGTTAGCTGCCTTTCCTGTGAAGAACCAACAAAATAAATCCCCTTTTATTAAAAGCCAATCCATCTCTGGTGTGTTGCATTCCAGCAGCTAGCAAACTAGAACACCCACAGAAGTAAACTTGGTTTTCATCACCATAATCCAGTTTGCAGTCATGGTAGCTTTTGTTCAACAGAGTAACTCTCATTCTGTTATGAAAAATCAGTCCCCAAGAACCCACCAGTGGGTGAAGGGTCTCCTCTGAACGCAAACCAAAATGTGGCCATGTAAATAGTACAAATCCTAGAAGGTGGTGAGTCATTGCCACCTGCTGGTTAAAGCGATTTAACCTTCTATGTCAGTAGAGAAATCAGCAATGGCTCAGTTGGCTGGTTAATGCAATTTTACTGACTTTTGGCTATGGAGACACTTAGTTAATGACAGATGGTTTTAAATGTGAAATAGATTAAATCTCTACCGCAAACTCTTTTCCAACTCTTCATTTTCTCATACTTTCTCTGATCCTCCCCCCTCTTCCTGCTCTACTATTGTAGAATTGGAAAAAATATCTTACCAATGTTCCAGATTCATGACTTTACACACTGCATTTCATTCTGAGATCGACCTCATCTACATATATCTCGATTGCCCTAAAGATACAATCGTAAATCCTTCAAGGCAATTTTTCAAAGACTTGTGGTCTTCAAAGACCTTTGAAATCTTTATATAGTATACGTTTATGTATAAATGTATATACATAGGTATGTGTATGTATATATGCTATATAACTTATGCATATATATTTTAAAGCCTCTAACCATGATCCAAATGTAATTAATTGGTATTATAATAATATAGCAGAAACCAGGTATATAATTTGGGGTCCAGAATGATAAGAATGGTATAGTAAATATCTAAATATAAAATGCATTCAATAATGACTGGCTCATAATGTTAAAAAGGATAACGAAGGTGATGAGAAACAAAGAAAAATTTATAAAATGATTATCTATCCATTGTAGTCCTGATTTCACTTAATCTAAAAGCAATTATATATAGGAAAAATCATGATGCTTCAGAGAAAGATATTGTATTCTTACAAATGCAATAATAGTTTAATGAAATTTTCATTCTGGTTACTTCTCAAAGAGGCAACAATAGTGTGCCAGCTAAGGCCACACAAATATTGACAGTAATCCATGTTCTTTCCTTGGCAGTTTTGTGTCTCCATAGTTGCAGGAACATCATGGAAAATCATGTGTCCAAACGACAGTTTTTCTTTTCAGTTATGGCAATAACTTTGTTCATATCCCCTTATTTCATGACAAAATGCCATCTTGGGAAAGGTTCAGTAGTTTTTATTCTGCACAGTGTAGGATGTTTAGTATTAACTACTGTTCCTTTTTCTTTTCCTTTTTCTTATCCTTCTAGCAGTGGCAGAAGTGATCTGGAGAAAGCATTTAAAATAAGTAAACTTATAAAAGTGAAACCACTATAAAAATGTACTACGTTATCGGTGTTATTATTACACAGCCGCAGAAGCAAATCCTGCACCATTGAGCTGAACAGATAATACTTTGATGATGCATTTTAGAGCTCATACTTGTCTCCTAATCTTGAGCTCTGATTTCATAACCGGAGTATACATGTATTTTTTCTAGCTGTATGATCATGCATAGAAATACAGGAAAAGGGGGTTAAACAAGGCTCTCCCTTTTTGTCAGTACTACATCTCATTGTACATTTTACATCTACAGGATCCCATAAAGACTGCTATGCATCAGGAGGAAAATATTCTTTCTAACATTCAAAGTCAATGATGCAGATAATAGGAACGAGCATCCTCAGTGTGGGCTATACACTGTCCTCAGTCCCTGGCCCAGATGTTCGTAACAACCAATAAACTGTATTATACGCGTATATTTTCAAAAAGCAGCTTGAAGGAATGGCCTGCTTAGCTAGATTTATTAGGAGAGATCTTTAATATGCCATATGGCAGCTTGGCTCTTCCAGGCAGCACAGTCCTGTGAAGGAACATATCAGTGTGTGATGACCAGCCCCAGGACAAGCGGAGATACCTTCCCAGGAAAAAAGGGCTTGCTGCAAGATTTTTCATTAGTGTCACCCATGATATGTCTCCTAGTAGTCCACTATTCCTCAATACGGTTTCAATTAGAGTCAGGCTCCTGATTACCCCTACTATTTAGAGTTGTCTTCTGAGCAAATGGGAGTAGTAAGAAAGAGGACAGGGCTGAGATACATCATTTTATTTAACAGAGCTTCTGCCTTTTCTTGAGACACTTTGTGTAGGAAATACAGACTAGGGGATTTGCAATGGTTTTAAGGGCTATGATTCAAGTAAATGGAAAAAAGGCATCGGGTATGTTGTTTTGAATACCAGAGAGCACAAAATAGATTTTTCTTCTACTTGAAGATGGCTGTGCGAGGACAAATTTTCTTTATTAAAACATCGTGCCTTCCATGCATAAAGGCTTTTATTGGAATGATTTGTATCAACTTTGTACTTGCTTTTCATTAATGTGCAGAAGAATTTTATCAATATTTTAGAGCTATTAGGGAACAGTCATTGTGATATATGTACATTTAGCTGCATCTTTTCAAGTCAAAAATGCAAACACAATTTCTGGGCAAGCTAAAGAAAATGTTTATGGTTGAAACACGGTCTTCATTATTTAATTTGTGGTAAATATTTCAGGTCCTTGCTGTGTCCAGGAGCCAGAGTTATTAAAATGAAATACCAAAACATGTTTTGTAGATGTGAACTCAGTGAATAGAGGGTGTTTAAAATTAAGCCACGATAAGAATTTAGCATCACTTATATGATATTCTTGTTAAGATGCAAAAACTGAGTCTAATGATGATGAAACAACAAATACAAATTGAGAAACAAGTCTACAAAACAGCCAGCCTGTAATCTTCCAAAGTATCAAGGTTATGAAGCTGAAGAAAAGACCAAGGAACTGTTCCACAGTGAAGAAGATGAAAGAGACAAGACAACTAAATGAAATGCTATTTTATATGTGATCTTTGGCTATTAAGGACATTACTGGGGTAATTGGTGAAACTTGAATGGAGACTAGATTAGAGAAAACTAATATATTAAAACTAACTAATATGAATTTTTTAATGTTGATGATTATATTATGGTTCTGTAAGAAGAACATCTTTTTCTCGTGAGAAATACACACTAGAATATACAGAAATGATGGGGCATTAGGTCAAAAATTTACCCTCAGATGGTTCTGTATAATTTTCTTTATAATATTCTTGCAAGTTTATTTGAATGAAAATATTTCACAATAAAAAAGTAAAATTAAGTTAATTTTTATTTCTGACTTTTCAATTTTTTGGTTACCTTGCATATAAAACCACTCAGATATAACAATCACATTAAAGGGATAAAATAGTTAGTTACTTATCATCATTTTGAAATATATTAGTGATATAAAATTTAAATAGTTATAAAATAATTTAAAAATAATTTAATACTTTAATTTGTTCCTAAATCATGTGATTAATTTTGGATAATATTATTAAGCTAACTGGGCAAATGCCAAAGAAACAGTCATGACAATATTTTCCCTTTATAATGCAATGCATGCAGTTCAATTCAATGAAAAGTTTCACATTAACTTTTTAAAATGCAATTTAATCTTTGCAGTAAGGCCAATTTCACCTATAAATACAGTGTCTTTGACAGAAAACTTGTAGTACTGTAGGCGCTGTCCTGTTTAGCCTTTGAGCAGTAACTGATATTTGAGTAGTGATATTTTCAAAAGAGCTGTTATGGCTTCAAGTTGACAAACCATTAACTCTTCTTTCCCTAAAGCAACTACAAAACAATTCACTTGGAAATTTTACAATTAGATCTTGCCTTTCCACTTAGCCATTTACTGCTTATTGCTTTATACCTCCTCTAGATTCTTTGCATTTTTAAAATACACCAATAAATTTGCTTTTTTCCCTTGCCATATTTTTGCATTGATGGGCAATTAATTGTGGAAGAATAAACTCAACATGGACATATATTGAGCTCAAACTGTATACAGGTTTACCATTAATAATAATTTGTTTTAATATGGCAAGACATCTATTTGGGCTTCTGAGCAAATGCATGCTGAGTCAGACTTTGTTCCTTTTTGAGTAGTTGATAGGATGATACGGAATAGAATTTTTGCAATAAGGAATTTTGCAAATTCAATGTTTTTAGTCTTCTGAGATGAAGACAGTTAGACCCCAAGAAGCTATAGGATTTGCCCATGGAAACCCAGGAAAATTACAGTGTTTCAGGAGTATCAGACATACAATAAGAATCACTACAAATGACTAACTGAAATTCACAATAGGGAAGTTTCTATAAAAAGTCATTACTTTGAGCCTTTTAAAACCTCTATATTATTTTATTTAAAAAAAATTTTATCCTGGTGGCCTATTTGAGTCTAGAAATCATGATGAAAATTAACTTTGAGTCATAAATTGGCATTTTAAACTTACTCGACTTAACTTACCTTTTGCTGTTCAAGAAGCTGACAACTTGGTGTCTTCTTTGCATAGCCTTCCATGTGTAAATCTTTCATCTTTTTCCTTCTCTTCATCTCTGATAAACATTTCAAAGATTAGGCATTTTTCCTCTTTTCTTGTGACGAGCAGAAAAATTGTGTTGAATCTTATTTCATCCAGGCTTTCTATCCTGAACAGACTGGAAATGAAATATTGCTTGGGTATTTAAGAATAGAAGGGCGCAGTCATTGCTCTGGTGATGTCCCTGTAGGTCAGTTGCTACTAGGGCACCATGTGACATCTGCTGTAGATCTTCAGTTGGGAACTAGGAGGAGTTTGTGAAGGGGACTCCAGTAGGCTACAAACAACTAGGATATGACTTTCCCGTGACATTAGCAGGAAGTTTTGTATCTTCAAAATCCAAAAGAGAGCCCAGCAGGAGAAAAGAAGAAGTTTCTTCTCCTTTCTGGGTTTGAGGGAGTTGTTATTTGCCTTGAGATAAATTTAAAAAGAAGGACTCAGGGACTTGATCAACAAAAACATTAGAAGGCATAGAAAGATTATGTGCATCACAGTGTCAAATCCAAAGTTTTAAAAGTAAAGATTGAAAAGGAAAAGAATCTTATTTCCTTTTTTTTATATTTTGGTGATAGGAATGTTTTAAATATTTTGATTTTTCCTAGTAGGAATTTAGGGACCCATGGGAGAGGTGTGTGGGAAAAATTTGTTTTCTTTTCTATAATTTCTAGAACAAAAAGTCAGGAGAAGAGAAAACTGCCTGATATTCAATTTCCTTACTTTTAATTATAAGTAGATCATTTTGGAATTCTAAATATTTCAGCATTGGTTTTATATTCACATTTATTTTATTTAAAAATATTGACATTTTATAAAAAAATGAAAGACACTGAAACCTTATTTATAAACCTTATTCATATTTCAGCATATTCAACATGACAATGCATTTAACTTCCAAAAGGCTTTTGCTGGAGAGAAATTTTAGAACTAAAATAAATACTTTTTTTTTTTTTTTGGCATGGGCAAGCTCCAGGAATTGGACCCAGGTCTCTGGCATCGCAGGCGAAAATTCTGCTGCTGCATCACCATTGTACCTTCCAATAAATACTTTTTTAGGAAGAATATATTTTAAAAAAGCACCATCTCAAGAAAGTTATAGTAACAAAAATTGTTCAAAATTTCAGCTCACAATGTGTATTTCTAGAAGCAGAAGTACTCTTGTGTTTGAGTGTAAATATGAATTGTCAAGCCCAAAGTTTCTATTTAACATAGTGGAGAAATTTATTTGTATGTGACTTAAACATCTGGCTATAAAGTATTAATTAGATAACTGAAATGATTGATTAATATCATCCGTTATTTGGACTCCACCAAATTTTAGGAATTTGAAGCAGCCTGTGACTTCCCAAATCAAAAATTATTAAAGTGGACCTAAAATATTATAAGTTATGGATAAGAGGAAAACAAATTATCTGAACATTCTCAAAACTTAAAATATCTGCATGATATTAAAACTATGTAAAAAAATTTACTGTAACTTTTATAGTATTGAAACAGCCTTTGTTAGTGTCCTTAATTTACTTCTAGAAATAAAAGTCCAGGAATGCCAAATAATTGGCTGGTATTCTTTCTTTTGAGCCAAGTGAATTTTTAAATTTTCCTTTATATGTGTAGGTATGCTCCAATTTCTAAATGAATTTTATTAAAAATTTTTTGTTGCTTGGGATTTAGAATTTATACTATATTATCCTGTAGAAACAGTGATTCCACCGGTAATTTGATCCTGATGAATCTTATTTTACCCAAATGTTTGGCTGAAAAGTAGTGTCAGTTACAGTTTTAGATCTTATGTAACATTTATCGCACTGTATCTCAAAGACCATCTTAGAAATACTGGAGATGTATCTTGACTCACAGTTGCATCTTTTCTTATCTGCCTACTTCTACTCCCCGTGTATCCACCCAGACTCTTACAACTTTCCGGATCATGGGGATGGTCAGGAGTCCCCATAGAAGTGGATGTCGAATGTTCACAGCATCAGAATTAGTTGAGAAGAAGAGGGGTCTCTCATTGTTAAAGGATGGGATTGGGGTTTCTTCCAGAAATTAAGGCAGGGGATATGCACTTCAGAAATGGAGGTATGTCATAGGATTCTGCTGGTAAAAGCAGGTCTTCTCTGGGAGAAGTAAAATGTCAATGTCCGAGTATATTCTAATAATGGGATGATTGCCTAATATATTTATTTTTTTAGGCGACCCTATATTTAGCCTCCTGGATTGCTATATTACTCTCCAGAGGGGCTGGTGCCCTACCAACATTGAACAGGTAAAACTTTCTCCACATTTTCTTCAGTACCTGAATCCCTCTGTTTGTTTGCTTATTTATTTATTTTGGACCTGCAGATTTTGTTGAGATATATTCACATAGCATATACTCTATCCAAAACAAACAATGTCTCACAGTATCCTTACTTAGTTGTACAATCATCATCACTCTTAATTTTAGACAAGTTTCAGTTCTCCAAAGAGAAAAATAATAGACAGACACACCCACACCAAGGAGACAATCCAAAACTCCCCTTAATTTTTATGTCCTCCCCTCTCCCCATTATTTACCCTAGTATTTTTGTGGTACTAGTGAGGCATTCCTGTTAAATATAGTCCATAGCATGTATTATTTGAGTAGTTTTTCCCAAATACCACTTGTTCTAGCTTGCTAGCTGCTGGAATGTGATATACCAGGAACAGAATGGCTTTTAAAAAGGGGAATTTAATAGGTTGCTAGTTTAGCGTTCCAAGGCTGAGAAAATGTCCCAGTTAAAGCAAGTCTATAGAAATGTCCAATCTAAGGCATCCAGGGAAAGATATCTTGATTCAAGAAGACTGATGAAGTTCAGGGCTTCTCTCTCAAGTGGAAGGGCACATGGTGAGCACAGCATCATCTGCTAGCTTCTTCTCCTGGCTTCCTGTTTCATGAAGCTCCCTGGGAGGCATTTTTCTTCTTTATCTCCAAAGGTAGCTGGCTTGTGGACTCTCTGCTTCGTGGTGCTGCAGCATTCTCTGCTTTCTCCGAATCTCTCACTTTCTCCAAAATGTTTCCTTTTATAGGACTTCCAAAACTTATCAAGACCCACCTAAATGGAGGCATGTCGTCACCTAATCCAGTTTAACAACCACTCTTGATTAAACCACATCTCCAGGGAGATGATCTGAATAGAGTCTATTATTCTGCCTTTGCAAAATGGGATTTTGATTAAACATGGCTTTTCTAGGATCCATGCATCCTTTCAAACCACACCACTTAATTATTAATGCTTTATACAAGTGTCTTACCTTTAAAGTAGTTCCTACAAAAACTTATTTATATTTACAGTGCTAATCAGTTACATACATGGCTTTAAACAACCCCTTTCAATCATATTCATGTTCAATACAGCACTATTATTATCCCACTTAATGAACTACCATCACCTCTATCCATTCCCAGACAATTAAGTTCAACCTCGTAAATAACTCTGCACATATTAGTTAACCACTCCCCCGTCTCTAGCTTCTGTTTACCTATATTCTACATTTTATGACTCTGAGTTTACATTTTCTAGGGGGTTCATATTAGTGAAATCATACAATACTTATTTTTTTATTTACAGCTTATTTCACTCAACATTATGTCCTCAAGTTTCATTCATGTGGTCATATGCTTCAGGACCTCATTTTTTTCCTACTGTTGCATAATATTTCATCATATGCATATACCACATTTAGTTTCTCCACTTTTCTGTTGATGGACACTACAATTGTTTCTATCTTTTGACATTTTGAATAATGCCACTATGAACATCGGTGTGCAAATATATGTTTGTGACACTGCTTTCAGTTCTTCTAGGGCTATACTGAGTAGTGAGCCAGGTCATAGGGCAATTCAGTACTTAGTTTTCTGAGGAACCACCAAACTGTCTTTCATAGCGACTGTACCATTATACATTCCCACCAACAGAGCCTAAGTGTCCTCATTTCTCCACATCCTCTCCAACATTTGTAGTTTCCTGTTTCTTTACAGCCCCTATTTTTATAGGTTTGAGATGGAATCTCATGCTTTTAATTTACATTTCCCTATAGATAATGAAGAACATCTTTTCATGTGCTTTTTAGCCATTTGTATTTCCTCTTTGCAAAAATGTCTATTACCCTAGGTTTCTGTTTTAAGTCTCAGCTTCCCTTCAAGCTGAGGTGCATTCTCTCCTTACATGTTCATCTTCTGCGAATTACAGCTGGCATTTATTTTTCCTCCCTCCCCCAAGTTGGTTTTGTAGCTTCCAACATGCACCTTCAAGCCAATAACCATCATGCTTGACAGGCATGCCCTTCAAAGAGACATTGAAACCATGCCAGAAATATTTCTGGGATCAGAAAGCATGATGGCTATCTTCTCAGGATTGGAAACTTTAGGGGGTGAAAGGAGTAGCACACAAACTGGTGATTGAAAGGCAATAGAATGGATTTATATGTTCAGTGTACCTTAGAGGTGAAAAAGCATCCTGGGACCCAGGGTGGTTGAATGACTTGGTAAAAGTTTCAGAGAGTGTAAGAAAACTGAACTTAGTTCTTTTACAATCACCATGCTAACCAAGGGTTTCTGAGACTGGATTTGGTTGTACGTTTAGATTAATGAAAACACTAATGATGAAAATACTCTTATTTGAATGTCTGTTACATATATGGCACTGTGTTGGGCACTGTATATGTATAACTTTCATTATCATCTCTTTATATTATATCACATCATATCATACCTATGTCATCCATTGCCCTATTTTTTCCCCTAATTTTCATAACAACCCACTAAAACAGTCATTATTTTACTGATTTCAGAATAGAAAATCAAAGGTTAGGAAAGCCAATCACTTGCCTGAGTGGCAAATGCTCAGTTCCTATCAGAACAAGAATTTGAACACCTTTACATCACCTTATCTTTCTACTACAACCTTAAGTTTGTATCTGATTTTAGGTATTCCTTGCTTGGAGTTCATTTCATGTGTAAACTGGAATCATATAGTGATTGAACACAAGCCCTGCTCTTTGTGAGTTGCATGATCTCTGGCAGATTATGGAACACTTTCATGCCTCAGTTCCTTTAACTATAAAATGGTGACTGAAAGTCAATAGAATAGAACGCATAACTAAAATACGCATCTCGTAAAGTTGTTAAAAGTTACTTAGAATAGTGCCTGTCAAGGTAAATGCCATTTAAGTACTAGCTGTCATTAAAGCTGCATCAAAGTTAATTCTAAGAATATTTGTGAAGTAAAGAAATGCTATAAATATTTGCCCAACATCTGATTGATTGAGTTTGAGATATTTGCAAGATCCTTTCCACTGTCTGTTTAACCATGTAACTAGCATAAGCATTGGCTATAAAGTATGTGTTGATGATGTGAATTTCCAGAAAGCCCTCAGGTTAAATTTTAGTAAACAAGGTTAAAATTACAGAAGGCTTAATTCCTGCTTGCAGTGTATTTTGCTCTGAGGTCAGTTGTGTTTATTCTGGGTTACTTTTTAATATTATATTAGTCTGCTCTTCAGTCCAAAAGGAGACATGCCCTATGAAGTGATTAGACATATGAGAAGATGCATAGGAAGTGAGCCTCTAAGTTCTTGACTTCCCAGATGGAAATATATAACCTGAATGGTAAGTAAGTTATATAGAGGTGATATGAATTAAGGATCTGAAAAGGGTTCATGCAAAAGCCAAATCTATATATCTGACCGAAAAGTGCAGATGTTCTGAAAATAAAGCCCACTTGCAACATATATTGTTAACTTTGTTTATAATCAATACTACCAATCAAGAATTACTTCATTATTTTAAATCATGAATACTTGGTGAGCTCATTGACATTCACAGTTATTTATGTTTGATCTGTACCAGAAGGAAATTCACTTTATAAGAGTGATATCACCCAATAAAATTACTTGAATGCATATTTGAAATTATATCCCCCAGTATCATCCAAAAAAGGAGCTACACTTAAAAGATTGTAAGTGCTTAGGCATGTGATAAAGGCTAGAGGAAACTATTGACCTTATAATTTTGACTCGGCATTTTATTTTTATTTTTTATTTTGACCATAATTTGAGGTAAACAACAAACATTACCTTGTAGCAGAGAAAGATTTTAAAGCCCATCTCTCTCATACATGTGTTTCAAAGCCAAGGCCTCTCAATAATGGGGCAATTATTTTTTAAATGGCCAAGAAGATTTGTGATCTTATGTATAGAATATTTAATAAGCATTGATTACTTTTACTTTGTTCTAATTTAATTTTATTCTTCTTGCCTTTTATAGCTTTATGTTTTATGTTAAAAATAAGGATCGAGTTAATAAAGTCATCATAAAAGACATTCAGTAATTCATAGAGTTATATTCTTTTATTTTTGGAAGGAATTCAGCACACTAAAATGGTTAACTTGTATATTTTCTCTTAAAATGTTATTAGTAGTATAGCCTTTAAGTACAAAAGAATAATTCTTGCTGTCATCTCCGCATTTGTCATACCATTATGGAGTGACTGTATGAAAGGGCAGGAGCTTGGATAACATATAGTGTGGTATTCAAGTGCTGGCTTTGCCATTTGCTATTTGAGGGATTGGGGTGAGTTAAATGATCCCTCAGGATCTCAATTTCCTCATCTCTAAAGTCAGTCATGATGATACTTATTTGACAGGATTTTCACGAGAATTAAACCAAATCATTGCTATTAGAGGGTTTGTCATAGAATAGATTCTTAGGCAATGTTACTTTACTTTGTTGTTTTGTGCACAGGTCTGAAAAGTCAAAGCAGAAGACTCAAAGAGAAAACTCAAGTAGAAGAGGTCGACATTTTGAAGTTTTTGTAGCACACTTACCAAAAATTTCCAATGGGTCTCCATTAGCCAAGGTAGAAATCTAAATCCTTTAGCTTGACTCTAAGTTCTTTTTTTAGCCACATCTCTCTTTACTCTCTTAAAAATAATTCTCCATTCCAACCAAAGGATGTTACTACTGGGCCCTTATTTCAATTTGACCTTATTTTTTATGAGATCTCTGTCCTTCCTCCTTCCTGTCTCCCAGTTCTTTTGATCAAGTCTAGCTCAAGGGGCAGCTTTTCAAGGCAGTCTGAAAACTGAAATTCACAGTGCTGTCTTCTTTCCATGACTTTACAACATTTACTGCCTACATAGCTCATTAAGCGCTTAATCATACAAAACCCTCAGATAATAATTTAAGTAAAGTCAGAGCCTGGTATAGGGCTCTTGTTTGCATAGAGCTAGGTACCAAAGGCATCTTACATTCATAAGCATTGAAGAAGCTTTTCTTCCATAGTATTGCCTTTTGCATTGTTGTTTAGTCATAATTTTGTACCTCTGTGTGATCAGAATTTACTATAGCCTTAAAAAACAAAGTTGCAAAATGGTGTCTTAAACAAGATAGAATTTTTAGCACTCCATCAAAATCTTTTGCAAAAGTTTGATTGAGGCAATCTAGGGCTGGTGCAGCAGCTGTTTAGCTCACTTCTTGATCGTTTTCTGCTCTGTTATTTCTAGGATACAGCTCTTGTCCTTACGTCCAGCTATTGGATCCACTCATCTGTTGCAGTAGGTTAGATAAGGTAAGAGGAAGGGGCAAAGGGCAAAATCCAGCTCTCTTTTTAGGAAGATCCTAAAAGTTGCTGTGTAATGCCACTTCTGAAATTTCCTTGGTCAGAACATAGTCATGGCCTTATCTTCAAGAGATACTGGGATATTCTGTGTGTCCCTACCAAAGAAAGAGTGAGTTCAATTACCAGGGAAAGAAAGGGAGAATGAACATTGGAAGTTTGCTAGCAAATTCTGCCACATATCTTTTCTATGTATCTTAATAGTAAGTTGCTTGAGGGCACAAATAGCAACTAACCTTGTACCCTGCAACATTTCATGAATAGAAAGCAAACATTTCCATAAACCTTTTAAGAAAGGTAAAAGAATCTCAGGTGATGATACCTGGAGGGTGCACACAATCGTTTTCAAATATGTAAGTTATAGAATCAGTGTTCATGCTGCTGAGCCTAGAAAAAGAAAAAAATAAAGTGAAGAGTCAGAATGTTCTACTTTGAGAGTGATGAGATAAACATGTCAGCTTCTCAGTCTTATAGGGTCCCTGAGGGTGATATTTCCTTTTGGGATGAGCATGGTAAATATAGGGGCAATCAGAAACTAGATTTTAATCAGAGCACCCAGTGTTAGTTTAACAGAGGGAGATTGGCCCATGTTCCCCCAATTTACAAGAAACTAGTATATAAACTGGAATTCCAATTTGATTTACAATACTCGATTTGCAGTTCCTTTTCAGTGCTTGGAATACATTCGCTCATTATCTCATGCTGATATATATTGTGGACCATGGAAATCTCCACTATTAATTAGGATGTTGCTGATGAAAGGGGTATGAGATAAAAATAAAGTGCATAGTCTTGTGGGATATTTTAGTAAAGCCCTGGTGATTACTGTTAAGCACCCCTGCACCCCAAAGAAGAATATCTTTCTAGTGGATGACAAATGGGACCCCAGATCCTTTCTCCCTCCCTAGTGCATGGAGCTGGATTAAAACAGCCAAGTTCTAGCCCTCTGACTTCCTTAATTGACTTCATGATAAATAAACCCCTCTGTTCATACATTCTTCAGATATATTAATACTAATTTATTTCTCTCCTATGCCTTGATTAGATTTCTAGGTCCTATTATACCACATTTGGTCAGGGAGATTTTGACTTCTTCAGATGACTCTGGCATAGTATGTGTCAATGTTATTACTCAAAGGATAATGTAGTTTGCCCAAGTTTGGAGACTTTCTTACAGTCTCCTGTATTTTGATTTCATGGTATAAATATAAAAGAACTTTCTGATTGATGCTCAAGTTTGTGAGACATAGAATATACTACCAAGAAATGTTTAATAATCTCTTTGTAATTGTTTAAATATCAGGTATGGAGCTTTTGGTACTATTATGATCTGGAACAAGTATTAGTAGGCATTGTGCCCATATCCTAAAAACACCTGGGGTATGGGGGGAAAAGAGAGGAAGAAAAATAGAAACAGCAGCAGCACTCTCTTTAATAATTGGGGTTTACTGGTATCCTTAGGATCTCACCAGTTTCCTGTGGAAAGCCAGTTAATGTTCTCTTTTCTCCCTCTCTCTCTTCCTCCGTCCCATTCTTCCTTGTTTGTTTTTGCTTTCTTCTTATTTTTTTCCACCCAAAAGCCATAGCATTAACTAAAACTATGTAGAAAAGCGTTCTGAGAAAATGGATGCTTAAATATATGGCTCATTTTTATTGCAAACCCACTCTGTGTAACAAAATGCCATCTTTATTACTCTTTAACTTTGATCCCAAATATATAACCAAAGGAGAGTGACAACAGATCTAATAGGAAGCAGAAAATCAGGGACTGTATTTATGTTTTTTTCTTGAAAAATAAGAACAAGTGATATTTTCATGCAAAATAGAAAACCTGTCACGCTTTCACACAAATGATTTGTCCATATTAAAACTTTTAGAAGCTAACACTGTCATGTATCTAAACATTGAACATCCTTCTAAGAAATAATATTGGTGTCAGAATTAACTAAAAGATAATGAACTAAATGGGCAATGTGAAAAGTTATCTCCACCAGGAAAGACTTTGATCTCTGTCGGTGTTTGTAGAGGTTTGTCCATAGAAAATTCAGATTGATTGGAGTGTCTTGAGTGAAAGTCATAGATGGAGCAGTCCACTCTGGAAGACGAGCTCATCTGCAGTACATCTTCCAGGCTAACCTGGTTGTTTCTTACTCTTATCCATGTAAGTTCTTCTGTCCTCATAAAATCACAAACACATTCTTCTCTGTACTTGTCAATTCATTGAGGAGGCATTAGAACTAAAAGGGGAGGAGATAAAATGCCAACACTTCAGGAGGTTTTATCAAATGCCATGCATTCCAATCAGTTTCAAAGTATATGGGTTAGAGAGACCAGAGAAGGATTGAAAAGAAAACCAGAGAAAAGACTATGAAGTTCTTTTATCTCATTATTTTTAGAGAATGCTAGTAGTTTTCAACCTAGCAGAGGGGGTTGATTATCAAAAAATGAGGAAGATAAAAATATTGAAGTAAAAAAATAAGGACGCAGAGAACCTAAAAAAGGAAGAAGCACCCATCACTATTTGTCAGTGGAATACTAATACTTTATTTTAAAAATTACAGTTTGACAATATATCCCTGGCTGGAGGATTACACAGTTTCTAGCATCCTAGTCCTTCCCTAAGAAAATTCTCAAGGACAGAAAATTTAATGCAGAATGATCCTTTATCCAGGAAATATGAGATTCTCTTATTTATTAAATAGAATTGCAGATGAACAAATTTGAGAAATCCTATTTTAAGCCATTTGTTAGGAAATTGCCTGTTTATCTTTTTATAAATGTTGTGTAGGCCCTATTCTCAGCAATTCTGATTCCCTAGCTGGGCTGCAGCAGATCCAGGGAATCACATAAACTCTTTGAAAATGGACTCATATCTGTGTCTTCTAATTTACAGCACAGGCATGTCACATAGAACAGGGCCAATAGATGCTTATTGAATGAATATGTTCGGCATTTCAAGAATATACATATACCGGTTAGGTACCTTTAGAATGCAAGGAATAGCAAATTGCACAATTTATCTTAGTTAAAAATGTGGAAATAGAGTGAGGTGGGGATGGGGGAATAGAGACAGAGGTCTTGTACCAAGTCTTTGGCACCTGCTAAGATATGCTTTATTACTTATAATCAGTATATCCTCCTTTGGGGTCTTCTTCTTAGATAGAATCATAAGTTATCTTAGATAAAATTTAATTGCCTGGACAGTGGTAGAGAAATGTTTATCAATCTTAATGCTTGTGCTTGAAATGTCTGTATCAAGGAAATACATCTGAAGGTCCCATGTTGACACAACATGATTTGGTCAGAATGGAGAATCTGAACAGATGAAAAAAGACAGAAATTTCAGAAATAAAATATCAAAGGATTTTTAAACTGATCACTTGGAAACTGTGCCCCAATACAGATGCTAAGTTGTAGAAAACATTGGAATGGCAGATTTCACTAGGTGGAGTGCAAATAACATCCCCAGGCAGCATTCTAAAGTGAAACACTCTTGCATGCATGTATTTACCATGTATAGTCTGCTCCTTCAAGCTATTCTTATCATTTAAATATTTGTTAAACTTGAGTGTTTATCAATATCTAGGGTGGGGTAGCTGCTAGAACAGAGGCAGTCTTAATGGCTTTGGTGACATGGAACCAAAATCTGCCCTTGGATATTACAAATGCCATCAGAGATTGCTTTGGTAAGGACTGTTGTAGCACTAACCCAGAAAGCTGGTGTCACATGTGCCAGCAAGTAAGTTCATTTCCACTTGGCAATGCTACCTGGGAGATGGCAGCTTCTAGTATGGACAAATATCCTTCCTCAGATTATTCTCAGTCAAGGAGCTCAATTATTTCTTCCAAGATTTCAGCTCTTTTAAGCCTTCTTGTATAGTGATATTCATTGTTTATGGCCAAGAAATACCTCTGCAGCAGAGAAGTGTTTTTATGAACACACCATGTTGTCTTCAAGGGCTAAGTCTCAAAGAGTAAGCTTGAGGCTAAGACCCCTATTTGTTCCACTGCATGAGGTACTGTAAAGATTCCTGTCTGAACCATCATAGTTCCTTCTCAACAGATAATTTCATTTCTCAGGGTTAGCTCAGGCAAGGGAACTCATGCCAGAAGATGGACTCTCCTAAGTCTCTCTTTTGACCCACCTACAGATATTCACCCAGAAAACAACTCTTCCCTCAGGAATTTTCCAGTAGCTACCACTTCAGCATTTCTGAAGGGAGCTCCTCCTGAAAGGAGGTCTCCTAAGGTCTCCTCCTTTCCCACCTTTGTCTAGGAGCTATGGGGATTTTATTTCTGGAAGGAGGGGTTTCCCTTTGCCAATATTAGGCCTTGGTTAGGATACATCCTGGTATCTTTCCCTAAGTTTGAATCAGGAAGAAAGGATTGAACTTTTTAGGGTTCTAAATAAGCCACCTCTGTTTTTAAACAGCTTTATTAAGATATAGTTCACATATCATAAAATTCACCAACATGAAGTATACAACTCAGTGAATTTTGGTTTTAGCTATTATGAATAATGCTTCATTTACAAGTTTTTTGCATGAATTAATATTTTTACTTCTTTGGGGATACTGCGGTGGCTTGGGGCTATGTGCCCTGGAAAAATATCTTCTCAAACTTAAGCCATTCCTGTGAGTGAGAAACCTTGTACATAGAACCTTTTGATGAAGGTGCTTCAATTAAGGTTTGCCCCAAGTGAATAAGAATAGGTCTTAAACCTATTACTGAAGGCATATAGGGAAGGCTGTGTAGATAGAAAGATAAAGGGGACAGCCAGAAGCTGAAAGTCAATGGAACTAGGAAGAAAAAGAAGACAGGAGAAACTGCCATGTGCATTGCCATGTTACAGAAAAGCCAATGACCAAGGATTGCTGGCAGCCAGCCCAAGAATGCTGGGAGAAAGCATTGCCTTGATGATACCTAGATTTTGGACTTCTAGCATCAAAACTGTGAGCCAATAAGTTCCAATGTTTAAGCAAACCCATTGCATGGTATTTGCTTTGGTAGCCAGGAAACTAAAGCAGATATATAGCTAAATGAGGAGTTGCTAGATATATGGTAACTCTATGCATAACATTTTGAGGAACAAGAAAATATTTCAAAATGGCTGTGCAATTTTCCTTGTTCTTCTATTTTATGAGGTTTTAATTTTTCTTCATCCTCTCTATTTGTTACTGCATGTCATTTTAGTGAGTATGAAGTAGTATCTCATTGTGGTTTTCATTTCCATTTTCTAATGACTAATAATTAATGATGCTGAGCATCTTTTCATGTGCTTAAAGGTCTGTTTTATGTCTTCTTTTGAGAAATATCTGTTCAGATCCTTTGCTTATTTTTTTATTGAATGATGAATTTCTTTATTACTGAATTTTAAGAGTTCTTTATATATTCTGGATATGCAACCACTATCAGATATATAATTTTCAAATAGTTCTTCCATTCTGTCAGCTTTTTCTTGTAATGTTTGTGTATGTGGTGTCATATGAAAGAAACCATTGCTTAATTGTAGGTCAAAATTTACTCCTAATTTTCTTCTAAATGTTTTAGAGTTTACTTCTTACATTTAGGTCTCTGATACATTTTGAGCTATTTTTGTGAATGGTAGGATATAAGGGTTCAGCTTCATTATTTGTAAGTGGAGATCTAGTTGTTCCAGCTCTATTTGTTGAAAAGAATGTTTTCCCCCTTGAATTGTCTTGGCACCCTGGTTGAAAATCAATTGCTCATAAATGAAATTGTTTGATATGTCTATCCTTATCCTAATACCACACTATCTCCACACATTCTTCATTATTGCTGTATGTGTGAGCTTGAAGCTGTTATGTGCCCCACAAAAGGCAATGTATTTTGTTTTTTTTTTTGCCACGTATCTTTAATGCATTCTTTTTTGGTTAGGTTAGTTCAATTGAGATGTTCTCATCCCATTCAAGGTGTGGGTCTTAATCCTTTTACTGGATTCCTTTCGGAGGGGATAAAGGACACAAAAAACCCAGAAGCTCAGAGAAGGAAACATACAGAGAAGTTTGGGCAGAAAAGGACCCTGGAGGAGCTGAGAGATGAAGTCACTGAAGCCAGAAGCTGAAAGCTTCTGAGAGAAAGACAAGTAGATGTCATGTGTGCCTTCCCATGTGACAGAGGTGTCCAGATGCCACAGCCTTTCTTCAGAGAAGGTAATCTCCTATTGCTGCATTAATTTGGAATTTTCATGGCCTTAGAATTGTAATTAGTAAGCTAATAAATTCCCACTGTTACAGTTAGTCCATTTCTGGTATATTGCATTTTGGCAGCTTTAGCAAACTGAAACACTCTAGCTGTGTGCTAAATTTTGAAATTGTGAAGTGTGAGTTCCATAACTTTGTCTTCTTCAAGAGTGTTTTGGCTATTCTAGGTCTCTTGCATTTGCATATGAATTTTAAGATCAGTCTGTCAATTTCTGCAAAAAAAGCCAGCTGGGATTTTAATAGGGATTGTGTTGAATCTGTAGATCAATTTGGGAATTGTTGCCATCTTAACAGTATTAGTTCTTCTATTCCATGGGTGTGGAATGTCTGCCCATTTATTTAAATCTTTTTTTTCTTTCCAATGTTTCATAGTATTATGTGAACAAATCTTACCCTTCTTTTGTTAAATATATTCCCAAGTATTTTATTCTTTTTGAGTGCTGTTGTAAATGAAAATTTTTTCTTAACTGCATTTTTGGATTAACAACAATTGAAATGCAGTTGATCTCGAACCCTGCAACCTTGCTGAACTTATTTATTAGTTCTAATATTTTCAGTGATTTCTTAGTATTTTCCACATGCATAGTCATGTTATCTGCAATTAGAGGGAGTTCCACATTTTCCTTTACAATCACAAAGCTTTTTGTTTCTTTTTCTTGCCTAAATGCTCTGCCTAGAACCTCCAGTACAGTGTTGATTAAAGGGTCTGGAGAGTCAACATCCTTTCCTTGTTCTTGATCTTATGGGGAAAGCATTCGGTCTTTGCTGAGTAAATAACATCTTAGGTGTGGTTTTCTGGGTAGATTCCCTTTATTATGCTGAGGAAGTTCCCTTCTAATGTAGCAATCAGGATTCCTTCACCTCCCCAGGGTTATAGGTAATATTGTTTGGTTGCTTATTTATTTATTTAATTCTCGATTGTTCTAGCTCAGTGATATCTCCCTTCCCTCTGCTGTGTGCTTTCTCTGGTGTCTATCCTCAAAAGGCACACTTTTGGGTGTGTGTCCAGTCTTCCTGATGCCAGAGATGACTACGGTTTTTGTAAACTGTCTCTGACTATATTTTCCCCTTTTCTTCTATTCAATGTTCTGATTGGTCTGCTTCTGTTAATATCATACCCAGATGCTAGCTTTCACTAATTGCTAACTAATTACTCTATTATTTTTGACTATGTTTTGGGACATACATGGTTCTATAATTTGATACAATTAAGTCCGGTCCCTTGGCAAGGCAGGAAGTTGCCCATCTTTGAGGTTTGTCTTGACTCTCCTTTGGGTAGAACCTCCAGGCTACCAAGCAGGAGGTGGGGATGGATGGAGAGCTTGCTCTTCACTGACTGCCCCCAATCCCTCATCCTTATGGAGCAGAAGCTATGTGTGTGTGTGTGTGTGTGTGTGTGTGTATGTCTTTGTGTATGTGTGTGTGAGGTGAGGTAGGGGTGTGGAGAGGAGATGGGACTGGTATCAGTTCTGGGTTACCATCACCACCCAGTATAGTTCTTCTGCAGAGCTGGGGAGAATGGAATCTGCTTAAATTGACCAGCTGCCAAATGTATCCAGAATTGCTTTGCACTCTGGGAAGCTGAGGTCAATGGGCATTACCACTTAGCTTGGCTTCTGAGCCCACTGGAGCACTTCTCCCACACTACCAAGTTATTTGACAAAGGGAAACTGCACCCTTCATCAACTGCCCCACTCGGATCTTCTTTAGATAGTGGGAGTAGGGGATAGGGAAATCAGTGCTGCACAGTCTGCTGCAACCACTGCTTCAATATAAGCTTCATCAGCCCTAAGCTGTGAAAAATGGAATCTGTTAATGGTCATCTCTGTAGAATGTACCTGGAATAGCTCTTTCAACCCAGGAAACTGGAGGAGAAGGGATCTTTGCCACTTTGCTGCAAGGCTGGTGGAACATCTCTTCTACAAGTGGTAACTGGGAAGAGGCTTCCCAGAGCTTCTCATACTATCATACTGGAAGTCCTGCTCCTCCCATCCCTTTCTTAGAGTTCTCAGTTTCATGGGGGTATTTAGAGGGACAGACTTCGTTAACACATGAAGAAAAGGGCATTTTCTCCAGGTTAATATGTGTTCTCTTGCTTCAGATTTATGACCAAAGGAGGCTGTTTAAGTTATTTTTCTTTATTAATGACAGTATTTCTCAAGGCGCCTTTGTGTCTCCACCTCTAGATCTGTAATGTCCAATATGGTAGCCCTACATGTGGATTTCAAGCAAGTGAAATATTGTATATCCAAGTTGAGGTATGGGGTAAGCATATACAAGATATTTTTTTAATTAGCATGAAAAAACAACATAAAATATCTAAATTTTAAATATTGATTACATGTTGAAATGGCAATATTTCATATATGTTGAGTTAAAGAAACACATTATTAAAATTAATTCCAACTTTTCTTTTGAAACATTTTTTAACATGGCTACTAGAAAGTTTTAAATTATATATGTGATTCACTTTATATTTCTAATGCACAAATTTGCTCTAGATCTCTTGGTCCAATCAGCTGTGAAAGGAACTTTCTCCAGAAGGAGCTGAGTTTGGCATCCCCACAAAATATTATAACTTCTTTCTTGTACTGACATCTTAAATACTTACTGGTTATCAGGTAATAGTTCATTGTATATTAAGAGGTGACAAACAGAATACTGAAAATGTATATATATAGGAAATAGTCTACTCAGCTATAATAATAACAATTATGATCTTTATTAAGTTTTATAACTACTTATATCTCATTTATTCCCCAAGGCAACAGCTTTGACATGGATAGGAAATTATTATTAGAATTGCAACTATTTTAGGGTATTTTGAGATGGAAGATTTCTAAGGTTAAATAATAGAACAGATAAAGTAAAATAACATTTTTTGAGTCCCGTTGTAATCACATTTCATTTAACAAATATATTTGGACATTTATTTGCTTCAAAGGACTGTGTTAACACAAATGATCCAGAAAAACCTTAGTATTAATCAACTAAGAAAAAGAAAATAAACACAGATTATACAATTTAGTTTTTATGCTAATTAAATTTAGATTTAAAGAGAGGATAACTTTTAATTAGGGAAGTATAATGGGGTCAGTAATTTTAAAAACAAAACCAAAAACATTAGTGTTTTTGTTGTGGTGGTTTGGTTGATTGGTTTGTTCCTTGGTTGCTGTGTTTTTCCCAAGGTAGAATAAAGCATTTCCTTTCCTTATCCCACCTAACAGAGGAGAATTAATCTAAGTATATAGTCATGTAAGTGCCTACAATTTAGCTTATAAATATTTTCATTGAGATATCATTTATGACACATAGGGAATAATTAATGTCTCTCAATAGGCAATTGGTAAAATAAATGATGAAACATTCACACAAAAAACGTTATGAATCAATTACAATTGTTTTTAGAATTATATTTACTGACCAAGAAAATATTCATGATGATATTGCTAAGTGATAAAGATGGTCTAAATAGTAAACATAGTATCATCATATCTTTGAATATTACATAAGCATACAACCATTATACCCATATTTTTCTCTTTATCTCTCTATGTGTATATATATGTCTTCTACATAGATATCTGTAAGAAGATACATGTATGTGTATTATTTATAGCTGCTTCTCTACAAGTAGGTAAGACTTTTAAAGTGAAACAAAATATTAGCAGAGATTGGAAGAATTTTTGGTGATTTTTATTCTTTTCTCCTATCTTCACCATTTTACAATGGACATATATAGTTTTGTAATCATAAAAGATTCTCTAGTAGAAAGGTTTATGGAATATATGGTATTTTCAATAAATCACGAAAGATAAGAGGAATGTAAATCCCTCGTAGTTACTGTAGTTACTATCAAAGTTAACATCTATGAATACGTTGTCAAAATTATTTTCTCTATTATCCTACAGTGGAATTCATCCTTTAGTTGCTGAGGTTGCTTATGACATGAAGACAATTCACTCTGTGTTAGCAAAAGGTAGCTAAGAAAAGAAATATAATAGAGCTTTTCTTTCTAGGCCTTGTGAAGAAAAATAACTAATATTTCTCTGGTTTTTAAGAAAAAAGAACTCTAGAAATTAAAAACTACATATTTAACTAAAGCTAATGAGTTTTCATGTTTTGCAACAAAATGTAAGAACTATCATCTAAAAGGAAGTTATTTATAAAGATTAAAAATTCATATTTTCTCATTATTTTGAAATCACTAGTGGATGGCATATTATCTTAAATAATAACTAAGGACTTCCAATTAAAATAAGCATAAAAAGTTCTATTGCTCTTCATGCTTCAAGATATAACCTAATAATAATCTGGTACAGAAGCAGATAAGCCTAAAGATTATAAATAAAAATATAACAGAAAACAATAGGAAAGAAGAAATGTTACTTTAAATACCTTTAAATGTGACACAAAAAATGTAATTGTATTTCTTTACATAGAGTAAATTGTTGTTTAAATTAAACATAATAATCTGTATGTTAAGATGTTATTTATCAAGATGTCTGAATACTTTAGCAAATTGGTAAATCTATCAAGAGTAAATTGTGGATCTTAAAAGAGATTAATATTTATATCAAAACCATTTAGTCAATGCCATATTGTTTCTACTATTTAATCAGCATTTTACAACCTAAATAAATAGCCTTATTTTCCCTTTAGTGACCCTTAAAATCAGGAGTCTGAGCATCCTCTCTCAAGGTGGCATATTGGCCCATTTCTATGTGTTTAGTGCCTCTGGCTTTGTGCAATTCCTACTGAATATTAGGATATACAAAAGTACACCTTCTAAATGGTTTGAAGCAAAAGTTTTGATTCAGTACAGAATTCTTACAGTTTTTCTTAAATAAGGACTTTTGAAGGTCTTCCAGTATTTCAAACCAGTTGTGCTACCTTGGATAATTCATATATCCTTTCAGGATTTTATCTTCATTTTCTGAATCATAAGAAACATATTATCTTTAAATTTCCATCTAGTTTTAAAATTGAATGATTCTCAATTCTATCAGTCACTTGTATCTTAGTGTTAGAGATTTTACCTGAAAGCATGTTTTGATAAGATGTCAACTCAAATGTATCCAATACCATCAAGTGCCATTCATGATACGCGTGATCATTAATTATATCTCCTCAACACACTTTCAGGGAGGTGTGATCACCCTTGTTCTGTAGGTAAGGAAATATTTCATAAATGGCCAAATTGCTTGTCCATGATCCCCTCCCTGTTGGTGGCAGAGCTGGTGATCAAAACCAGGTATAGTTTATTTTCAAGTCTGAATTCTTGTTTAGCACATTGCCTCCCATTCAGGCCTTGGGTTGAGAGATAATAAATACGATAGGCTAATGAAACAGTGAGCCCTGCCTTAGAGAAGAAACTACAGGAATAGGTGACTGGAAAAATGAAGGTAAATTTCACTTCCTTTGAATTAACATTCCTTCCTTGTCTTGCTTTACTGCAGTTAGTTAATCTAACAGTGAGCGAGTGGTTAAAAGTTACATTTTTATATTTTCTAAATAAGAACAGAGAACTATTTGCGTTATTTGTCATTGTTGTCCACTGTTAGGGAAATCACAGCCACCTCTTAAGCAGCCATTGCCCAGACCTCGCCTACCCCACCTCCTTTTCTGGGGAAGTCAAGACACGCTTAGTGGCCATCCTCCAGCCTTCCCATATTTCCACCTCCTCTTCTATTATGTGCCACTCCACAACTTGGGGGAAATGTTAAGTCTACTGGAAAGGCCAGGCTAGGTCTTAAATCAAAAACTGAAACTGGTAACAGGTGATAGTTGAATAGTTAGGAAAATACTCAATATAATTCTTTAGTTGAAAAATGCTTAGTATAGTCTTTATAACTAGAAAAAATGTTTATTAAGATAATTTTATTCCAGTAGCCTTGAGTTATTTTAAGCCTAAAAGCCCTTGTTGAAATAGCTTACTGTTGATCTAATCTCAAAACTTTAGTCTCTGTTCCTTTTCTGTTACAGTAATAAGATCCTCCCTTGTTCTGCTTGCAGGAATGAGATAGCACCCTAAAATAGGATGGGCTGACCAAACAAGAAAGAACCAGGAACTTTCTTATCCTCTGTTTTTCTTGGGACCTTGCCAGTTCTTTGTGTCCTTGGACCTAAGCCCCCTTTTTACACTTCAAACTGGTTTTAGAAAAATTTTCCTTAGGTTCCATATATGCATATCTGTTTGTATGGTGGTTAGGTTCTGGTGTCAACTTGGCCAGGTGTTGATGTCCAAGTGTCTGATCAGGCAAGCACTGGACTGACCATTGCTGTGAGGATATTTTGTGGCTGGTTGATAAGCCAGAAGGCTGATGTATTAAATCAGTCGGTTGATTGCAGTTGTGCCTGATTACACCTGTGATCCCCTGAGCGCTTGTCTTCCATCACGAGATAATTCAATCAGATGAAGACTTTTAAGGGAGAAGAGAAACTCTTTCACTGCTTCTTCAGTCAGCGAGCCTCTCCTGTGGAGTTCATCGAGACCTTTCATTGGAGACACCAACTTCACAGCTGGCCCTACAGATTTTGGACTCTTCCATTTCCATGGTTGTGTGAGACACCTTTATAAATCTCTTGTTTACAGATCTCTCCTGTTGGTTCTGCTTCTCTAGAGAAACTTGACTGATACAACCTGTAATAAAACTCACCTTCTCACCAAGACAAAGAAACTTGTTTCTCTGTTTGATGTGGCATAAAGCGGCCCTGACTATTGAAGACTGTGTTTTCTAATGGTACCACAAGCAGCCCCAGATGCTTATCAGAACTGGAATTCTTAGTGCAGAGCCCCCCAGCACCCGTAACTCCTATACCTCAGATAGATAAAACCATACTAAAACAGTATAGAGTGGGCTCTCTTTTTTTTGGCTCCAAGTGAAGAATGCAGATCTGTCATCTACCGACCCTGACCTGGAGCAGTTTTCACCCACCCAGGGAGACCAGCAGTCATAGGATTTCTTCCCTTGCTTGTTTTTTGAACTCTTTGTGGTATGTAAATGACAAGGAGATTATTTGCCCTTCCTGGACCCTTTATTCAATAAAGGGATCATTTGTTGAAATTTTCTTTGTGCCCCGGCCCTGTGTTTCCAAGATACACCCTGTAGCAACTCGCTCTTTAAAAACAAAAACAAAAACAGATTTGTATATAAGGTTAAGGATTTCTGCAGTACAGGTCTTATTTATGAGTCTTCTAATTCCTGCAGTGGTTTTGTAAGAACTTGATCTAATGATGATGTGTTTAAAATTAAAAATGAAAATCCACATGGAAAATTAGAAATATTTGAAACAAGTTATTCTATTTTGTTGTTATTCTCAATATTTGAATAAAACAACAAGAACAATTGACACAATGACAAGTTTTAGCAAATATATAAGCATTTATAAATATGAACATAATAATATATATACATACATGAATATATGTTTTATAGGTAGATAGCTGTAAGTACATACATTGTGTGTGTGTTTTAATTCATTCACAATCTATTGGAATAGATGGATAGCTAAAATAGAAGTAAATTATTTATTATAAATTTATTGCAGTTAACTATCTGTGATGCAAATCTCACTCTCATTAAAATGTTTATAAATGAGGAAAAGGAAAAACTAAAATTATAGACAATATTGAAAAACTATCCTTTTAAATGAACTGAGATTCCAAGTTTCCATAGACTTACTGAATGATACAGGTCATTTGCTTCACCTGCTGCAATTCTGGTCTTTCTTCATTTTCTGAATTTGCCCCTGTACTAGACAGGACCAGATAGCATATTCCTATGCTCTGTCACCTTGTTCTGTAATAAATCATCAGAGGCAATACCATTTGTTTAGGCCTATTTCAAAGAGCCTCTTGGGGAAATCTATGGGAAGAGAAAATACCACCAAATTAACTTTTGTAACTTTATCTCTTATGTCCATACCCTTTTGCCTTTTGACCTTTCAATGGTGCTTATATATGTGTTATTTGTTTTTGAATATGGTGATTGACCACAGTTGAATTAATGAAGGCACCATATCTGAGCTACTATAAGATTAGATAGAACAAAAAGCAATTGGTTGTTAAATACCTAACAATATGATAGATTTCTTTGCTCAGGCATATTGTTCTACCCAGCTGAAGAACTATTCTAGCTATTTTCTCCTTACTTATTAAAAGATTGTTCCAATCAAGCTTGCACAAAAAAAGTGACAGCCCTATATAGGATAAAAAAAATTGGATTTACAAACACTATACATAAAGTTGTAACTAAAATCACACTGTATGCATAGCTTTTCAAAGTGTCTTTTATATATTAAGTAATAATAGGTTATAGGGTAAGGCATTGGAAAAAAAAACAAAACTCCTCTATCACTGCTTCAATAATGCTTTCTGGGCCACAAGTCTTTGCAGAAAGTGGCTGTGATTTTCTGTTTCAACAGTGCTTGAAGGGAACAAGCTCTCACCTCTGCCGGCTGCTGGCCAAGCCAGCCTCCACCACCTCCTCACAGTGCCCTAGGACTCACTCAAGGCCTGCCACAGCTGCCGCCACTGTTTGCTATGACCACCACATCCCCATCCATTTGCACCAGAGCTACAGCTAAGACTCATAGCCCGCCATCAAGCACCAAACCAGTATGGAACTCTAGCCTCTTACATCCATCTGTCCAGCTTAACTCATCCACTATGTGTGATGTGGCTTTGAAGAACTTGGCCAAATATTTTCTTCACCAGTCTCAAGAGGAGAGGGAACATACTGAGAAACATATGAAGCTGCAGAACTGATGAAGTCACCTAATGTTCCTTCCGGTTATCAAAAGCCGGAATGTGAAGACTAGGAGAGCTGGTTGAACACATGCAGTGTACATTATACTTGGAAGAAAGGGTAAACCAGCCACTTCTGAAACTGCACAAATTAGCCATTGACAGAAATGACTCCACTTGGGTGACTAGCTTACCCAAGTCCATTGGGTCTTATCACCTGATTGAGCAGGCGAAATCCATCAAGGAATTGGGTGACTATGTAATCAACATGTTCAAGATGGGGGCCCGGAATCTGATTTGGCAGATTAGCTCTCTCACAAGCCCACCTGGGAAACAGTGATGAGAACTGAGTCTTAGGTCAGCTTCCCCATAGCCATGGGGGTGACTTTCATGGCAGTGCATGCATGGTGGGCTTACCTTTACCTTTTCTGTAAGTTGTAGCATCATCCAAGTTCTTTCATTTGTACCATTCCTTCAAACAAATTAATTTGGTACTCCAATAATGCTTTCTATTTAGCCTTGGAATTTAAAACTCTAGAAATATAGGAGGAAATTTAGCAATCATCTGACTCCACCACATTATTTTACAGATAAGCTGAAGTTCAAAAAGGTTATGTATGGGATTTGCTGAAGGTCAGAGAGAAAATTAGTGCTAAAACCTTGGAAGCTGTGTTCTGTTTTCTCCAGCATTTTTGGATGATTGTGTCAATGATTGAGCCAACTGCCCCATCAGATTCTCCATCTGGCATATGCGATCTCTTTAGGATGCTAAACCTTGTTACCAGAACTAAATTTTAGATGAAAGGAAGATAAAAGAAAAGAAAAATATCTGAGATGCTAGATGAGAGAAAATCAAAGTGAATGCAACAAAGGAAAACTTTTTAAAAGATCATGCCAACCCAGTTAACTGACCAATCAAAGGTTTTCTGATCCTGTGGGATATTGAGTGGTATAGAGGAAAGAAAGATTTTGAAGTTTGACCTGTTTTAAGATACTTGATTTGTCACCTATTAGCTATCTGAATTTTGCTATTCAGAAATACCCTCCATGGTAGTTGACGTATTGGGCGAAGTACCACCTGCCCATTGATATCAGTTCTCACCACTGTTTGGGCTATGCTCTACTCTGTGGTATAGACCAGCCTGACATGGTGGTCTGAATGTGCAAGTCAAGGAGACCTTCCAACTGAATGTGGCAGTTGATGTTTGCAATTTATTATAGAGACCAATTCAAATTTGAACACTCGATCAGAGTTAACTTTCCTTTATTATCAGTGAAAGCAAAAACACTCTCCAGCTCTGAATAGTTTTAAAATACATATTCAATATATAAGCCAAGATGAGGCTAAGGAAAACCTGAAACTGGAAGGAGTGGGTCTTCCCTGCCCTTTTCTCTTCCATTCCCTTTCTCCTTCCTAAACTCTACATATTCACTCTAAAACCTTCTTCATTATACCTTTCCCAGGAAAAAGTTATTTACAGGCAGAACCCACAACAGAAACTTGGTATTGCCTCCTCCTGTTGCATGTACATTTTAACACAAGTCTAAATGGGAGAAGAACAAATGAGAACAGTCAGGTTTATCCTGGGCCAGGTGGATTCTTAATCTGTATTGCTTTAACTAATCTGCTCAGTAACTCTGTGGATTAGATGGAGTTATGTCAATTTTAAAGTATGAAAACAGAAAGGAAATAGAAACAATAGCAAAAAAACATATGTGGGGGTGGCTGGGTGAGTTTGAGCAGTATGTGACACAGCACAATTGGCTTTGCCAACTGCATTCTGATACTCTGACAACTTTGACTCCAATTCTGGAGCGAGAATCCTTCTTGATTCTACTTGAGTCTGTCAACTTTATTCTAAAGAAATTTTTGCTGTTGGAAATCTTTATCTGGTCAGTGCCTTGATTTCTTAAAGAGATAGAATAAGACAAGTGCTTGCTGAGTTTGTCTTACAACAAAAATGTTTGTCTTACAATGAACTGTTATCTGCTACTTCTTCTCTGGTGGCCTCCACTAGGAGATGTCAGGAAAATCAGAGATATCCTCTTTGCTTCTAAAATTCCCCATTCCAACCAATCCAGTACTTCTTAAAAGTGAGTACATTTTGAAACCCATAAAAACATGAGTTTACTCAAGCCATTCCTATGAGTCAATCCCATCCTTTCTGTCACCAACCAGTTTTGATCCCTAAATAGTCAAACATAGTTCTGCTTTTAATTTCTGCGGCCAGTTTCAAATTCTGCTAGCATCTATTGTTTCATTCTGCCCTTTGATGTAGTAAAAATAAAACTTTATGGGGGTGGGCCATGGTGGCTCAGTGGCAGAGTCCCCCTGCCATACAAGAGACCCGGGTTCGTTTCTTGGTGCCTGCCCATGTAAAAAACAGACAAACCAACAAACTTTATGGGAAGGTAGGATGTGCAATCTTCTTACAGACTTCTTGGTGAAGACATTTTCAAATAATTTACTTTGTTGTCACTATGGAGACACAAATTATATTTGGTGTTTTTTGGCATGTGGGGCAAGAGAAGATTGTTTAAAACCTGCATATAATTAGATTTAATTTATAAAATAGTAATAACAGCAATTCAGTCACCATGTAACTCCAGCAAAAACAAAGAAAGCAGACTTCTAACCTGACAGGTACATTTTATCTATATTTTAATCAGCAATGATTTATATGCAATAATCTGAATAATCTGAATTTAAATTAAAACTTGACAGGGCCAGAGTCATAATGAACAACATTAAGAATTATTATTTCTGAGATTTCAAACCACAGTATAGCATACCAAAGTTCACAGCCTAGAGAAATATTGACATCAGAGCTTGCTCAGTGAATTTCTCATAGAATAATAAATGTCTAAATTGAATTCATTCTCTCAAATACAAACATGTTTTATTGTACCTGAAGGGTCTATGATAGAAATAATAATTTAAGTGATTGAAACATTTAGCAATAAATTAATCGAGTCCTTTTCAAAGCATCATTATCGAGCATTTCAGAAATTCTAAGTGTTTGGGTGGAAATATCTTATTAACTTTTGTTCTTTAATGAGAATATTGCAGATCCTGTTTCTTTGGTAAGAATGGCCATAACCAATGGAAGATAAAAAGGCAAATCTAAGATTTTTTTTTTTTTTACAATATTCTGCCAGGCTTTGTTTTCTTCCTTCCTTTCTCCTGCCCCTCCCTCTCTTCATTTCTTTTTCTGTTCCCATCCTGTATCTTACAGCCAAAGAAATTACTCTTTAGTTGTAGAAAAAAACAAAAAGAAATTTCATGATTCCATGATAGTTATAAATGTTGGCTTCTTGTCTTGTAATTTTTTGGTGGTTGATTTATTTTGGGAGCTTGTGTATTTGAATGAGATTTGAACATATGGCAGAGTAATGTCTGCTACTGAAAAGAAAGTTCATGTCTACATTTCTCCTTTTCATTATGTTTTCATGCCAATATGCAGTTTGATAAGCATACAATTATAATTCTACAATCAATTTTATTTAATTTTAAATACATTTTGGAGACTTGAATAACCTCAGAATGTTTTCTATGCTAATTTCATGATTCTTTGCAATTATTCCAGAATTATCATATCTTTGAACCAGGGCTGTATACAGTTTAGTTAGAGACATTACCATCATTGATCTAATTTTTCTACTAGTTGTATGACACGACACAAATTACATAATATTTACAAGCCTCATTTTCTTCTAAATAGAGTCGATGATTAAATGAGATTATGCATAGAAAGCATTAATCATAGTGTTTATACAAAGAAGGACCAAGTCAAGGTTAGCTCTAATTGTTAACTGACTCTTCCCCAACATATACAAAATGCTGGACAAAGTTCAATGATTATTTAAACTTACATAACAACAACTCAGGGATTCAAGAAAATGACTTTGTTTAAATTACCCCAAGATAAGATGTAACTATAAAGATATGAGTGATATTTTAAAATATACACATTCGCTTGGATGTTAGCCTTTAAATCATTTTGGAAAGTAGACACATATTCTAATAATGTTACCATTGCTCAAAAACTTTTTAGGCATTGCTTTTGGAAAACTTTTCAGAAGCACCTTCTGAACCATATCAAAAAGCAGCACCACTGCTTTTATTTAATTAAAAATCAAGCCCAACTTGAGATGTGAGGAAGGTCAAATGCAATACTCTATCTCCTCTGAAAGAGCTTTATAAATTATAAAGAGTTATACAAATGCAAAATGCTATAGAGTAGAGTAATAAAGGATGAATATCCTCACTGAGAATATTAAAACATATCCCTCAGGTTCTTAAGAGCATTCCAAAAATATCCAAGTGTTTTGAGCTCTGGCAGCACCATTTGACATATAAAGTCTCCAAAGTGCCTACCTGGAGGTGGAGAATGTACATTTGAATACATGAAGTTAAGTTGATTATGAAAAATCCATTCATACTAGTGAATTTATTACTGCTGTGCTTTTAGCTGTCTCCTCCTATATTTAAAATTATCTTCTGTTAACTAATTTATCTAGATATATATCTCAGACAGGTAAGTCATGCTCTTCAGTTTGTTTGTTTTTAAAATTCCACTGAGGTCAGTTCAGAAAATTTTCCATAGCAAACCAAATATGACTTTAGCTGGAATATTTGCAAATGGGTGATTTACTATTACATTTTGCAGGGTGATTTAAATGAAGAGCTGAGGTTAAAAGAACTTTCTTTTTACATGTTTAGGTTTCTGATTTGTGGAGTGTGTGTGTGTGTATGTGTGTGTGTGTGGAGGGGGTGTCAGTAAGGGCAACTGTTTTAGTTTGCAAAGGCTGCCAGAATGCAATACACCAGAGATGGATTGGCTTTTATAAAAAAAGGGGGGTTTATTTAGTTATGAATTTACTAATTTGGGAAGGCACCCAGTGGCATCTGCTGGCCCTTTCTCCTGGCTTCTGGATTCAAATGGCTTTCCCTGGGGCATTTCCTTTCTGCATCTCCAAATATCTGGGTCTGAGCCAGCTTTGAGGTGTGCTGGGCTGCTGAGCTGTACCGAGTTATTTCTCTTTCTTCTGACCTCTCCTTTTAAGCCTCTCTTATTGAGGAAGGCCTTCCCCTTAGCTGACAGCAGACGTTATGGCCTTAGATGAATTTCACATTCTTATGATTTAAGTTCACAGCAGCAGAACAACTGGACACTATCACCAGGCCAAGTTGATGCTTGAGCCTAATTACTACAGCAACTGGGTAATAAACTGAGTGAATTAGGGAATAAATATTAAGGTCTGGAGAGGAAGCCTAGGAAAATAACGTCCAGAATGAACTGTCAGAACGCAACTTGGATTTTTGAGATATGTTTGAACAGATGATAAAATATGATTGGTCAGTTTAAACATGGCAAAATTCAAGTTGAGTTTTGTCAGATCATCTCAGTTAATTGAAAATTTAAGAGACAACATGGTTTGATCTTATATTATTTCCTGAATTGAAGAGATTGATATTTACCACACTCATATTTGCTGTCAACTGAGTCCTGATCAACTATTTGTCAGAGGCCTTTCAAATCCTTTTGAATTTTTACATCACAAGATTTGTACTTCTCTTTTCTGTTCTGTCACTTGAATTAATTATATTTTCTGGTTATTGACTGGATGTGTTACTTAATAAAAGCTCACTTATTTCTTCTCCTTAAGTATGACCATAGATTTATTCGAATATGGCCATAGATTTATCTGAATCAGTGTCTGCTAAGGCATATTATGGTAACTGGGAAATCAGGGACTGTGGATTAACAGCTCTGCTAATATACAAATATAAAAGAGCTAAAGCATTGCAAGCCATATTTTCTACATTATTTCACAGCTTCAGATTTCATAGGAAATTTAGAAATTCATGCAAAGTCAATTGCTCAACATCCAATCTTGAAATTAATATTTTAAAGAAAGTGAATCAATTATTTTTGCCAAAACAAAATGACCAGTATTCTTTAGAAATTTCCACCAAATAATTCACAGCTTTATTAGAGATATTCCTAGAATAGGCGATGTCATATAGAACATAATTAAGTCCATTGGGTAAAGAAAGAGGAAGGGACAGAACTGCAATATCAGCAATGTATTTTGAATATAATGGGATACAATTAAGGTGCTACCAAAATATTAAGTTTTAAGGTTTGTCAGTGGCTAAATTACAGTGAATAAAAATCATTGAGATTCTTCAATAAAATTATGTGAAATGCTCTTCAGCAATCTACTCAATCTTTTAAAGATTTTTAGCAGTTTCTATAGCTTATAAAAAGTATAAGAATCTCTTGAAAATGCATGCATATTACATGTGATTGTATGCTTTGATTCATTTAATGGAATTTTAATTCCAATACTTTAAGAAATACTATTCACTGTTTTCAATGTCTTGCAAATACACCTTCAATTTAGTGTAGTGTATTTTTTTTTTTTTTAGAAAGGAAGGGGTTTGTAACCAAGAAGTGATTCAAAATCATTTCAGTGCTCTTTACATTTGCAGATTTAAAATGTTAGAATTTAAGAAGTTCTAAGTGAGATCAAAGAAGCCATGTCTTAAAACTGTTTATCATTTAAATGTTGATTTTCAGAGACCTCTGTGAACATTCCATCTTGGCTACTAAGAATTTAGTATGACGCATCTTTTCGTAAATATAATTGTTACATCAAAACAATCTATTTCAAGCATATGAAGAGGGAAGAAATGAAGACTCTAATAAGACATATATACCAGGGCAGAAGAGTTCTGTTACCAAAGCCCAAGAAGAAACATCACCACACCCATCAGAGTGAATGTCATAGATTCAGCCACTGCTGTAAATCCTGCTCCAGTTGTGTCTAGAGTATGGACGACATCTGTTTGATAGATTCGTTTTACATCACTGAGGTTCATCTCATCAGGCATCCCTGCAGAGGCAAATAAGAAAACACAAGGTGATGCATGATTAGCTCACCATGATGTCCAGAAGTACTCTTAGATCTAAAGTGTGGATACCATCCTTCTTTCTTTATGTGCACACAGGACTCTAAATGATTAATGTCACATTGGAACTACTGCCCTATTTAAATCAGAGATTGCAGACCCCTGTGTAGGAGTACTTAGAAATGGTATACAAGCAAGGGAAACACTTTTATGGTTTTGTAAAGTATTTGGAATATTTCTCTAATGTCATTGATAGCTAAGAAAATGTTATTTTAGAAAATTCCCTGAGGTATGGCATTATGGTTTGTCCCAGAGATGTAACAACTGCACTAACTGTGTGAAAAATTTTCTCGTGCAAATAAAAACAGCTAAGAGAAAATAATTAAATTATTTTCTAATGCTTGTTTTCATTTAGCATTAAAAGGTAGACTTTCTACAGATATATTTAGTTTATTTCATCTGTTTAAACATCTTAATTATAATGTTGTAACATATATATGTATCATAAAATTTGTCATTTTAGCTAATTCCATCTTAACAATTTGAGGGAAATTATTACATGCACAATGTTATGCTACAATCACCACCATCTGTTACCAAAACTTTTCTATCACCCCAATCAGAAATTCTGTACCCATTAAGTAATAATTCCACCTTACCCCTTTCCCCAGTTCCTGGTAACCTCTAATATACTTTCAGCCTTTATGACTTTGTTTATTCTACATAGTTAATATGAATGGAATCGAAAAATATTTGCCCTTTTATGTCAGGCTTATTTCACTTAGCGTATTTTTGAAATTCAACTACGTTGTAGCATGTATTAAAACTTCACCAGTTTTTATGGTTGAATAATATTCTCTTGTATGTATATGTTACATTTTGTTTATCTGTTGATGGACACATAGGTTGTTTTCACCTTTTGGCTACTGCTGCTATGGACATTGGTGTATGAGTACCTAATCGAGTCCCTGCTTTCGGTTCACTGGGGCATATACATAGAAGTGGAATTCCTGAGTCATATGGTAATTCTATGTTTAACTTTTGAGGAACCATTAAATTGTCTCCAGCAGTGGCCACACCATTTTACAATCCTGTTACCGGACAAAGGCAGTGGACTCTTTCGCCTGACGTGCTCAAGAAACAATTCCCGAAACACTGGGGTTTCAAAGAGAGAAAGAGTTTTTCTTTCTTTTACATGGGCAGGCACAAGGAACTGAACCCGGGTCTCCAGCATGGTGGGCAAGAACTCTGCCACTGAGCCACCATTGCCTGCCCAGAAAGAGTTTTTTACTGGGTACAGAGAAGGGCTTTAAGACAGTGTAGTGGCCCAAAATTGGTCCCCCCTAACTGCAGTAATTCTGATAGATTATTAGAAAAAGGATGGGCAGAGTTTAGGATAATGAGCTCAGTGGCCCCAGATGATGCAGTTGGAGGTGATCCAATTACCAAGCATGCCCAGATTGATTACATGCTTAGTCACAGAATATATGTAAGAAATGGTGAATATAGTGGACTTGTAAGTTCAAGTCTAAGCTGCTGCACATGTCAGGCAGGCCCATTTTGGTTATATCTGGTCTCAGTTATCAAGATAACTTTAGACTTGGGGAAGGTTAGTTCTGGGCTGACGCAAGAACCTTCATGAATAAATATTAGGGGCTGTCTTTAGTGATTGCAAGACACTAAAGTTGAAAAACTGGATAACTGGGTACAAATGAAGATTACTTATAAGCTTTTTATAATCAGAAGATAGAGGCTATAAAATCATTGTCAGAGATCAAGGAAGGTGGATTACAATTTAGAAATTTCAGGTATTTCACTCTGTCTCCTCCAATATACCAGAAAGCAAAAAGGAATATCTATACAATGATTCATTAATCAAAATCATCCCTTAAATCGTAATTTCTTGGTTACAATCCCATTGTAACATTCTGATAACATTCTTTAATTTCTGTTTTTAAGTCACTACACTCTAGTGAGCGTCAGGTGGTATCTCATTGTGGCTTTTGATTTGCATTTCCCTAATGTCTAATTATGAAGAATATCTTTTCAAGTGCTTGTTGACCATTTGTATATAGTCCTTTAAGAAGTGTTCATGCAAGTCCTTTGCCCATCTTTAAAAAATTGGGTTGTTTATCTTTGCAGTGTTGGGTGTATAGAACTTGTTTTGTGTTAGAATAAACTATGTGTAAGATCCTTGTTGGAAATATATCAAATAATAATAATAGTAAAATTTAAACTAAATTCTTTATACACACATCTGTAGAGAGGGAGTGTAAATATCAGTCAATAGATCAAAGAACTAGTTAATGGAGTGCACTAGGGGTTCTTAAAGTTATGGATGAAGTGTTTGATAAAAACAAAAGGCAGAGTGACAGACCAAGATCACGTCCTGGTTATTACTTTTGTGTGTTAAGAAATCTGACAAACTGAGAAGGAGACTTGCCCCCAAATTATTTGGAATGAAATAAACGTTTTCTTAAAGTTACCCTAGTATGATATACTTAAAAAATTACTGATTTATCATATATTACCCAGTGTCAACACTGTTCTTTGCCCATGTGACTGAATTATTTCATGACATGCCACTACTACTCACAATTAGTGGGTTACTAAAGCCACAAATATTGACATCATAATTACAGTGAGACTGAAAAAACTCAAAAAGGGGAAGTCCATATGCATATAATTAGGTATATATATATATATATATATATATATATATATATATATAATGCAGATGATAAGGTCTGCCACATTCAGGGATAAGAGAAATAAAAAGAACGCAGCTCTACTGATCTGACATACTGATTTTATAGTCAGAGCACCTGCATTGTTATTCATTGCTTGGGTACTTGTTTTGCCCTTTGGTGTCATTAAGCAAGATGAATAAACTACTGATTCATTTCTTTTTATAGGGACTGTTGTTGAGTGTGAATATTTTCGTCACAGTTTTATACCTCTTGTTAAGTTAAAGCTTAGCAAGGAGCTATGAGGACCCTATGCAATTAAAAAAAATTTTCCAAGATAACTACATAAATTTGTGTTTTAAGTGATTTGCTGTTCATTTTTGGGCACTGTAAAGTGGTGTCTAGGTTGGATTCATGAATAACATTTTTTTATGCTTTTCTGAGTGGGTATTGCTTTCATTCATTCATTCACTGGGCATTGGTCTGGGATCATGAGATACCATGTCGAATAAAAATATATAAGTAGAAAAACCTTAAATCTTATGCATGCAAGCTAGGAGATGCCAGGAGAGATATCTTGTTTGCAAGCAGATGTCATATTAAGATCTGAGGTAGAGATGTTACTGATAAATGTAACATTATAGTCCCTGCAGATAAGAAGTAGATGGAAAAAATTCAAAATCACATCAAGAGCCTAGCAGCCAGGACTGCAGTTTTGCATCAAATCACATCCTGTTCTTGACATCTGTTAAGAAACTATAGTATGCTGAGAAGGGCCAATGATTACTTATGTGATGATTGTTTCCTTAAAGGAATTTAATTAATTTAGCTTGTAAATTACACTCTCGCTTAACCAAAGACCCGTAAAAATAAAATTAGTTTGGGGATTTACCACATTAATAAATTAAATGTATAAAATCAATTTTTGAATAAGCTTTTCTATGTACAATCGCAAGAGAAAAAGGTGCCAATAAATTCGTTTTCCTGTCCTTGGTAGCTTACCGCCTGGGATGGGAAATCATGTTATTACAAAAATAAACGTACTATTGAAACTCAAGTATATGCTTCATTATTGCTGCTGTAAAATATATGATTGGTAAATAACTTGGTCAGGTAAGGCTCTGCTGAAGAAGTGGTGATATTTATTAATATCATGACAACATTTATAGATCGCTTGCTATGGTGCCAGGTATTGTTTCAAATACTTCTAAAACATTAACTTATTTAATTCTCATAATGACACCATGTAGTAGGTGTGGTTGCTATGCCTGCTTTTATAGATGAGGCAACGAGCTCTGAGAGGTTAGGTAATGTGAGCAGTGGAGCAAGGGGTCAGAGCCAGCATATCTGCCCTGAGCCTGCGTTTCAATTATCTACTCTGTCTGCTTGTATGGGGAACCAGAAGTCACTGCTTAAGGGGGAATAGAAGGGACAGGATGGTGGCTCAGCAGGCAGGGTTTTTGTCTGCTGCGCTGGAGACCTCGGTTTGATTCCTGGTCAACGCCCATGTGGGGAAAAAAAGAAAAATTGGGGATGAAAGAAATAAACCGTGTTGCCCACAAAGTGTCTTAGGAGACCTTTTTTGGTTTTTTTTTTTTCTTTTTTCCTTTGTTGTCATCTGGAATGGCAGATTATATACTAGTTTTGTATATTAAACAGCAAATAGAATATGTATGGGCGGGTAAATGATGATGAATCAGGATGGCTTGCTGAATCTTACAGAATTTTCTTTTGTCATATACATATTTGCCTGTTCTTTGGGGCAGGGGAGTATGGGTAATTCTCTTTTTCTATATGTATTTATGTCATCTGTAACATATTTTAAAATTCTCTTATAGTTTCACTAAACATAAAATGACTATGCTTAAGGGTGCACGGGTAGTTTAGTGGTTAGAATGCCTGCCTTCCATGTGGGAGACCCGGGTTTGTAGTCCCTGACCATGCACCCCCCCCCCCCCAAAAAAAGACCATGTTTAATGATAATTCATTGTTTAATTAAGAAAATTACACAGTCAAGCATTTATTCATTATTAATTTGCTCGCTCATTTGCAAAATTTATAACCCACTAGTTTTGTGAAAGGTGCTGTGTTGGACACTGAGTTTATTAAGCACTTACAGGGTTTTTCTTCATAGTTAGATGTATTGATAGACCAAAAAGGATAGCAGATGGTGTATTCCAATGGTGAAATACAGGGCAAATTTACAGTTTGGAAGTAAAACTTCAGGCCATTATCTGAAATCACTGCTAAATTAACCTTGAAGTCAAAATTATTTATATATATAAATGATCTGTTTTTAAGGCAGTTACAGTCACGGATATGCAAGAGTTTGAAACGTACTTAAGAAACATCTGGTGTCCCGTTAGAATAGGCATGACAAACTTCTCCCAGGGGAACATGGGAGTATCCTACAAAGGGGTTCAAGGATGTATCTTCTTGGCTCACCAGTTTTACTGTAAGAATGATGACTTACAATTTGATGCTCAATATAATATTTAAAAATTAAAAATTCATATATTTTGTTTTTTAATGTTTTATTATTGAAATTGAGAAAACAGTTTAAAGAATCCTCATATATTCATCCCTCAACTTCAACAATTACATCCTCAGTTTTTATTTCATATATCCTCCCCCACCTTTTCATCCTGGAATATTTTGAGGTATTATAGATGTTATATTATTTTACCTACAAATATTTTGCCATGTTTCTTAAAGAGATGAAGATATTTTGAACCTCTCTACAATACCATTATCACACCCAATACAATTCACAGTAGTTCCTTACAGTTGGTTGTTGAATTAGGATCCATACACATTCCACATATTGAATTTATCTAGTGTGTCTCTTAAGTCTTCTTTAATCTCTAACACTTCTCCTCTCTTAAAATTATTTTCACCTTGTTTGTGAAGACATTGGGTTATTATTCATGAATAATTTCCCAATTTTAAATTGGAACCTCATAAACATTTTTTTTTAACATGGGCAGGCACCAGGAATCGAACCTCGGTCTCTGGCATGGCAGGCAAGAATTGTGCCACTGAGCCACCAACGCGTTGCCCCTCACAAGTATTTTCAAAGATAAAACTAAGACTTTAATGAGTATCTTTCTTATGGTCATGGTTTGGGGTGATATCTCAGACCTTGACTTAGATGTACTCACCTGGATAAGTTAAGAAGTATTGAGAAAGTCCAATACTTTCATTTGTAAGTAAAACAAAATTAAAGTTCAGAATGGATATATGACTTATGATCACAGAGGTAGGTTAGATCAGCTCTGTCCCTCATTTCTGGCCACATTTTTTTAACAAATCCTGGGCATGAGATGAAGAAAACTTTGGAAACTGTATTAGATTTCTATTGCTGCTGTAACAAACTACCACAAATTTAGGGCTTAAGTAACAATACTTTATATTACATTTCTAGAGATCACAAGTCCGAAATGGGTCTCACTGAGCTAAGCTGAAGGTGTTGGTAGGGCTGCATTCTTTCTGGCCACTCAAAGGGAGAATCCATGCCTTACCTTCTCCATCTTCTAGAGACTGTTTGCATTCTTTATTTTGTGGTCTTGGCCAGCAAGCATGTGTTCTGACCTCTGCTTCTGTTGTCACATCTTCTCTGAGTGTGATCCTCCTGCCTCTCTTTTTCACTTAAAAGAACCCTTGTGATTACTTTGGGTGTACCCAATTAATCTTGCATACTCTCTCCATCTCAAAGTCTCTAACTCAATCACATTTGCACAATTATTTTCACAATGTGTAGTAAATTGAACTATGCACCCCAGAAAAAGGTATCCTTAATATTAAACTGTTCCTGTGGGTGTGAACCCTTTGTAAACAGAGACTTTAGAGATGTTATTTTTAGTTAAGGGACAGCCAACTGAATCAAGATGGGTCTTAATCCTACTCCTGGAGGCCTTATAGAGATGCCACAGAGAGAAAGCCATGGGAAGAAGGCGGAAGTCAATAGAACTGAGAAGAGAAAGGAGAAGACATCACCATGTGCACTACCATGAAAGAGAAAAGCCAAAGATCCAAGGATCACTAACACTCAGCCCCAGAACACCACAATTCTCCAGGAGAAAAAAATCACCTTGCTAGCACCTTAATTTTGGACTCCTTCTAGCCTCAAAATCATGGGCCAATAAATTCCCATTGTTTAAGCCGGCTCTTTTATGATATATATTTTAGCAGCTAGGATATTAAGATACCATGTTAGGTGATATAGACACAAATTCCAGGGACTAGGGTGTGGGCATCTTTGGAGTGTATCATTATTCTACCTTCCACAGGAACCAACTATGTTACCTATAAAGGCAATTGATAATCATTAATTAATATACTTTGCTTAAAGGTTTTATTTATATATTTATGTTTCTTAATATATTTTACTTCAACAAAAGTTTTCATAGAAACTTAAGAAGATAATTACCCAAAATTTACTAAAGAAATAGTACAATATGCAGCATTAGATGGCACTCTCAATTATTTTTTGATGAGATGGTAGAACAGAATAATATTTAATATTTGCTGAATGCTTTCTTTGGTTGATCACTTTGTTATGCACCTAATTTGCATTATGTTTGCATTTGACCTCCCCTTATCATCTCCTCTTCTCATCTCCACCACTATTACTTGGGACCATGTCACCATTAGTTCTTACCCAGATTATGTTATTATATTCTCTTAACTGGTTTCTTGCTTCTTTCCTTGATCATTGTGTGATTGTTTTTGACACCACAGTTAAATCACAGTTAGAGGCTAGGAAAAGTTCAAAATTGAAGTGCTCATATCATGTCACTCAAACCCTTTCAAGGGCTCCCATTTCACTCAGAATGAAAGCCAAAGTCCTAAGGAAGGCCTGAAAGAACTCTACAATCTGCACCCAGTTGCCTTCCTAACATCCCCTCTTGCTGCTCTCCCCCAGCTCAGTTTACTTTGTCAACCTTGCTCTTCTTCAAATATTCCAGAAATCCTCCTACCTCAGGGCCTTTGCACCAGCTGCTTCCTTTGCCTGAAAGGCTTTACATTTTCATATTTAATTGTTTCATTCATCTCTGTTACGTCTTCTTATCAAAACATTCTCTGATTTGTTATTTAAAATTGCAAACCATGGGTGGGCCACGGTGCCTCAGCAGGCAGAGTTCTCATCTGCCATGCTGGAGACCTGGGTTCAATTCCTGATGTTTGTCCATGCAAAAAAAAAAAAAAAAAAAAAAAGAAATTGCAAATCACACACCTTCACTCTCTAGCATTCTCTGAACTCAAATCTCTGCTTCATTTCACACCATAGTACTTTCACTGTCTAACATATATTTGACATTGTAATACCTTGTTTATTGTTGACCAAGACTCCAAATGTGAATTCCAGAAGATTATTCTTTTGTTTGTTTTGTTCTCTTCTGTATCCAGCACCTCATAAAAATGCCACTTACATAGTAGGATTTAAATGAATTTTATTAAATGCATAACTTGAATAATAGCTCTCATACTTGCAGCAATAGAATGAGTTTGGCAGAATTACTCCCCCCATTTTGCACTTTAGGAAGGAGTTGCAGAAGTAATTTACTCAAGATCTATGTTTGTGGCAAAATTCCTGCTGTGCACCATAAGTACATGGAACCTTAAGTAGGGCATGAGATTTTAAAGGTTTGTCCAGAGTGATGACTTGATAAATCCCAGGAGGATTTGAACAATGAATAAAAAAGTATTTGCACAGTCCCGATGGGGGAATGATGAGAAAAGGGGAAAATTCAACTTCCCCAAGTGGAGAATCCTTGATATTCTCATAAGCAGTGGGGACACCCAAAGCAAAAGGCTGAGCCCCCAATCTTGGGGTTTGTTCATATGAAACTTTACCCTGCAAAGGATAGGTTAAGCCTACTTAAAATCAGGCCTAAGAGTCACCCCCAGAGAGCCTCTTTTGTTGCTCAGATGTAACCTCTCTCTCTCTCTCAGCCAACATGACAAACAAACTCACTACCCTCCCCCTCTCTATGTGGGACATGACTCCCAGGGGTGTGGACCTTCCTGGCAACGTGGGACAGAAATCCTAGAATGAGCTGGGACCCAGCACCAAGGGATTGAGAAGACCTTCTTGACCGAAAGGGGGAAGAGAGAAATGAGACAAAATAAACTGTCAGTGGCTGAGAGATTTCAAACAGAGTTGAGAGGTTATCCTGGAGGTTATTCTTATGCATTAAATGGCTATCACCTTTTTAGTTAAGATGTAACAGAGAGGCTGGAGGGAACTGCTTGAAAATGTAGAGCTGTGTTCCAGTAGCCATGTTTCTTGAAGATGATTGTATAATGATACAGCTCTTGCAAAGTAACAGTGTGATTGTGAAAACCTCGTGTCTGATGCTTCTTTTAGCTACCTAATGGACAGATGAGTAAAACACATGGATTAAAAATAAAGAAATAATGGGGGAACAAATGTTAAAATAAATTTAGTAGATTGAAATGCTAGTGATCAATGAAAGGGAGGGGTAAGGTGTATGGTATGTATGAATTTTTTTCCTGTTTTCTTTTTATTTCTTTTTCTGAATTGATGCAAATATTCTAAGAAATTATCATGATGATGAATACACAACTATGTAATGAAAACAAGAATGTTCATATTGTATGTTATTGGTTTTATTAATAAAAATTTTTATAAAAATGAAAAAAATTTCTGCTGTGTCCTTCTGTTTCTTTCATATTTTAATACCATGATCTTAGCCACTACACATTCATTGACCTTGCAGTAAAACTCTGGCTCTGCTATATCTGACTTTAGACATATAGTTTATCAGAACTATAAAATGAGAGCATATTCAGTGAGAAAGGATGTAAAAAATGGTTCAAAAAAGGTGCTGGCTAAATGATCAAATTAATGATTGGAAAACAGCTAGATTTTGCCCCACAATATTCTCTACAGTAAATGTCTATGGGGTCAAAGACAATTTAAATGATAAGGGATCAAATGAAATATATGTTAATGCTTTTATTTATGTTTGGTTTGGGTAAAGCCTTTTTTTGCAGAATCTATGAAATAAAAAGTTGATTTTTAAAATTTCATTGAAGAGAAAAAAGAAAGTCCCACACAACAAGGGAACACTGTAACAAAAGGGGACAAATAGCAAAGTGGGAAAAATGTTGCACTAAATGTTGCAGTAAAGAGATAATGTCTTAAAAATAAAAAATAATATAAAAAAGAGATAATGTCCTTAACAGACAGAAGGCTTTCACAATCCATATGAAGGCTACAAATGTTCCCAAAGAAAAATGGCAACAGGAAATAAATGGATATTTAAAGGTAAAAATTACTGATCATAAACTCTTTAAAAAGTTTTTCTTTATTGAAAAGAAAATAAGCACAGTCTTACACAGAATAAGGTATAAATTTCTACTCTTTAGTTCTAAGGTGGGGCAGAGGAAGTTGCTAGATAGCGTTAATAAAGGTACAGCCTTTCTTTAGGGATGTTGGCCAAAATATATCAAGTGTTTAAAGTGTGTGTACATCTAGACCCAAGGCTTCCTTTTTGTCACTCAATTCCAAGGGAATAATTAAGAAAATTTTTAGATATTTATGCACAAAATGTTTAATCTGAATGTTGCTACTGAAAAAGCATAAGCCACCAATGTGCATTAGCAGAGGATAAGATTAAAAATTAAGTGGCATCCATTTACTAGAAAACTATTCAAGAAGTAGATATTTATTGATACAGAAGGATATCGCTATATATATATACACATATATAATATCATTATATATATATATACAAATAAACTTTCAGGATCTTTAAAGTCCTTTAAACTCTGACAACCTATGGCTATATTTCCTTGAGGATCACTCCCTGACTAATTTTTGTGTTCTCTTAGTAAGCATTCAGTAATAATTAAGTGAATGAAAAATGTAGGGAATTTAACTCAGGTCAGAGAATTATAAAAATTAAAAAAAACATGTTTCCTCATTCAGTTTCTTTTAATGTAAAGACATAGAGATATAATACAGCAACTCAGTATGCAAAACAAGACTAGAATTAGATGTGAGCTTAGAAATTTACATTAAATAAAGGAAATATTGAATGTATTAAAAAAAAGGCCCATTGTGAGCAAATTGGTTTGACAAGTACTTTTTGAATAAAGTTGTCATGGATCTTTTTATGTTAAATCTAAACAATTGATATTTATACCCATAGCAGCCACATGTGTATTGGCTGGGTGACAGGGAGTCTAGCAAATCTGAGATGGCTTGGAATAAGACTGCCAAATTTTTTAGATTGATAGAAGCACAAAGGATGTTGGGTTGCTCAAGTTGAGGATGTATCCTGAAAAAATGCCAAGGTCTTTTGAAGTTTACTTGAAAACTGCTACATAAACCACTTGTAAAAAGCAGAGTGACTGTATAATTGAAGAGACAAGGTCCTGGCAATCTTATATAGCTCCATGAGCACTGAAGATCAAATCTATGACTATAAGAAATCTTCCAGATTTCCCAGAAAAAACAAAAGTGGTGGAAACCAGATGAGGAAATTAGTGGATATCCAAAAACCAAATAATAAGAGTCCCTGACATGGAGAAAATTAAGGACAGGAAATCATCAATAAAGCAATTCAAGACCATTTCCCCTGATAGACAGACATGTGTTTTGGATGGAAAGGGATCCCTGAGTGACTAGCACAATGGATAAAACAGACTCATACCAAGGGATAGGATGATGAAATTTCAGAATACAGAGAAATAGATACTTGAAATTGGGTCTTTTCATCCATGAACTTGATATATCTCTTCACTATTTAGGTCTTTCTTTCAGGCTTTAGGTAGGTTTGTTTTAGGGAGCACATCCTCCTTTAGTTTGGCTTTTTAATTTTCTTGTATTGTGGTCAAAGAATCCACATTACTTGTATTAACATTATTTAATTGTTATTAAAGTAAAAAAATATTCCTGGCCTGGTATACAGATTTCTGGAACATTTCTTTGGCTTCATTCTTCATTCCTTTTGTTGAGGTTTTGATTTATGCATTCAGATTTTTAATTATTAGGCTCTTTTTCCTTCAAATGCACCCTTTTTATTTGTCTAAATCTTCCCAAGCCTTCTCAAGAAACTGACAGTATTTTTTTGTTTTCTCTTCTTTTTTTTTAAAGTTCGGCAGAGTCCCTACTTTACAAAAATTGCTTTTTCACTCTTTATTGCAAATAACTTTTTTTCATGCTACAGATTTTTATCAGATAAGTGGAAAGCCCTGTTTTTTTTTTTTTTTTTATTGGGTACTCATGTTCAAGAATGGCTGATAAAAACCTGGTTGGAACTTTGAATGAGTGAGGAGAACTCAGCAATTATGAGACAAGAGTGATATTACATGTTTATTGGGGAACCTCTTTGTTTCAGTCATATTAGGTAAATGAGGCTGGAAAACCAAATTTCTCCAATATATCAGTGGCAAAGTCATCGGCTGCCAGTTCAGGAAAGCTTCATATTATAACTCAGTACCTCACATCCATATGCTTCCATGATCACCTGAATAGGGGGAGAGAGGAGCAGAAGCAATAACTGCAATGAGAAGCTTCCACCTAGAAGTGACATGTCACTTCACTTTCTATTTTTGGTCAAAGGTAGTTGTGTGACCATTTCAAATCTCAAGGGGCAGGGATATGTAGTCCTATCATATGCAAAAAAAGAAGAACAAGAAATGTTATAGACAATTAGTAATGTCTATCATCTCCCCTGTAATATGTTTGTTTCCTCTAAGCTAGGCAGATTCTTCAGGAAAGACTCTTCTAATATCCTCCCTGCAGGTAAGACCCTGACTGCAAGAATTCTGGGAGCTAAGTGAGAGAAGAAGGCTGGGCAGGGTGTGTATCTCATCATTCATTTTATATATATATACATATATATATACATATATGTATGTATGTATATATATATAATATATATATATAAAGAGAGAGAGAGATAGGTAGATAGATAGATGGATAGATAGATAGATAGATAGATAGATAGATAGATAGATAGATAAAGTTAGAGAGATAGATGATAGGAATAGATATATATTTATTATTTATTTTTTCAAAATTATACTCTTGCCTTCCACCATGCCTGTCATCTCTCAGCCTAGAGACCTTTTTCAGGATTACATGTCCTGTCCTGTACTGAAGTGTGGAAGAAAGACACACTTATTCGTTTGCAGTGGAGATCATGGAATCTTACAACTTTTGACTATTTGACTAGTCCTTTTCGTTAACCCTTTCTTTTTAACTTTCTACCAATGGTAACTGGTGTTGCCTTTTCCTTTCTCATAAGAATTCCATAGAGCAAACTTGGTTGGGTCTCTGCTCTCCTCAATCCTGAGTTGATTTTCTTCTTGGGATTCCTAAGTTAAGTGTAAATTATCCAGCTGCTCTTTCCAGTCTCCAAATATTATTATTGTTACGTCGTCTTCTTTTTCTTCTGCTGTCAATACTTTCAAGGTTTTATAAAATTAAATTCCTGTCCTGTATTCTAGTGGTGCTTCAGGAGGCAATAAAATTAAATGTCTGATCAATCTTTAATCTTGAAGGCAACTTACTGAACATTTCCAGCATCTGGCCACTGAAGTTCCATCCTGACTTGCTGGGTCTGGCCGCTGAAGTTCCATCCTGACTTGCTGGGTGTGTCCAGAGTAAAGTTGACATTCAGCCAGTACACACTAGTTTTCAAACCCAGTGTCTATTCTGATTGATGTTACCCAATTCTGATTTGTCAGCGGCCCTACTGCAGATTTTTTTTTTTTTTAACATAGGCAGGCACCAGAAATCGAACCCAGGTCTCCAGCACCGCAGGCAAGAATTCTACCACTAAGTTACGGTGACCCGCCCAATGTTCACTATTTTTGATCATCATCTCTGATGTGAAGACTGCTTTTACTACAGTTACTGAGTGGGGTACATGGATGATTCAGTGGTAGAATGCTCACCTTCCATGCGTGAGACTCAGGTCGATTCCCGGACAATGTACTCAAAAAAAAAAAAAAAATTACTGAGCAAAGTTCCATGTTGGCAGGAAATTTAATAGCAAATCATGAATCCTCACTCACCAATGATGAATTGTGAGTTGCTTTGAACAACCAGTTACTCTGAAGATGAATGAGTCAATTCACATTGGAGGATTGGAACGTCAGGTTCTTTTGCCTTTGCATTGCTGACTCCAGCGTGCATTGCATTCATTGTATAATCTTGCAAGGTGCACTTAATGTGCCAGATGAAGGTGTAACTAACTAGAAAGCTTTGAGGGGTAATTGGAAAATTTGGGATTGTTGTAATTTTTGTCCTTTAAATATTTTCTTTTATTTACGTTTTTCTATTGGGCCCATAATGAATATCTTTCAGATATTGGATTGAACATTGATTATATAGATGACACTTTTACTTCTAGTATTTACTAAAAATTAGCTGTAACAAGTAAAATGTGAACACAGTAAGGGGACAACTTTTCTTCCAATGAAATGCAAAATTAACTTCAGACAAAGTTTGCCTCAGTTTTATTTCATTAAATGAAGAATATTAAGTAGCTAATCCTTGGAGCCTAAAAATTGTCAAAACATCTAAGAATGTTGTGCAAGAGAGACTGTGAAGCTTATTAAACTTATTAAAGGGAAATGAATTATCTTGATTTGCATATCCAGTTCACCATATGTATAATAATATACTTAATATTTCAAGGTCTAAATATTTTGAGTGATTGTTTTCTTAAGAAGAAATTTCATTGACCTAGATGATAATAAAACAAGGAAGTAAACTTTGCCATTATCCTGGAGAAGAATAATTGCATTGCCATCAATATTATTCCTTAAAATATCCTCAAAACAAAGCACACATAAGGACAAATACTTAGGGATTGTGGGTATGGCTCTCTGCTTGTCCTCATGAAGATTTTATTTAGAGGTTTGTATTCAGATGGGACTCCATAACATTATAAAAAATTTTATATGTTGTACACTGAGTTGATAAGATATTATGAAAATAACAGGTGCATGCATATAGAGAGAAAATTCTCATATCAAAAGCACGAGAATTATGCAGATATTGAAAATAACAGGATCACCTTCCTTGACTCTGTATGGAAATTATTCTATTCTTGTGTCATGTCTCCTGGAATAAATAACACCCATGTTCATTCTCAGTCAAACCCATAATTCATTGTTCCTCTGGTGTCTAATTCCATGTGACGTATAAAAATGCAAAGCATAGTTTTCTACCTAATGCAAAATTTCTGGAGTGGACCTGTCTGATAACAATTATATTAGTTCTTTCCGTCTTGTCCCCATCCATTTTCCAATTATGAACACTGATTTTTTTTTTATCATACAAGGGTATTTATTGTCTTATTATTATCATCATCACCCTTCTTAAGACTGTATTTAAAAATATATATACATAGATTTGGTTACTTACATTGGGTCTTTATATTCATCTAATTCACTTGATTTTATATCTTTCAAAGCTGTGATTATATTTTTTTGTTTTCTATTCCTTGGGTTTATAAGTAGGTATTCAAGTACCTTATACCTATTAGATGATTTTTGAAAATATGACTTACTAGGAATAAGTCTGATACATAAATAAGCATGTAATTCTCCTATAGGCTTCTACAATTTGTGCTGGAAGGAAATGGAATATAGTAGATAGGGGCCAGAAACTTTCTACTGGATTTGTAATCTTAGGAAATTTGTATAGTCATTGAGATTGTTTTTTATCTTTACAATTTGCATGATAATAATAATGCCTTCTCCAGGGTTAGAAGCGAATATTAAATGAAATAATAGATACAAAAAAGCACATTGTAATTTATGCATGGGATATACATATTGGTTGTTGTATTAGTCAGGGTTCTCTTGGAAAACAGAACTGGCAGGAGATGAATGTACGTAATATGATATTTTTGTAAGAATTGTTTCATACAACCATGGGATGGGCAAGTCCAGATTCTGTGGGGTGGAACACAAGCTGGGAATTCCAATGAAGGTTTTCAATGGAATCGCCAGGAGAAACTGGCTGGCTGAAGTAGAGATGGAAATCCCCTCTTCTGACTGCTGAAATCATTGCTTCTCCTTTTAAAGACTTCAATTGATTGGATGAGACATCACTCTTGAAAATAATCTCCTCTTTTGATTGTAGATGCAATCAACCATAGATGTAATTAACTAACTGATGATTGGCATCCACAGAAAGTCCTCACAGTAACAATCAGGTCAGGACTTGCTTGAACAAATAACCAGACACCATCACGTGGCCAAGTGGACACATGAACTTAACCATCACGGTCTTTGTCAACTTGGAAGACATATACAGCTCTTTAAACCATATTTAAGCTCTAAATAAAAAACAATAACAGTTATATTTTTGCCTAACAATACTCAACTCTCCTGTGAATAACCAGAAATGCACTAGCTTTCCCCAAGATAGGGTACAAGTCCTTGGTTAATATTCACTCTTTAACTTGATATTCTATAACTTAAAAACTATGAAGTTAATACAACATGTGTGATATGTTAAGGAAATTAGATAGGGAAGAAAACAAAGATAGTTGCTTGATGCATTTATACAAACAAAACAAAACAAGGAAGAATTTTCATAACGATTACAGTCCTCATTTCTGTAACTGGTCATGAGGTCATGGTTTATATTTATCACTACTTTCTTCCAATACCCATTCCATGTTCCCTTTACCCTCAGCAAGTACCTCAACTGGCCATGGTGCTTTGCTTGGTGGAGTGACCTACCTTCATTCCTGAAGTTTTTGCATCATTGGTAGCCTTGCCTGGAAGGGGGTGCTGCAGTTCTCCATTGACTTTAGTCACAGGTCACGATAGTATTAAGAGACACCCTAGGATATCTCCTATATTCCAGGAAAGATCTTTACCTTTATTGTGCGTTGTTGTAGTCCTAGTTCCCCTTGAGAGTCAGGATCAATCACCCAGCCTATGCAATATTTGCCTTCTCTGCCTGTTGATTCAAGAGGCAAGAGAAGCCCAAAATGGCCAGATAGAACTTAACTTTCTGTTCAATGTAATCATTGTTTTGTTTTCTGGTGGAAACACTTCTATTTTTGGAATAGGACCCATAGACCAGCAAAGCTTAAGGTTGCAAGGACAGGAAGCAAAATTTTTCCACTGGATCACTAGGATAATAATGAGTAGTTACATTCCATACTCATTCCTACAACTTGATTCTTGGACCAGTGATCCAAGAGAATCAAGAGAACCTTGATTCTCTCTGGCTATGGGAGAAATAGTACCATAGAGTGGACACTGATTTAGAGCATACACAGCTTCCTGGAGAGGATAGCTCCAGACCAGCAAAGTACTGCCACCTAGTTGACACCATAATCGAGTTTTCAAAAATCCATTCCATTTTACTATTAATCCACCTACTTCAGGATGATGGAGAACATGGTAAGATTAGTGAATTCCATGAGCATGTGCCAATTCCTTCACTTTATTTGCTGTGAAATAGGTTTCTCGGTTAGAAGCAAAGACGTATAGACTATCACGACAGCATAATATCTTGACAGCATTCTGTAAGTCTGTAATTTTAGCACAAATATTGTGTCCAGGGAAAGTAAACCTGCATTCAGAATATGTGTCTATATCCAGTTAGAACAGAACACTGCCACTTCCAGGATGGAAGTGGTCCAATGTGATCACCATGCCACTGGGTAGCAGGATAATCACCTTGGGGAATGGTGCCATATCAGGAACTAAGTGTTCTCTGCTGCTGGTAGATTGGGCCCTCAGCAGTAGCCAAAACTAGGTCAGCCATGGTAAGTGGAAGTCAATGTTGTCAAGCTCATGCATAACCTCCATCTCTACTATCATGGCTACTTTGTTCATGAGCCCATTGAACAATGATAGGAGTGGCTATGGAAAGAAGCCAACTGTTATCCACAGAGTGGTCTTCTTATTCACTTGATTATAAAAATCTTCTTTTATTGAAGTTACTCCAGGTGAGCATTCAAGAAGGACATAAATGTCTTCATATTTTTTGCCCAGTTAGAAAGTTCTACCCACATACCTCTTCCCCAAACATCCTTGTCACCAATTTTCCAATCGGGTTCCTTCCAAGTCCCAGACCACCCAACCAAACCATTGGCAACAACCCACGAATCAGTACACAAATGTAATTTTAGCCATTTCTCATTACAAGAAAAATGAAAAATCAAATGCATTGTTTAACATTTCATCCACTGAGATTATTTCTTTTCACTACTTCAGAGATGTTCCAGAAAGGGATCATAGTGCTGAAGCTGTCCATCTCTTAATAATGCAGAACTATTTGTAAACCAAGCCAAAGTTTTCTCTTCCTCAGTCAACTGATCATAAAGAACTCTTCAAGAGGTCATAGCTGCAGCCTGGGAAAGAGAAGATAATGTGGCAGAAGTGGGGCCATGGGCATTTGGGCCACTTCCTCATGGAAGTTATTAGTGCACTCAGGAATTACTCAAGCTCTGTGTTATATATATGACTTCCATTTGATGATGGAGTACTGTTGTGCATACCCAACTTTATGGCTTGGCAAATCTGACAATACTGATGATAGGAAGATAGTTCATGATAGGAAACTCAGGTCTTGTGGTAGGTTGCTGAGCCATGATTAAGTTTTCCATCTCTACTAAGGTCCACTAGCAGGCCAAAAGCTGCCTATCAAAAGGAAAGTAGTTATCTGTGGAGTATGATAAGGCTTTGCTCCAAACTCCTAAGAATCTGCATCAATATTCTTCAATAGGGGCCTGACAAAGTCTCCGGATAACATCTCCATTTGCTACTGACATTTCCATTGCCATTGAACCTCCTGGATCATTTGGCCCAAGTGGTAGAGCAGCTTGCACAGCAGACGGGACCTTATGCAGAGCCTCTTCTTGTTTCATTCTCCACCAGAAACTAGCAGCTTTTTTTGTCATTCAGTAAATGGGCTGGAATAACACACCCAAATGAGGAATATATTGTCTCCAAAATCCAAGGAGGCCAACTAGGTATTGTGCTTCTTTTTTGGTTATAGGAAGGGACATACACAATAGCTTAACCTTCACCTTAGAAGGTAACACTCCATACTGCTGCACACCTAGAAATTTCACTGAGGGGGAAGGAACCTGTGTTTTTGTTGTTTTTATTCCCCCCTCCCTTGACATGCAAATTCCTTACTTGTAAATCTAGAGTCATTGCTACTTCTTACTCACTATGTCCAATCAGCATTATATCATCAATGTAATGGAACTGTGTGATGTTTTGTGGAAAATAAACATGATCATGGTCCCTGAGGACTAGATTATAACAGGACTGGGCAGTTGCTCTATCACTGAGGTAGGATAGGATGGTAAATATGTATTGCTGGTCTTGCCAGCTGAAAGTAAACTGTTTCTGATGGTCTTTGCTAGCTTCAATTAAAAAAAACAATGCATTCGGCTGATCACTGGCTGCATATCATGTACCAGGGGATGTGCTGATTTGCTCAAGTAATGCTACCAAATCTGGAACAGCAGGTGCATTTGGAGTCGGGATTTGGTCAAGGATTTGGTTATTCAGAATAATTCACTGAATAATAATTCACATAATTGTGTGGCTATTCACATAATTCACAGGATGATATGGCAGGAATCATCATCCCGGCATCCTTCAAGTCCTTGATGGTGACACTCATCTTTGCAATCCCTCTATGAAGCCGGTATTGCTTTTGATATACTATTTTGCTAGGCAGGGGCAGTTGCAGGGGCTTCCATTTGTCCTTTCCTACCATAGCAGCCCTCACTCTACAAGTCTGGGAACCAAGGTGGGGATTCTACCAGTCGTTGAATATATCTATTCCAATTATCCATTTCAGAACTGTGAAATAGCCACAGAATGGATATAGGGAACCACTGGACCACTGTAAGACAGACCTGAGGTGAAATTCCATTAATCACTTGACCTCCAAAAGTCCCTATTCTGAATAGTGGATCAAAGTGTTTTTCGGGTCTCCTGGAATTAATATCATTTTTGAGTCAGTGTTTAATAATCCTTGAAATATCTGATCATTTGCTTTGTCCCAATGCACAGTTACCCTCATAAAAGACTGTAGGTCTTTTTATAGGAAGAAGATTAACATTATAAATTTTGGCAGTGTAGGAGGGCCCTACCCCAAGGGACCTAGCCTTCCTTTCATTCAAAGTGCTCTGGGATTGTGAACTGTCTCAAGACTGAAAATTGATTGCCCTAACTCTGTTTTTTTTTTTATGTGATTCAAGTTTGACTTTTTTTCACTTGACTTAGGATGTGTCTGTTTATACAGATCAAGTAAGAATTTTGTAGACCGTCCATCTGCTTTACTTTTATGTGCCTCATCATCTTCTAGATAATTCCATAGGCCTCTGCAAGGCACTATTTTGATCATTGCTTTGAGTCTGCTGTCCATTATGGTAGCCATGCCCACCTTCTCCTTGGCAATTAGGTGTTGCCACTTGGTTTCTGCCACCTCAGGATCCAACCATCCCCATTCCGTTTAAGGATCCCAGTTCAGATCAACAGTTACCACAGTAATATCTGACTTACAGAGAAGAGCAACCATAGAGCTCTTCAGGGATCATGGAGTTAGTCTCACAAATTTATTCCTCATAGTCCTGGTGAAGGTATGTCCTCTGGACATTGCTGGGATGGGTAAGCAGGTCTTACATGATAAATCCACTCCAATGTTCCAATCTCTCTAAGTTTTTGATCCCTCTGTCTACATTATACCAGAGCAGTTCTGGCCTTCCAACTTCAGGCAATGTTGGCCACCTTTGGTCATGCTTCAGCAACCATCTGAAGAAGCTGTTAAAGACCTTTCTAACCCTAAAGCTACAACACTGAAGCCAGAATTTCTGTTTAGTGGGCTCATATCAATAAATTCCGCCTGAACCAACTCTTTCCACCATTGACTCACATCCTTAATGTGATTCCCACACATATTTCCCTGATTTTTCTCTATATAAATTGGAAAAAAATCTTGCAGTTTTTTTTGAGGGTAGCACATCTCCCTGTGGATAATACTATATGCCACACCTCTTTGGAGTCTGTTGGGACTTCAGTGTAGCTACAGATGTGGAAGAAAAGTCAGGTAGTGGGGGTGGGTCACAAGAAGAATAAGAAGAGTCTTGCAAGCCAACTACGTTAGGGCATTCCATCACAGTTTCATCTGGTGAAACAGGATTACTCTCTTAAGACAGAGGAGTGAGGGCTCTTTCTTCAGGAGAAGTGGTTACAGATTTTTCAGGAACAAGGCTAATCTCTTCAGGTGAGATTGGGAGGCAGATTCCCTAGGACAGACTGGAGGTTGAGTGATTTTCTTCAGGACAGATCATTACAGGTTTATCTAGAAAAACTCGGCAGAGTCTAGGGTTTCAAAGTTCCCACCATCATCATTATTTACCCACATGTCCCCATTCCAATTTTCATCATCCCATTCCTTTCCAATCAAGGCTCTCAATTTAATAGCAGACACCTTGCAGGATTGGGAATTTAGTTTACATTGTAATTTAGCCACTCACACAGTGGGTCTGTTTTTCAGAATTCTCAAGTCTCTGGCTACATGAAATAATATTTTCTATTAAGTCACACATAGAAACTTTCACATCTTTCATGTTACGCTTATGTTGGGAATTTGAAGACTAGACCTCATTCTTTTCTTTTACAACTGTATCCAGCATATTTAAAACCAACTAGTCACTACCATTATACCTTTAACTCCACAAAACTTTAAGTGTCAAAAGCACTCTTACCCAGAGCCTTGCCTCTTAAAAACATTTGACGTATTAGTAGTTTTACTATTAATAGATTTAGTATCTATTGGTGATATGTCGCTTATCTCTATTGCCAACTCATGACTATCAGTGCTACCTTAGTTATTGGAAACTGATTCATTAGTTTCTTTGAGTCTAATCAGATTAGAGAAATGATTCCAACAGCCCCAGAACCAATTCAGAAATCTCATCCTTAAGTTTCTGTTTCTCAAGAACCACTCCCAGAAACAAAGTTGTGTTAGGGTTCTCTAGGGAAACAGACAAACGAGATATATGTAAATATTAGGAGTTTTTTTTTTTTAATAAGAATTATTTCACAAAATGGTGAGATTAGGAAAACCAGGGGCAGGCCACAAGATGGAAATTCCCATGAAGGTTTTCAGTGAATTCCAAAGGAGAAGCTGGCTGGCTGAAGTAGAGAGAGCAATTTTCTCTAACTGTTGAAAAGATGCCTCTCTTTTTATTGCCTTCAACTGATTAGATGAGATGTCTCTCACTGCTGAATACTATCTCTTCTGTTGATTGTAGATGTAACCAGCCATAGATATAATCAACTGACTGATGATTTAAGTCCATGAAATGACCTGACAGTAGCAATTAGGTCAGTGCTTGCTTGACCAAACAATTGGACACCATATGTGGCCAAGTTGATACATGAATTTAACTATCACAGTTTTTATTTGAATTTTGAAAGCCATGACAGGCAAAGCAGCTTGACAAGCAAAGTTTTCTTGAGTCATAGGTGATAGAGAAATGGGAGCCTGCTTTCCTGATTCCCTGTCAGGGCCTAGAATAACCAGTTGCAGTATTGAAAAAGCAAGTCAGATCCTGTACAAAGTAAATAGGAATTTGTTTAGAAGGAATCATCTTTACCATCAGAGAATTTTATTATAAAGATAAACTGCTTATATTTATAAATCGTTATATTTCAACGTTCTGCAAACATGATTCTTTAGTTTATGATTAGGGTGAGCCCCTACATGGTTGGCATTTGATAAATATTGTTGGGTAAATAAATTTCTACAAAACCCAGGCCTCAAATAAACACTGGTCACATACAAAAAGTAAACTTAAATGTAATACACCCAACCTCTGCCCTCTTTCTTGTAAACACAGCTGCTAACATTTTCCTCAGAGAATTTTAGGTAAACTAAGTTTCCTTACAGATTTCCAATGGAACTCTGCTCTCTGAATTTTAGGAGAATATGGAAATATTTTGTAAATAAAAAATGAATTACTTTGCAGGGTATTATTATGTGAAAACAGAAACTGGCCCTCTAAGTGCAGGCATTTTTTTCAAAGGAAGGTCCAGTTTCAGCTCAGAAATGAGGGGGGAGAAAAATCATTTTCAAGTATAAAATTCTAAGAAAATGTGTTTCTGAATATGTACTTGGAGGACACTGTACATTGGAATACAAGGGGACCCAAAGGAAACGATTCACCTCCAAGTACCTCCAAACAGCCTTACAATATCCTTGCATACAGGGCCAAATTTGAGTCGTATGTTTCAAATTTCAACTATTAATACATCATGACATGAAGATGACAATGAGAGCATCAGAAAAGAAATCATTTAAGATGGATATACATTTTACTTCTAAATACTCTCATTTTGCCAGGGTTACTACAATAAATACCACAGTTTAGGCAGCTTACACATCAACAATTTATTGTCTCAGTTTTGGAGGGTAGAAGCCTAAAACCAAGATATTGGCAGGCCACGTTTTCTCTGAAGTCCAATATTCTGGTGGCAGCTTGCCAGCAATCTGTAACTCAATCTCTGCCTCCCTCATATGGCCATCTCTTTTCTTTGGTCTTGCATTACTATTGTTCAATTTCCTTTGCTAAAAGGTCTCATGTCTTATTGTATTAGGGCGTATCCTGATTCAGTTGGTCCACATCTTAATGAATAAAATATTTAGAGATGCTAACTATGCAGATGCTATATAATCACCGTAACATGAATATTTAGAAATGCTGTTTACAAATGGGTTCATATCCACAGGACTAGGGGTTAAGACTTGACCATGCCTTTGTAGGGAACATGATTCAACCCATAACAATAATTTATAGTCTATGTGCCATCTGGAAAAGTCTTTATAGTTCTGTTTTCTAAAATTTCCTTGCATATGTGAAGCAAAATTTAAGCAGCTTGTGCAGATAAAGCTTTTAGAAGTTTTCTAAATATTAGTCAAACCAAATTTATTGCATGAAGACTGTCACTTATTACCAGATGGTACAAATTATGCACATGATAAAGGCCTCTCATTACATTCTCACTAATATTAGCTTGTTTATGGAATACGAAAGCCGTGACACAAACTGACAAGTACCGTGATATTGATAGTCTACTCTCAATTCATTCTGTAGCACATAAATAGAGTAGTGGTTGCAGATGCTAGGAAGGATATCAGAAATCATTATAGACAATGTAGTCAATTAAGTTAAGTACAAAATGAATTCTATATTCAACACCAAAATTTTCCCCCAAACAAAAAACATATTTTACTAAATTATTGTCTTGAGACAGTGTCTATGTAATATAATTTCTCAATCAAGTTTGTGTAACTGATGTCCACTTTTAAACAGAACAGCATTTTCTCATACCCTCGGTTTAGGGAATGAATTTGTCATAATATTAAATATGTAAAAATACACAACTATGTACAAACTTTTTGTATTTATGATGTTTATGTAATAATGCTAAGATAAACTTATGATGAATTATTATTAAACAATGATGAAATTATAAAATTAGAATTATCACTCAATAAGCATGGTGGGTGATTTAATGCTCCCCACTGTAAATCCTTCCTATATGGTGAATACATACAGACAGCAATAACGCAAGTCCTGATTTGTGTGTTCATTCTTCTGTGTGCCATGTGATGACTCAATTTTTGTGCCACTTTTTCTTTTTGCATTTATAGTAAATATTTATTTCTACTGTGAGCATAATGATATTTGGCCTTCACTTGCTGGAGTCAAAGCACTTACATTTTCAATCACTCTATTCCTTTCTTATTCATTAGAGGTGGACAATTAAGTATACTCTTCTTCAATGTGATTCTAAATACAAATGTGGATATTGACATTGGTGGCTTATATTTGATTATAGAGCAATTTTTTTCATTATCCAGATGGGCATCCACATTAACATAAATTGATATAAACTAGTTATTTAAAAATAAACTTAGTGCAATTATAAGCCTGATGATCATTCATGGATTTTGCAGTGTTTTGCATACTCCTTTATGAGAATTACTGTAGTGAAGTGAAGTGGGTCAAACTTGAAGTACAGAATTCAATCAAACTAGGTTTCAACCCTGGTTCTTTGCTCATTAGCTGTGAGCATTTAAGAAATGGGGCAGTGCATATAAAACACTTATCCTGGCATATGATCAATCAGTCAATAAATAGTGGTTATTATTGATAAAGGATGAATAGTTCAAACCTAAGAAATCTGAAGACTTTCTGATCTGGTAACTTTTTCAGCTTAATTTATACTCTGGGTGATCAATTCTGACCTTAATGTTGTTCAGTCATTAACGTGGATTCCACTCCTGCACTCCAAATATAAGGCAATGAGCTTCAAATCTCAGGAGATGAGTTATAGAAAATGCTGTGTACTTTAATCCAGTCGTTTTCAATCTTAGCCACATATTGGCATTACTCATAGAGAAATAATATTCAAATACTCATGCCCTGCCACCAGGGATTTTGATTCAATTGGCTTGCACTGTGACCCTTATTTCAGCATTTTAAAATGCAGATAGGCATGGGGAGAGGCAGGAAATTAGTTCCTTTTCTGTTTCCACTTAATCCATACCCTTTAGAGTTTAGCAATACAAACTTTGTTTAGATAGTAGCAGACTTTATAAGTTTAAAGAACATATTAGAAAGTATATAGGATATGGCTGTTCAAAAATGTTAATTTTTTTCCTTAAAGTTTTAGTACTCATGGAACCAACAGACAATTAAAGACTGGGTATCTCAGGCACTCATTCATAATGGATGAGGAGGGTATATCAGATAGATGTGGTGGCTGTTCTCCAAAGCTTCCTTTTGGAAGTAGGTGCTAATGGTGCTGATCTAAAAGTCCAGCAATTACCACTGGGCTCTGGGTCCAATGCCTTCCTGGATGATATATACAATGATATTATCTTAGCTTCCAAAGAATTTCAGGTACATTGAAAATATTATCGAATACACTGTGCTGATTTTCTTTTCTTTCTCTTTTACTCTTCTATTATGGAACTAAATATAATGTGGTGTTACTCATAGTTGATTTAGTACTATTTTATTTCAAGTGTATTTTTTGCAAAATCAGGTAATAATTAGTAATATTGTAAATGTATTTCTCGGAAAACCAGTAATATTTAAATATGATGCTTAAAGTATAAAATTTCATATTTAGATTTTATAAGTGAGCCAACATGTTGTTTTAGTTTGTTAATGCTGCTAGAAATGGACTGGCTTTTATAAAGGGGATTTATTTAGTTACAAATTTACAGCTCTTCAGAGGAAAGGCAGCTGGCTTTCCTCTTGCTTTTTCTGTCACATGGGAAGGCATACAGCAACATCTACTGACCTTCCCTCCTGTCTTCTGGGTTCAAATAGTTTTCCTCAGGGTGATTTTCTGCATCTCCAAAATCTGGGTTTGTACCTGCTCTGAGCTCTGAGATGAGTTGTTCTGTGCTATGTTGTGCTGAGGTGCTGGGCTGTGCTGAGCTGTGAAGCTTTCTTCTGACTTTTAAACCTTCACCTAATTAAGTTAAAAGTTACTCATTGTAAAAGGCATTCCCCTTAGCTGACCACAGGTGTAATCAGCCATAGATGAATTTCACATGCTGATGAGTTAAGTCCACAGAATCAAAATATCTCTGGGGCACATGCTCAACCACTTCAAAATAATAAGGTGGCAGCCAGGCTACCCCAATCTTTGAGGAATGTGCTCCACCCTCACTGAGGGTTCTGGGGCACCAGAACTCATCCTGAACATTGAAGTGGAAGACCTGCGCTCTGACTCTGGGGAAGATGCAGCCCCTTCACATGCAAAGGTGCATCCACTCTCTCAGCCTGAGATGTCTTGGCTTCAGACCTTGGCTTCCATGGTTCTGCCTCTGAAGTTATTCTTCCTTCTATCTGTCCATTTGCTGCTTCTTCCAGAACAGAGCAACAGTGGTTCTGTTTATACAGGTCTCACACACACAGGCAAAAAAATTGTTGGCTTCACATGTAGCATACAGTGACCAAAGTCATCAGACAATAGGACCTTCCATCAGCCCTTTCTGAATAACTCCATCTCCAATCCTGGCTTGTGTTGTAATGGCTGACTGGTTCCATGCTTGGCCAAATCCTTGGAGGATCGTTCTCTGGGATTTTATTTTCTGGAAGCACTGCATTTTCCAGACCATCAAATGCTGGTTTCTTTGCACCCAAAATTTCATTTCTTGGCTTATTCCTTTTTTGTCACATTTTACTATTAGCTTCAAGGAGAAACCAAGCTATATTTTTTACATTCAGTTTCCACATGAAATCTCCTCAGCTGAGCATGATGGATCATCACATTCAAATTCTCTCTTTCAACCAGCATCAGGATTCAATTTTGCCAAATTCTTTGCTACCTTAAAACAAGGACCACCTTCCTTCCGATTTGCAATCCTACATTCCTCTAAGATTTCAACTGAAGTATCTTTAGAGTCCATATTTCTACCTACAGTATCTTCAAAGCATTCTAGGCTTTTTCTATCAAGCTCCTCATAATTCTTCAAGAACCCTCCCCTTATTTATTTAAAAATACATGTTTTGTATTTGCAAACACAGCAGCACCCCACTTCTGTTATCAAAATCCATTTTAGTTTGCCTATGCTGCCAGAATACAATAACCAGAAATGGCCTGGCTTTTCTAAAGGGGATTTATTTAGTTACAAATTTACAGTTCTTCAGAGGGAAAAAAGCTGTATTTCCTCTGTCTCTCTCTCTGTCACCTGGGGAGGCATATGGTGATGTCTGTGGGCCCTCTTTCCTGGCTTCTGTTTCAAATAGCTTTCCTTAGGGTGATTTTTTTCTGCATCTCCAAACATCTAGGTTTGTGTCTGCTCTGAGCTTTGAGCTGAGTTGTGCTTGGCTGTGCTGAGCCACCAAGCTCTTTTCTGGCATCTCTATGTTAAGCCTCCAGCTAATTAAGTTAAACATCACTCATTGGAGAAGGCTGACTGCAGCTGTTATCAGTCATAAGATGAATTTCACATGCCAATGATTTAAGTCCACAGCATAAAACAACTGGGTGCCATCACCTGGCCAATTTGACACCTGAACCTAACTCCTGCACACACTGAGTTTTCTAGTTTGCTAGCTGCTGGAATGCAATATACTAGAAATGGAATGGCTTTTAAAAGGGAGAATTTAGTCAGTTGCTAGTTTACAGTTCCAAGGCTGAGAAAATGTCCCAATTAAAACAAGTCTATAAAAATGTCCAATCTAAGGCATCCAGGGAAAGATACCTTGGTTCAAGAAGGCCGATGAAGTCCAGGGTTTCTCTCTCAAGTGAGAGGGCACATGATGAACTACAGTCAGAGTTTCTCTCTCATCTGGAAGGGCACATGGTGAACACAGTCAGGGTTCCTCTCCATCTGGAAGGGCACATGACGAACATGGTGTCATCTGCTAGCTTCTTCTCCTGGCTTCCTGTTTCATGAAGCTCCCAGCAAGATATTTTCCTTCTTCATCTCCAAGCTGGCTACTGCTGGACTCTGCTTCTTGTGGCTATGTCATTGTACTCTGCTCTCGCTTGAGTCTCTCATTCTCCAAAATGTTTCCTCTTTTATAGAACTTCAGAAACTAATCAAGACCCACCCAAATGGGCAGAGACATGCCTCTACCTAATCAGCTTAACAACCACTCTTGGTTAAATCACATCTCCAGAGAGATGATCTAATTACAGTTTCAAATATACAATAATGAATAGGGATTAGAAGAAATGGCTGTCTTTAGAAAATGGGATTAGGATTAAAACATGGCTTTTCTAGGGTACATACATCATTTCAAACCAGCACACTAAGCTTTAACAGGAAGGAGGTTTTTACATCAAGATTGCACAAGCATAATTGCTACAATAATGCTGAAATAAAAACCACTACTTCTATGATTTGAGAGCAACAGTAAAATCATTAAAATTATCACTTATATTACACTAGATCTTTAGATAACTCCAAGTGCTTAGAATTGCTGGAGAGGAATTTAATGAGAACAGAGTTTAGGTGAATGCAACATAAATTTTTCTATTTTCAGCACAAATATCTGATCATTCTTTTTCATACAACAATAACAAAAAATATTTCTGAATAGACTAAACACAGGTTTGTGGTGGGAGACTGCACATGGGACCTGTTATTATTTAGGAAATTTGAAACATTCTTTACTAGAGAGCATCTTAGTCTCATGTGACTATATTGACATTGAGCTTATTGAACAGAATTAAAAGTTAAAACTTGAGCAAAATGTCATTTTAGGATAATTCACTTTATCTCAGTTTAATTTGAATTAAATTGAATATTTTATTTTATTGTTCTTATTTCCAAAGAATGGATGTGATTCAAAGCTAATCATTTTGACAAAGTCTGATACTTTCTGCCTCACCTTTTTAAGACAAAATAATAAAAAAAAAATCCAACATTACATATTATCTCTCTTAGTTAAAAGGTTTTGTGGAGGAGTGACAAGGATCACTGGCAGAGTTGGAAGCCTTTTAGTGACAGGAGAACTCCTTTGCTTCAGACACAGTACCTCCACAAAGTTCCATCCAGAATGAAGCTGAGGACATGGAGGGCAGGGTCCAAGCAAAAAGCACACCGATTTAGCATTCTCTAAAGACAGTTTTCTTGTCAGCTTTAAACAAATGAATTTAGCAAATCCAGCTTGTTTTCCTACTTTGCATTTTTTGAAACACATAATAAAATTTATCACACAGAAAGTATATACTCTTTCCTCTATGGGCCACAAAGTATTCAACTGCATCAGAAAGGGATAAAAGTATTATAAATTATTCTGGGAATACCGTTGATGATTCCATCAATTTTCCTCAAAATTTGGTAAGGAAACATGGCAGCCGGTGGCACATTAATATCTCCAATTACAGCTCTGTTGCTTACCCAACATACACAAAAAGAGGAAAAAGTGGGGACAGAAATAATTTTCTTCTTAGCAGTATCTGTGAGCTTTAAGGAAAAAGAGAATATAAAAGGTCAGGGAACACTTCTTGCTCTTTAGCATGTAGGAATACGTCTTCCCATCTCCATTGGAAATGTTTTGGTCAATTATTGATATAATTTCTCAACTCAGTAAACATTTGTTGGCTTCCTGTGCTGTTCCAGGAACTGTAGTAGATTTCGTTTGTATATCTAATTGTCAGTTATTCATAAATGTCTTATAGATGGCACTAATCATATTATTATAAAATACCAAGTTTGTGTAATTGGGAATTAAAAAATAATTTATTATTCACTTAATACTTAGTGTGACCTGCTTGTGTCTAAGGTCATAACACGAGATTAAGGAAACATCAGCATTTGCTTAACAGGATCAAGCCAAGACTCAACACACTCAACACACACACACGTTGTCCTTTTAAGCAAAATAGAAATGCAAAAAGACTTGTCGAGGAAATCTATTACATTTCTAGGTTTCCTCTGTTAGGAATTGAGTCTGGTGAAGCCCTCTTCCAGTTTTCCATTATATCTGCTCCTAGGAAGTTTCCATTTTGTGCATGTGGGTCCTGGCTTATTTTCATCCCTGTTTTACATGGTGAGTGTTCTTTATTTATAACATTACATAACATATCATGCTAGTAGATAAGAGCCAGGTGTTAGGAGCAGAAATCACTGAGGTCATTTCTCCACAACTGAGATAGCTGAAAACTTGATTATTAAATAATACCTTTTTTCCCCGTAAATTCCTTCAGAAGATTAGTGTGAGAGGGATTCTAAGTTTAAACAAAATTCTGAAATAGCAGGTTCACAACAAGGCAAACATAGGTAACAAAATAAATTGTAAATCAATCATGCCCAACTCTTTTTACATGCTATGTTCTCTTGAAGTCTTGCGTTTCCTCATTTGTAAAATTAGGTGGTTGGAGTAGATATCTCCATAGTTTCTTCCAGTTCTAGTATACTAAGTTTCAATTATTTGAAACACATTATTACTGTGCAAAAGCCAGGCATGGTTGAAGAAATCAAGGCCTACTGTTGTCCCATCCCTCTGTCCTGAGAGTCTGTTTTCTGTATAAAGAACACTCGGGTGGTTATTCTGTAAATATGATTACCTTAAAGAGAGTTAAGCTACATAGTCACATCAGCTCTGTAATTTTCTCACTTGTCATTTAGCAACATCGATGACAGATTTAGTTAAATTACAGCTGGTTTTCAAGGACGAAGGCGATGTCATGCACGTGTAATGTTTGGAAGCAATGAGTGATGTATGGTTAATGAACCAAGAAACCTTTCTCTCTTTAGACATTATAAAATGCAGCGCCACATCCTGCTTTTGATCTGTTTGCTCTTTGTGATCTAACCCTTCAGGTGTGAGTTATTTTTATATGTGCTATCCATCTACGGTTCTCTCTAAGAATACCAAGAGAGTGGAGGAAAGTGGTTGCCTTTGGAAATATCTTTTTCTTTAGTCCCAAATTCAGCTCTATGAGGTTTACCATGTTTGTCATTCCTTCTGCTCTAACTGATATTTTGGCACTGATTAATATGGGATCAGTTTAAATCAACTAGATTCAATTAAATCCATTTCATGCATGTTGAAATATATATATATATTCATATTTCATATAGTTTTTGCTATATGATGGGAAGATGAAAGAATTATACCTATAATGAATTTATGTTTTCCAGGGCATTGAATAGTTGAATTGTACCACATTTACTATTTAATGAAAGGAAATGTTCTGGTTTAGCAGGAGGGCTAAAATTGATTTTTCATACAAACTGGATGCTTAAGAGAATGAGGAGAGGGATATTGACTATGCTTCAAAACTATGGTATAAAAGAATATAAAATTATGAAAAACAATCCACATTTGATTGCAATTATATGCTTTTCTATAAATTAAGTTACAGAAAATAAATTAACAGATATTATTGCTTCCTGGACACATATAATCCCAGATAAATGGCAAAAAACTGATTGGCATATAGTACATGCTCCATGAAAAATGTTTGAATAGGTTAATAAATTAAAATTAATGGATATGTCCTTCCCTCTGGTTTAAGTTTCTCTTTCCAGACATTTTATTCCTGTGATGATCTGTAAATGGAAGTTGTTCTATAATTTAATTAATTATTGCTTTCCTTTAAAGTTTTTTTGTCTTTCTAGATCTACATTATTTACTGCTTGGATATAGAATTTATCTATATGAAACAGTATCATATAGAAAAATAAGTGCCTGAATATACTTGAAACAACATAAACCCAAAACGAATAAAAGTAGAGACCGATCTTATTGGATAGCTAGATAAACTCTAAAACGAATGTAACCAAATAGATATTGAATTGTCATAAGCAAATAGACAAGTGATATAGAATATAGAAACCAGAGAGGAATAACAATATTTTGTCCATTTAATAAATGAGATGTTGTTTTCATTTAGTGAGAATAAGATGAATTTTTAAATTATGGCTCTGGAACAATTGCCTTTCCATCTGGAAGAATATAAAGTTGGATCAACTTCCATAATATTTAAAAACAAGTTATAGATGGAATGCAGTTTCAAATGTAAAAATATAACGAATAAAATTCCTGTAATAAAACCTTGGAGGATACACATATAGTATAGTGATGAAGACAAAAATAAATAAAATTAGAAAATAGAAGCTATGAAAGAAAAGATATATTACTGATATAAAACAATAACATTTTCATGAAAATTATACCTAAACAAAGTCAATAGATTTTTGTTCCCCAAAAGTGGTTTTGGAACATATATTTCAATGCAGGGGACAGATTCCAAAATAAAAATAATTTCTGCAAGTTATTAACAGAAAGACAAGAAGTCCAATACAAACCTGGTCAAGGGATGTGGAGAGGAAATTCACTTGAGAGCATAGCCAAATGGTTAATAAAAAATATGACAAAAATGTTTAGATTCTCCATAAATTAGAGAAAAAAGAGATTAAAGTTATAGTGTGGTAGCATTTTGTACCTGTCAGTACAGAAAATAAAAAGTTGAGAAGATGCACAAAATACACATATTGCTTTTAGGGATATAAAGGCAAGAAGGAAGTCATATACGACTAATGATGAGACTGTGAATTATGAAAGCTTTAAAATCATTCTTGCAATACTAAAATAAATATAAAATAAATATCCTCATAACCTAACAGTCCCTCGCCTAAAAAAACTATTTGATAGAAACAGAAGTATCACTACATAGGGATATATATATGCACAAAGGTGTTTTATTGTGGAATTGTAGGTAGTGTAAAAAAAAACACACACCAAAAGATATAAAGTACATCTCTATTAGTAGGAAAGTGATAAAATGAATTATGATACAATAATAGTTTGGATAGTATATAGCCTTAAAAAATAATGAATAGGAGCCAAACAGGTGACAGGACAGGATCTCCTTAAGGAGTTATAAAAATGAGTGCACGCTTCCACTTTTGTAAAGCCAAAAATGTTCCATACTGATGTGCATATATTGTTATTTGAAGATACAGAAACTATGAAGAAATTAATGTGAGCAGAGAAAGTGTGACATGATCACAGTTAAATATCTGTATAAAATTATATACATACATGTGTGTTTGTATGAACAATGTTAATGGAATAAGAAATCACACTTTTAAAAAACATATTATCGTGAGTGGATTTGGTGAGAAATCCAATAAAAATGACAAAGTCTGGATTATGGGATTACTTGAGGTATTAATTTTAGAGTCAACTATCAACACAAATATTTTTTCTCAGCTTTGCAAACAAACTAATTTCAACTGCTAAGAAATTGATACACTCAAGCCTTTTTATTCCCTCCCCTTGACCATGAGTAGTAAATATAGTAGATTTGAAATTATCACTAATGGACATGCCCTTCTGAGCTTTTGCTCTGAATGGTAGATTTGATCATTGTAAACGTTTACACCTTAACCAGTTTGACAGTATTGCCCAGTGTCATTGGACCCATGTTATAGTCTGTTTCATTTTCCAAAATGACAACCTCAAATTACAGATCAATTAGATTATTATATATTTCATTTAAAATATGTGAGTTTTCTTTTTTATAAATTATAAACTCATGGATTTCTCAATCCAAGATCATAAGTGGGAGCATGGACATTAGATTTTAGGATTAGCTATTCTCCTATTGATCCCTGCTACACTCTGGGTCACCAAATAAAAGAATCTATTAGGAATGACATTGATTTTTTTTGAAGCTTGTATTGAACTTTCTTTGGCCTTTGACTCTGGGTGACAGCTTTTGATTATGGAGTAACTTTAGGATTTTTATACCAATACAGTGTGTAAGTGATGCTTTGTAAAAAGACCTACCTGTTAATATAACTTGGAAAGTGAGGGTTAAGAGAGACAGTCTCTGATGGGACATATAACAATACCCATTGCAATAATACAGTGGTGCACTTCAGTTTCCCCTTTATAATCATGTCTATTAACAATGTGTACATTATACAGCTTTTAATCTGTATATTGACATACCTGGGTGAAATGTGCGTATTTTTTCCTATCATTGAAATAGGGAGTAAAAAGTAAGCATTCTCTTCTGTGTCGATGACATAGCTTTATTTCACAATCTAGGGATTTTCTTAATAGACAATTTACTTTCCATCTATATACTGCCAGGAAGGGAAATCTTCCACTCCCTCCTTTCCAAGCAATCATAGAATTTTGGCAATTTTACCTTTATTGCTTTAATCCATTCATCTTCATCCAACCTCACTGCCATCACCCTAATCCAGACTATTATCAGTGGTTTTCTGACTTCTACGATACACTTACAAAAATTCAGATTAGATTATATTGCTCTGCCACTTAACATCTTTCAGGGGTTTCTAATCCACCTGTGGATGAAATCCAAATTCCTTCTGATGACTTGAAAGACTCGTTATGATCCTCTTCCTCGCTGTCTCTTCAACTTCAACTCTTTCCACTGCAGATACACTAAATTTTCTTCAATTATATAAAAGTTTTATAGTCACATAACATTGGCTGGGCTTGGAACAATCTCCATCTTCCCCTATCCCCTCTGGACATTGCCAGTCTCTTACTGGGTTCCAGTATTGCCATAGTATCTCCCATAACACTGTCCCTGATTGACTCAACTAACTTAGCCTTTTCTGCAATAATATCTCTTAATACCATATATTCTCATAGTAAATATTATATAGAAATGTTTATCACATTGCATTATGAAGACTTTTTAAATATCTGAACTCCTAGAAATAAAACTATGAGTTCAAGGGAGCACAGGGGTCATCTTTATCTGTTGCACACTGTCTCCCACAGTGTGTAGGATAAAGCAGAAAATCATCATGTTTTTCAAGGAATGAAGAATAATAAACAAACGAGTAAAGAAAATGTATGCTATCCATTTCACCGGATTTTCTAAAATCTATCCTAATCAGATAATCAGAGGATCAGGACTTTACATCAGTGTGCTTTTTTTTGAAATCACTTAGATACCATGCTATCACCTTGCATGTTTTTACATTCCCTGGGAAGATTTAGTTCACTTCATTATGATAGCAGTACAGGGAGAGGTGTTTTGTAGTAATTTCTTTCTGATTTCAGTGGCAGGTTAGCAGTCAAAGCTATGCTTTTCCAAAGTAATTGGTTTGCTTTTACTTGGATAGATGTTGTGAATCACGTAAGTGATCTATTTTCCCTCTTTCTGTTGATTTACAGAAAGCTCAAATTCAAATTCTAGCCCATTTCCTTCAAAGATTACAGGTTGTAAAGGAATAAATTTTATATGTTAACCCATATTCAGGTTTCATTTTAATTTCCCGTTTCCCTCTATTACGTTACTTAGATGTATCTCATTGTGCTCTATTATAGGTATTTTTGGAAGCCAGCTACAATCTCCCAATCATGGGAAGTTTAGACAGGGGTAGATGAGTCTAGCAAGGGAGTGGGAGGAGTGACAAAAGAGGCAGGCAGGGACTAAAATATGTGGAAATTATTACCTGTGGTAAGGAGTATAGACTCTAGGTGAGATGAAAATGAGTAAAAGTAAATACTGAGGAGCTACTGTGTGCAAAGAGCTGTGATAGTAATAATCTGCTAAAGATTATTAATGTGACATATAAAAGGTTAAAAATATAAATAAAAATATTTTGTTTCAGTAATCCCCAGCATAAACATTATATAACTAATTGGAAAGTTATTTGAGTCAATAGAGTTTGTGTTCCAATATTTTAGTTCTCACATATTTGCTGATATTCAAATATTCAAATATTGTCAAACACAAAAACAGTTGCTTAAGAAATACATGCAGACAAGACATCCAGGGAAGATGGTGGAGTAGGGAGCTCCAGGACCCATTCCTTACACCAAAACAATAGACAGAAACTGTCTGAAATAACTCTTTTCAAATGCCAGAGGCCATAAGAACACTGCACAGCATTCAGGGAGGAACAGGAGGAAGAGGGATAAATTATGGTAAAGCCACATAAATTGCTTTCTCCACAGTGACTACTGGCACCCATCCTTCACACTCATGCCAGGCCACTGTGGGGTCCTGTCCCAAGCTAGCTCGCTGGTGAAAGAAAAGGACATAAAAATCATCTTCGCCAAGAAGGGGGGTGAGCATGGTCGAACACTGATCATAGCTTTTGATTAATGAATTTAAATTGCTGGGTCCTGTTTCTGAAGGCAGCTATTGTTTAAATCCCTACCAAACAGAGATATTAGCAGTCATTGTTTCAACCCTTCCTGGACAAGAGCAGAGGCAGTGAAAATTTGAAGACGCGGTGCTTCCACCAGACTGCAGGGAAAGGCTAGCTGAAGGCCTACGTTTGCTGGGCTGACCAGGAGAACTCAGTTTGCGAAAGCCATTGGAGGAGATTTTGGTGTCCTTAAGCCTCTCCTCAGGGCACGATGGAGTGGGACTGCACCCCAGTCATTATTCCCTGATCCTGCGTGGAAAAGAAAAGACAGACTTGATACACTCCTTTCTGGGGTGACCCTCCTTGCAGAATTTGTCCTCCAGGCAAAGGCAGCATGAGACAACAAAAGGAATGTAAAATATATTGAAAGGCAGACAGTCTGGGACAGGGCCTGCATGCTTCAAACCCCAGGACTGTTCTCTGGGAAGCAGATGGAATAACCAAACTCCTATGAACAGGGAAACTCTAAAACAACTAACAAACAAAAGCCCAGGTCAAGACAGAGACACAGAAAGACAGGGAAAACCCTACACAGTACATTCACTTGGGAAAGCTTTCCTCATACGAGGGCTGAAGTTCAAGAAAATCTATGTCTTATTACCAGCTTACTACAAACCAAGAAATAGACACCACGGGGAGTAAATCTCAGAATTAACATTTTAAAATGTTAAAATGTACCTTGGGGCAGGTCACGGTGGCTCAGCATGCAGAATTCTGTCCTGCCATGCCGGAGACCCGGGTTTGATTCCCGGTGCCTGCCCATGCAAAAAAACCAAAAACCAGAACAAAACAAATAAACAAAAAATGTCCTGTGCAGGACGGGCCACGGTGGCTCAGCAGGCAGAACCTGCCAGAGGCCCAGGTTCAATTCTCTGTGCCTGCCCATTCAAAAGAAAAAAAAGTACAGTGCAACAAAAGAGAATGTAAGACAAGCAAACAAACAAACAGGAAAGGATGGTCCATTCAAAGGAAGAGAATGAAGGCAGAAAATACCAACGAAGAAGATGAGAATGAGGATATACCAAACAAAGCCTTTAAAAGAAATGATCTTAAAAATGCTCTAGGAAATGAAAGAAAGTGCAGAGAAAGAACAAAAAGGTACCAGGAAAATAATGAATGAGAAATACAAGAAACTCTTAGTGAAGAGACAGAAATTTTGAAAAGAAACTTAATAGAGCTACTGGAGTTGAAGACCACAAAAACCAAAATGAAAAATGGCCAGGAAAGTTTGAAGAGCAGATTGACACTGGAAAAAGAAAGAATCAATATACATGAACAAAAGACATTTGAAATAAGTCAAATTGAGGAGAAGAAAGAAAAAATAAATATTAAAAGTATATAAGATATCCAAAGACAGCTATGTGACACCATCAAGTACATCAATATGTCAAATGCAAAGGACAAGGAGAGAGTTCCTAAAGCTGAGAGAAAAGCAGTATATTTCATAAAGGGTGTCCCAAATAGATTGAATGCTGATGTCATAGAGGCATGAAGGCAGTGGATTGAAATATTTAAAGTGCTGAAAGAAAACAACTACCAGCCAAGAATTTTGTATCCATTGAGACTTTCTTTCGAATATGAGAGAGAAATAAAGACATTCTCAGATAAACAAAAGCTGAGGGAATTCGTTACCACTAGACCTGCCCTACAAGCAATGCTCAAGGGAGCTCTTCAAACTGAAAGGAAAGAACACTAGACAGTGGCTCAAAGCAGCTGAAGAAATAAAGACCTGTGGTAAAGGTAACGATTTGGGTAATTATAAATGCCAGTATTATTTTATTGCATTGTTCAGTATATAACTTCACTTCTTACTTCCTACAGGGCCTAAAATGCAAATGCATGGAAAGTGAAGATGAATCTAAGATTTTACATACACAATGTACAGGGATATAAGTGGTAAAAATTACAACAAAATGGTGGGGGACAGTGGAGTTTAGGAAAAGTATATGTACATGCTATTGAAGTTAAGTCGATATCAAAGCAAATATAGTTGTTATTTATTTAGTATAATAAAGTTTATCCCCATGCTAACTACAAGGAAAAAAGATGAAAAATATGTCCAGATAGATACAAGAAGGACCTCAATATGGTACAACACAAAAAAGCAAACAAGTGTAAAAGTAGGCTTTAATGGAAGTGAGGGACAAGAAAGGTACAAGACTTACAAAGGGTAAGTAGCAAAGTGACAGAAGAGGTGTATTATCACTAGTTACTCTAATATAAATGAATTAAACTCTCCATCCAAAAAGCAGAGATTGGCAGAATGGATAAAGAAAGCATGACCTACTATATGCTGTCTGCAAGAGATTCATCTTAATGTCAAAGATGCAAGTAGGCTGATGATGAAAGGATGGAAAAAAAATGCCATGCAAGTAGTAATCAAAAGAGATATGGCATGGCTATATTAACATCAGTTAAAATAAACTTTAAGTAAAAAACAGTTACAAGGGACAAAGATGGTCATTATATACTGATAAAGGGGACAATTCAACAGGAAGATGTAACAATTATAAATATATTTGTGTTTGATAGCAGAGCCCCAAAATATGTGAAGTGAATACTGAAGGATATGAAGGGAGAAACTGATGCTTCTACATGAATAGCATGAGATTTTAACACTCTCAATAATGGATAGGACATCTATTCAGAAGATCAATAAGGAAGCAAAGGACTTGAATGATACACTAAACCAGCTAGCCTAACAGATGTATGTGAAGCACTGCACCCAATAAAAATAGAATACATTCTTCCTGAGTGCACATGGACCATTCTACAGGACAGACCACATGTTGGGTCACAAAGCAAGTCTCCATAAAGTCGCAAATATTGAAATCATACAATGTATATTCTCCAATCACAATGGAATGAAGTTAGAAATCAATAACAGACAGAGAAATGGAAAACTCACAACTATATGGAAATTAAACAGCATACTCCTAAACAACCAATGGGTTAAAAAGGAAATCAGAAGCAAAATTACAAAATATCTTGAGGTGAATGAAAATAAAATTACAGCATACCAAAACTTATGAAATGCAGTGAAGGCAGTCTGAAGGGGCTATTTATAGCTCTGAATGTTTACAGTAGAAAAGAAGGACTTCAAATCAGAGACCTAACCTCAAACCTGAATCAACTAGAAAAAGAAGAACAAACTATACCCAAAGTTAGCAGACAGAGGGAAATAAAGAAATACCAAAGATCATGATGGAGCTATATGGAATAGGAAACAAAAAACAATAATCAAAAAAACCAAAAGTTGGTTCTTTGAAAAGATCAATAAAATTGATAAACTTTTAGTTAGTCTGACAAAAAAAGAGAGAGGATTTAAGTAACAAAAATCAGAAATATAAAGGGGACATTATTACTGACCCTGTTGAAATAAAAAGGACTATAATATGATACAATGAACAACTATATACACAAACTACCTACATTGACTCAGGAAGAGACAGACAATCTCAACAAACCAATTACTAGTAAAGAGATTGACTCAGTCATCAAAAACCTTCCAAGAAAGAAAAGCCCAGGACCAGATGGCTTGAGTGGAGAATTATACCAAGCTTTCCAAGAAGACAACTCCAATTCTGTTCAAACTCTTCCAAAAATTTGAAGAGCACTGAACACTTCCTAACTCATTCTATGAGGCCAACATCACCTCCATACCAAAGCTGGAAACAGATACCACAAAAAAAATGAAACTACAGACCAATATATCTTATGAATATAAGATGCAAAAAATTCTCAATGAAATACTAGCCAACCAAATCCAACAGATCAATAAAAAAATTATACATCATGATCAATGTGGATTTATCCCTGGTATGCATGGTTGTTTTGACATAAGAAAATAAATTAATGTATTATGCCATATTAACAGAATGAAGTGAAAAATAAAAAACACATGAAATCATCTTGATTGATGTGAAAAAGGCATTTGACAAAATACAGCACCTTTTCTTGAATAAAAACACTTAGGACACTAGGAATGGAAGGAAATGCCCTTTGCACGATAAAGGCCACATATGAAAAGCCCACAGCTAATATCCTACTCAATGGTGAAGTCCTAAAAGCTTTCCTTGTAAGATCAGGAAAAAGACATGGATACCTACTGTCTCCTCTGTTATTCAACATTGTACTGGAAGTTCTTGCCAGAGCAATTAGATAAGAAAATTGGAAAGGAATAAGTAAAACTTTCCCTATTTGCAGATGATAAGATCCTTTATACAGAGAATATTGAAAAATCCATAGCAAAGCTCCTAGAGCTAGTAAATGAATTCAGCAAAGTGGCAGAGTACAAGATAAACACTCCAAAATCAATAGTGTGTCTATCTACAAGAAATTAACAGTAGGAACAAGAAATCAAGAAAAATTTTTGATTCACAATAGTAACTAAAAGATTCAAATATCTAGGAACAAATCTAACCAGGGATGTAAATGACTTGTACACAGAAAACTACAAAACACTGCTGAAAGAAATCAAAGAAGACCTAAATAAATGAAAGACATTCTGTGTTAATATCATTAAAATGTCAGTACTACTCAAAGTAATTTATAATGGTCATTGCAATGGCAATAAAAATTAGAACAACCTTCTTTACAGAAATAGAAAAGCCAATCAACAAATTTGTATGGAAGGTCAAGAGGCCCTGAATGGTTAAATCCACCTTGAAAAAGAAGAATAGAATTGGGGGACTCACACTTCCCAATCTTAAAATTTGTTATAAAGCCACAGTCATCAAAACGGCACGGTGTTGGCACAAGGGCAGACATACACACCCATGGAATAGAATTCAGAGTTTAGAAATCAAACCTCACATTCATGGCTAACTGATTTTTGGCATGGTGGCAAAGACCACTTAATTGCGGAAGAATATTCTTTTTCAACAAATGATGCTGGGAACTGGATCTTCATTTGTAAAACAGAAGGAGGACCCCTACCACACATCATATGAAAAATCAACTGATAAATTCCAGAGAAATAGGAACACTCATTCATTCCTGGTGACAATATGAAATGGTGCAGCCTTTCTGGAAGGCAGTCTGGTGGTTCCTCAGGAAGCTATGTATAGAACTGCCATATATCTTGGCCATCCCTCTTCTGGATTTATACCCAAAAGAGTGGAAAGCAGGGACTCAGTTATGTGCACATGGAAATATTTTGGTGATGAATGGTGGTGATGGTAGCATGCCATTGTGAACACACTTCGCAGCACTGAGTGTGATTAAAAGGGGAAAACCAATGGGACTACAGTATACAAACAATGAGCCCTAAGTTAAATTATGGACTTTAATTAATAGTACCATTCTAAAACTGTGGTATCATCAATTGTAATGACTGATTTACACCAATGCAGGGTGTTGTTAGTGTGGGATGTGGGAAATCTGTATTTTATGCATGATTTTTCTGTAAACCCACAACTTCCCTAATAAAAGAAAAAAAATTATAGTATAAAAAATACATATAGACAAATGCCAACTGGATTGTAAATAATTTAGTTTCATTTAACTCTATATTTAAGTATGTTATATTTTAAACGTGTATAGCACCAATAAAAGCTAGAAAAATTATACTAATTCTCTCTTTCAATATGACTTTTTTGTTCTAATTTTCTAACACATAATATTAGTTTAGCATTGTCTAACTGTGTTGCTTGTTCATTGTATGATATCGATTAAGCTATCAATATTTCAGCTTCCTCAATGAAAAAAATGAAGTGGGTAATTTCTAAGGGTAGTTCAGTAAAGGGCATATACTGGTTAGCCCATCACCTGGAAGATGATTTAATTTGGGATCAGCACATATTTCAAGCAAGGCCACCCAGAATAGTCTCAGAATTATTCTGCCTTGAGTCTCAATAAGGTAAAAATTCTTCTTTGCACATAGGCTGTAAGGGTAAATAACTGGAACTATTTTTGGCCATATTCTTGGGCCCCATGGAATAAATATTATCAGTGGAGAGATATCATCAGTTAAAAAGAATCACATCTTAGAAATGTAGACAGAGCTCAAATGACATCATCGGAGCTCCTGGAAACAGAGAAACCTGAAGTCAGACATACTTGTGATTTTTCAATGACACGGAGTCAAATCATTCCTTCTTGATTCAGCTAATTTTCCTTTTTATCTGTTGCTAGTCTTTTTACTTGCAAATCAAAGATCTGGATTATTATAGTTTTCAACTCTGTGATTCTGACTTCTCCATAAAAAGTTTCTAAACTCATTTAATAATTCAATAAGCATCTAAAAATTTCCTGTTCCCTGAACATTTCTTTGGATACAAACAGAAATCAGAGTAGGATTCTAAGTTTATGGAGCTCTGAGCCTGGAGTGGAAGAAATCTTGTAATAAAGGTATCATGACACAAAAAGGCCTTAAATCTAATAAAAAATAATTTTAAGAAGTAGGTACTCAAGTATTTCTATGGTAGAATGACTCAACATTTATTTTGAATGTCTTTTTGTAATAAATGATCTCAGCACAATATCCTAAGTAAAAAAAAGTGGCATGATAAGATCCATGAAACATTAAAGTAGGTATCTATAAGTGAAAGAATGATGATTTCCCCTCATTTGGGGCAATTGAAATCTGTTGCAAACCTAATCTATACTAGCAGGAATTAATTTTTATCATTTTCTAATTCAAGCCCAACCTAGCCATGAGTACAATTTTGTGTAATTTGCTCACTGGGATCATTTCCTGGTGTTATTTGCTAACATGAGATCTTTGTAAAAGTGTGCTTTCACCAACTGAGTGAAGCTTACATCAAATTCTAAACCTAGAGCAAACAAGTGACTGTTCTCAGAACATTTTCTTTGGATTTGTAATCAAAGAGACCTACATTGAACCAGCCAAGTACCACTGCTCTGAAACAGAAAACTCTTATTTAAAAATAAAAAGGCAGTTTTTCTTTCTCCAAGTTAAATATGTTCTACTTTTCTGACAGAACTGCTTTTCAGTTTACCCTAAAATGGATTAACCATATTTTAAAATTATTTGGGGAATTCAAATATTTAACTGATTTATAGTCTAAATTTTGTGTTAATATCCATATATTTAAAGTGTCTTCCTCCGTCCTTCAACTTTACAAAATGTCAAGTGTAGCTTCAAAGAAATTGTGTTGAAAGAGTCTCTTAAAATTCTCCACGTGTAAAACTCCTTTACAGTGATTGCATAAAGTGTTAAAAAGTCCCGTAGCATGCAGAAAGTCCCATAACATATAATACTACTAACATGACTTTAAATACTAGTATTCTGAGCATACACTTAAATATGCATTTGGCTTTTTGAATGTGGTTGATTCCGATATTTATTCTGGAAATAAAAGATATGTAGAACTCTTGTGTGTCTTGTTTTGAGGTGTACTGTATTCATAAATATTTCAAAAGCTGGATTGCTGATGGTTCAGAAAGTAGTACTGACAAGCTCATTGAATTTTTGACTGGGCGATCATCTGAACCAAACTTTTCAACTCCCTCTACAGGGAAAAATTTGGTAACGTAAAAGTACAGCATGAAGTGAATTTTATAAGACCCAAGTATATGTATCAAACATTTCCAGCACATTCTGGTTCAAATTGTTTCTGGCTTACATAGACCAATCTTAAAATAGAGATGAAACATGTAAAATAGAACATGAAAAAATGATTAATCTGATTCATGATGTGATATAAAATTTTGCATGTAGCAAAGGACATTTATTTACACAGGCACACATCAAATCAGAGGGTCAGTTGCATATTTCGTGCCCAACAGTGGCTTTCCTCATTGTTGTGAGGCCATGAGACCCCCAGTTTGAATGCTCTTGGCTCACTTTTCATGTCAAACTTAATGCTTTCCAGTGCCTTGATAGCTCTTATCTTCTAATCTTGGATTGATCCAAAAATTGTAACTTGCATTAGAAGAACATCATAAAAATAATTTAATATTTTCAAAAAACCAAAATCAAGAAGATGCAAAATAAAGGCCCCAAATAGCACTTAATTCTAATGATAGACAACTTTAAGGAGTATCCATTCAGAACATCAAGCTCTGTACTAGGTCTGTTTTATTTTTAAATTAATTTCTCAGAGACATTTACTTGTAGAGAGAGCAAAAGATGGAAATATCATGAGATCAACATTTCTGTACTGAAAACTGTGTTCTGTTTTGACAAATGGAAGATAAGACCTGAGGGGGTTGTAACATGAATTTTGTTAGGCGGAAACCAGGCTCTGGCAAAACAAGATAAATGAATGAAGTTGAGATATTAGTGCATGTCTATTTTCAGCAAATTTGGAATAAAGTACATGAATCTTTGATTATGTCTATAGTGAGTCTGGTCATCTTCTCTAAAAATGCCAATTAAGTACATATGTCTTAATTTGAAATAATATTCCATGTGTATTTTTGTGATTTGGCACATTTGTGGCAAGAACTTACAACTGACCAAACTTACTTTCCAGAAATAAAACTTTTCCCCTCACATCAAATACTTAAGCAACATTATACTTCTTGTTTCAGAAAATGTATCCTGACCATGTGAGGCCTGCCATTTGGTCTTCTGGATGTAGACTGTGGGGTCTACATATGGACATTTATAGTCTCTTCTGGGCATAACTATGTGCTTTGCCTAGATTCTTATGTGGGCTTACATCTGTTTCCATTTCTCACTTACATTTCCCTTCTGTCTTGGAAGGTGACTGTTTATCGACATCTGCGACTGTGTATGTCTCTCTAGGGTGCATTTTAATTTAGTGCCTTACTTGGGAAGTATCAGCAGAAGTTTTTGAATGTGAGGTGGAGTGCTAGGCTCATTTTTATAAAGTGGAAACCAGACCACTAGGGTCATTCTAAGCCTATGTTTAGAGTTTGAGCTGAGTTTTCCTACTGTATGGTCTTGTACCACCAGAGATCAATTCAAGATAAATGAATGTCCAAAGGATCCCAAGCCGGCAGTAAATGATTCACAGCTGCATTGTACTACGTTGTGGTGTTCCTAAATGTTTTACTGCCTTAGTCTATAGTCCATCAAATATACAGTGAAACAGTGCAAAATTTAACCCATCATCCAGACGTTTTGCATACAGTTGGGCAAACATGACAACATAGAGTGAAACATCTGGGAGTTTCTAGAATTTTTTAACTGACATCATGAAAGAAGTTATTGGTATGAATGGCTCATTTAAAATAACGAAATGAAAACAGATATTTTTAACACTGAGTAGTCAAAATCCTGCATGTCCTCATATTTGTATGAACAAGGTGGAAAATTTAAGTCATACTGCCACACAGATGTGCAGGAGGAAAAAAGCAGCTTCTTTATTTTGTTTCTAGCCAACCTAGTCTTGCTTCTGAGGTCCCAGCAGCTGACTTGTGGCAGCGTGGGGTGAAAAGGAGAATTAACATTTAATTTAGACAGTTTTGTCCTGAAAATGTTTGATAGAACTTTTCCTTCTCTCCTCTCCCTTTCTCTCCTCTCCTTCTTTCATGTTCTAATGAAATCCCTAAAATATTCTGCCTACCTGATTCCTGGAAGTCTGTTCTGTAGCCCCTGTGCCATTGCTACAGTATCCATAGACTTTTCAGCTACTTCAGGTCCAATTTATACTGCCAAGAAACTTAGAGGATTTCAGAAAATTAAATCTTTGTGCCTACTGCTGCCCTGAAATAGGATAGGTTGATATGAGTGAATTTGCAGGATGTTTGATCCCAGATTCTCAAATTGAAAGTATGAGCTCTTTCTCATCTTAAGGTTATTTCATTTAGCCAAAGTTTCTTCCGTTCTATTCCTTGCTTTCTGAAAGTGGAAAAGTTGAACACACACCTGACCTCCCCTGTCTCATGATCCTCTCATGTACCCGTATCCTTCAGGCTGGGGAGTTGTGAGATTTTCTTCTAGGTCTTGGCTTCATCTTCCCACCTCCTAATTCCAAACGTATGAATAAGATTTAAAACTTGCCTGTTTTAGTTTGCTAAAGCTGCTGGAATGCAATATACCAAAAATGGGCTAGCTTTTATAAAGGGGATTTAAAAGTTACAAACTTGCAGTTCTAAGGCCATAAAAATGTCCAATCTTAGGCAGTCAGAGAAAGATATCTTGATTCAAGAAATGTTAATGTCTGTCACATGGGAAGGCATGTAGCTGTAGTCTGCTGGTTCTTGTTCCCAGTTCCATTGCTTTCAGGTTTCTCTAAACATCTGTGGGCCTTCATTTAGCTGCTCTGGGACACAGCTCTGGGTTCTGGTTTGCTTAGCATCTCATGGGAAGGTATATGGTGACATCTGCTGGGCTCTGCATTTCCAAGTGTCCATGTCCAGGCATCTGCCCTTTCTCTCCATTCCATACATCTCTGAATGTCTGTGTCTCTGTTGGCTCTAAAGCAGCTGTGTTTCTCCAAAATGTCACCTTTTTAAAAGGACTCCAGCAAACTAATCCAGCTAGTTTTTAACTAGCACATTATGAGTGGCTAAACAAACATATATATATATATATATATATATGTATATGTTCATTTATCATTTATATGATGGAATATTATGCAGCTATAAGACAGAATAAAGTCATGAAGCATTTAACAGCATAGATGAACCTTGAGGATACTACATTGAATGAAATTAGTCTGAAACAAAAGGAAAAATACTATATGGGAGATCCAAGATGGCGTCTTAGTGAGGTACATGCGTCTTAGTTCCTCCGACTCCAAATCAACTAATAGGTGAACAGAAACAGTACAAAACAACTCCCGGGGCTACAGCAGGGAATGGACACACAGCATAACCAAGTCTGGGCTGGCTAGTCTGACTGCGAAACTCAGCTGCGGTGAGTGAGATCCCCGAGCGGCGGGCGATTTCCCGAGCAGCTGCAGCTGCGGCGGTCCGAGCTAATCCCTCCCTCCTTCCGGGGCTGGCTGAGAGACTCGGAGAGACAAGCTTCCCAGCCAAGGCGGCCGGCGCCACACTTTTGCGGGCGGCTTCGAGTCCGCGACTACAAGTCTCGGATCAGAGGGCTATCCAAAGTCTGGGCTGGCAAGTCTGATTGCGAGACGTGGCTGCGGCGAGACCCCCGAGCGGCCGCAGCTGCGGCGGTCCGAGCTAATCCCTCCCTCCTTCCCGGGCCGGCTGAGAGTATCGGAGAAGTAAGTTCCCCAAGCCGAGGCAGGCGGCGCCCTTCTTTTGCGGGCAGCTTCGAGTCTCGGCTTTAAGTCTGTGGCTACGAGTCCCGGATCAGAGGGCTACCCAAAGTCTGGGCTGGCTAGACTGACTGCGAGACTCGGCTGCAGTGAGACCCCCGAGTGGCGTGCGATCTCCCGATCAGCGGCAGCTGCGGTGGTCCGAGCTACTCCCTCCCCCCTTTCCGGGCCGGCTGAGAGTATTGGAGAAGCAAGTTTCCCAAGCCGAGGCAGGTGGCACCCCTCTTTTGCGGGCGGCTTCGAGTCTCTGCTTCGAGTCCGCGGATACGAGTCTCAGATAGGAGGGCTATCCAAGCCGCGGAAGCCCCTCCCCCACGGGAGGCTTCCTGGTCCGGTGGGGAATCCCCCAGGCCCGCTGCGGCCCGCAACCAGCCACAGGGTCCCCTCAAGCCGCGGAAGCTGACGCCCCCACCACGCGCAGCCCCTGAACCAACGGAGAGAATTGGATCCGAAAGCCCCAGGCCACGGAGATCGGTGACTGGGGGAGACCCATTCCAAACACTTGAGACAAACGTGTGCCACGTGCGCCACGTACTGGGCAAGATAAGAAAAACAGATCCCAGAGATTTCACAGAAAAATCTTACAACCTTGCTGGGTCCAACACCCAGAGAAATCTGAATAAATGCCCAGACGCCAGCAGCAGAAGATAACTGTCCACGCTCAAAAGATTGAGAATATGGCCCAGTCAAAGGAACAAACGAATAGCTCAAATGAGACACAAGAGCTGAGACAACTAATCCTGAATATACGAACAGAAATGGAAAACCTCTTCAAAAATGAAATCGATAAACTGAGGGAGGACATGAAGAGGACATGGGCTGAACATAAAGAAGAAATAGAAAAACTGAAAAAACAAATCGCAGAACTTATGGAAGTGAAGGATAAAGTAGCAAACATAGAAAAAATAATGGATAGTTACAATGATAGATTTAAAGAGACAGAAGATAGAATTAGTGATTTGGAGGATGGAACATCTGAATTCCAAAAAGAAACAGAAACTATAGGGAAAAGAATGGAGAAATTTGAACAGGGTATCAGGGAACTCAAGGACAATATGAACCGCACAAATATACGTCTTGTGGGTGTCCCAGAAGGAGAAGAGAAGGGAAAAGGAGGAGAAAAACTAATGGAAGAAATTATCACTGAAAATTTCCCAACTCTTATGAAAGACCTAAATATACAGATCCAAGAAGTGCAGCGCACCCCAAAGAGATTAGACCCAAATAGGCGTTCTCCAAGACACTTACTAGTTAGAATGTCAGAGGTCAATGAGAAAGAGAGGATCTTGAAAGCAGCAAGAGAAAAACAATCCATCACATACAAGGGAAACCCAATAAGACTATGTGTAGATTTCTCAGCAGAAACCATGGAAGCTAGAAGACAGTGGGATGATATATTTAAAATACTAAAAGAGAAAAACTGCCAACCAAGACTCCTATATCCAGCAAAATTATCCTTCAAAAATGAGGGAGAAATTAAAACATTCTCAGACAAAAAGTCACTGAAAGAATTTGTGACCAAGAGACCAGCTCTGCAAGAAATACTAAAGGGAGCACTAGAGTCAGATACAAAAAGACAGAAGAGAGAGATATGGAAAAGAGTGTAGAAAGAAGGAAAATCAGATATGATATATATAATACAAAAGGCAAAATGTTAGAGGAAAATATTATCCAAACAGTAATAACACTAAATGTCAATGGACTGAATTCCCCAATCAAAAGACATAGATTGGCAGAATGGATTAAAAAACAGGATCCTTCTATATGCTGTCTACAGGAAACACATCTTAGACCCAAAGATAAACATAGGTTGAAAGTGAAAGGTTGGGAAAAGATATTTCATGCAAATAATAACCAGAAAAGAGCAGGAGTGGCTATACTAATATCCAACAAATTAGACTTCAAATGTAAAGCAGTTAAAAGAGACAAAGAAGGACACTATATACTAATAAAAGGAACAATTAAACAAGAAGACATAACAATCATAAATATTTATGCACCGAACCAGAATGCCCCAAAATATGTGAGGAATACACTGCAAACACTGAAAAGGGAAATAGACTCATATACTATAATAGTTGGAGACTTCAACTCACCACTCTCATCAAGGGACAGAACATCTAGACAGAAGATCAACAAAGAAATAGAGAATCTGAATATTACTATAAATGAACTAGACTTAATAGACATTTATAGGACATTACATCCCACAACAGCAGGATACACCTTTTTCTCAAGTGCGCATGGTTCATTCTCAAAAATAGACCATATGCTGGGTCACAAAGCAAGTCTTAACAAATTTAAAAAGATTGAAATCTTACACAACACTTTCTCGGACCATAAAGGAATGATGTTGGAAATCAATAATAGGCAGAGTGCCAGAAAATTCACAAATACATGGAGGCTCAACAACACACTCCTAAACAACGAGTGGGTCAAAGAAGAAATTGCTAGAGAAATTAGCAAATACCTCGAGGCGAATGAAAATGAAAACACAACATATCAAAACTTATGGGACGCAGCAAAGGCAGTGCTAAGAGGGAAATTTATTGCTCTAAATGCCTATATCAGAAAAGAAGAAAAGGCAAAAATTCAGGAATTAACTATCCATTTGGAAGAACTGGAGAAAGAACAGCAAGCTAACCCCAAAGCAAGCAAAAGGAAAGAAATAACAAAGATTAGAGCACAAATAAATGAAATTGAAAACATGAAAACAATAGAGAAAATCAATAAGGCCAGAAGTTGGTTCTATGAGAAAATCAATAAGATTGATGGGCCCTTAGCAAGATTGACAAAAAGAAGAAGAGAGAGGATGCAAATAAATAAGATCAGAAATGGAAGAGGAGACATAACTACTGACCTCACAGAAATAAAGGAGGTAATAACAGGATACTATGAACAACTTTACGCTAATAAATACAACAACTTAGAGGAAATGGACGGGTTCCTGGAAAGACATGAACAACCAACTTTGACTCAAGAAGAGATAGATGATCTCAACAAACCAATCACAAGTAAAGAAATCGAAGCAGTCATTCAAAAGCTTCCTAAAAAGAAAAGTCCAGGACCAGATGGCTTCACATGTGAATTCTATCAAACATTCCAGAAAGAATTAGTACCAACTCTCCTCAAACTCTTCAAAAAAATCGAAGTGGAGGGAAAACTACCTAATTCATTCTATGAAGCCAACATCACCCTCATACCAAAACCAGGCAAAGATATTACAAGAAAAGAAAACTACAGGCCGATCTCTCTAATGAATATTGATGCAAAAATCCTCAATAAAATTCTGGCAAATCGTATCCAACAACACATTAAAAGAATTATTCATCATGACCAAGTAGGATTCATCCCAGGTATGCAAGGATGGTTCAACATAAGAAAATCAATTAATGTAATACACCATATCAACAAATTAAAGCAGAAAAATCACATGATCATCTCAATTGATGCAGAGAAGGCATTTGACAAGATTCAACATCCTTTCCTGTTGAAAACACTTCAAAGGATAGGAATACAAGGGAACTTCCTTAAAATGATAGAGGGAATATATGAAAAACCCACAGCTAATATCATCCTTAATGGGGAAAAATTGAAAACGTTCCCCCTAAGATCAGGAACAAGACAAGGATGTCCACTATCACCACTATTATTCAACATTGTGTTGGAGGTTCTAGCCAGAGCAATTAGACAAGAAAAAGAAATACAAGGCATCAAAATTGGAAAGGAAGAAGTAAAACTATCACTGTTTGCAGACGATATGATACTATACGTCGAAAACCCGGAAAAATCCACAACAAAACTACTAGAGCTAATAAATGAGTACAGCAAAGTAGCAGGTTACAAGATCAACATTCAAAAATCTGTAGCATTTCTATACACTAGCAATGAACAAGCAGAGGGGGAAATCAAGAAACGAATCCCATTTACAATTGCAACTAAAAGAATAAAATACCTAGGAATAAATTTAACTAAAGAGACAAAAGACCTATACAAAGAAAACTACAAAAAACTGTTAAAAGAAATCACAGAAGACCTAAACAGATGGAAAGGCATACCGTGTTCATGGATTGGAAGACTAAATATAGTTAAGATGTCAATCCTACCTAAATTGATTTACAGATTCAATGCAATACCAATCAAAATCCCAACAACTTATTTTTCAGAAATAGAAAAACCAATAAGCAAATTTATCTGGAAGGGCAGGGTGCCCCGAATTGCTAAAAACATCTTGAGGAAAAAAAACGAAGCTGGAGGTCTTGCGCTGCCTGACTTTAAGGCATATTATGAAGCCACAGTGGTCAAAACAGCATGGTATTGGCATAAAGATAGATATATCGACCAATGGAATCGAATAGAGTGCTCAGATATAGACCCTCTCATCTATGGTCATTTGATCTTTGATAAGGGAGTCAAGCCAACTCACCTGGGACAGAACAGTCTCTTCAATAAATGGTGCCTAGAGAACTGGATATCCATATGCAAAAGAATGAAAGAAGACCCATATCTCACACCCTATACAAAAGTTAACTCAAAATGGATCAAAGATCTAAACATTAGGTCTAAGACCATAGAACAGTTAGAGGAAAATGTAGGGAGATATCTTATGAATCTTACAATTGGAGGCGGTTTTATGGACCTTACACCTAAAGCAAGAGCACTGAAGAAGGAAATAAATAAATGGGAACTCCTCAAAATTAAACACTTTTGTGCATCAAAGAACTTCATCAAGAAAGTAGAAAGACAGCCTACACAATGGGAATCAATATTTGGAAACGACATATCAGATAAAGGTCTAGTATCCAGAATTTATAATGAGATTGTTCAACTCAACAACAAAAAGATAGCCAGCCCAATTACAAAATGGGAAAAAGACTTGAATAGACACCTCTCAGAGGAGGAAATACAAATGGCCAAAAGACACATGAAGAGATGCTCAATGTCCCTGGCCATTAGAGAAATGCAAATCAAAACCACAATGAGATATCATCTCACACCCACCAGAATGGCCATTATCAACAAAACAGAAAATGACAAGTGCTGGAGAGGATGCGGAGAAAGAGGCACACTTATCCACTGTTGGTGGGAATGTCAAATGGTGCAACCACTGTGGAAAGCAGTTTGGCGGTTCCTCAAAAAGCTGAATATAGAATTGCCATACGATCCAGCAATACCATTGCTGGGAATCTACTCAAAGGAATTAAGGGCAAAAACTCAAACAGACATTTGCACACCAATGTTTATAGCAGCGTTATTTACAATTGCAAAGAGATGGAAACAGCCAAAATGTCCATCAACAGACGAGTGGCTAAACAAACTGTGGTATATACGTACGATGGAATATTATGCAGCTTTAAGACAGGATAAACTTATGAAGCATGTAATAACATGGATGGACCTAGAGAACATTATGCTGAGTGAGTCTAGCCAAAAACTAAAAGACAAATACTGTATGGTCCCAATGATGTGAATCGACACTCGAGAATAAACTTGGAATATGTCATTGGTAACAGAGTTCAGCAGGAGTTAGAAACAGGGTAAGGTAATGGGTAATCGGAGCTGATGGAATACTGACGGTGCAATAGGACTAGATACAAAAACTCAAAAATGGACAGCACAATAATACCTAATTGTAAAGTAATCATGTTAAAACACTGAATGAAGCTGCATCCGAGCTATAGGTTTTTGTTTTGTTTTGTTTTGTTTGTTTTGTTCTTATTATTATTACTTTTATTTTTTTCTCTATATTAACATTCTATATCTTTTTCTGTTATAATGCTAGTTCTTCTAAACCGATGCAAATGTACTAAGAAACGATGATCATGCATCTATGTGATGATGTTAAGAATTACTGATTGCATATGTAGAATGGTATGACGTCTAAAAAAAAAAATGGTCAGCACAATACTGCCTAATTGTAATGTAATTATCTTGGAACGCTGAATGAAGCTGCATCTGATCTATAGTTTTTTTTTTGTTTTGTTTTGTTTTTTTTTCTCTTATATATTTTTGTACTTTTTATTTTTATTTGTGTTTTCTCTCTGTGTTATCACTTTATTTCTTTTTCTGTTGTAGTGCTATTTCTTTCTCTAAATCGATGCATATGTACTGAGAAATGATGACCATACACCTATGTGATGATATTAAGAATTACTGATTGCATATGTAGAATGGATTGATTTCTATTGTTGTGTTAGTTAATTTTTTTAATTAATAAAAAAAAAAAAAGAAAAAAAAAAGAAAAATACTATATGGTCTCACTAATATGAACTACCATTAATAAGTGAACTTTGAGAGTTAAAGTTAAGAACACACGTTATCAGGAAATAGAAAGAGGGTAGAGATTGGGCATCTGGTGCTGAAGGAGTATAGAATGTGCAACAGGACAGACAGTAAAGATTCAAAAATGGATAACACAATAGTGTTCGATGTTAGCACAGCAATGTAAGTACACTGAATGAAGCTGAATGTGAATATGATGGGGCAAGAAGGACAGGGGGCACATGTGAAATCAGAAGGAAAGACAGAGGATGAAGGCTGAGACTGTATAACTTAGGAATGCCTAGAGTGGACATGATGGTGAAAAAATGTACACATATCAGACTGTTTTGCATGAAGGAGAACAAATGAATGTTAACATCGCAAGGCATTGAAAATGGGATAGTATACAGGAAAAATTACAATCATTGCAGGCTAGGGTCTATAGTTAACAGTAATATCGTAATACGTTCCATTAAATGTAACAAAGGGCAGTATGCTAAAACTAAATGTTAATAAGTGGGAGCTATGAAGGAGGGTTATGGGATTATTTACAGAAGAAATGGAAATATCTTCATATAGATTGTGGTGGAGAAGGTATGGCTAGGCGATTATACCAGGAACCACTGATTTTTTTACTTAGGTTGTATTGTAGGAGATGTGACCAAAACTGCTTAAAATGAATAGAGAGATAACAGTGTTGGAGAAAATGTGGAGACAGAGATGTACCTATTGACTGTTGCTAGGGAAGTGCAATGGTGCAGCCCCTCTTGAGGGTAGTGTGGTGGTTCCACAGGAGACTACAGGTGGGGTTGCCATATGATCTTGCAACCACGTTGCTAGGTATATACTTTGAGGAATTGAGAGGGGGGACAGGAATGGACATTTGCACACTGGTGTTTAAGGCAACAGCACTCCTGATTTGCAATGGATGGAGTTAGCCTCGGGGTATATCAACTGAGGAATGGAAGGTTTAAAACTAAGGACTAAAATAAATGAATAATAGGGAGGATAAGGGGTAAAAGGATTGGGTAAATTGCAATACTGCTGGTCAAAGAGAGAGAGGGTAAGGGACATGGGATGTATGGGTTTTTTCTTTTTTCTTTTTATTTCTTTTTCTGGAGTGTAGCAAATGTTCTAAAAATGATCATTGCGAGGAATACACAACATGCGATGATATTGGAGCCATTGGTTATATACTTTGGATGGATTGTAGGGTGTGCTAATATAATGTCAAATATATATATATATATATATTTAAAAAAGAATACGTGTACCTAATGACTTAGAAATTCTGCCTTAAGGATATATCCTAAAGAAATTGTCAAAGGTACGCAGCCAGATTACATTATTTAAATTGCTGTTTAACAAATTAACACAGTCTTAGCAGCTTAAAACAACATGTATTTATGGTCTCATAGTTTATTTGGATCCTAAATCTAGACTTGGCTTAGTTGCGCCCTTTGCTTAGGATATTGCAAGGGTGCAATCAAGATGATGTCCTGGGCTGTGGGGGATTGGGGCTCTTTTCCAACTTCACATAGCTGTCAATAGAATCCATTACTGCACAGCTATAGAATTCATGGCAGCTCCCTCCTTCAACGCCATCAGGAAAACCTCCTGCAGGCAATGTCCAAGACCTTCTTTTAAGGATTTTCATGCTGTGAAATCAGGCCCAAACAGGATAATGCCCCCCTTGATGAACACAAAATAAGCTATTTGCAGCCTTAATTACATCAGCAAAATCTTTCACTTTTTCTATATAAAGTAATCCAATCACAGGAGTGACTGGCAGGTCCTATCTGCCCTCAATGAAGCAGATGAGAATATATAAGGGTGTGGGTCATTTGGGATCATCTTAGGATTCTCTCTACCACAAGGGAAATGCATGAAAATATTCCCTGGGCCATTGTTTGTCTCGGTAAGATGTAGGAAGTCCTCTGGAGTCCCATCACTGGGGAATAGATAGGTGGGAAATTATCAATGTGTTACGAACAGAGATGCACTATTTTCGAATCAATAGATTTTGTGTATCCACAGCAGCATGAGTAGGTATGAAAACATAGCACTAGTGAAAAATTGTGTGAAGCAGAATGAGATCTATGGCACTGATGTACACCAAAAATATATGCACATTAAAATGTTGGGTATTTTACAGGGACGTATAAAGAGCAATGTATGGTACATTTTAAGCACAGTGTAATGGGTGTGTATGGTGAGGAGAATTAGATGCAGAAATAGAGTTAAAATAATATAAGAAAGTCAATGTATAGATTTCTTGGTAGACATCATTCTTGGTACTCTGTTGGGTAGTCATTCGATAGTCATAAAAAGTTCAGGTTACACTTATAAGTGTATCATATACACATCGTATAATTTATTTTGTACAGCATATACAGCAATATACATCTAATATACACCCAACATAACTTAGGGCACTGTTCTAGTTTGCTAGCTGCCAGAATGCAACATACCAGAAATGGAATGACTTTTTAAAAAGGGAATTTAATAATTTGCTAGTTTACAGTTCTAAGGTCAAGAAAATGTCCCAATTAGAACAAGTCAATAAAAACGTCCATTCAAAGGTATCCAGGGAAAGATACCTTGGTTCAAGAAGGCCGATGAAGTTCAGGATTTCGCTTTCAAGTGGAAGGGCACATGGCAAACACAGTCACAGTTTCTCTCTCATGTGGAAAGGCACATAATGAACACAGTCAGGTTTCCTCTCTCAACTGGAAGGGCATACGGTGAATATGGCATCATCTGCTAGCTTCTTCTCCTGGCTTCCTGTTTCATGAAACACCCCGGGAGGCATCTCAAAAGGTTGCTGGCTGGTGGACTCTGCTTCTCATGGCTATGTCGTTCTGCTCTGCTCTCTCTGAATCTCCTATTCTCCGAAATGTTTCCTCTTTTATAGGGCTCCAGAAACTTATCAAGACCCACCCAAATGCATGGAGACATGTCATCACCTAATCCAGCTTAACCACTCTTGATTAAATCACATCTACAGGGAGATGATCTGGTATTTTCAAACACAGTAATGAATAGGGATTATTTTGCCTTTATGAAATAGGATTTTGATTAAAACATGGCTTTTCTAGGGGAAACACATCCTTTCAAACCAACACAAGCACTTTGGTCACTTTAATGCTTTGGGGAAATGCCAAGGGGAGTTATAAAGGTGACCATATACAGTAAATAATGTGCATTGAATGAATAATATTTGCATTGTTTTAATGATTTTAAATCTATTTCATATCGCTTCTGTCTAACTTTTTCTTTGGTAGGTAAAATGCACCTTGTCATTTATTTTTAATTTCTAACACATATAAAATTTTAGGTATAGCTTTGGTATCCTTAAAAATTCAATGTAAATTTATATGAACCATAAATTATGAAATGTACTACAGTCTAAATCCTTCATTCCTAACCCCTTTGGGCTTCAACTGGAAGCTCAGGAAGGAAGGAAGCTTAGGCACACAGATCATGTGGTGATTACATATGGAGAAAGAGCTGTCACAGGAATAGGGCAATGCATATTTGATCAGTGATCATAGAGATTAACAGAACTTCAATTTTTCTCTCCAGAAAATTTCTTAGTTCCCCAAGTAGAATTGGAGGTCGAATCGCTCAGTCTGTCTGGCTTGTGTTAATAGATTTACAAAAGAAAAGCTTTAAAATTTTAATTCAGCTAGGACAAGAACTGAGTCAAAGTTTCATAATAGCAAAGCATTCAGAGAAGTTCATTGCTTTTTTTATGCCATTCCATACAAAATATTAGGATATATGAAATATCAACCAAAGTTTTATTTTTCTTGCAGATGAGCGTAATTGTGGGCAGAGTCTTACAGAATGTTTTGCACGCGATAGTTTTACCTTTCTGAAGTATATGTGTGCTATAACAAAATGTCAGGAGTTTTGTTTTCAAAAGGGGTTTGTTTTTTGCAGTAAAATGAGACATACATTTAAAGCTACAGTCTTCATTTAGTTGTACATCAATATATATTTTAATACAGAAATTAGTTGATAGAGCCAGAGAATGGTGGTGTCTACCCTTTTTGCCTTACTTTTATCTGCCCTTTTTCCTTCCTTCAATTTATTGCAAATATTTAGAGCACCTTAAATGTTTCAGGATACCAAGAGTTATGGAGTTATAGACTAAATGTGGTACCTTCCCTCAAAAGTTTACATTCCAGGCAACCAGACTAGAGGAGCGCTTCACATAAAGTATAACATTCAAGAGAAGAAAAATGTCTTAAAAAGTTGTACGAAGTGGGAGAGATTTGAGGGCAAGAAATAGCCAGGGATGACTTCACCGAATACAGAAATCATCAGAGCTGGGTTTTGAAATGTGGACATGAGATAAAGGGTCAGCTTAGGAAGACATCTGTCAAGTGTGTTGGACAGTAAGAATGTAGGCTTCCCTAGAGACGAGGGTGTTTTATATAAAGAGAGGAAAAATAACACTGAAAAGGAATGTGTCACCAGGATTTTGTAGACAGGTGACAGCAGACAAGAAGAAATGGAAAGCAGGAAACAGAACAGGATTTTGAACAAGCAAATTAAGTTTTAGAATATAGAATTAAAGAGCTTAATTTGACTCCAACATCAGGAAACAAAAGCAGCTCTAAGGAGATCATCTCTAGCCAGGACCAAACACTGCAGTTCCAGTGGGAAGAAAGGAAAGTACGAAGCAGAGGGCTATAGGTGGAAAGACAGAGCCAGATACCACTTTAAAAGAAAAATCAACAACAGAAGGAGAAAATTAAAAGGGATAAGTCTAGTGTCAGTCCTGGCAAATTGAGTTGGGAAAGAGGGATCTGGAAGAATGAAATTGCTGTATACAGCAATATAAAGGAACTTAGGAAGAGAAGGGAATTTGGATATCTGAATCTAGGTCATGTTTTAATAAAATAAAGGATGTGGAGCATTCAGAATATTTCCTGTCTCATAATAGTCTCTAATATTTTGTACTATTACTATTATTATAATTTGGTACTGTTCATCATTGCAGGTTTTAAAATGTAGTGATAGTAATTACGCACAGCTTGTTACTGTGCTTAAGATAGTTTTGTTTGGGTATATTTCTATTTTGCTAGACTTTTTACCAACATTAAATGATATAATAAAGATGGTAGTACATTTCATGTTATTTTAATCTTTCTGAGATAATTTCTTTCTCTGTTCTTTCAAGCATTAGCATAAATTTCTAGACTGATTCCCTGTTATTTTCATTAAACTATATTGTAACAAACCAGCTGAATCCAAATAATTACATAATAAGTTGTATTTGTATGGACCTTTGCATTTTCAAATTAATTTCTTATACTTTGTGTCATCTGGAAGGAAGTAAAATTTTATACAGATACTGACGCTGAGAAAGAATGTTTTATTTACACAGCTGTTTTGTTTTTCTTTTATCAGAAGGGTGGTTGTAACCAATTATTTTTCCTATGCACCTGGTTCACCCATTTTAAAAGAAATATATTCATTCTTTACTTCTGAATTTAAGGAAAGCAATATTTTTGAAATGACAGTTTAATTTGAAAGTGAATAAATTATGGTTTCCATCTGGCGGTCATTTTTCTGTCCTTTTACTGAATGTGACCATCTCCGTTAACCTTTTGTTGGAAAATCTACCAAGAAGTCTGCTCTCTTGTGTGGCACTCGGATGATTTTTTTCCATATTTTTTTCTCAGAAAACAATTATTAAAAAATTCAGATACTCTTGTAATATTTTTGATGAACAAATCATCATATGGATTTTGACTGCCAAATACCTCTTTTCATAATACCCAAAATATGACCCCTAAGAATTTCACATGGCTTTTGAAATTTTTATTTCCATAGGACATATCTACTTCTCTTCAGGAAGTTCAAGACAATCATGCTTTCCAATTATTCAAGTACTTTTCCTCTTCAGGTAAAAATGCATTTTTTTAAAAAGTTTATATATGTTTATGATGCTATTGCCTCTGGAAAGGATAGTAAGTAGTAAGATCCAAATTTTACATCTGCTCTCTTAGTTAACAGTTCCACGTTGATGATAAATTTAAAATCACTTTGAGGTCACAGTTACTTGAGTTGCCTGCTCTTTACCTTGAACTTTGTATTGGTCAAAATACCTTGGTCATTTTCCAATTGAAAGGCTAACAGAAGATTTCAAGTCAGACTTCCATGATTTACTAGTTTCTCTACATTTCAATTTCTTCCTCTTAAAAATGGGAATAATAACATTCCCCACCTCATAACACAGTCGCAGGGAGTAAATGAATGAATGTATAAAAAGCTTTAGCCAAATCACTGTCAGAAACTCAGTGTTAAATAAATGTTAGTATGCAGGTTTGAAACTGTTATGTACCCCCAGAAAAGCCATGTTCTTTGAATCAATCTCGTGGGGGCAGACCTATTGTTGGCTGGGACCTTCTGATTAGGTTGTTTCTGCCCATTCAAGCTGAGTCTTGATCTTCTTGTGGGATTCTTTTAAGGGAGCCCAGAGAGATTAGAGCAGTTAAGAAAGAAAATGCCCAGCAGAAGCCAGATTGACCCAGAGAGGCTGAGAGAGCCATTTTGAAACCAACCCAAGGAAAGAAGGGCCAGCAGACATTGCCATGTGCCTTCCCATGTGATAGAACAATTCATACACTATCAACCTTTCTTAAGTGAAGACATCCTCTTTTTGATGCTGTAATTTGGATACTTCCATGGCCTTAGAATTGTAACTTCTAACTTAATAAATCCCTTTGTAAAAGCTAAACCATTTCTAGCATAATGCATTCTGGCAGTTTTAGCAAATGGACACAGTTACCTATCTTGGTCATTTTGTCTATTCAACAAAATTTTGGGGGAAAAATATACTTGTATAATATTATAGGTTGACTCATGTCTACCCAAAAGACATGTTCAAGTCCTAACCCCTGGTCTCCATGAATTTGAATTTATTTATAAACAGGGTCTTTGAAGATGCATTTAATCAAAATGAGGTCCAACTAGATTAGGGTTGTTGCTAAAACTACATGACTGGTGTCCTCCATGCACACAGAGAGATGAGGTGAGAATACCATGTGACGAATGAGGCACAGGACACCGTGGATTTGCTGGCAACTCCAGAAGCTAGAAAAGATGACGGTGTCCAGATATAAGGGTGACAGTGGATATGGAAAAAATAACTGACAGGTTTTAGACATGTTTCTGAAGGGAAACTTGATTGTACATAAAGTGGTTGCTTGAATGTGGAGTTGAAGGAGAAGCTAAGTGTCTTAGATTAGGGACTGAATGGTGATGATGAAATTCATTGGCAAAGAAGTTAGAAGGGAGGCTGGAGTCATGGGTCATTCATTTGGTTTTGCATCTGCTATGTTTTATTTGGTTCTGAAACAATTAAATAGGGAAGACTACCATGTAGCCTAATATACTGATTTGGCTATAAAAATTCGGGTATAAAAAGAGAGTTTGGGCTGGGAATATTGATGTGGGAATATATCAACCTATACTGATTGAAATCATATGGATGAGATGCTTCAAGGAAGAAGGCAAAGAAAAGAAGAGAATTTAGGATAGAACATAAGGATGGAAGAGGAGCATGTGAAGGGGGCTGAGTAGAAATAGTGTTAAGGGGTAAAAGCATGAGGGTGGTAACAGAAAAAAAATAGACAATATATACATATTCATGTGTATTTTTAATGAAGGAAGAGTCACTCTATGTTGAAAGTAACTCAGAGTTCAAGTAAAATATAAACTGTATTTAACCATAGGTAGTTTTGAAAATTTTGAGCTGAAAAACTCCACTTCCTCTCACACTGACACAAATAAGATAGTAAATAATTCTGTGCCTCATTCTGAATTTTATTAAATTTCTGTTTTTTTCTTTGACAGTAAATATGTAGCACAGGAGAATGAATCCGAAATAATGATTCATACCCTCTGACTCCTAGTGAACACTAAAGAAACATGATTTGAAGGAATAAACCAGTGATTGAGTAAAAGTAAATTCTATTCACCTAAAAAGTTATTTAGGATTGCAGGTTTGTAGTGTGAAGTCATAACCTTGCAATTCTGCAGCCAGCTAGATAATTGGCCACTATCTAGCTATGACTATAATGCTTTTGGAAATGATCATCCCCTTTATCTGGGTGTAATCCTGAAATATGTGGCCCGGGGAGGCTGGAGGTGTGAGGGTGGGGCAACGCATGTCCTGGAGCAAGACGGCGCAGGGCCAAGGCGAGATCGAGGACAAATATAAGAAGATGATAGAAACACTTGATTGATTTTTTCTTGGAGAAGACACAGGATAGGACCCACAAGCGCTATGCTTACCTTTGATTTAAATTTAGGACAATGAATCTTGAAAGTAATGGAGAAATATCAGAGAGCACTTTTGATTGGATTATGCTTCTTGGGAAATGCACTTAATACAAGTGATAGCAAGTGTTTTGCCTTAACCTGGATGGTCTTGTTATTTGCCACCAGTGTCTTTCTCCTTAAACTGAACTTATTGTTCTTTGCTGGGCAAAGAAAAGTTTTTCTGGAATCTTGCAGTCACTCAAGCCATCTTTGTTGGCAGAGTTGAAGGTCTGTGGCTTTGCTGGTGGGAGCCTGTTGCTCAAGCTGATAAAGCACTTAACCAGCAGAACAGGTATTGGTTCAACGCCACAACTGCAACTGGATTCTTTTTCTTTGAAAATGTAGCAGTTCATCTGTCCAACTTGTTTTTCCAGACGCTTGATTTGTTTTTAGTTGTCCACCATCTTGGATTTGCCTTTCTTAACTTTCTCGGTTCAATGATCAATCTCAATGCTAGCCAGTTTCTAGCTATCACCATAATGCTTAGGAGATGAGCTCACCTTTACCTGTATTTTCTGGATGCTCTCAAAAGCTAGTTGATCAGATTCTCTGTTTTGGAAGCTAAATCAGTGGCTGATGATCCACAGATTTTACTGCCACATGATCCTAACCTCCCACATGGGGTCCTTGGCACTGGGATGGCTTAATCAACACTCTGTATCTGTTTTGTTTTGCACTCTTCCTTGTTGGACTGGCCTTGCTTACACTAATAATTAATTCATACTGGAGTCATAAGAAGACTAAGCAACTTTTCAATCATGTGGATTGGAAATTTACACAACCAGAAACAAAAGACAATCAACCCGAAAGGACCAGTGGGCAGGTACTCCAGAAGAAAAAGCAGTAGCTGTTTCAAGAACCAAATGACTCCTAATGTTATTTACCTGCAAAATAATACATGTGCCTATGTGAAGTTCCTTGAAAATGAATTTTACTTAAAAAAACTAATTTAGAATGACTGAGTATTAGAACTGAAGGATATTTAATAGTTTATCTAATCAAACAGGCTCATTTTATAATGAGGAATTAAAATTCAATGAGGGCAGCCCAAACCTATTTTCCCTTTTATTCTTTAGGTTCAATTTTCTTACTCCTTCTGAATGTTTGCCAGATCAGTAAAATTCTTTCAGTGCCTATGAACTCTGCAAATAGAATAATGCATAAAATGAATTTAAGCCAAGACATTTTAAGTATGTGTTCAGATTATTTCTACATATAAATCATACATGTTTTTAAACCTTCCATATATTATCATAGGTCTGCTCAATTAGACCCAATCTTTATGAATTTTCTGATCAGTGGGAAATGAAGTATGAAAACTGAAGGAATTCACTAAATCACCTTTCAGTGGCTGAGGATGCAAAATGAATTGCACCTTACATTAATAAGAAATAGACACTTAAAATGCTAGTATCTTCTCTGCAAGGCTTTAGGCTCCCCTTAAATCCTTTTTTTTTTGATGGGATGAAGCAAACAGCAAGTTACAAACAAGAGGAAAGGCAGTCCAAATAAGCCTAAGGAAACATAATTTAATCTCTTTGCCTATGTGATCTGTCTACAGCTTTAGAAATGACTGTATTTGCCAGTGGGTTATAGCAGTGCATTATTTTTGAATCAATCTTTCCTTTTTTCCAAGTTCCTAATACTTCTCATTCTGTCCTAGTCAGATACTCGAATGGTGGAAGTTCTCTATTATTCATCAGATACCTCAAGCTGCTCCTGTCTCATTTCTCAACTCATTTTCTATGGATTCTCCTCAAAAATATAACCAGAAATTTTCTCTGCCAGGTGTGAGCTCATCTGAATAAAGAACACAGGAGCTAGACATTTTGAAAAAAACAAAATGGACTGAAAACCTGTACTTTTTCAATACCTGCAGTTTGTTTATTTTGTTCCAGCTGTTATACCTTACCTCCAACAATCTGATTATCTGTCTTTATCCTTTTTTTTTTCCTGGCTTTCCTCACTAATAAGAGATAATTCCTTCCCAGAGAAGAAAGATAAACCCATAATATTTATCCTATCTTCTTAATAGGGCAAAGATTTTCAGTTTTAAGAGTCAGATAACTAATTACTTATAAAGAATATGATTTAAGTAACAAAACAATTTGGAATAAACTTTTGTCTACAAAAGAAAAAATAGACTAAATTAGGCAAGATGTCCACAATCTGGATGAAATATTTCATTGAAATACTAGTTTTTAACGAAAATATTCTGTCATGTAAGATTTATTTTTTGCACTCAGAATATTTCAATGAGATAAATAAATAAAAACCCAAAATATTTTATACCAAAATCTTGTTCTTCTTTGATCATGATTAAATTATGCTTATTTTATATCTACAGTTTCAAGATTCAAGTGAGAATAAAGCATGCTAAAAATATTTGTTTTATTGGGGAGTGACCCTGTTTCTTAGCCCTTTAGGAAGATGGTGTACTTGTAATTGAGGAGAGTCCAAGAAGAAATAAATTTCTAGGCTTGGAAAAAAAATTCTGAAGAAACATCAACAAAGAAATGGTATAACTATTATAAAAGCTGTGATTAATATTTCAAAGATCAAAACCTTTCCAGGAAATGTCACACACTAAATCAAATTAATTTTGTAAGCTTCCTGTAGACACAGGATTAAAACAGAAGGACTACATAAACAAAAATCTACTCTTCAGTTACTTTTAATTATCAGTGAGGATATTCACTCAGGGCAGATGTGTAAGGAAGAATTTCATGACAAATGAAGAGTTAGACATTAAAATTGCTAAATGATTCTATCTGAAAATAATGTATGGACAAAATTACTTCTTTAAGACAACATTTAAATACTTAAATTCCATAATTTCAAAGATAAACGAAAGTTCTAGAACTTTGTTTTAAAAATATAATCCATTACAATTTTCACTTCTGATTTCCTTTTGCCTAATACTGTCCTAGCGTGCCATGGAGGAAAAAATCCATCAAGAAAGTATCCCTTTGCTCAAAGAATACATAATGTTTCAAGGAGCAAGATTATCACAGTAATAAGAAATAATATGAAACAGTGCTAGGGATAAAGAAAGGATGATTAACACATACGAAAATCAGGAAAGGTTTCATGGCAAGTTGAAGTTTCAGTTAAACTTCATTTAAGACATAAATGAGATGATTGGATAAAGCAAAGGGAAATGGGGACAAGGGTTCAAAAAGAAAAAACCTTGCCCATGGAGAGAGAGAGGAGATAAAGATACTAAAAAATGTTGAGATGGAAAGGTCTAAGGTTGAAGGAGCTCTTATCAGGTGATCTTAATCATTACAGAATGATATGAAACCAGTTTACTGTTGAGAAGAAAATTGGTAGAGATAAATTTGGGGCCTGTTAGCTGTATAGTGTGGTGGCTAAGATTTTGAACTTGAGTAACCAGTTACTTAGATGCAAGAATCCTGATTCTGTCACCCATTTTGTAACCCTGAACATAACCTTGTGTCCCTTAGTTTTATCATCTGTGAAATAGAAAAATTAAAGTATTTACTTTGTAGGGCACTTGCAAGGATATAGTAAGTGAATGCATGTTAGTGACTAGAACACTGCCTGATAGTGAATACCATTAAGTGCTAGCTGATATTATTATGACTATGATTATTATTATTATGACTGGAAATAGCTTAGGGAGAGCTTTACAAAGAAGGTAATCAATAATCAAGTAATGTTGATTGAAGAATTGTTGAACAGAGAGAACTTTCAGCTATGTCTTCAAAGCGTAAAATTTACCCAGGAACCTCCTTCTCTCGATATCCCACAGCATTTTCTTGCGTACAGGTTCTGTTTTACTTGGAAGTCGAAAGAACTTAGAAAACAAGGACAGTGGCTTATTTGTTTTTGAATCTTCCAAGTGTATGGAATAGTGCCTCACAAATAGAAGATGTTTACAACTTACTATTTTTGAACAAATGGATAAATGAATGGATTGTTGTTGCAGTGCCAAGAATGGGTGAGACCTGTAAGCAGTTAAAAAGACTGTCTTTGGTTAGTCCCACTGTGAGTGTGGCTGGGGGAGGGAAAAGAGCCCACCTTAAGGGCAATTGAGAGTTAGTTGGAGAAACAGGTTTTAGCGAAAACTTGAATGCTACATTGTGGTAAGTAAGAAAACTTGGCTTTTACAAAGATTGTTTTCTGTGAAAGGTCATAACACTGCATTTGTACCAGGTTTATATTTAAGGTCTCCAAGCATATCAACAAATATATATTTTTAAACTCTATAATAATTATGAAGAGTATAATAAATGATCAGCATGGTGAGATCAGCAAGCAGCTTAAAAACATGTGGTAGAAAGAAAAATATTTCCCTTCCATTGACTTTCTTAGTCTTGTAACTTTGGGGCCCCCTTGTTATTTCAGAATATTTTAAAAGGTCATAAAGTGGCAGTTAACATATTTTTAAGAAATATTAATGGTTTATGGTTACATATTATTGACAGAAATAGGTAATTTGTCAGAATTCATCCAAATGCTCAGAAGGGTTTTTAAAAGAATACTTAGTCTAGTAGTCAAAGGCACTTTTGGTTTCATGAGGAATTTGATTATTTTCTACTTGTGAGGAAACCACCAGTGGTATTTTTCCTTAATTGTTTTCTTTCATATGACACATAACATTGATAAAAGGCATAAAAAAATCAAGTAAATTACATACCAAAATCAAAGTATTTGAAAAATGCATTGGTATTTTAACATTCTAGGAAGCAAAACGTGTAGATTTATATCAGCTTTAAATGTCCAGTTGTGTAATAGTATTTGCGTGTGCCTGTGTGTGTGTGCATGGGTGCATGCGCTGGCGGGGAGGAAAGGTCAGAACTTTGCATTTACTCAGGAAAGTTTACGGAAGAGTTTAAAAGAAATTATTTAAAATAAATATGATAATTGACAACAGATTTTGTTAAAGATCAGATCATTTTAGAGCACAGCTTCACTCTTTTTCTATGAGATAATCTGAAACTTCTGACTGTAAAGCTAGAATCTTTCAGGTATGTTTATATTCTACATGATCCCACTCGGACTTGGCCACCGCTATCTGGACCAGGGAAGAGCAGCTGATTGAGAGAGCACCAATATATGCAGAGTCAATCAGATTTTCTTTCCCAGGAATTTGATATTGGGACTTACAGAAACTGGCTCAATTAATTGTTGACACTGGACTTTAAGTTTAACATACATGGGGTTCGGGGTACCGTGCTAGTGGCGTTAAAAATAGAGTACGTGCCGTGAGAGCAGAGGGAACCAGGGTGGAGGATATCAGCCTTCCATCTCCTGGTTCTTTCCCTCAGGAGACCTGGAAGCATCCTTGTATTCTTCTAGATATCCCGGACCTGCCAAGAACTTCTTTTTTTTCCAACCTTGTTTCAGAGAGTTTTCGGTTTTTGAAACCAAACTGTCCCTAAGTTACAGAACAATAAATTTAGGTAAAAGGCAAGCTGAAAAAAGAAGTAGATGTTATGCAAGAACAGATGTAAAAGATTTAGGGGTTATCACAGATGACACAGTACAATCTCATCGTAGCTAAAATTTCTTTCCTAAACTAGTAGCTTCCCTTCCAGGGCACCAATAAATCTCAAAACAAATCTCAAAACTTTCAGGTTAGTATTACTCTTTTCTTTCATCTTACTGCTCTATCAGTCAGGTTCTGTTGTTTTAATTTATGGATGATGAAACTGAAGCCCAAGAAGGGAAGACACATAGCTCAAGGTCATGGATCCAATTGCCGTAAACCCAGGCTTCCATGCCTTACTTAGCTCCAGGACTGGAACGATAGCCCTTCCTATCATCACTTTACTTTCATGGCTATAAAGCCTTTAATAGGATGAGGAATTCTCTATGACAGTCAACTTGAGGAAATATTTTTCTCTTAAATATAACTAATTTGAATACATTTCAGGGTCCAGTCTTTGGACTTCTTCTCTATCAACTTTCATTAACTACTTTATCTCATCCAATCCTGCGGCTTTAAATATCCTCTGTATCCTTATGACTCCAAAATTATATTTCTGTTCTGACCTTTCCACTGGACTTTAGAGTTTTATTTTCAATGCATATTTGACATTTCCAGCTCGATGTGTAATAGGCTTTACAAACTTGACATATGCAAAGCCAAATTCTTGATTTCCACCCCCAAAACTGCTCTTTCCCTGTGCTTCCCATTTCAGAAAATGACACCTCCTTCATCAGTTACTCAAGCTCTGAACCTTGGAATTATCTCTGACCTTCTCTCAGATTATACATCCAATCTACCAGCATAGCATGTTGGCTCTGCGTTCAAAATATATCCCAAATTGGCCCACTCTAGTCCACATCACCACTACCGTTGGCTTATACTTCTGCCCTCCTATAGTCTGTTCTCCACAGTCCTGCCAGAAGACATTCTAGAAACACAAATATGATTCATGTAACTTTTCTGCTTTCCTTCAATCACTTCAGAACACAGGTAGGAACAAAAAAATTCCCAAATCCTAAAGACCTGCATGATGAGACACTGAATAATCTTCAGCTCTGATTTCTTCCCAATAATTGTTTTCCTTTGTTTGCCTCTTTCATCCACATTGGCCACTTGCTTTCTTTAATATTTGGGGATTCCTCTGTCTGGAAGGCTCTTCCCTATATTTCATTCCCTATTTCATTCATGATCTTTGCTCAGATTTCCCCTTTGTCATGGAGTCTCTTCGATTCTCTCTTTCTCAAACAGTAGTTCTCCTCCCTTTTCCTTTATTTCCTTACATTGTCTCATTCCTTTCACAGTACTTAATGCTGTCTGGTAGAGTATTATATATATGTTTTCCTTTATTGTCAAGCTCTCCCATCAGAGTTAAGCTGCCTATAGACTCCAGTTTATGATCACTTTCAGTTATTTTCATGTCAATAGCAGACAAGATTTTCTCAATCTTTAAGATTGTCTGATGTTTTCAAGGACCAGCCATCTTTTATGTAAAAATGTTGATTACATTTTAAATATTGTAACATATAATAGTGTTTTTTCATGTATACCAAAGAAAAATATATGACATATAATTAAAATATAATGGGTATGGGTATATTTTTAACTTAAAATCAAAGGAAACAATTTGAAGTTTAAAAACATCAAGGAAATAATATGTGAATCTACATGGGACTGGTCAAGTATTGTGCCATTTAGAGATGTGGACAATGCAGCAGGTTTTGCTTTTAGAGTTAGAGCACTAACTTAGAATCCAGGGTCTGACTCTTATTACCTTGGGCAAGTCATTGAACTTTTTAATATTGTCAAAAGCACCATAGTTATAGATATAATAAAATCTCTCCTTCCCACTTCACTGTATTGCCAAGTGACAAGGCATGCTAGCTCATTAAGAAGAACTATTGCAATACATTCTAGTCATTCCAGTAACCAGAATCTCATTATCTTTTTAGTATCTCCATTAATTAATGGAAACACATAAAGCTCAGTTAAAGAATACATTATTTTTGTGAATGGAATATTAGGTGCACTTGTGTGACAATAGCTACACAATCTTTCCCTCTCTCATGTATGTTGTTAGTTGATAGAGAGTTACCATTCACCCATTTGAAAAGTTCATAGATGAGAAAACCGAGGATCAAGGGAGCCATTTGACTTTTCTCTGGTTAAATAGATGGGAGCAAAACTAGTCCTAAAATTCAAGTGATCAGTCTCCTAGTTTAGTATTTTTGCAATTTACCAATAACTAATCAAATGTAGATTATGGGGGAGAATATTGAGTTTCTGTTATCTTTCATCAGAACAATTTCACTTATTACCAGAAGAATACACAAACTACAGATAAATGGACTAATTTTTAAGACAATGAGACTAATCTTGGAATTAAATGAGGGTGAATTCTTGGTGGAAACAGCATTCTTTATAGAGTTAAAAAGAAAATAAACTAAAAGCAAAATTTTAAAAATTACAAAAATAATAGCTGTCAAAATATTGCAAAATATGAAAAGATGGAAAATGCCAACATCTAAAACTTAATTAGGAATATTTTATATTATAGAAAATTTCAGATTTTGCTAACTGGCTCATTCACTTTTAACATATTTCAATAAACATTTTAAATAAATATATTAGAAAAAACTGCCTTATTTATTTTCTATAAAATTAGCCAAAATTTTAATTCTATACATACTTGCTAACAATTTGAGACTGAATTACGATGAAACTTTCATGTGATATGACTTAAGGTTGAAGTTAATTACTACATTATTTACTAAAAATAACCACCAGCATTGGCACTATCATAACTGCCACTGACATTACCATGAATATAAAAGGAACATGTCATCAATATTTAAGAATAGTACTCTTTGCTACAACTTGGGCTCATTACATATTTCTAAATGCAGGAACTAGAAGACCATATCAAATTCTAGGAAGGCAGGTATGCAATTTAATATGTATGTGTGTGTGCATATTTAATTTTCTTGAGAAGAAAAGAAATTCTCTTTCAAAGTGCAGAAAGGCTAGGGAAGCAAGTTTCCTGAGACCTGGTAATTTGGAATGTTTTAAATAAAAGTTGTGCAGCAGATCATGTGTGTTTGGGGGGAACACGGTATGTATTGTTGGGGATGTTAGAATTTTCCTAAAATCTTAAGCTGGTGCCAAATAAGCGACATATTTACTCATATAACTAATTGACCCAGACAATCCCTCTATAAAACCTAAATGATGGACAATTTTGATCTGGTGTTGGCATGGTATATATTTATGTATACAACTGCCCTCATATTTAAAGTAAATTAGTTCAATTCAATGCCTGGCCCATTGTTCCAGAAACAACAACAGCAAAAGCGTTCTCGCTATTGCATGTAAGTGTTCTTAAGCGTGTGTCAGATGTACCGCCTTTACAAATAGGCACCTTTTTCAAAAGCCTGTTATCATTCCTGTTTTACAATAAAGGAAATGGTTTTACTGTTTGCAATTTCCCTCATAGTTTTTATTGGGATGAAAGCCTAAAAATCAAAACTGTAGGCTAATGCCAAGTTATTCTATAAACATCGCTCCCAGCCACTCTCCTGCCACCTCTTTCTGCCAGAGGAAACAAATGCCGGCTGCTTTCATGTAGCCAGTGCTGAATTTTGACAAGGAGGCAAATGATACAAAGCCAACAAGTTCCAGAAGAATAACGCAAAGAATCTTGTCTCACACTGAGAGCACACAGTCAAGTGGTGGCAATTTAAAAGCTGGCTCTAATCTTGGTTTTGATAATCTACCTTAGGTTTCAGAGCATAACTAAAAATATGTACATTTTTCTTGTTCATACAATAACATTATGAACAAGTTGCACAGATGGCTATTAATCCTCATGTATTCACTTGGATTTTCCCAATTTTCATTCTTCTTTTTGATGTTTTCTTTTTCAGATAACTTCTACAGCATCCCAAAGTGTAGAATTTTGCTTCTGTGGATGGGATCTCCACAACCCTCTGATCAAGACAGAAAAAAAAAAAGGAATGTTTCCCCAACTCTCACAACATATAGAAGAGCTGTTCCTAAAAACCGGATGTGTCTGATGCTAAAGGTTCATCTTTACCATTATGCGCTGCTGTGTTACCCTGCTTGGGAAGTCACAGACACATGCTCAGAGACCATCTCCCAGCCCTCACCTACCCCGTCCCCACTCTATTGTGGAATGGTGTTTCTGTCTGTTTCCATTCCACAACCTAGGAATGTTAGGTTCAATGAAAAGGCCCTATCAGACCTTAATCCCTACAACTAGGAACAAGCAGCCCCAGATGCTCATCAGGACAGGAATTCTCGGTGGCAGTATCCCTCCTCCTAGAGTGAATAAATACTTGACACTGGAACAGAACAGGGTATCTCCCCTCCAACGCTAAGCGGGCATGTTGAGCTGCAATCTTCCAACTCTTACGTGAGCAGTTTGAGCTCCCCAGAAGACAGGTCACTGTGGGATCTCTTTCCCTGCTGTCTTGGACTCTGAGTTGTGTCAGTAATAAAGTGGTCATTTGCTCAGTGTCTGTGGTGCCTGGGTAGCAACTCGCGTCACATACCTGAGGGCTCGGAAAAAGGTCCTATTCGGACTAATACAGACAACAGGTTATTCTTTGCTGATCTTAAATATTCTATAGTGCAATTCATATAAGTAATATGGATTTGTTGTCTACAAAGTATCAACTGATAGCTACGAAAGTCTTTGGGCTGATTGCAGCTTTCTTCCCAGTTAGGAAAACCTACTTTCCCATACCAGGTATTCACACCACAACCTACAAAATTCGAACCTGGCATTCTTACCCAGAAAAGTCTTTGAGCTGATTATACTAATTTAGGTCCTGTAATTCTGTGGCAGGATGGAATTTTGCACTTTCGGGGGTGGGGGGAAATGCAAAGTCTGGTATCTCTATGATGCTGAAGGAAACAACCCATTGTAGAGAGAAACAATAGATGAATTAGTTTGTGCCATATAACATACATCATCCCACTTATTAGCTTGAGATATGTAGACATTGCCCAATTTTAATACAAGCTTAGACAATCCACAGTCTTTTCAGATGAAAGTGAGTGAATATGATTAAAAGCTTGAAAAATAAAACCTGTGAGAAAAGGTTGAAAGTATAGGGACATGTAAATTAGAGAGGAGAAAGCTAGTGATGCAGGACTTTAAGACTATAAATAGTTATTTCATGGAGAATTGAGCAAGAGATTATAATACTACAATAGGAGGAGTAGATACTACACAAAGAAAGAATTTATGAATTGTAAGGAAAATTAGGCTCTGAAGGTAATTAATGGAATTTCAGATATGGAGATTAAACAAAATTAAATGTTAAAAAATTATCTGTCCTGAATAGTTTACTTGAGGAAAGACACAGGGCTAAATCATTTAAGGTTGTTGAATTTATTTTTTGAAATCTGATTATTCATAATTATGGGAAAAATGCATTAGTCTATAGTATATTATAGTGTTCAAATATATTGATATAGTGTTCAAATCAGCATTTTAAAAATGAAACATTAAACTATTGATGAAAATAAATTTAGAGGCACTTTACTGTGTATTACTCTTAGGTTATCTCTAAAGTAAAATATCTTCTTATTTGTTTAATAACCATTAACCTAATGGGAAATTTCCTCTAACCGAGGCAAGTTAAAAAACAAATGACAACATATCTTTTTCCATTTTCAAAGGGCACTTAAAAGTTTTTTAGATGTGTTCATAATTTAGACTATTCCAGCCCACTTTCCAAGAAATTGTTTGGCGAGTTAATCATCAGCCTGAAACTCCAAATACCTTCACAGAAATGCTATGTAGCACTTTTCATGTGGATATATGAACATATTTGGCTGTATTCATTTTCCCAGATCCCAAATACTTTGAAGTAGTCATAAGCAATATTTAACCAAGGCAAGTATATTGAAATCCATTAATTTTTAAATATTTGTTCGAAGAGTATATGTGTGTGTGTATATATATATATACACACACCATATACACATAATTGTATACAATTAATCATAATTATTGGCATATATTCTTATATAGTTATTTGTTTTATTTCTTATCATATTTGGAAGCAAAAAATAATTAGGGGCATTTTTGGTAAATTGTGAAATGGCCTTACATTATTTCAAACATACACACACAAATATATATATTTTTCTTTATTAGAGAAGTTGTAAGTTTATAGAAAAATCATGAATAAAATACAAGATTCCCATATACCACTGCACCTATTGGTGTGAAATATTTGTTACAAACTGATAATAGCGCATTTTTATAATTGTACTATTAATTAAAATCCATGGTTTAACCTAGGGCTCACTGTTCGTGTAGTCAAATTCCATGGATCCTTTTTAAAAGTTCTGTTTTGTTATCATATATATAATCTAACATTTACCTTTTTAATTTCATTCATATATATATTCCAATGCTGTTAATTGTATTTACAACATTGTGCTATTATCACCACTATCCATTACCAAAACATTTTCTTTATTCCAAATAGGAGCCCTGTACATTTTAAGCCTTGATTTCCCATTCCTTATCTGACTCTTTGAGCTTGCTTCTACCAATTGTTTTAATCAGTGAGCTCATACTATATATATATATATATATATATATATATAATATATTTGTATATGTATTTATATATGTGTATTTGTCCTTTTGTGCCTGACTTGTTTCACTCAAAATGATGTCTTATAAATAGTAAATTTTGATATTTACAGCAATAAGGAGATTTGAAAGTTATCATTAAAGGTTTTAGAAATGGTGCAAGAACACTAAAATCAATTTTTTAGGGTTGGAGAATTTGATATTTACACCTTCCCCCCAACAATTAAAAAAAAAAACACACAACTTCTAGGGTGTATTAGTTTGGAAGCTGCCAGAATGCATTACCAGAAATGGAATGGCTTTTAAAAAGGAATTTAATAAGTTACACGTTTATAAGGAAGTGAAAATGTTCAAATTAAGGCACCAGAAAGAGGTTACCTTCACTTAAGAAGGGCCAATTGCTCTGAAACACCTCTGTCTGTCAGTTGGGTAGTCACGTGGCTGGCATCTGTTGGTCCCTTGCTTCTGGGTTTCTTTGCTTTCAGTCTCTGCCCCTGTGGGGTTTGTTCTAGATTGCTAGCTGCCAGAATGCAACATACCAGAGATGGATTGGCTTTTAATAAAAGGGGATTTATTTAGTTAAGGTATAGTTCTTCAGAGGAAAGGCAGCTAACTTTCAACTGAGGTTCTTTCTTCCGTGGAAGGCACAGGTCGATCTCCACTGGCCTTCTCTCCAGGCCTCTGGGTTCCAACAACTTTCCCCAAGGTGATTCCTTTCTGCATCTCCAAAGGCCTGGGCTGAGCTGTGAGTGCCAAGATGAGGTAAGCTGAGCTGCTTGGGCTGTGCTACATTGAGCTCTCTCATCTAAGCACCAGCCAATTAAATCAAACATCATTCATTGAAGCAGACATGCATCCTACCTGCTGCAGATGCAATGAGCAACAGATGAGGTTCACATACCATTGGCTCATGTGCACAGCAACAAAACTAGGCACTGTCACCTAGCCAAGTTGATACCTAAATCTAACTACCACAGGGTTCCTCACTTTGCTTCTCTGGGTCTGGCTTTCATCTCTTGGCTTCCCTTCGCTCTCTCCAGGTTCTGACTTGCTTAACATCTCATGGCAACATCTGCTGGGCTACTAGCATCTCCAAGTGCTGGCATCTGTTGCTCTGTCATTTCCATCAGCTCTGAAGTTTCTCTCCAAAATATTTCCTCATTTAAAGGCTTCCAGTAAACTAATCAAGCCCCACCTGGGATGAGTGGAGTCACATCTCCGTCTACTCAAAGGTCACATCCACAATTGTGCATGTCACAGAGCCATGGAGATAGTCTAATCAAAAGTTTCCAACCTGCAGTACTGAATTAGGATTTACAGAAAGCTGTTCCCACAAGATTGGATCAGGATTAAAGCATGGCTTTTCTGGGGGTACATAATACTTTCAAACTGGCACATAGGGTATTTTTTTGAGAAGTGAAGTAAAAAAAGTTAAATAAAAATCCATGTTCTACTTTTTACTCGCTCTGGATCATTGAGGAAGTCATTAAATTGTTTAAGATTCTTTATCTGTAAATTGAGGGAAATGGACATGGTAGATAATTATACGATCCTTCTCAATTTACATTTGTGTCATTCTTCCATTATTTTCAATTTATCCTCCAAACTACCTTTTATCTTTTTCCAAGGGGGCACAATATCCTAGAAGTTTGGTCATTCTGGTCCTACAGGGTTCATTAGTTCAGTGGAGAGCAGTGCTCAGGAAGATTTAGAAATACTTTCCACAAGGCATGAAATTGACCGTTAGTGCAAAGCTTTTATATTGCAGAAATTGCTGTCACATCTTTTTTCTCACAAAGAGATATCATAAATGTTGTGTAGCTAGGAGGAGGCCTAAGCAAAAATGCCTGAAGGAAGGCTTCATACTTAAAAAATAACCATTATGCCCCCAGGAAAAGCAGAAGCCAAGTAGTGTTTATCAGGCTCTCCTGATAAATCGAAGGAGTTGTGCCTGTGTAGGGTTATCAGGAGAAAGTGATTATACACAGCCATTGCTTCTAAAAGAAGGCTATTTTTTTCTCAGAAGGATGAGAACTATGTGTATGTAAACAGAGCAATTAGATCAAAGTAAATAGTTTTGTGGTTTTTGCCTTGTGTGGAAGGAAAATAAAGGGTGGCTATCTAGTTTGTGTTAGTCAAGAGTTGAAGACCTAGTGCTCTTATCATGTCTCTGGGGCTGGAATTGATTCTAAGGTAAGAACTAGCTAACATGCCATGGCAGGAAAATATTAACATGATATAATGGCATGGAAACTTGTACCAGAGCTGATAGTATATCATTTGTTTTTCTTTTAATCTTTGTCTCTCTTCTCTGATGGCACAACTCATTTAAATGTATGTCTGTTACCCACAGTGAAGAGGCAATGATAAAAGAAGAAAAGCAACAGATAAAAGATTCTGAAAAACAGTGTGCCTGTGTATGGGTATTGGGAAGAGGGATTAATTTATTTTATTGGAGAGATTGATTGGTAGCATCAGTGGAAACAACTGACACCAGGCATTTTTCTAGAACCCAACAATGAGAAGGGCCAAAACAACTGGAGAGTGGAAACCTACTGAAAGGACTCCTTTGTTACTTGTTACCCATTAGCACTTATCAGCCCTATTTTCCCATCTGATTTTACTTACTCTTCATTTTCAATGTCCTATGATTTAAAATTCATTTCTCAGATGTTTTTGATGCCTTCCCCCTTTTCTGATGCATTTTAAATGTCATTATGAACCATTTTTGCTAGGTTTATTTTAATTTTTGAGATTAATTTATGATAAACTAATATATGGTAATGGAATAAAGAACAATGTCAGACTTATGTAGGTGTTAAATAAATATTTTTCCCTGAATGAATACATAAAGATTACCAACTTAACATATAAACATTCTATATTAATATATGTTCCTTTGAACACCGTAACTTAATCTGAGATTTCTAAGTGGGTGAGAGGAATAGTTCCCGGACTGAGGCATTTTTGAATGAGATCTAAAATCAAACATGAGATCAGCTACCTTCTATTTATATATATGTCAAAGACATCTATATATCCTCATTTACCCAGGGGACTGGAAGTTCTCTACAAGAAGAATTCTGTTTCTTTGAAAGAAAAAATCACCTGATCATAAGACTTGGTAAGTACTCAAACAGATTGCTGAGGAAAGTGGAAATCTTTTCTCAAGATCTTTCCAGTTTTACTCATTTCTGATGACTTTTAGGCAAACTTTCTTGGAGAAAAAGGGATCTAGGTTATTACATCTTTTAGTACCAATGGTCATTAGAATAGTTGATGGATATGAAGCATAAAATTACCTTTAGAGTTTTCTTTCAGAAATGTGTATGTATAATTATTTTAATGCAACCTTATTTTTTGAGAATATGTTTGGCTTTTTGTTTATTTGTGTAATGTGCTGTCAGGCCATTAATTAGAAAGTTTTTAGTGCTACAAAAATGAAAAAAATTGCCACATTTTGCCACATCTGAAAGTGAGGTTTCAGTTTGTATAGGTTAAAAATTACAGCAAAGAAATTAAACTTCAACTCTAGTACAGAATTTAAAGATTGAATTAAAAACAGATAAGAAAATCCCGTGAACAGCTGAGATAATACTCCTGTCTGAATATCCTGTCTGATATTTTATATCCTAAAAGGGCAAGAAGTAAATTTTCTTGAATTACAGTATAAGTTATCATTACATAAGGCAAACTGAGTAATTTTCCCTCTTCATATAATCTAAGAATACTCAAGATGGAGAGTATTTAATGTTTAAGTAAGAAAAAAACATATAAATGATTCAATAGCTAGGTCAAACTTGGAAACATAAAAGCATTACATGATCTCTGACAGGTTCAATTTAGTGTAAATTATAAAAAGATGAGAGAGAGAGAGTGCTTGCCCTGTTCATCATGGTGTCCTGCAAAAACGTGAGTACCTCTTGTGTTGTGGTGCTCAGTAAATATCCATGAATAAACATACATAAACTATGTCTAATTTAGGTAATTGGACAAATATCCTCTCTGGCATGTCCAAGAACCATTCTAATAAATAGCTAGAAACAAGACTTTGTTGATGCTGAATGATATACTAATGACTCAAAAGATGAAATTAGTCCTGAAATTACAAAATGGGATGGGTGGAGATGGAAGAAATTTATATTTACTATGCATTCCATACTCTAGACTTTATCTACTGATTGACCTATCTTTCTATCTATTTGTTCTCCATCAAATCTCTTTATCACTTGTCAATCATCTGTGATTCATCAAGCTATTATCAATCATTCTTACTATCTCTATCCTTCTATCATCTATCTAATTTATCTAATCAGCTATCACATTTAATACCTAGTATGTGCACTATAATTTTTTGTTGTTGAATCACTGAATTCACCTTCAAAATAATACTCCATGATACATTCTCTTATCCATTTCATTTCTGAGAAAGAACAGCTGAGTTCAGAAAGGAAATATAGTACATGTAGAGTTATACAACTACTGTGTGGCAGAACATGATTCAAGATAAGTTTTGCAGAATCCCAAACATATCTTCTTTCTGTACCTTCTAAAGATGAAAAACTATTTGTATGAGAAATGCACAGAAAATTAGGCAATTGAAATAATCAAAAAAGCATGGGCAGAGAATTATTGAAGGGGAAAGACTCTGTGTTAGTTTGGAGTTATGTATTCCAGAAAAGGTCATGCCATTTAACATATTCCTGCAGTTACAGACACATTGTGGGTGGGACCTTTTTGTTAGGTTATTTCAATAGAGATGTGATCCATCCCATTCAAGGTGGGATGGATCTTAGTCCTTTTACTGGAGTCCTTTAAGAGAGGGTAAAGCACACAGAAAAAAATCACAAGAGATCTCAGAGAGAAAAACCCAGAGAAGTTTGACTAGAGGAAATCCCCAGGGAAGCTAAGAGCAGATCCACAGACGCTCAGAGAGGAAGCCACTGGAACCAGAAGCTGAAAGCAAAGAGATCTGGGAGAAAAGGACCAGCAGAAGCCAGCCATGTGCCTTCCATGTGACTGAAGTGTCCTGGATTCCAGGAGCCTGTCTTCAGAGTCAAGGGATCATCCTGCTGATGCCTTAATTTGGGCATTTTGATAGCCTAAGAACAGTAAATTTTAATTTAATATATTCCCATTGTTAAAAGCCAGTCCATTTCTGGTATTTTGCATTTGTCAGCTTTAGCAAACCGAAACAGATTTCTATCAGTTTTGTGTTTTAATCTCCATATTTTAATGGTGAAGATTTAAATGGAGAAACTGGTTGTTCTAGTTTGCTAGCTGCCAGAATGCAATATACCAGAAATGAAATGGCTTTTAAAAAGGGGAAATTATGAAGTTGCAAGGTTACAGTTCCAAGGCCATGAAATGCCCAAATTAGAGCAAGTGTATAAAAATGTCCAAATTAAGGCACCAACAAGAGGTTACCTTCACTCAAGAAAGGCCAGTGAAGTTCAGGATTTCTCTCTCAACTGGAAAGGCACATGGTGAACATGGTAATGCCTGCTAGCTTTCTCTTCAGGCTTCTGTATCATGAAGCTCCCCCAGGGGTGTTTTCCTTCCTCATCACCAGAAGTCTCTGGCTGTGTGGGCTCCTGTGGTTCTCATGGCTCTCAGGCTCTCTCCAAAATGTTTCCTCTTTTCAAAAAATTCCAGTAAAGTAATCAATGGGTGGATCACATCTCCATTTAATCAAAGGTTAATACATAATTGGATGAGCCATATCTCTGTAGAGATAATCTAATCAAGTTTCCAACCTACAGTACTGAATAGGGATTAAGAAACAACTGCCTCCATGAGATGGATAAGGATTAAAACATGGCTTTTCTAGGGTGCATAATTTCATCAAACAGGCGCACTACTTAATGAGGATTGGGTCTAAAGTGCAGTAAAGAGAGTAGCTCATATTTTACATGATTATAAATTTTATGGAAGGCTGCAATTTAGTGTTGAATTAAATGGTTATGCTTTGCATTTAATGGGTAAATTGATATTTATTGTTATTATTAGCTTTGATATTTTGACACTATAGTCATAAACTAAGGAGAAATGCTTCAGAAAATTCTCTGCAGTATCATTCTCATAAAATACATATATAACGAGTGAAGTTCTTTCTAACTTAACAGTGCTTCACTAAGGGTTGTTGTACCCCAAAGTGTAACTTTATTGTGATTTCACAAAATGCTTGTTGATATTTTTGGTCTCACAGCCCAATACATTCAATTTTTAAGGTACTTAAACACTGCACTTCAACATTGATAAATTTAACTAGAATATGTAAAGCAACAGATTCAAAAATAGATATGACTTCCTTTCTTATGGAACCTTTACATGGGATTAAATAGAATTGAGGTCTCCGTTTGAAGTTAGAAACCTAAAGGTTATTTTGTTATTGTTGTTGTTTGGCATGGGCAAGCATCGGGAATTGAACCCAGGTCTCTGGCATGGCAGACAAGAACTCTACCACTGTGCCACCATCACAGAGGTTACCACCCTAGAGGTTACTTTTTGATTGTGAAACAGGTAAGGAAACCCTATACTTTTAATCATTTTCTGACTGCCATAGCATTAGAGAGCCATTGTTAAGGCAATCAAAAAAAGAAAGAAAATGGAAAATCAGAAACAAAGAAGACAAAAAAAAAAAAAAAGATTGCTGTTTTCCTTTCCTTGGTTTGGAAAAGGTGGTATTAGGTTTTTCAATAAAAATGAATGGGCATTTGGGTGTTCCATTTTAGCATTAGGAATCTTGACCCCACATTGATTAATGTTTCAGCTATTGTTGGTTCTACCTCAAGAAGTGTTAAATATTTTCAAACTCCCTTTTCTTATCTAGGGAAGAATTATCCAATGTTACCCTGTACTAACATTGCCTAAAAATATATTTTTTTTGCCTTTCTTCTCATTCAGAGGTATGCTAAGAAATGTTTAACAACTAGCTCTCTCAGAGGAAAGTAAAAATTCTTATTTGTAGCACTTGCCAAAGTCTTAGATGTAAATACTCCCCCGTGGCGAATTTCATTTAGCCGATTTGGTACCATTACGAAGAGCTGTGCACAGTTGGCTCATGCTGATGTGATCTGGCTGTAGCATACCATTGCAGTCTGTCTGCTAAACGTAGTCTAGTATGGCGGAGGAACCCTAATATGAAAATGTCTAGTAAAGCCTAGATATGCTTGCTAATTCAATTGGGTATAGAAGATCATCAAATGCCATAAACTAACAAAAAGAGGGGAAGTTCTCATACAGAGAAAAGCTCGAAGTCTGCAGTGGCAATCTGGCTCAAAATCCTTCCATTCTTCTTCACCTTTCACTTTCACCTTCTGTATTAATCAGAGTTTTCCAGAGGCGTGGAACCCACAGGAGATACCTCTCTATATATAGAGAAATATAGATATGTATATATAAAAATATTAAGAGTTTTATTATAGGAATTGGTTCAGTTGACTGTGAGGATTGGCAAATATAGATTCCATAAGGCAGGCTATATGTTGGGAACTTTGATGAAAGTGATGATGAATTCCTCAAGATTAGAGGGCTGCCTATCATAAAGATAGAAATTCTTCTCTTTGACTACTTATATCCTCTGTTCTCACTTTAAGACCTCCAAATAATTGGATGGGGAGACTCCTCTCATTGCTGAAGGCAATCTTCTAAAGCAATCTCCTTTGTTGATTGCACGTGCAATCAACCATAGATGCAATTGACTAGTGATTCAGATTCACCAAGAAATACTCTCACAGTAACAATCAGAACAGTGCCTGCTGGACCAAATACATGGACAATATAACCAAGCCAAGTTAACAAATGAAATGAACCATCACACACTCTTTCCACCAATCACCAGATATGTATGATTTTGTAACCAATGATAGATGACACACATGCTCTTTATTTCAGCCTGGTGAAGTACCTACCATATTTGATTCAGAGAGCAGATCATTTCTGAAAATGTTCCTCTTCTATAAAATAGAATTATTTTCAGCTATATTCATGTAAATATCAGCAATAACCTTCATTTTCTTGATCCAATTTTGGTTTTAAAACAATATTAATGGTTAAATGAAGATGTTTTAGTTTCAAAATTTTTTCAAGTTCTATAAAATATTGCATCTATTAACTAGAATTTGAACTTAGGAAACAAAAATATATCTTGCAACTTTCTGTTTTAATTTTAAATATAAATAAAAACTCAGTTCTAAGTGACTCTATTTCTTCATCTTTACAAGCAATTTTACTTCAGGTTTACTGTTTGAATGCAGAACTGTGTAGTTCATTGGTGGATGGAAACAGAAACTGAGCACTAAGTGGACTCCAACAGTTCTGAAATTGAAACGATACACAGAGCTGAGTCAGCTTGTGTGAATGGCTGACTGTGTAACTAGGAATTCTTCAAATTAGTTTCCACGTAAGAAAGACAATGTTTTTTTAAAATAAATAGTACTAAAAATGTGCTAATTAAAAAAATACACATGCACATATAAAATTAAACAACCAGCAACCACAGAATTATTTTATAAATTAGAGCAATATTTTATTTTCTGGAAGGAGTACCTTATCATTGACTTAAAGCTTTAGTAGCCAGGACATGGTGATAATAAAAAGTAAACTTAAATTTCTTTGGTTTTATTGTTGGTTTTAAATTCTCTACAAAAAATTGAACCTGTTACTGCTTGCAACCAGAGTGCACCACTGCACTTCTATCCCTTCTTTGTTACACCATTGAACAGACCGCCCTCCCACACGCATACATTTGCTTGCATAAATACACGCATACATACATAAATGCACACATAACACAAATATGTTTGCATATATGTGTCCTCAATGAGACTTGACAGTTATTTTACTCATTTATGGCGGCTCTTTATTGAATTTTACAGTATAAATTTTTCAAATAATTTCAATATTCAATGTTCCCACGCCATTCCTATCCTTGGATCTTGAGAATTGCCTTCCACTTCCTACTAAAAGTTTTGAGAACATTCCACCTGAACTTCTAAAACTAGTGAATTCTACACATAGAGATGTAGAATTCCTTCATAATTATCCATCCATCCTCTGTTTTTTTCCTCCCTTCTTTCTCCCTTTATTCCTTTTGCATATGAAGAGCATTCCATCTCATTTCTGAAACCGATATCCCTTTCCCCATTGGATAGAGTAGTTTCTTCTTTGACTTCTTGGTCAGTTACATGTTCTCTACTTTAATTCACTGGATCCTTCCCACAAATATTAATTTTCCTTTCATAATAACAAAAAACAAAGTCATTTTAGCCACCCTCCTTCTCAATCTATTATTCGTTCTTTCTCCTCTTAATCTCTAAATCTCGTGAAATCATATTCCATTCTTATTGCTCCCTCTTTTTTATAAACTGCAAGTGCCACAAATTCTGATTTACCAACTTTGAAAATTCTCTTGAAAGTTACTCAGGATCTACTCAATCCAATAATATCATCACGCTCCCTTGCATTGACCTTTTCTGATGAAGGTCAATTATGAAGTTGATGAAGTTGGTTACCCACTTTTTCTTGAAATTCTCTATTCTCTTGGTTCCTAGAAACTTGTATTTTTTTCACTCCATTCTGACTTTTCTAAGTATCCTTCAGTTTCATGCTCTGGCTTTTCTTTTTCCTTTGTCCTTTAAATATAGCTATTTTATGGGATTGTTATCATTTCCGCAACTTGTTAGCTGCGTGATCTTGATCAAATTACTTAATCTTTCTGAATCAGGATCCTCATTTGTAAAGTATATTGAGTAATAACTATGAGGATTAAATGAATTAGTATCTGTAAGGTGCATAGAACAGGGTTTGAGGGTTTAACAAATAATAACTCACATGCAAGTGTTTGTTACATAAATAGATAGATAATTCATTCCTACCATTTTTCCAATTTATACTTCTCTCCTGAGTAATCTTACCTAATTTCATTATTCTGTCAGCAATTTCCCCTATTCATATGACTTTCCAATTTTATTTCTACATTTGACCTCTCTGATTCACCAAAGATGAACATGTTCAATTATTTCCTTTATATCAAATCATGGTAAAATTCAACAGACAAATGACATGTGCATGAATGGTCAGTGCATGGAAGTGTGTGACTCTTTCCTTTTTTTGCAAGAACTTAGTGTGAGTAGTGCAGTTGGCTCACATGCTCCAGCTGCCACACCTTTGAGATCTGCTGCAGTCTTTTGCTGAAGCCATGCTTTCCTCAACATTTTGAAGACATTATTATATTCTGGCACCTATTTTTGGTGAGGAGATAAAATTTTCTCTATTTTTTTTTCTTTTGAGATAATCTACCCCTTTTTCTCTTGGGCACCTTTTAAGCATTATCTCTTTATCTTGATGTTTTTTAGTTTCACTATGAAATATATACATAGACATAGGTGAAATACCAAGGTATGGAATTATTTTTTATTCTGCACAACCTTTTAAAATCTAAAACCGCATATTATTCTTTACACTTGGAAAATTCTCAGTATTTATTACTGCAAATGATATTTATCTACTATTGTCTTAATTCTTTCCCTCTGGAGCTCTTATTAGTCATATCGTGGAGGTTCTAATCAGTTTTCTATCTGATTTTCAAATTGTTCTCTCATTTTAAAATAAACTTATTTTTCATCTTGGCTGTATGCCAGTTACTTATTTATTATCTTCCAAATTATTGTTTTCCATTAAATAGATTTAAGATATATTTTATCATACGCATTTAGTGCTGCTTTTACTTTTGTAACTATAGTTCTCATGGGGGTCTTTTCATGTCCACTTCTTCTTGATTCATATCTGTCTGTTTTGTTTCATAATTTATTGTTCTTTTCAAAATAGATATTATAAATTTAATACTTTAAGTATAATAATTTTCTCACTCTAAAGACATTTTCTGATTATTCTGTTATTTTTCAGTTAATGATTCTGTTTTTCAATCAGCAAATTTGTTGGACTTTTTTCCTTTCTTAATTTTAGTCTACCACATGCACTAGGTATTTTCTTTTTATGGGCTTAAGTTCAACATGTCTTCTGCTTCAGATCCAGTAATCATTTTCATATCATTCACTGAAGCTTCCTTGTTCTCCATGAAGTCAATCAAGGGGAGACAAATTCAAATCAAGTTCAGTCCAAGTGGCTTTTTATGCTTTTTTAAGGTGTATTTAGCTGTGTATAAGCTGAAGTTCTAGGCAGTAGGGAAGCTGTTTACTATGTCCTTTCAGGGGACAATGAGAACTGTTAGGTGCCCCTTAAATGCAGTGAATGTAGCTGCAGTCCTCTGCCATGTTTACACCACTTTTTTCTTCCATTTCTCACAAATAACTTCTTGTTTTTTGTACCACAATGCCAGTGGTCCACAAGTTTAAACTATAGTTCTCACCACTCTGTGTTTTTGCTCTCTTACTTATATGTAGAGCTATTACCTTGTTTTTATCTAGGGTTTACTGTTTATTAATTTATTTTACAATATTTATGCTGTGTTTTGAGTGGACATGGATATTCAAAGCATGATCTCAAAGAACTAGGTTTACCAGAAGATCTAGTACATTCTGTCTTCTGTTGCCAGTGTAATATTTCCAAAAATCAAATCTGATTTTTTTGTCCTACTCTGATTAAACAATTTCACTGTGTCTCTTATGTTAAGATATAACTCAATCTCCTTAGTAAGGCATTTAAGATTTCCAGTGTCCCCAATCAGGACCAAATCTACACATCCAAACATCTCCTATTACAACTCTCTAACTACTTAGCCACTGCAAGCCACATTTTTCTATCAGGTTCACCTGTCAAATTCCTACACATCTTTCAACTTTTAGTCTAAATATCTCTTCTGAACAAAAACTTCACAAGATCCCTGGAATTGAACTTTCCCCACACCTTTTTTTTCAGCAATTTCTAGACTCTGTATTTGTTTTAATTCATTTTGTTTGCTTCTACCTCTGGATCATAATTTCTACCATGAAAAGAACCATACCTTATATGGCGGTTTCAAAGGATTGTGACCCTAGAAAAGCCATGTTTTAAGCCTTGCTTTAATTTGGACATTTTCATGGGTTTAGAACTGTAAACTAGCAACTTAATAAATTTCCCTTTTTAAAAGCCATTCCATTTCTGGTATATTGCATTCCGGCAACCAGTAAACTAGAATAGCTTATATGTGTAAACATTATAGGTCAATTGACCAAATTACTTGACATTTGGGATCAGATCTCCATTTCTAATTCACCCTCCTATTCAGTATAATACTTCCGTCACTGAGTATTATCTACTATCCATCTTTTGTAAAGGTTGATTTTTTGAGTAATTGAGTTCTATGAGGTTTAAGCAATAATGACAAAGTTCACACTTATACAGCACTCGCCACATCTCAGATGTGATAAGAACTTAACATACAATAATTTACATAATCCACACAGCAACCATATTTAAACCACACACAACAAGCTCATTTTACAGATGAAGAAACTGAGGCACAGAGACTTGGAGTGCAGAGAAGTGCTGTCTGAAGTTGCACAGCTAGTAAATTGCAGGCCTAAATTTGTACAAAGCAGTCTATCTCCAGAGAATGCCCTTAGCCACCATATTTTACTGCCTTTCAATATTCCTGTATTACTCTTTATATATGTCACCTTTAAAGGTCTAAACAAATGAGTGGTGGAAAGATCACTACACATGGCTTTCAATAAACAAACCAAACTACTCCATCATGAATTCCTAGATTGACTGTATAGTCTACGCAGAACTGCAATTAATAGCTCTGCCCTTCCATGCTAGTTTCAACTCCACAGAAGAGACAAGAACTCTTTCCTTTCTTTTATAGAGATTTGTGGTAGCATCACTTAAGGAGGGGTTTTTTTCTTAGCTGCCTTCTCTGGAAATCAAATACCTCAATGAGGGAGAGCTAGTTTAATGATTTAAGGGGAAGTATATGGAAGGTGAGTTAATTGTTCCCATTTCTGCATATCCTATTGCATAATTATGTGCAAATGATGAGAGAAAGGCTTTTTTGTGGAGGATTACTTTATGTATTTTCAGATTGGAGGAGTAAGGAGAATCAAGCACCAAATACCTAAATGATTTAATGCGTCCTATAATACTTGCTGTTGCACATTTAATATTTAAATAATAATTGTTCTGGGCTTGTTGCGCGCAAAAGTAAGTGCTTCTAGAGATGGATCAACTGCTTTCAAATCCACAGATAATCTGACATATCCTCATACCTCTGGGTATGTTTTCTCATTTTCCCATTTTCTAGTTTGACTTGGGAAAAAGATCATCATCCATTGATCCATGAACTGATTGAGAATAGAAATAATCCCCACCTTTCTTCCACATTGAGGGTTAGAAAAATTATAATGGCTTGGCATTTGCTAAATGTTTTCAAAAGTAGAACACACAAGAGTAAGACATTTATTCTTGTGTTTAATATTGATGGAAAGATTACTAAAGGAATGTCATAGATGAAGTGACCTTTTAGAGAGACCAGTAGTACCAACCAATTAGAAAGTATCATGAAAAATAAAACTTGCGAATGCAAGGCATCCCCTCAAAACACTGGTAAGTTTAACAATTTGTCACATTCTTTTTGGTAGTTTTCATCATGGCTGTTAACCACTCTAGTGGCAGAACAATTTTGGCATAAACTTCAGCCAAATTATCACATATAATGTATAATAATTAAGAACCTGGGAGCTAGTCTTACTCATAAATTGTAATTGTATCAGAGTTGATCCATTCACTCAAAATTATGGTGATATTATACCTGTAACTACAGTGTAAACCAGTTTACTTGCTTGACTGATTTATTTTGAACTGAAGGATGCTCACTGTTATTTAATTGACAAAATATTTGAAACTAAATTGCCAGTCATTCTTTGATTGTTGAAATAGCTGATGTTTCCCATGAAACCCTCTCTTGACCATTGCTTTGCTTTTAGGCGATGGGGAGGGTGGCTGGGGAGTGTTCTCACTTGCTAAAGCTGCCAGAATGTAATATACCAGAAATGGACTGGCTTTTAACAATGGAGATTTATTAACTTACAAATTTACAGTGCTAAGTCCATGAAAATGTCCAAATTAAGGTATTAGGAGGAAGAAAGACTGCTGGCATCTGGGGTTCCTCCGTCAGATACAAGGCACATGGCCAGCAGTTGCTGGCTCTTTGCTCCCAGGTTTCATTACTTTCAGCTCCTGACTCCAGTGATTTCTTCTCTGGGGGTCCTCTCTTAGCGTGTGTGGGGATTGTCTCTGTCAGAACTCTCTCTGGGACTTTTTTTCTAAGCTCTTCCCAAAATTCTCTAGCTGTTTCTCTCTGAGCTTTTTTTGTCTTTTTTTTGTTTTCTGTCTTTTACCCTTTTAAAGGACTCCAATAAAGGATTAAGCCCACCCCCTTTAATTTGGTGGGTCACATCTCAATCAAACAACCTAATCAAAAAGTCTCAACCACGATAGGTCTGCACCCACAAGAATGGATTAAAAGTATATGGCCTTTTCTGGGGGAACATAATGCTTCAAACCAGCACAGGAAGAGTAATTATAATTTTTATCCCAAACTCTGCCTTCTAAAGATAAGTCCTCTGCCATTAGGGATATTATAATAAGCACATTTTAAATATCTGGCTTTAACTGTTTAACGGGAATGATCATTTCTAGCTATTACACCTAAGCAGAAGTAAAATGTGCTCATAGAATATTTTCTTTCCTAAAATTCATTTTTTTGTGTGATTTGACAAAATTCTTTCTAAACTGGTTCTCAAGTGCAGACTCCTAAGTGCACTCATTTCCCTCTCTGAAGAGTCCAAAGTTGTAGCTTGCTTTCCCTTTATTTTCTAATAAAATGTCATATGGCATCACCTTTAATCAGAAAAGGAAAAATAGGCATGAGAGAAAAATAAATACAAAAACAGGGAAGCCCTAAAGTTTGAGAAAGTTCTCTTATTAAGTTCTCACTGGTGTTTTTGGCCTATAGTTCCTAATTTCCTTGCTGAACGGTGCCAGGAAATATTGATGGGTTTTGACCCTTTTATTTGTCTCTCATTTTTGGCTGCTCTTGACTTAAAGATTCAGCTTCTGGAGCTTGGAAGATGAAATCTAGGTTATTTAAATGTTTCTGCAGTTAAAGTAAAACATTTTGAAAGAGAGGATTTCCAGGCTCGTGAACCCCGCAACTTTGTGACGATCTACGGATGAGTACCGGGAGTTCACTCACTGGGCATTTCTTCAAAACGTTAATGAATACGTGATCACATCAACCAACCTAAGTGAACTCCTGCACGTTCTCAGAGAGCTCAGCCATCTAGTGCAGATGACTGCTGCCATATTGTGACAATTGACAACGGTATCTTCTAGGTCATGGGTCTGAGAGAAGGGGGAAGAGGAGAGAGGATGATTCAAAATCGAGGAGCAGATTATATCGTCAGCATGCTTTGGACTTTACCAGCTGGAACATGGGAGAATGGGCACGCTGTGCAGAAGGAAGAGCAGGGATGTATAAACAGCCTGAGCTATTTGAAATAATATTTGAACTGTAGAAATGTTTGATGGCTAATATTTAAAATGGCAATAACTGAAACAATATTAGCAACCAAGTAGTAAAATATTGAGCTTAGATAAGTTGGTTTCATAAAAATATTCTGGAAGTACTGGGTGATCCCCTAAGGAAATATCTTGACTAGTTATATTTTCCATCCTTTGAATGAAAATGAAATGAAATGAAACCAGAGCTATATGGAGTCTCTGAGTTCATCGCTAAAATAGTGTGCTATGAATCATAGAAAAAAGAATCCATATCAAAGTAGGTCAGCTTCTCAGACATGTTCAATATAAAGTCCACAATATCTCATGGATATATAAATGTCCAGAGCCCAGAGGTGTCTTTATTGTTTTAGATTTAGGTGCAGTAAGTGGAAACAAACCAGGCCCTATTCACAGACAGCAGAGTTAATATAATGCTGATTATCTTCATGAAAAGGAAAGAAAAATGATCAGTTTCTCATTCAGAACTTTTTTACTTTGACACACTTGTTAGGCCGCTTCAGGACCTTTGAACATGCTGCTGCTTCTGCTCACAGTCGTATTTCGTCCCACTCTCCAGAAGGATTCCTCCATTCATGTTAACTAGGATTCAGTTGAAACTTCATCCACTCAGAGTCCTTCCCCAGTGGGGTGCTATTGCTCTTACCCTCCATTGTCATCCACACATTCCTATTTTTTTTTAACACAACTTGTCACAATCTGCAATTACCTAATTTGTGTATGTGCCCTTATTGTGAAATAGAAGCCCCATGGAGCGAGGACTATTCTCCTTCAAAGTTAGCTTATATCCAGGAAACAAGGCAATCGCTTAAGGACTTGTGGAAGGAAAGAGGGAAAGAAGTGGGAGAGGAAGGAAGGGAGGGAGGCAGGAAGAAGGGAAAGAATTAAAAAAAGCACCATCAACCATTCATCTCCCATCATGACTTTGAACAGGTTTTACTTTTTTCCTCCTTCTCTCCCATCCTCCTTCTTTCCTTCCATCCTTTCTTCCTTCCTTTATTTACTCACAGTTCAATCTGAATGCCTTCCCACTACATTAAATGCATATTATTGTCCCTGAAAGATTTGCGGATATCAGTTTTTGTACACCCCAGTTTATCTTTCCCCAGCTTATTTTTGGCAGTTAACTTGTTATGTAGTTTCACAGCTGCTCAATCTTAATTTCAAGTTGAGCTTTAGGTGGCAGCAGCTTCTGATGCTGTAGCTGTACTATCTTTGTTTATCAGTCACAGTTAACAATCCGTTTGCAGATATTTTTGAATGCCTGGGGGGGGGGATTTGCTATTTAAACAAACATTTGGGTAAGGTTTTTAATAATGCAAGCTTGACTTGTTTATCTTACACATTCTTATTTGCATTCATTGATAATATTCAACATGATGTTTAGAAATAGCAATAGTTAAAGAAATGTGCTTCTCAATGCTAAACTCACAAGTAGACCTGGCAGCCACTCTATTAGTATATTTCTTGGTTAAATAGAAATAGAAGCACTTATTTGGCAATAGCATGCAAATAGCATCTAGAGTTTTACTAAACAAAACCATACATCAAAATAAATGCTTTGGCTAGAACTTCCAACACAATGTTGAATAATAGTGGTGATAGTGGACATCCTTGTCTTATTCCTGATCTTAGGGGGAAAGTTTTCGATTTTTCCCCATTGAGGATGATATTAGCTGTGGGTTTTTCATATATTCCCTCTATCATTTTAAGGAAGTTCCCTTGTATTCCTATCTTTTGAAGTGTTTTCAACAGGAAAGGGTGTTGAATCTTGTCAAATGCCTTCTCTGCATCAATTGAGATGATCATGTGATTTTTCTGCTTTGATTTGTTGATATGGTGTATTACATTAATTGATTTTCTTATGTTGAACCATCCTTGCATACCTGGGATGAATCCTACTTGGTCATGATGTATAATTCTTTTAATGTGTTGTTGGATACGATTTGCTAGAATTTTATTGAGGATTTTTGCATCTATATTCATTAGAGAGATTGGTCTGTAGTTTTCTTTTTTTGTAATATCTTTGCCTGGTTTTGGTATGAGGGTGATGTTGGCTTCATAGAATGAATTAGGTAGTTTTCCCTCCACTTCGATTATTTTGAGAATAAACTTGAAATATGGCATTGGTAACAGAGTCCAGCAGGAGTTAGAAACAGGGTAAGATAATGGGTAATTGGAGCTGAAGGGGTACAGACTGTGCAACAGGACTAGATACAAAAACTCAAAAATGGACAGCACAATAATACCTAATTGTAAAGTAATCATGTTAAAACACTGAATGAAGCTGCATCTGAGCTATAGGGTTTTTTTGGTTTTTTTTTTTACTATTATTACTACTTTTATTTCTTTTCTCTATATTAACATTCTATATCTTTTTCTATTGTGTTGCTAGTTCCTCTAAACCGATGCAAATGTACTAAGAAACGATGATCATGCATCTATGTGATGATGTTAAGAATTACTGATTGCATATGTAGAATGGTATGATTTCTAAATGTTGTGCTAATTTCTTTTTTTTTTCCGTTAATAAAAAAATAAATAAATAAATGAAAATATCCTTTTCTGAGTGTCCATTATATTTTTGCAAATAATATTTGGATTTCTGGATAACTTTGATGCCACAAAATATGCACATTGTATTCATAAAGAGATTGAAATATTTTAAGGAAACAGAAAATTGGTCATTTAAAATTTACCAGACTATCATTTATGCTATATTATTTTAAATGAAAAAATGAAGGTAAATAACACATAGATTAAAGCTGTTCAGTAATTATGTTTGTGAACTTTAGAACTGTAATACATGTGTGTGTATGCACATACATACTGAATCTGCAGATAATGCAGTATGTTTTTAGTAAAAAAGTACCATGTAGTACTATATTACCTAATATGTTACATAATTTCTTTTGGTTTCCAGAATTCTGATAGACCAAAGAAACCGGAAGTGGATATGTATTTTTCTGAAGTATTACTTCACCGTCTTGGTTCAATAATCCTGCTGTAAGGGACTCTAAATTTTGTTCAACATATCTGTTTAGTTAAGGAAAATCCCAGCTGCTTTGTCATAAACTTCTTTATGTGAAGATGAGTGTGTGTGTGCATTTATTTTAAATCGTTGCAGGTTTTCTAAAATGAGATGTCACTTACCTTTATTTATGTATGTTTTCCAAAGAATGAAGATGCCATTTATATAACGTAAATATGCAAGGTAAAGTAAGTTAGAGACTTTTTAAAGAAAGCTATGTTTCTTTTTAAAATTTTTAAATGAAAAGATCACTTTAAAAGTAAGAGCTTATATGGATAAAACAATTTCATTTTTACCTTGAATAAACATCTGACATTCTAAGGTTAAGTATATTTTTGTAGAGTTTCTGCTAATCATTGTCGTGACAGTAATGTGCTCCCATTATTTAATAGCAATTGTAGTTGATGGCTTGTACATGTACTCTGCACGCAGAGGGAACCAAGCTTCTAAGTGGGTGTGCTCTGGGCTCTAGAATCTACATTAGAGTTCAGACTCAAGATTACAATATAATCTTTAAAAATATAATATATTCTTAAAATGTCCCCACGGCCTTGAAGATAACAACTAATATCACCTATACAAAGTTTTATGATCTGTCGGCAAAGTCTCAGAAATAAACTACAAATGATCACTTGGAGAGATCACTTTGATGAGACTTAGGTACCTGATGCTATGACACTAAAATGAAATATAAAAGAAAAGAAATCATAATCTGAGGTATTGTAGCTGTCAGCATTTACTGGTAGAAGTTTAGAAGGATAAGGGATGTTGTACTGGAAGATTTAAAAGATAATATTTAGTAACTGTGTTCCTGAAAAAGTAAAATTTGAAGGAAATTGTACCATAATCATACTGGAATATTATGGTTCACTTAGCGGACACTCCATATGTTAATTAGTCTACCTGCAGTAGAGATAAGTGGTTTGTAGCTGGGGATCATTTAATTCTGTTCACAGAGTTAACTTACAATGGGAAATTTTCTGATTTTAAAGTTGATTGTAAAGTAGGTTTTCCTCTCTAAGAAAATGAGGTTGCCAACATTTGTGAACATTCTGAAACATGGGGCATTAATTTCTAACTGTAATTAATACATTGGCAATCTGGTTTATGAATTTGTGACTATAAACCTAGTTAGTTCCATCATCTTTGGAAGACCAACTACTTCTGAGTAAATGGATAAATTAAAATTTTTGAATTCACAAACTTTGTATGAGGTCTCGGAACTGTGATGATTCAGGGGAGAAGCTGTCATCCACATATTTGGTGGGTTAAGTAGTAAAATAGGTTAAATAATAAGATTCATAGTTGTCGTTACCCAAGGAGGAAGGATGTTACTAATTCACCCTGGGATATTTAATTAGAAGTTTCATTCTTCCAACTAAATTATCAGGGCAGTCCATGTAACTCCTCCTAGCTTTAAGCACAGTACAGAGAGAAAGAAAGAAAGTGCACGTGAGAGAGAAAAAGAAATCAATATAAATATATATAGTTTATGTATTTATATATAATTTGTATATTTATATATAGCAGAAATTACAAAGAATAACACAGGGCAAAATTAAACTTTTGTGTTCTAGTATTTCATAGGTGAGTACAGAGGCAGATAAGTAACAAGGGTTAAAGTGGATTTTAAATTAGTGCTCACATTTTATACTTTTGTCACTTTTAGTGAATGCACATGGAGAGAAGGAAAATGATATGCTTAGCACAAAAGACTAGTTCAATAATGTTCCCTTATTTGTGATGATTTATGTAGAACGCAGAGGATGATCAGTGTAAAAACTTAAAATAATAAAATAAGAAGATGTGACTAAAACTATAAAAGCCCACGATTCCTTCTCTAGACATACCCAATTCACCAATTCCTTAGTGAGGTGGAGTTGGAATTAACATGAACACAGTATGTCTCTGGAGTTGATTTTACATACATTAATTATATATTACCTGTTTCATAAATGATACATGGTTCAGTATATAATATAGACTTGTCATTTACATTTAATATTTACTCTTAAGAAAGACCGGAATTATAATGACATTTTATATATTGTTACTTAAATCTGTTGGACACTAATAGGAAGAACTCTGTGAGAAGGCCAAGGCTACAGCAGTCCATAGTAAAATAGCACTTTTATAAGGCTGATTACTGACTAGAAATCCACACATTTTGAAATACAGTATAAAGTACAACCCAGAATATTTACTAAATTGTGCAAGTCTTTATACAAAACTAACACAAAATTTCTCATTAAAATTATCAGACTAAAAAATGAGGCAGGTTATTTAAATTTGAGTAAAATATTCAAGCAGCCTTTTTGTGTCTATGCACATGCATCTTAAAATACGGCCACAAAGCATGCACTTTCAGAATTGCATTATAACCTTCAGGCATTGCTTCATTCCCAGGAAAATAATTAAAATCCCCCAATAGTTCAACAGATTTTCCATATCCTGCAGCCTCAAGAACATATTAGCAGGAATATTTTTGAGTGTACTATTTCCAAAGAAGCATCATTTAATTTAATGAATCAAACTTTATATCTGCGATACTAAATTCTGTGATAAGTGGTCTGGGTACAGAAAAGCAAAAGACATAGGTCCTGTCCTGGAGGTGTGTTGAGATAAACGGCAGAGATAGGACATAAATAATTCAGTAAAGTTCTTGAAAAAGGAATCCTATGCTCTCTGTGTGGGCAAAAGAGGTCAAAACTGACCATGCCTCAAGGAAGAGGCAGCAAAAGAGATGACATTTGAATAAGGGATTTACCAAACTGAAAAGTTGAGGTAAAGACTTTCCCAGTCTTTATGCAAGATGCATAGGCTTAAAAATTAAAAGGGTTCCAAGTGATCCATATATAGTTCGTATGGGGAGAGAGTGGCAGGAATTAATGATGAGACCACAAGATGTGATCAGGTCTGGCTGGGCCTGTTGTACCATGATAATGAATTGGACTTCATGTGATAGGGAAATAGGCTTAAACTTTTGTCCCATATTTAGAAAAGTACTATTGATTAACGAGAGAAAATTTGGAATATATAAAAAAAAAATTAGAAAAATTAGTAAAAAGGCCTTTAAAAGTCACAAAGTATACCTGTCCATTAGACATATATGGTAGACAGAATAACAACCTCCCTCCAAAAAACACACACTCAACAAAGATGCACCCCCACACCCTAATCCCCAGGACCTGTGAATATGTTACCTTACATAGCAAACAGTAATTTGCAAATGTGATTGATTTAAGGTTTGGGATGTGGAGATTATCCTGGAATATTTGGGGGTTCAGTGTAATCACAAGGGTTCTTAAAAGGGAAAGAAGGGAGCGGAAATGTTCAGAGTCTGAAAAGGAGATGTGACAATGGAAGCAAAAAGCACAGGGAGAGAGATTGAAGTTGTGACTCTTCTGGCTTTGCAGGTGGAGAAAGGAGCTATGCACCACCAATTAATGTAAGTGGCCTCTAGAAGGTGGAAAAGACAAGAAAATGGATTCTTCTCTAGAGCTTCCAGGAGAGGATGCATTCAGGTCATCACCTTGATTTTAGGACTTTCGGCTTCCGGAACTATAAGATAATGTGTGGTTCTACTGTTGAAAGCTACAAAATTTGTGGCGATTTGTTATAGGAATAAGAATCTAATACAACACGTAAGCTCCAACTGAACAGGGATTGTATCTTTCTAGGAGAGTGATGATTTCTCTCTTATGTTTGCCACAGAGTAGGTGCTTGAAAGTCATTTTAAAATGAATGAATATTCAGTCAAGAACATGAAAATTACCGTTTGCAGACAATAGTCTGTGTTACTTAATGGAAACTAAGACTGAGATCAGTGAAGGTTTTTGAAGCTGGAGAGTAATACAGTTAGATGTGTCCTTTCGACCTGTAATACTGGTAGGTGTGAGACAAAGGAAAGGGAGCAGCTGAAAGAGAATCCAGCTATGAGGTTATAGAAAAAGTTCAGTCATAAGTCACCATGTCTATCCGGAAACAGAGACCGAGGGGAAGGGAGGGTGTGATCCAAGGCACTTCAGATTAGTGAGTTGATGGGTATGGATTATCTAGACAATGGATTCCAGCCTGGATTTATTATCAACCTCCAGTGTAATTTTCAAGAAGTCATTTAAATTATTGGCAGCTCTATTGCTTTAGTGTAATTTAGGGAAAAAAAATACAAAGAACTGTGGATAAAATATATTGCAATTGCTTCAAGATTGGCTCATTTGAAGCAAAAACAAAACTGCGGAAAGTTGTTATGGTGACTCAGATGTCAAAGAGTACTTATTTATTGGCAACTATGTTAATATTTATGCTTCTTTTCCCATCTACCTCTTTGTAGTTTGATAGAAAGCACATTTTATGCTTTTCAATCTCTTCTGTGAAATTCCATTATTTCCTGAAATGGCTCAGTTGCACGTAATAGTGAAGCTTATTAAGTAGTTCTGTTTTCTTTGTTTCAAATTGTCTAGTACAAAACACTACAGCTGCAGGACAAGATCATAAATGAATGATATGACTCAGTCCATAGCCCTCAAATGCTGTGACTCATTAAAAACCCTGATAGGTAAATTGCCAGGTATCTTATTTTCAATATAAAGAAATGGAGGACCCAGGGAGTGTGTGTCTGTTTTCCTTTCAGCCTAGAGAAAATGACCGCAATGTCACATAAAAGGAGATTTTATCTCTGCTTGTCAATATTGGACAAGAAGCAGCTCTATTATAAGTTATTCTTTAGTATATTTGAAAATTCTACATGTAAAAACATTTTTATTAATAATTAAGGATTCTCATCTAAAGGAAATGATAAAATTACTTCCCGCATAGTAAACTAACAAATTAAAAAAAAAAATTATTTCCTTAACAAGAAGAAAAATAACCAGATGGTCAAACAACACTTTGATCTTTTTGTCACATCTCATTTTCTTAACCCCAACCCTGCAAGCATTTAATTTGAATCTTATTTGTGATAAATTGTGCTAGATTTAGGAATAAAAAGGAATGATTAAGAGAAGTTGTTTATCTTGAAATGTGCCTAGTTCAGGGTTCGAGTTGCATATGTAATTGGTTTCTTATGATATTAGTTAGGGAACTGGCTGCAGATGATTTTGATTGGGATGCAGAAGGATGCAGAAGAGAAGTGGACAGAGAAGACATCACAGCCTGGAAGCTTTATGAGGGCAGGGTCTATGAATTATTCAACAATGGATTATTCATACCTAAGCAATATCTAGAATTTGAAGATCTCCCAGGATGATCCCAATTCAGAAAATGATATTTAAGTCAGCCTTAAAAAATATATAGGGTATTACCAGTTAGGCAAGAGGGAAAAGTGCTACAGAAAAAGGTGTGAGACACTTGGAAAATGTGAATTGTTATAAACCTACAAGGTTGCACCTGCAAGACCAGTATAGAAAAGAAAACTGGGAAAAGTGTATTGAGGTTAACTCATGAAAGGCTATCAATGAGGTTAAAAAATTGGTATTTTTCTTCTTTGGTCATTGAAAAGCTATGGGAGTATTCTCAGCAGATGAATTGTGAGATCTAGGAACATTGCTGTAAAGGGAAAATAGATGGCTTGGTGGGCACTAAACAGTCTGTTTGCAGGGAACTAGTTAGTAGATCATTGAAATTTTCTCATGATAAAGGTCTGTATTGGTTTGAAAATATTATGTGCCTCAGAAAAATCATATTCTCTTAATCCTCATTCAATATTATTTAGGGTGGAACCCTTTGATTAGATTGTTTCCATGGAGATAGAATCCACTCAGTTGTGAGTGCCAACTTTTGATAAGATGGAGCTGTGACCACACCCATTTAAGGTGTGTGTTGATTAGTTTACTGGAGCCCTTTAAAAGCGGAGACATTTTGGAGAGAGTTCAGAAATGACAGAGCCAACAGAGGCAACACAAGATCCACACGTTTGGAGATGCAGGGTTCAGCAGACATCACCATGTGCTTTCCCATGAGTTGCTAAGCAAACCAGAACCTGGAGAGAACCAAGGGAAACCAAGAGATGAAACCCAGCCCTGGAGAAGCCAAGTGAGGAACACCTACAGGAAACAGACTGAAAGCAATCGAGCCAGGAGCAAGGGACCAGCAGATGCCAGCCAGGTGTCTTCCCTAGCTGACAGAGCTGTTCTGGACAGCATCAGCCTTTCTTGAGTCAAGGTATCTTTCTTTGGATGCCTTTGGACATGTTTATGATCTTAGAATTGTAAACTTGTAGCATTAAATTTCCTATATAAAAGCTGTTTCATTTCTGGTATATTGCATTCCAGCAGATTTAGCAAACTAATGCAAGGCTTAATAAGAGAGTCAAGGACCTTTATAAGTATGGGAGATATTTTGTGGATTTCACTTAAGTCATTTGATGAATTCTATTCTAACAACGATACAGGATAATCATCTGAAATATATTAATAAAATAATCATTATTTACAAATGTTCAAATATTTTCTAAAATTTATCATTAACAGGGAGAACTCTAACCTCAGGAATAGACTACAATAATATCCAGCATGCAAAAATTCCCCAGATTATTGCAATCAATCTGAAAAAAAATGCAATAAATTATTGTCCCAAATTCTGGCAACTTTTGGAGTAAAGTCTGCACGTGACATTCTGAGATTATTAGTTTATGAAGAAATGAAAGTGGACACAAGAAGCAAACTCTACTATTCAAATGCATCAGGTAACAGTAACTATTAAATAGAATGTATATTTCATTCAAAAGCAATTTATTATTTTCAATGCTAGAAATATAGTACTTTTTCTTATTATATTTCTATAATTAATCTCAGGGTATTAAAATAGAGGATCCCAATTTCTGGCAATTTATTTTAAAAAAAGAAAGTCCAAAGACTGGAAAGAGGAATATAGCAATGCCAAATTCTTAATGGACACATTTTTAATAAGAATGATTACTACTAGTTTTCTTAATATACTTTTGTTACCAATTTAAGCAAGTGCATCCTTAAGAACAAAAGAAAGCATGCAAAATAAATTGAGGTGAAATTATATGTTGAATGTTGTTGTAGATAGAATTATTTACCCCAACAAAGACACTGTTCTTAACCTTAATCTGTGTTCCTGTAGGTGTGAACTGATTTGTAAACAGGATTCTTTGAAGTTGTATTGTTAGTTAGGTATGGACCAACTGAATTAGGCTGGGCATTAATCCACATTACTGAAGTTTTTTATAAGCAGAAGAAATTGGGTGTAGTGAGTCAGTTAAGGTCATAAAGGAAGGAGCTGGAAGTCAGCAGAAACTGGAAGAACAGATACGAGAAAAGCAAGAAGTGACCATGTGGCCTTGGAAAACATTTTCTCAAAAATGGACCACTCACTCATCTAAGAAAGTACAGGCATTGGCTTCAAAGCAAAACCTATCACTTCTGCAGCCATTCTCACCCACTTAGGAAAAATCAGCTACTCCCTGGGTTTGAAGTAACAACAGTCCCCCAAACTCCATCATGAACATGGTACCACTCTTTTGACTCACAGAAGTTTATTCACTGTTATTTACCACATGATTCAGTCCTTAAGAAGAATGTTTCCTCCTAGTATTTATATTTCCTTCACACAATGACCCCTATAAACTCTTTGAAAAATCCCATTTCCTTCTTGTTATATTTATTTTTTTGTTCAACTTGAATTATGGTAGAATCATGCAAACCTTTGAACTGATGGGTAAAAAGGATAATTAAAATTGTTTCAGGACTTCTGTTTCTGGGAAGATGTAGTAGATGTGTTTTTTATCCTATTCCTCCCACTAAGTAAAACATTAGTCCATACATGCCCTGGTGGCTGAAACTAGTCAGAACCTGCCTTAATAGGCGCTGCAGAGAAAGGGGAAAAAACAGGAGCTTATTTTATGGTGAAGCAAACTTCTTATGAGTAAATATGAGGAAGTCGGAGTTCTAAGAAGAGGGAAGTAGGAACTTTACAAGCCATTAAGGGGTGGGCTACTTTGCAAAGTGAGTTGGTAGGGAGCAGTTTCATTGTCAGAAGATGCCTAGTGGAAAGTCAGGATATCAGCACCACTCAGTGGTAAGGAGACTCTCTCTTCTTGTGGTCAGTGGAGGGCATGTGGGGAGCAGTAGCAAGGCATCCCTACCACTCCCAGAAGGTAAAGTATCAGTGGAGACCTAAAGGGGAACCAGAACTCCTACTACCCAGCAGTAATGAGGGGTACCACCCTCCCTGTCAAGTGTCAACAGAGGCTGAGTGGGGAATTTGGATTTTTTCTCACAATTAACAGTAAACCATTGGTGCATTTCCTGCTCCCCCCACCCAAGCACTGTTAGAGAAAGCCAGCTAAAACAGAAGGTTTAAATATGATCCTGACTTTTGCAACGTAATAACTAAAATGCAAAGATTTTTATTGAGAACTACTCATCATATGAAGAAGCAGGAAGATATCAAAGTGAACAAAAAAGCAGTCAATAGATGTCAACTCCAAGATAACAAAGTTGATAAAATTATCTGACAAAGATTCTAAAGCAGCCATCATAAAAAGTACATCAAAGAGTAATTACAAACATGATGGAACAAATGAAAAATGAAGTGCCTCAGCAAAAAAAATAGAAATCATAAAGAAGAAACAAAAGAAAACTTTAGAAATGACAAATATAAAATAAATTAAATAATAGTCAATGGGTAGATTCAACAGCAGGATGAGAGGATAAAGCAAAAAAAGTTAGTTAACCAAAAGACAGAAAAATAGAAATTACCCAATATGAATAACTTAGGGAAAATAAATTGAAAAATAAAAATGGAAAGAGAATCAAGGACTCATGAGACTATGGTAACAAAAAAATTAATATTTGTGCGATCAGTCTTCTGGAAGGAGAGCAAAAAAAGGGGATGGGGGCTGAAAAAGCACTTGAAGAAATAATAGCAGAAAACTTCCCAAAGTTTGCAAAAGACACAAACCTGCAAATTCAAGAAACTGAGTAAATCCTCAACAGGATATGCCTGAAAAAACACACCACATAAAAAATTAAAGTTAAACTTCAGAAAACTAAAGACAAAGAAAAATTACTAAAAGCCGCAAGAGAGAAACATTTTAATAACAGCAGAATCTTCATCAGATACAAAAGAGGACAGGTAGAATTGAAAAACTATTTTTCAAGTGGTGAAAGAAAAACACTGTGGGCCTGGAATTCTATGTCAAGAGAAAATAAACTGCAAGAATGATGAGAAAATCAAGATTCTCACATGAAAGAAAAATACTAAGAAAATTTGTCATCAGCAAATCTGCCCTGAAAAGAATGACTAAAGGAAGTTCTCTAAAGAGAAAGGAGATGATAAGAGAAGAAATATTGGAACATCAGGAAGGAAGAAAGAATGTGTTAAGCAAAAATATGTAAATCCTGTAGACTTTCTTTCCTTTCTTCAGTTGTTTAAATTATATTTGACAGTTGAAACAAAAAAACAAAAGATATAACATGGTCTGATTTGAATCTAAATGCATGTAGAGGAAACTTGTATATAATTTAAGACATTTATCTTATAAATGGGGACCATAAAGGAAGATAAAATTTTGCACTTCACTTGAGGTGGTAAAATGTAGATGGTGATATGTTTATATATATAATGAAATATCTGTAACAACCATTTAAAAGGTATGCAAACAGATATACACAAACCCAACACATTTTAGATAAATCAAAATAGTATTATAAAATATTGTTCAAGTAATCTACAGAGAGGCAGAAAAAAGAAAAGAAAAGAAAAACCACAGCAGAAGAAACAGAGAACAAAAAATAAATGGAACTTAAGCCCTAAAATATCAGTAATTATATTAAATGTAAATGAAGTAAATACATCAATTAAAAGACAGAGTTAGACAGAGTAAGTTACAACACATGATCCTACCATATGTTGTCTCTAAGAAACTAATTTCAAATACAATATAAGCAGATTGAAAGTAAATGAATATAAAAAGATATATCATGAAAAATTAATCAAAAAAAAGTAGAAGCTGGGTGCATGGGTGGTTCAGTGGTAGAATGCTCGCCTTTCATATGAGAGAACATGAACCACACCTCTCCCCACCCCCAAAAAAAAGAAAGCGGAAGTGGCTACATTAATATTAATATTAAAGAAAGCAGATTTAGGAACAAAGACAAGTATCAGAGGCAGAGAAAAGAAATTATATGATGATAAAAATATCAGTCTACTAAGAGGATATTGCAGTTGTAAATATATATGTACCAAACAACATAATTGCAAAATATGTGAAGCAATAATGATAGAGCTGAAAATAGAAACAGACAAGCTCTTAATGAAAGTTGGAGATTTCAGCACATATCTCTCAAAAATTATGAGAACAAGTAAGCAGAAAATCAGCAAGTATATGGAAGATTTCATTATCATTATTCACCAACAGGATCTGATTGCCTTCTAGTCCTTTCCAACCAACAATAGTGGAATATTACAACTTTTTTATCAAGTACCTATGGAACATATACCTACTGAGACTGTAACCTGAACAAATTTATATACTTTTATATACTTTTATATATAAATTTATAATTAAAATAATATAAGCATATTCTCCAAAGTACAATGGAATCAAACCATAAATGAATTACAGAGGTAACAGGGAAATCAGCAAATACCTTGAAACCAAACAACACACTTCTAAATAATCCATGGATTAAAGAGGAAGTGTCAGGAAAATAAAAATAAAAAAAATAAAAACTGAGTGGAAAAGTACAGCATACCACAAATTGTGGGGCACATGTAAAGCAGTGCTGAGAGAGAAATTTATAGCACTAAATACTTGCATTAGAAAAGAGGAAAAGTTTCGAATCAATAATCTAGATTATTGGTGTCCCCCACAGCTAGAAACTAGAAAAAGAAGAGGAAATTCAACCTAAAGCAGGCAGAAGAAATGAAATATAAAGACAAAAACAGAAATCAAAGAAGTGAAAACAGAAAAACAATAGAGAAAATGAGTGAAACAAATTTATTACTTGAAAAAGATGAATAAACTTTACACACCTCTAGCAAGATTGACAAAGAAAACTGAGAGAAAACAGAAATTGTCAATGTAGATATGAAACAGGGGACATCAGTATAGACACTGGAGACATGAAAAAGCTAATGAGAGGAAACTACAAACAACTTTATACACATAATTATGATAACTTCTATGAGATAGAGCAATATCTCAAAAACAAACAAACAAAAAACACCCACAAGTGGCCATAACTCACACAAAATGAAAGAGATCATTTGAAGAGCCTAATAACTATAAAGAAAATTGAATTCATAATTTAAAATCTCTAAAAAACTATATCTCTAAATTCTGGATAACTCTACCATACATTTAAAGAAGAATTTATACCAATTCTAGCATTGTCTTCCCAAAATAAGAAAGAGTAAGACGTTTCCTAAAGCCAAACACAGTACAAGAAAATAAAACAAAACTACAGACCATTTTTCTTTGTGACTATACAAAAATCCTTAGCAACATGTAAGCAATTAGAATTCAGCAATATATAAAACAGAATATACACAATGACCAAGAAGAGTTTATTTCAGGTATGCAAGATTGAGTCAATATTCAAAAATCAATTAATGTAAATCACAGCATGCTACAGAGGAAAATTGTATGACCATTTAATTGCAGAAAAGTATTTGAAAAAAATTGACACACATTCATGATAAAAATTCTCAGAGAAATAGGTGCACTTCTTCAACTTATAAGAATATTTACCAAAAACATTCAACAATGTTAGACATAGGAGTGAAAGATTGAATGTTTTCCCTCTAAGATCAGGACCAAGGCAAGACTATCCTTTCTCATTACTCTTATTCAGCATAGTGCTGGGAGTTCTAATGAAGAAAAGGAAGTACAAGGCATACAAATTGGAAAGAAAAAAAAAAAAGAACTGTCCTTATTTGTGAATGACATGATTATCTATGTATGAAATCAGAAGGAATCCACCAAAAACAAAGCAAACCGAACAAAAACCTCCTAGATGTTAGCGCAATTAGCAACTTTGCAAGATACAAGATACACATACAAAATCAATTGTATTTCTATATACTATCAATGAAAACGTGGACCCCCAAATTAAATTGCATACCATTTATAATTGCTCAAAATTTAATATTCAGAAATATTAAGTTGCGAATCTAAAAAACATGTATACGACTTGAATGCTAAAAACTACAAATGGCTGAGAAACAAAATCAGTGAAGATGTAAACAAATGGACAGACATATTGTGCTACAGATTTGAAGACTCAATACCAGCCTTCCAAAGATACCGATTGATAAATCACAGCAAGCTACAGAGGAAAATTGTATAACCATTTAATTGCAGAAAAGTATTTGAAAAAACACACACATTTATGATAAAAATTCTCAGAGAAATAGGTGCACTTCTTCAACTTATAAGAATATTTGCCCAAAATATTCAACAATGTCAGACATAGTAGTGAAAGATTGAATGTATGACTTTAGCATTCAAGTCATATACTTGTTTTGTTAGATTCGCAACTTAATATTTCTGAATATTAAATTTTGAGCAATTATAAATGGTATACAATTTTAATTTGGAGGTCCACGTTTTCATAGATAGTATATATAAATATAATTGATTTTGTATGTGTATCTTGTATCTTGCAAACTTGCTAATTGATAAACTTGATAAACGTTTAATGCAAAAGTTTAATCCAAATTGATAAACGTTTAATGCAATTTCCATCAAAATCCCAGCAAATTTTTGCAGCCTTTAATCTTTTGTACCAAGATTATTCCAAAATTTATATGGAAAGGCAAATGAACTAGTATGCTGAAATCATTTTGAAAAATGGTAATAAAGTTGGGAGACTCAATCTACCTGATTTAAAGATTATAATATAGATACATTAATCAAATCAAGACTGTTTTATTGGCTGAGGGATAGACATATAGATCATTGAAACAGAAAGAGTAATCATAACGAGACAACAGAAATGCAAACCTAACTTTTCAAAAGGTGCAAAAGTAATTCAATGGAAGAAGAATAGTTTTTTCAACAAATGGTGCTGGTGAATTGGACATTCTTAGGCACAAAGAAATGAATTTCAACCTAAATCTCACAACTTATACAAAAATTTAGTCAAAGCGGACATGGATTTAAATGAAAAACACAAAATTATTTCAAAAGGAGAAAATCTCTCGGATCAAAGGACTTGGTAAAGAATTCTTAGACTTGATGCTACATGCATGTTCTGTAAAGGAAATACTGATAAATTGGAATTCCACAAAATTAAAAATATTTGCTATGTAAAGACTTTGTTAAGCGAATAAAAAGACAACCTACAGAATAAGGAAAATATCTGCAAATCGCTTTTCTGATAGATGACTAGTCTTTAAAATATATAAAGGACCCTGAAAATCAATAGTAAACAGAAAACAGAAAACAAAAACAAGCTAATCAATCCAATTAGAAAATGGGCAAAAGGCCTTAAGAAACATTTCACTGAAGAAGGTATACAGATGGCAAATAAATATATGACAGGATGCTCAAAATCATTAACCATCAGAAAAATGCAAATTGAAAACAGGATGAGCTATCTCACCCACTTATCCAAACGGCTTTAAAAAATAGTGAAAACACCAAGAATGGTAAGGATGTTGAGAAACTGGATTATTCATACATTGCTGCTGTTTGAAACGGTACAGCCGCTCTGGAAAACAGTTTGGCAGTTTCTTAAACAAACAAAAGGGCACCTAATCACACAACTACCAGAAGATCCAGCAATTATATTTCTGGGCGATTATTTCAGGAAAGTGAAAAGTTGTATGTACGTGAAAACTTGTTACGTGAATATTTACAGAAGGTTTATGTGCAGGAGGCCCAAAACTGGAAACAAAACAGGTGTCCATTAGGAGAATGGTTAAAGAAACCGTCGTGCATCCATACCAAGGAATCCCACTGAGCATAGAAAAAGAACCAATCACTGATGCAGACAACAACCTGAATCTCCAGAGACTTATGTTGAAAGAAAAAGATAAAGAACACAAAACAATTCCAAAAGGTTACATAAAGTATGACCTCATTAACATAACATCCTCGAAATGACAAATCTTTAGAAATGGAGAATGAATTGGCGGTTGCCAGATGTTAAAGAAGGTTAGTGAAGGACGGAGGTGGGTGCGGCTGTGTTTGAGGGATCCTTGTGGGGATTGACATAACCTGTGCCGTTTCCGCATCAATGTCAACATCCTGGCTGGATATTATTCTATAGTTTGTAAGATGCTACCTTTGGGAGTATCTGCATATAGGACAGATGAGATCTCTGTGTTATTTCTCACAATTGCATGCGAAACTACAATTATTTTTAAATAAAAGCTCATTAAAATAAAAAAAAAAACAATGGTGGGATCACAAGGCGAACACAATGAAATGGAAGTCTACATAATATCTTTTCCTTCACATTAAGAGATGTTACAGAAAATGGGTGGTGTCAGTGGGGGAGAGACAGCTGGGAAGACAGAAGTTGGAACTTCAGATTGAGGATTTTGTCCATAGAATATACCCTTTCATCCGGGACTCGTAGAAGTTTGTGAGTCAGCCTCACATGAGTAATTTGTATTTATTGATATTTTGTTATGTGCAACCTGACTCCACTCCCAGCTCCTGACTCTTGGCCATATTTCTTCATTGTCTAAGTCATCTTGATTCCTTTCTCCTTTAATATTGTATTCTATCATTATATGGATAATGATGTTTTTACAGGTGTTATTGGGAAAGGAGCATATGGTCTAAATAACAAGAATAAAAATGCAGAAGAATGTATATTATGAGTTTCTTATCTGTTTCATTTCTTTTTTATGGGTTCCAGGGACACAAAAGAGGCAGAACAGAGTGTGTTCCTTCTAGCAGTTTGTACTTCAGCTTAGAAATATAGAATACAGTGATATAATCAGAAGAGAAGTTATTTTAGATGCAATGAATATCGTGAACAAAGTAATGGCTGTGAGAATTTTCATGATGTATTTTCAAGGTAGAGAGATTTTATGTTAAGGGAAAGAGTTAGCCATTAGGGGATCAAGTCCGACTGCAGGAGAAGGTGGAGGGCAGTGAAACAAGCAATGGACAGCATTTGTTAAATCAATGATCAATCAATCAGAACTTTTAGTGAAGATACATTTCTATAAAGCCTTGGGCTTGAGCCTGAAAGCGCAAAGGTTTAAAATGTGCTTTTGACTTTAAGGGAATTACGTACACATCTATATATAAAGAAAACAATTTTCGTTTAAATAATAACGTAAACTATAATGTAAGTATATTTGTGCCATCTGGATGCCAGTTTTCTGTGAGAACTGTAAGGCTATTTCATTTGTGTTGTGCTTATCATTCATAGCATGGGTAATCAGATAATACTTTAAATTCTAGTGAAATAATGAGAAGATAACACAGGCGGACTTAAGTGTGTTTGGACCCAGTGAAAGTTAATGACATTGCAGCACATAGGAGGTCAAATGTTTTGGAATATTTTGAATGTGAAAAAGTGTTGGGAGGATTGCATCATCTCACAGAACACAGCATTATTTATTGTACTGACATACTCTGCTCTATGAGGTGATGCAATCCTCACAACACTTAAGCCTGCCAAAGTTACAAAGAGTAGCAAATGGTGGGAATTTATTTTCATTCTACAAAGAATGAAATTAAATTAGTTTCATAATTTGTTAGCTTTAACTGACAATTTATTTGATTTTATAGTTATATAAGATCTGTAAGAAGGATTTTCCACATAGGCTTATGTTAGCATATGTTTATATCATATCATAATGAAATTAATTTAAATTGACAGTGATCTACAGGATATAATTTTTCTCCTCTAAAATAGATACAAACATTATTTAAGATGAAGAAATACTGATTTAAGTTGTACAGTAGTTCAACTTAGAGACATTGGAGGGTTAGGGAACATATTGTAGATGAATCGCAGCTGGGAGAGGATGAACCAGGCAAGCGTGCAGGTCATCAGTGCAATCAGGGTTCTGGAGATGAGAACATGAATTATGAATGGCCATGGGAAGACAGGCTAAAGGGAGTCAAAGTTATGAGTTCCGTGGGTCATTCTGGAGAATTAGCAAGATAGAGCAGATAACAGAAATCAAGGACTAATTAGGGGAATCTGAGTTTGGGAGAAAGATATTTTTGTTTGTGTTCTTGCTTTGTTCTAGAAATATGAGATGAGTCAGGTAAGGGAGCAATAAAACACTCGGCTTAAACCTGGGGAAGGCAAATGAAAATAACACTGTGCAGAGAGAAGGAATCAAAACTGGGAGGACATAGTTCAATAAGAATCAAGCATTTCAAAGGAGCACAGTATAGATTAGAGGACGAAAGTGATATGAAGTGAAATCTAAACCATATATAACAGTCACCAGAGGAAAGTGAATTAATGAACCCTGAAAAATCAGGCTTGTAAAGTGTGGGGTAAAGGAGATGAAAATTATAAATTTGCTTAAAGTAAAGCAATTCATCATTACAGACTCATGGGTAGATTTTAAAAATCTACAGGATATCAATAATTACTAAAACACGTAAATCCTACAATCCATTTTACAATTTGTATTTTAAAAGATAGTTATATCTGTACTTGTACTTCTACAGATGGGAAAATTGCAATTATGTTAACTAGCAGAAAAGAAATATCATTTCATTATTTATGTTTAGCTAATACAGTATTAACATCTCTTCATCAAGACTTGGAGTTTTCATGTATTCTTCAGGATATAAAAGACCTGGATTTATGAATCGCGAATCCCAAATTGTGACTGTGTCTACATATATTACTTAAGGACAAATCTGGTCAGAGGCATAATTTTGAGCAAAAAAGAAAAAGACACAAATGTCTAATGGCCCTTATAATCCCATCAAATTGTAAGAAACAGACACATCTAATCTATAGTATTAGAAGTTAGAATAGTATTTACTTCTGGACCAGTTATTGACTGGGCAGAGTTGGGGAAATGTTCTCTCTTGTCACCTGTTTGGTGGGGACACACAGGTATATTATAACAATTCCTTGAAATGCACACTTAATATTAGTGCACTTTATGCATTCTACCGTGCATATATTTTACCTTATAACATAACGAGAAAGAAAGGGTAAAAGAGTAAACCTGTCTGGATGTCTGTGTAGCCAACACAGGCTTCACGTATGTGAACCGTCACCCCTCTGTGAGTAGAAATAGCTGTGACTGAGGCATTCCTTGAAGTTTCATTATATCTGCTTTCGGGAATATAAGAAAGAAAATGAAAGCAGTTAATTTTCCCACCCGTGCAGGAAGAAGAACTTTTCTGGCTTGTACTGTGAACAGAAAATCAAAGTCTCGTCACTCCGTCCTTCTCCTACATCGCTGTCAGATGTCAAGCACCTTGGTTCAGTTTTTTGCCAGGTACTCAGACACAACATGCAAAGAAGATATGCTCCAGACCACAGTGTGGTGAGTTAATTACACTATTTGCATACTTTGGGGGGATATCGGGCTCTTCTTCCACATAGCAACAGACACAGAGGCACTATAATAGTTCTGAAGCAAGGGGATTAGAGAAAACAGAGCCCAAGTGATAGTTAAATTGAATAATCATATCCCCATCCATGCCCTAATGAATGTATAAAGAAATTAAACTAGTCAATTGAATTAATTGCAGGAGGCAAGCTTCCGGCAAAAGCAAATGAATTGATTCAACTAATTTAAGCTTCCACTCTGTTTTTTTTCTTAAGATGGAAACTTTGATTGAAAAGAAATCTGTTTCTAGTATTCCCACCTGGATGCATAAAAGGGAACCTGAATAATACATCTTATTCAGAGTCTGATAATAGCTAATTGCTTGGATTAATAGGTTCCTGCTTGAATCTTATTTAAAAGATCACATGACTTTGATGTGTTTTATTTCAGTTAATCTTTGAAACAGTGTTGGCTTTTTAACATTCTTTTCCTCAATAGAACATAAAGAACTCATGAAGAATATTGCCAATGGATACCATGCCATAGTTAAAATCTATCTATAAAATCATTATGAAAGTTGTTATTTGACTTCACTCTGGAAGAAATCAATCCCTGGCATAAAATAACTCATTTTATACTTTCCATCTTGACTAGACACTTTTTGATTAGTTTTCAGAGTGAGCTGGATGGGTTTAGGTTGAGAAGGGAGTATGAGCATTTGTAACTTGGGCTCTTAATTTTATCTAAAGAAGAAAATATAAAAAGCAGGGAACAATGTTAAGGAACTTTAACATTGATAAAGATACTCAAAAAAGGGTAAAGAGGGAAAGGATTCTTTAGAGATTCTCTATATCAGGAGTTGGCAAATTATGTCCCACAGGCCAACTCCAGCCTGTCATTCATTTTCATATGGCCCAAGAGCTAACGATTATTCTTACAATCAATTTGCCATTAGGGAACATTAGCTTTGAACCCAGATTAAGCAAAATATTAATTCCTCATTCTTAAGAATGAGACCATTCTTCTTATTAGTCAATCTGTATTTTTAAAATGTATTTAAGTATGTTATTATATTTTAAATTTTGTCCGTAAAAATTTTATTTTCTCTCTTATTATATATGTAACTACATAATATCCTTGATTTTGCTACTTGGCCCACAAAGCCTAAAATAATACCATCTGGACTTTAAGAAAGAGAATTTGCTGACCCCTGGCCTGGAGAAGAGGTTCTCAAGCTTTATCGTGGTTCAGAATCACCTAATCAGCTTGTTAAGACAGATACCTGGGTCCCCCAGGAATTCTAATTCAGTTAGTTTAGGGTAAGCCTCAAAGACTTGCATTTCAAAGAAGTTTCTTAGGTAATGCTGCTGCTGGTGGTTCTGGAAGCACATATTGAGAACTACCGAGCCAGAGCATTTCCTACATTTGAGGAAACTGAGGCTCAAGAAATTGTTACTGCGCAAGGCCACACAGCTATAAAGTGGCAGAACTATACTTAAAATATATAGTTTGTCTTCAGGTTTAATGTTCTTTCCAGCATAATAAAACTTCCAGTGACCTAATGAATTCCATAAAATCCTGCATGAACTAAGAAAGTTCAGTGAAATGCATTTGTCTGTAGAATGATGTCTCAAGGGTGCAAACCCTGCCAATTTGCAGGCCTAATGACATTTGAAAGTTGTTTTCAAGGCTACATTAAGCAGCCATTAGATCTTTTCTTAACTTCATCAGCCTGGATGCAACATGAGTCTGGCCAGAATCAATAAGAAGACCTTGGGGGAAATACCTATGCAGTGGGTTCTACATGGTAGGTTGTTAATCTAATGGGGCTATTCACTGATGGTCACAAAATCACCAGCTTGCCCATTATGTTTGATTCTCATAGTGTCTCTTCTCATCCATCCAAATAAACCATATGCAGAAAACTGGAAATTGAATTTTGAAAAATTTCTCAGAAAAAATATAAATAATAAGTTTGGGAATTTTGCCAGGATCACAGAATCATTTTTGCAATTAAATTTCACAGCATGTGGTCTTAATCTTGACATGTTACAATTCCAATTTCTTATTCTTTTTCATTAAAAATGGAAGCGAGAAATACCTCTTCCATTGTATGATATACATTTTAGTCTCAAGTCCTTTATATATACAATTAAAAAAATTATTCACATTGCAATTTCTGGGTTATTAGTTCCAACAGCTAAAGAGGAAATTATTATTTAATATTATTGAAAAGAGTAAAGGAATGAAATCAATATAAATTTAATGAACCTGAAAATAAATATAACACAGGTGGCGTGAGCTTATCTTGTGCCCGAATGAGTCCAAGTCAAAAACGGGCCACCAATTGTTTAGAGCAATTGTCATTCATAATTTCCTGCCCATGATAGTGATAATCATACATTTTTTCTTGCACACTTACTATGTGCCAGATGTGTTCTGAGCACTTTAACTTTTTAACTGTCACAATAACTCCATCAAAAATATAAATATTTGCATTGTCTGTACAGGGGATGGAGAAATAAGAAATTAGGCTAAGATTATTTTAGAGCAGTGGTTCTCTCTTTCTAAAATTTGGGGTAGTTGAAGGCATTCCCAGATAAACAAAATTGAGGCAACTCATCATCCCTAGATCAGCCATAAAGCAATGCTACAGGAAGTTTTTCAGACTGAAAGGAAAGGACATCGGACTGTGGTTCAGAGCAGCTTAAAGAAATAAAGTCCTGTGATACAGGTAATTTGGTAATTTGGGTAATTTCAAGTGCCAGCATTATTTTATTGTATTGTTTGGTATGTAAATTCACCCCTTACTTCCTGCAGGGGCTAAAATCCATAAATCTTTGGACATATAATGTACAAAGATATAAGTGGCAACTAGTTCACAAAAAATGGTATATGGGTACAGAGGGATATAGTAAAGCATATGTGCATGCTATTGAGTTAAGTTGGTATCAAACCAAATATGATCATTAAATATTTAGGATGTTAAATTTTAAAGCTATGATAATCACAAGGAAAACAGATGATAAACATATCTACATAAAACTGAAAAGATCCTCAATATGCTGCAACACACACAAAAAGCAAATAAATAGAAGTTACCTTTAATGGAAATGAGAGAAAAAATAGGTGTACAATTTACAAAGGCTAAATAGTGAAGGGATAGAAGAAAGTACAGTATTATCAGTAATGACTTTAAATGCAAATGGATTAAACTCTCCATTAAAAAGGCAGAGATTGGCAGAGTGAATTTAAAAAAGGATGCATCAAGGATATGCTTTCTGAAAGTGACTCACCTTCAAGCCATAGATACAGGTGGGTTGAGGGTGAAAGGATGGAAAGAATGTATACCATGCAAGTAGCAACTAAAAGAGATCTGGGATGGCTATCCTAATATCAGATAAAATAGACTTTAATTTAAAAAACTGTTACAAGGATGATCATTATATACCTAAAAAGGGGATGATTCAATAGAAGTAAAAATTATAAATATATATATGCACCTAACAGCTGAGCTTCAAAATATATGAAGCAAATACTGACGCATTTGAAGGGAGAAATTGATGATGGTTCTACATTAATATTAGGAGGCTGTAGCACACCAGTTTCAATGGGGACAGCACCTAGTCAGAAGATCCATAATGACGTACAGAACTTGAATTACACACTAAGCCATCTAGATGCAAGAGACATAGATTGAACATTGCACCTCCAGAAACAGAATACACATTCTTCTCAACTTCACATGAATCATTCTCCAGAAGAGACCATTTGTTGGGTAAGAAAATGAGTCTCAATAAATTCCCAAATATTGAAATCATACAATGTATATTCTCTGATCACAACAAAACGAAGCTAGAAATTATAACAGGGAGAAATGGTAAAATTAACAAATAGGTGGAAATTAAACAGCATACTCTTACTGCATACTTAACAGCATAGTCTTAAGCAATCAATGGTTAAAGAGGAAATCAGGAAAAAATTAGGAAACATCTTAGTTAATGTCAATGAAATACAACATACCAAAACATATGAGATGTGGTTAAGACAGTGCTGAGAGGGAAGTTTATAGCTCTGAATGTTTACATTAAAAAAAGAAGAAAAACTTCATATAAAACCTGGAAAAACTAGTGAAAGAAGAGAAAACTATACCTAAAGTGAGCAGGAGGAAGAAAATAAGAAAGATTTGAGCAGAGAAAAATGGAATAGAAAACAAACAAAAAATAGAGATTCCACAAAATCAAAAGTTACTTCTTCTAAAAGATCAACAAAATCAATAAACTTTTAGCTAGACTGATAAAGAAGGAAAGAAAGGGGTCAGTAAGGGGGCATTACCACTGACCCTGTTGAAATAAAAAAGGACTGTATGAGGATATTATGAATAATTGTATAACAAATTAGATAACCTCAACAAAAGGGATAAATTCTTAGAAATATAGAAATTGTTTACATTGACTCAAGAATAAATAAAAGATCTCAGCAAACCAATTACTAGTAAAGAAATTGATTCAGTCATCAAAAACTACCCAACAGAGAAGAGTTCAGAATGAGATGACTTAACAGAAGAATTCTACCAAACATTTCAAGAAGACAACTCCAATTCTGCTTGGACTCTTCCAAAAAATAGAAGAGCAATGAACACTCCCTAAATCATTTTTGAGGTCAATATCACTCTCATATCAAAGGCAGATAAAGATATTCCAAGAAAAACTTTCATAGAGATAAGGATAAAGTGTAGAACACTACCTCAGGAATACTATCGATTGTGTAGTAGTTTGCAATATCTGGCTGAAGCATGTTGTATTAGCTAGGATTCTCTAGAGAAATAGAATCAGCAGGAGATATCTGTAGATACAAAATTTATAAAAGTGTCTCACATAACCATGGGAATATAGAGTCTAAAATCTACAAAGCAGGCTGTGAAGCTGACAACTCTGATGAAGGTTCTGGATGAACTCCGCAGGAGAGGCTTGCTGGCCGAAGCAGGAAGAGTGACTGTCTCTTCTGAATCCTCCTTAAAAGCCTTCTGGTGATTAGATTAAGCATCACTCATTGCCGAGAACATTCCCCTTAGTTGATTACAAATGCAGTCAGCTATGGATGCAGCCAACATATCATGATTGAAGTTCATGAAATGTCCTCATAGAAACAGACAGGCCAGTGCTTGCCCAACCAGACTTGGCACCACTACCTGTTCAAGTTGACACATGAACCTGACCATGACAGTCAACCCCTTGTCAACTTGGCAGCTATACACATCACCTTAAACCATACTTAATCTTTAAATAGAAAACAATAACAGACATGTGTTAAATGTGTGTTAAATGTTATAACACAAACAAAACAGTATTACAGTCCTCATTTCTGTACCTGATCACGTGGCTGTAGTTCATATTTTTCATTACCTTCTTCTACTACCCATTCCACATTCCCTTTATCTTCAGCAAGCACTTCAGCTGGATGTGCTTATTTGCCTGGCAGGGTGACCCAAACTTTCATTCCTGAAGTTTGAGAGCCATTGATGGTCCTGCCTGGATTGGGTTGTTGCAGTTTTCCATTGATTTTAATCACAGGGCATGGTAGTACTAAAAGATGCCTAGGGGATCTCCTATATTCCAGGAAAACTCTTCTTTACCTTCATTGCATAATTGCAGTCCTTTTCCCCCCCTGTTAGTTAGGGTCAATCACCACAACAAGTAAAGTCATCCCCTTCTTGGCTTGTTGATCCAGGGGCATGAATAGCCCAAAGTGACCAGGTGGCAGTCTTAGATTCCAGTTCAATGGAATCATTGTTGTTTCTCCTGGTGGAAGCACTCCCCTTTCTGTAACTAAAACCTGTAGACCAGCAGAACTCAAGGTCACAGGGACATAAAGCAAAAATCTTCCTAGTGGATTGCTAGGGGTGATAGTGAATGGTGTTATGCCCATTTCCACTCTTTGGTTCCTGGACCCATGTATCCTGGCTACGGGATAAACAGCATCCTGCAATGGATGCTGATTCAAAGCATTCACAGCCTCCTGGAGAATATCACCCCAGCCCTGCAAGGTATTGCCACCAAGTTGGCACCATAATTGAGTTTTCAAAAGGCCATTCCACTGTTCTATCAATCCAACTGCCTCTGGATGATGGGGAACACAGTAAGACCAGAGAATTCCATGAGCATGTGCTTATCTCTGCACTTCATTTGCTGTGAAGTGGGTTCCTTGATCAGAAGCAATGCTATCTGTAATACCATGGTGATGGATAAGGCATTCTATAAGTCCATAAATGGTAGTTTTGGCAGAAGTATTGCATGTAGGGAAAGCAAATCCACATCCAGAGCATGTGTTTATTCCAGTTAGAGACATTGCTGCCCCTTCCATGATGGGAGTGGCCCAATGTCATGAACCTGCCACCATTTAGTCGGCTGATCACCTCGGGGAATGGTGCCATATCAGAGGTTGGATGTGGGTCTCTATTGCCGGCAGATTAGGCACTCAGCAGTGGCTGTAGTCAGTCAGCCTTGGTGAATGGAAGTCCATGTTGCTGAGCCCATGCATAGTCTCCATCCCTGCCACCATGACCACTTTGTTCATGAGCCCATTGGGCAATGACAAGAGTTGCTAAGGAAAGAGGCTGACTGGTATCCACAGTCAGTGGGTCATCTTATCCACTTGGTTATTAAAATCTTCCTCTGCTGAAGTCACCCTCTGGTACGCATTTACATGGCACACAAATATCTTCATGTTTTCAGCCCACCCAGAAGATCTATCCACATACCTCTTCCCCAGATCTCTTTGTCACTGATTTTCCAATTATGGTCTTTCCAAGTCCCTGACCATCCAGCCAAACCATTAGCAAAAGCCCATGAGTCAGTATACAAATGTACCTCTGGCCAGTTCTCCTTCCAAGCAAAATAAACAACCAGGGATACTTCTTGAAGTTCTGCCCACTGGGAGGATTTCCCCTCACCACTGTCCTTCAGGGGCGTCTTGGAAAGGGGATGTAATGCTGCAGCTGTCCACTTCCAGGTGGTACCTGCATATCGTGCCGAACCATCTGTAAACCAGAACCGAGTTTTCTCTTCCTCAGTCAATTCACTGTAAGGAGCTTCTCAAGAGGCTATTGTTCTGGTCTAGGAGAGAAAAGGTAATATGGCAGGAGTGCAGACCATGGGCATTTGGGCCACTTCCTCATGTAGCTTACTTATGCCTTCAGGACTTGCTCTGGCCCTATTTCGTATATAACATTTCCATTTTATGATGGAGCACTGCTGTGTATACCTAACTTTATCGTTTGGTGGGTCAGACAACACCAAGCTCATGATAGGCAACTCAGGTCTCATGTTAACTTGGTGGTCCATGGTTAAGTATTCAGTCTCTATTAAGGCCCAGTAGCAGGCCAAAAGCTTTCTCAAAAGAAGAGCAATTATCTGCAGCAGATGATAAGGCTTTGCTCCAAAATCCTAAGGGTCTGCATTGTGATTCTCCTATAGGGGCCTGCCAAAGGCTCCCAACAGCATCTCTATTTACCACTGACACATCCAGGACCATTGGGTCTACTGGATCATGTTGTCTAAGTGGCAGAGCAGCTTATACAGCAGGCTGGACCTGTTGCAGAGCCTCCTTTTGTTCAAGTCCACACTCAAAATTAGCTGCTTTTCCAGTCACTTGATAAATGGGCCGGAGTAGCACACCCAAATGAGGAATATGTTGTTGCCAAAATCCAAAGAGACCAACTAGGCATTGTGCCTCTTTTTTGGTTGTAGGAAGGGCCAGATGCAACAACTTATCCTTCACCTTAGAAAGGATATCTCAACATGCCCCACACCACTATACACTTAGAAATTTCACTGAGTAGAAGTTTTGTTGGGTTCTTGTTGGATTTTTGTTGGATTTCTATATTTTTGTTGGATTTATCTCCCATTATCTGACATGCAAATGCCTTACCAATAAGTCTATAGTAGTTGGTACTTCTTGCTCACTAAGTCCAATTAACATAATATCATCAATATAATGGACCAGTGTGATGTTTTGTGGGAGGGAGAAACGATTATGACAGGGCTGGAAAGTTGATATACCCCTGAGGTAGATCAGTGAAAGTATATTGCTGACCTCACCAGCTGAAAGTAAACTGTTTTCTGGTGTTCCTTAATAACAGCTATTGAGAAAAAAGCATTTGCCAGATCAATAGCTGCATACCAGGTATGAGGGGATGTATTGATTTGCTCAAGCAATGTTACCACATCTGGAACAGCAGCTTCAATTGGAGTTACTACCTGGTTTAGTTTATGATAATTCACTGTCATCCTCCAAGTCCCATCTGTTTTCTGAACAGACCAAATATGACAGTTGAATGGGGATGCAGTGGGAGTCACCACCTCTGCACGCCTCAAGTCCTTAAGAGTGGCAGTAATCTCTGCAATCCCTCCTGGAATCTGGTATTGCTTCTGATTTACTATTTTGCTAGGTAGGGGCAGTTCTAGTGGCTTCCACTTGACCTTTCCTACCATAATAACCCTCACAACAGTACTTAGAGAGCCAATGTGGGGATTCTGCTAGTTGCTCATTATATCTATTCCAATTATGCATTCTGGAACTGGGGAAGTAACTGCAGAATGGGTCTGTGGGCCCACTAGACCCTCTGTAAGATGAACCTGAGCTAAAACTCCATCAATCACCTGACCTCCAGAAGCCCCTACTCTGACTGGTGGACCAGAGTGACATTTTGATTTCCCCGGAATTAATGTCACTTCTGAACCAGTGTCTAATAAGCCCCCAAATATCTGATCATTTCTTTTTCCCCAATGCACAGTTACCCTGGTAAAAGGCTGTCAGTATCCTTGGGGAAGGCTTGGAAGAAGATTAACAGTAGAAATTTATAGCAGTGTAACAGGGTCCTCCCCAAAGGGACCTGGCCTCCCCCTCATTCAAGGAACTCTGGGCCTGTAAATTCTCTCAAGTCTGGAAATTGATTAAGGGGCTGTGACTCTCTGTTTTTGTAATTCAAGCTAGACTTCTGTTCACTTGATTTATAATTCTTTTGCTTATACAGCTCAACAGGAATTTAGTGGACTGCCCATCTATTGTCTTCTAGGTACCCCATGATCTACTAGCCAATGCTACAATGCTTTGAGGAAGATTATTTCGACTCCTGCTTTGAGTCTGCTATCCATTTTGATAGCCATGTCCATTTTTTCTTTGGTGATTAAATGTTGCCACCTGGCTTCTGTCAACTTGGTATCCAATTATCCCTATTGTGTTTAAGGATTCCAGCTCAGTGACAGCAGTTTCCATAGTAATATCTCACCTACACAGAAAGGCAGCTAGAATTCTTCAGGGATAATGGCGCTAGTCTCACAAATTTATTTCTCACGGTTCTGATAAAAGCTGCATCCTTTGGACATTGCTTAGGTATACAAGCAAAATTGCATGATAAATCCACTCTAACATTCCAATCTCTCTAAGCCATTGGATCCCCTCATCTACATTATACCAGGGAAGTTCTGGCATTTCAAATTCAGGCAATGTCAGCCACCTTTTGATCCAGGTTTCAGCCAACCATCCAAACAAACTGTTTGGAGGCATCCAAATTGGAAAGGAATAAATAAAACTTTCCTTATTTGCAGATGATATGGTCCTATATACTGGAAATCTTGAAAAATACACAACAAACCTCCCAGGGCTAAAAAATGATTTCAGCAAAGTATCAGGGTACAAGATCAACACCCCAAATAGGTAGTGTTTCTATACACAAGGAATAATCAGAAGATGAAATCAGAAAAAAAAAAATCCATTCACAATAGGAACTAAAAGAATCAAATGTTCAGGAATAAATCTAACCAAGGATGTAGAGGACTTATACACAGTAAGCTACAAAGCATTGCTGAAAGAAATTGAAGAAGACCTAAATAAATGGAAGGACATTCTATGTTCAAGGATTGGAAGACTAAATATCATTAAGATGTCAATACTACCAGAAGCGATTTATAGATTCAATGAAATTCCAATTAAAATTCCAACAACCTTCTCTGCAGAAATGGTAACACTAATCATCATATTTATATGGGAGGGCAAAGGGGAGTCAAATAGCTAAAGCCACCTTGAAAATATTGCATTTATAGTAATCTGGTGCATAAATAGGGTAATTCTGTCAAAATTAAAGATGGAATTCATGTTTTTAAATTAGAATGTACTCCACAGTTACCTCCTTATGATTTAAATAAAATAAAAATATTTGCCTATTTAAAAAACATTCTTAGAATTTTAGAAAAAAGATTTCTTATAATAAAATAATAGACACCAGTTTCTTCGGTGTTTCAGTTCACTATTGTTCTTGTGTTATATCCTTATTATTTTAATAATAATGGCATATATAAAGCCAAGCTAAGCACTGAGTTCATCATGCGTGATTTAAAGTCAAAGAGAAACTAGCAAAATGCCATTTTCCATTCACCACTTTTAGGATTATTTCTTGCGATCTTATGATCTAGCTCAGTGAAGCATGTCATATAAAGTTTTCTTTTCAACACAGAGACCTAGAGTTGGGCTCAGGCTTTAATTTTTCTGGTTATTCACAGAAATGTGAAGTTATGATATAGGTATATACATATATATATATTTTTAAACAATTTGATTATGGTACGTATCATATCACTAGCATATTTTATGACTAAGCTCCAACCTTCTAAAAATGGATTTATAGCAAAAATGCCTACAACTTCTTAACTATGGCACTGTGAGCCACAATGTAACAATATATTATAATAGTAAACACCCAATCAATAGCAGCTCATTAAAGTCAGAAGCATCAGTTTAATCAGGGAGGTTCTACATGTTTCCAATGGTAAATGGAAAGTCTTGTCCATCAATGTCTAGTTTAATTCTTAGGTTGCAGCTGACAAGTTACAATGGGTTTTGTTAAGAGACTTGTGTGCAAGCTAATGTGGGGGCCATCTGTCATTTTAAATATATGATCAATACAATCCATAATCAGTGTTCAGACTCATTTAGTAAAGGAGAAAGGAGGAGGTCAATACACACTTCGCTGACCTGCTTATTGTTATTTCCCACAGCTTTTACTTGTGCTTTCTCTTTAACACATAAAGTGGCTTCTGCATCATTTTCCAACACAAGACTGAATATAATCACTTACAAACGGAAGTAAAATGTTATTCATGTTTTCTTCGATTTTCACTTTTTTCTTCTTTCCCTTATGAATTTCTCTTCTCTCTGGTACAAAGACATAATCCAAAAGAATGCCACAGTGATTTAACTCTTTGAACATATTTCCTCAATCTACAGATCGGGATAATGTCATTTACCTCATGCACAGAGAGCACAAATAAATGTTATGCTAGCTTGCCAAAATGCTACAATGGACATGTCTATGGGGAATATTTGTGTATTTGATAATGATTTATGGAGCCAAATTCTAACATTTGTGAGTTTTGACATATCATATCAATAAAGCTAAGGAATAAATAGCTTCATTTACATGGGCTATTATCCTTACCAGGATATACTGTATTATCTTTAAATTCTACTTAAAGTTCCCTCCAGATGCTGTTGTTAAATTATATTGTAATAAACTTTAAATAAGTTCAAAGTAGGGTTGGAATTTTTTGGGAGATGAAATTTTGTGGAAAAGATATCTTCACACAATTGGAAGGCAGATGGAGAAAACTATTCGAATCCTGCTTTCTGAGCTACCTGCAGCAGGACTGCTGGGATGATGTATCCTGAGTCTTTAGTGGAAGACCCATATAGAGTCAAGTGCAACTAAAAGTGAAACAGATGTAGGGGATTTGAATAAAAGTTGTTCCATAAGGCCACAAAACCCTTCCTTTTGCTTTTATTATTTGAAAACTTGAAATTACATGAACAAAAAAATCTATTTTAAATTTAGTTCATCTTGCAGAAAGAGTTAAGTCAGAAACTTTTAAATAATTAAAGTTTTGAGTGAAAATAAAGGGAATTTTGTGATGTTACAACACTCATTTTCTCCCAGACTTTCAGTTTTATAAAGTTAGACATATATGCTGAGTCAATGCCCCATTTTGAAGAGAGAATTAAGAAAGAAGTTGGGGACCAATCTTTTTGTTGTTGTTCCAGTTATAGATGAAGTGAATATTCTAGAATTCAGGACTCAGCAAATCATTAAATACATCTAATGAAATAAATAAAATGGGTTTTCCATAAGGTTTAGTTGTATATCAATAAATATTCCTTTTAGAAACCTTTAATACATACATATGATCTCAAATTTATGAAGAAAAAATTTCAGTTAAAAAGAAAAGAATCAATGATATTCTCAATAACCCAAATAATAGCTTAGAGTGCACATTACTTAAGAATAAACCTTGTGCTTAACTTGACATTTGCAAAATCCGTGTAGTTACACAACTAATTTGCCTTTGAAGAATTGAACTCTTGGTTTTTAGATATTGAAATTATCAGCCTAAAAAGTTTAAAGAATGTCAGCTTATACTCAGATATATTAAGAGTTAAGAACTGTGCATTCATGATCATTGAAGTGAATAACAGTGGATAAGCAAGACTAGCCAAGGACTTACAAATAAATGCTATTTTACCTTCATGACCAGAGGATTCAGTTTGTTCAGAAAGGCAATGCCATCTGGAGTGGCAAGCTGGCTGGAGAGAAAGTTTCAGGATCATGCCAAATCTCTATGAGCCACATGAGTCCAAATTATGAGGATAAAAAACACACAATTATTTCAGACTTAAGTTTTACCAAGAGACCTCCACCAGTTGATATCAGACAACTATAATTTTAAAAGAATTGTTCTTATGTGTCATAACATTTCAAGGGAGCCAGATTGTTGTAGAAAGGTAGTGTGTTGGAGTGTTAATGATGCTAAAATGTGACATTTGTAGTACTTGCCACTGGCATCTCAAAGCACGTGCCACCAGTGAGAAGACTTCAGTAAAAAGACTCTGTGTCTAAGCTGGACCGACAGAGATCCGACCTGCTTTGGACAGCTTTTCCTATTTAAAAAGGGTCATTCTAATGTAAGATGCTAGTCTGTATCATGGACCAAAATTTTAAAACAAATCTCAAGGGACCAGAGAAATAAATTTGATTTTTTCATAAATAAAACATCCTGAGTATTTCAACATATAGTCAGTAATATTTTTAGCATTTCATAGTTATTAATTATTGTTTTGGCATAATAGGATAAAATAAATAATGGAAAAGGCACGCCTCCTTAGGTAGTTCACAGTATAGTAGGGAAAACTTGTAAACATGGTTCCAATGGTTTAAAAATCACAAACACAAATGTAGTTATACTTTTGAGATGGGTATATACATGCATACAAACACACTCACACATAATCTGTCATTTGATTTGTTCTATCCTGGAGGTTTGCTATGGTCTAATTTATACTTATCCTCTTCCATAAAGAATCCTTCCCCCTCCACCCCATCACCCACTGCTATAGCTACTGGTGTCATGTCCTTTCTTTCACTGTTTTGCTCCACATCTTTATGCCTTTGATATTTAGAACATCATCTCATGATTCCCACTCTTGTTTGCCATCTCACATCCTTGACAGCGTCTTTTTAGATACATCTGTGTTCTCCTGAGGCATTTACATTCTTTAGGGTTCTGTCCTAAGTTCTGTTTCTTTTCTCTCTACACTCTTCCAAAAGTCAGTCATCTCCTCCCAAGACTCCATTTACTGTTTTTGTCGCATTGTGTGCTGGTTTGAAAGGAAATATGGCCCCTAAGAAAAGCCATGTTTTAATATAAATCCCATTTCATAAAGGTAGAATAATCTCTATTCAATACTGTATGTTTGAAACTGTAATCAGATCATCTCCCTGGATGATGTGATTTAGTCAAGCGTGGTTGTTAAACTGGATTAGGTGATGACATATCTCCACCCATTTGGGTGGGTCTTGATTGGTTTATTGGAGTCCTATAAAAGGGGAATAAGAGATTCAGAGAGAGCAGAACAATGTAGCCATGAGATGCAGAGAGTCCACAAGCCAGCAACCTTTGGAGATGAAGAAGGAAAACGCCTCCCGGGGAGCTTCATGAAATCTGAAGCCAGGAGAGAAAACTAGCAGATGACAACGCCATGTTCGCCATGTGCCCTTCCAGCTGAGAGAGAAGCCCTGACTGTCCTTGCCATGTGCCATTCCACTTGAGAGAGAAACCCTGAACTTCATCGGCCTTCTTGAACCAAGGTATTTACCCTGGATGCCTTAGATTGGACATTTCTATAGACTTGTTTTAATTGGGACATTTTCTTGGCCTTAGAACTGTAAACCAGCAACTTATTAAATTCTTATTTTTAAAAGCCATTCCATTTCTGGTATATTGCATTCTGGCAGTTAGCAAACTAGAACAGATTCCTCTGACGTTCTTTCTTATGTGGGAAGGCACAGCATGGTCTCTGCCTGCCTTCTCTCCAGGCCCCTGGGTTTCAACAACTTTCCCCGGGGTGACTTCTTTCTGCATCTCCAAAGACCTGGGCTGAGCTGTGAGTGCTGAGATGAGGAATGCTGGTCTCTCATTTAAGCACCAGCCAATTAAGTCAAACAGCAGGCACGCCTCCTAGCCAATTGCAGATGTAAATCAGCAACAGATGAGGTTCACATACCATTGCCTCATGTCCGCAGCAACAAAACTAGGTACGCTCACCTGGCCAAGTTGACAACTGAATCTAACTACCACACATTGATTCCCCAAAACACCTGGACTTCTACTCAAAGTTCTAAACCCATTCAGTAGCTGTCTAGTGAGCACCTTTTCTTGGAACGCTGTGGACATGTTAGATGCCATATATCCAAAAGTAACCTCATGATTTTTCTCTCAAACATGCTTCTGCTCTCACTTTCTCTCTCTTGTGGGCATCACCTTTATCTACCTAGTTTTTTGTACTAGATACTGAAATATCTTACTTATTGCATTCTTCTTCCTCATACCTGACACAGAAACAATTGCCAAGTTGAATGAACCTACTTTTGAAATCCCTCTGCCCACTGCTCTCTATCCCCACTGACAGAGGTCTAGAAGAGAACACCCTAAATATGTTCCTATATTCCTGCATTATTTCAATACCCTTCCCAATCCTTCCTCTGACCCACCCCCTCACCACCCCCATTTTTCATATACTATACGAAGGCCAGGGACATTTCCAAAGTGCAAATTAGATCATATGTCTTCCCTGTTAAGGACCCTCTCTTCACAGGACAGACAAAGACTTTCGTGATAGAGCCCCTTACCCCTTCACCAGCCTCAGTTCTTGTCATTGTAACCTGTGCTATAATTCCAGAATATTCTGGAATTTCTATTAAATAGATATTATATATCTGGTTTTTTTTTTTACAGTGCTATGACTTTCATAATAACCCTTTTCATGATTCCCCTTACACATATTCACCAATCCCCAGATGGAGGTGGAGGGCATAGGGAGCACACATGCTTCCATCAAGAGAACTCATGCAACACCCTCACTCTGAATTTTCACATTTTCTTCTTGGGGTAAAGCCAACCAATGTCTAATTTTTGCCCTCAGTGTAACATACTGTTATTTCTAGTTTCACAAACATTAAATGTCATTATATTTTCTTGCTTACTTATTTATGACTATTCCACAGAAAACATCTGGAGTGGTAGGAATCAATGTATCAAATTTTTAAATCCAAGTTCTTGGCACAAAATAAGCTGACAATGAATATTGGCTGACATGAATTAATATTTATTGGATCATCCCACACAATAAATAAGAAATAGAGATTCACCCTATAGGATCCCTAGGAAAGACTCCTATTGTAACATTAAGTTCTGTCATTGTTTTCAAATTATTGAGTTTTAAATTATTATTGCTCATATTTACTACTTATAGTTTAATCCAAATTTCTGCTAACCCTTCATCCAAACCTTTTCTTGACTCATTTATTCTGTATCTATTTACATTCTTTTTGTAGATTTTCATTGACAAAATATACCTGCACTAATTCAAAAGCCAGCTCATTGGCATGTTTTTCTTTCTCACTCCACTCTATACTAAAAAGAAAAATTAGAATAATCCATCAGAGCTTTTATCATTAGCTCTTTGCAGTAAATATCAAATCTCTATCGTTATTATTGACCTCTTCCTTAAATCCAAGCATATCTTTTGAGTTATCTTTTCATCTTCTCCACTTGTATGGCCAAGAGTACCCTCCCTGGCCTCTCCAGCTCAGGTGCCTAAGCAAAAAATAAGCATTTACCAAAACAATTCATATTTCCCTCTTTGTAGTAATAGCCCTACCATTCTTAACATTACGCAGGCTTGAAATTCTTCTTGTTATAATTAGACACTCTATGATGTTCCCTAAAGAGATAAGCTGCCAAGCCTTATGGCTGATACTTAAATAATAGCCTTCTTATTTGTCCTCTCTTTTCACCTCCATTTATTCCACTTGCGATCCTTTTTGCCTCTTACGTAGTTGTAATTACCTACTGGAATTATCTCTTTGGTGTCAAATCTCCCTGCTCTAATTAAATCTATGATGCAAGATTAATATCCCTAGAGCTCAAGTTAGATTGTGACTTTTGAGTTAAAAAAATCTTGTTTAGGCTTCCATTAACTAAACTAAGATAAAAGAAAATTCATGATCTTTCCTAATTTTACCTTTCCAGCATTTTAGTTTGACATGGATGTACTTAAAGACGCCTGCCTTTATTAACACAACAAATTTATATTGACTGACTACCTGGTAGAAGGAATGATCTTAGGCAGAAATGGGAATAAATATGTGAATCAAGTGGTTTTTACCTTGAGGACCTAACCCAAGGGATATTTACATATACATAGATAGACATAAACATACGTACACATGCACATACACACATAGTAATAACTCATGGTAAAATTAGTAAAACCTATGCAACTGATACAAATAATGTAGAAAGAGAGAGTGCCTTTTTCTGAATTTACGAGAAGAAATGATAGATTGGCAAATACTTGAGAGGAGGTGGAAGGTTATTTTGATATTTGGACTACTTTTTTTTTTACAATACGGTTTACCTTCTTTTCATTCCCAATCACATTATTCCATACTTTAGACAAACTAGGCTACTCACTGTTTCCTCAATACTTTAATACCTTTGTGCTTTGTTTATAATTTTCTCATCATTTGAATTTCTTAGCCTCCATGTGTACATATCCTATTAATCTTTCACAAGTCGTCCAGTGCAATCCATGAAGTCTTTTTGTAACTCTTATTCAGCTGCAGCACTATTACAAAGTGCAATAAATCTATTTCTTATTTGTAATTTAACTTTTTAAATGCCTAAACTAATGTCTTACTCATACCAAGCAACATATATGCAGTCATATTCATTTAGCCAACAAATATGCAGTGAGTACATACTGCTTGTCAGACATGATTCTACGGTTGGGGAATATAGCTGATTACAAAATAACAAAACATCTGCCCTTATCAAACTCACGGTGTTGAAGTGGAGTGAGACACATACAACCAAATACACAATAAAATATTTCATAGAATAATAAAGCAGGATACAGGGTAATAGAAATAGAGAGTGGGATACTTAATTCATGTTCGTGGTCAGGGAAAGTCTTATTAATAAAGTGACAATTGATCCAGATGCCTAAAACAAAAGTGGGAGGATGAACTCTATGAATATCTGAGGGAAGAAAATTCCATGCAGAGGAATAATAAGTGCAAATGCCTTGAGGAGGGTGGGTGCTTTGTACATTTGGGAACAGCAAGGAGGTCATAAGATCTAAAAGAGAGGGGTACATGGGTGGTTCAGTGGTAGAATGCTCTCTATGCTGGTTTGAAAAGATGTATGTCCCTTAGAAAAGCCATGCTTTAATCTAAATCACATTTTGTAAAGGCAGAATAATCCCTATTCAATACTATATGTTTGAAACTGTAATCAGATCACCTCCCTGGAGATGTGATTTAATTAAGAGTGGTTGTTAAGCTGGATTAGATCATGACATGTCTCCACCCATTTGGGTGGGTTTTGAGAAGTTTCTGGAGTCCTATAAAAGAGGAAATATTTTGGAGAATGAAGGAGATTCACAGAGAGCCAGAGAAGAATGACATAGCCACGAGAAGCAGAGAGCCCACGATCCAGCAACCTTTGGAGATGAAGAAGGAAAATGCCTACTGGGGAACTTCACAAAACAGGAAGCCAGGAGAGAAAGCTAGCAGATGATGCTGTGTTCACCATGTGCCCTTCCAGCTGAGAAAGAGAAGCCCTGACTGTATTCGCCATGTGCCTTCTCACTTGAGAGAGAAACCCTGAGCTTCATCAGCCTTCTTGAACCAAGGTGTCTTTCCCTGTATTCCTTTGATTGAACATTTCTATAGATTTGTTTTAACTGGGGTATTTTCTCAACCTTAGAGCTGTAAACTAGCAACTTATTAAATTCCCCTTTTTAAAAGCCATTCTGTTTCTGGTATATTGCATTCAGGTAGCTAGCGAACTAGAACACTCGCCTTCATTCAGGAGACCCGGGTTCGATTCCTGAACCATGCACCTAAAAAAAATAAAAAGAACTAAAAGTGAGTAGGTAAGTGAGTGGGCAGATATTTGTAGCAGATAATGCTGAGAGGTAGCAGAGAGGCTTCTTAGGCTATACTAGAATAAGTAATGTGGAAATCATTGGTGATTTCAATCACTGTCTCACATTTGAGATCAAACCTGAATTTTGTGGGTTCCAAGAGGCAATTAGAGAAGTCAGAAAACAAGTAAAAAATATTTTCTAAGGTTTTTTCTAGGCCCTTAGCTAGGTATGTTGGATGAAGGCAGGTTTTGTTGATGTGTGCTTGCTTTTTTTAAAGATGAAAGTAAGAACAGCAAGCTTGCTGGAATGTTCCAGGAGAGAAGGAAAAATTGATGATGCTAAAGAGAACTGATGTTATAATGATTTTGAAACAATGAGAGAAAATGGGATTTATCTCACAAATTAGATACAATCATGTTCGGTTCATTCAAAGAAACGGAAAAGAAGGCAGAGTATGTGGAACCAGAGGCAGGGAGATTGGTAAGTGGAATTGGAGATTGCTGAAAGTCTGTTCTGATTGCCCCTCTTCACAGAAAGATCTGAAAGCATAATGGTTCTGCCTTTTGTTGAAAAAAACAAAATCTAAACCAAAAAAATTACTAGGGCTACAATATACCAGCTTTAAACTTCTACTGCTTTTTACAGCCCTGGGCCAATAATGATTTATCCTTATCTAGTTAAACTTAAGTTCTTACTTTTACTTTTGAATTCTCTGCTCTGTTCAAGCACACAATTAGTCAAATCCAGCTGGATATCTCTTAATTTAGAATAGAGAATGAATACCCAGCAATATGTTGAATTTTATATATACAAATAAATGAATTTGCTAAAACCATATAGGTATATATGGTTATATAAACATAACAAGGATGTTGTATGTGTATTTAGACATCTATAGTGAAATTAGAATCTATAATCAAATTTGCATTTCATGAGGCAGCAGTAAGTTAATTTTTAAAGAATAAATAATATGAAAATGAATATGGCCAGCAAAATCATAATTAATGTAATATATACTCATCATAGCTATTATAAGATACCCGTTTGTGTGGCTTTTAACAGCCATCACAAATAAATGGGCACTATAGTCAAATAAGTTTGGAAGATTAAACTAAGAACTTTACTTCAGAACTTCTGAGAGCCTTCAGCTTACTTTGTACATGTAAATTGATGTACCCCCCCCCCCCCCTTTCTGTGGAATACCCTATGAAACTAATAGTCTGCAAATGTACTTTGAGAAATACTGGGTAATGTGAGGCTCAGTCTGAGAAGCAGAATAGAAAGCTCAAATAATGGAAAATACTCCCTTGAGTTAAGAGCATAGTGAGTTGACTTAGGAAATAAGTTTTCACTTTCAAATAGTTATTTTCATGTAGTAGTTTGCTTTTCATTAAACATAATTATCTCTTCATACCCAGCGTATTTTTTAACATTAACTACAACGTGATAATAGCCTAAACTGGATAATCTTTATTTTTGCATGCTTTCTCAAATTTTTGATTTTCAAAATAATTCATCAGTAGAGTGACTGAAAGAAACCTGATGAAAAGTTAAAGTTTAAGACACTAAAGAAAACATGTAAATTTGAGTATCTAGAATAGCTATGGGAAGTGACAAAAAGATGTCATCCTTTTTAAATTTTTAAGAGGTCATCTTTACTGTCAAACAGGAACTGGATTTCATTAAAACTGCAATTATTAAGGATGATTACAATTATTTTTTATGTCTGAGAGTTCTGGTTAGCAGTTTTATCTCTTTGAAAAAGAGCCTCTATCAAAAAGATGGCATCAAAATATATGGTACAAAATATATTTCAGTATTATAGTTGTCAATCTTACTCCTTGAACCAATATATAAAAGAAGTACTACACATACATTTCCAAAATACTGGAAGAAACTACTTTTAGGGAAGTCTGTCCTTTCCCATTATAGAATTAGTTTTACCACATGATTCAGAAGTATTATTCTTGACTGTTACTAATATTCTGGATACTAAGGCACCAGGAAAAAAAATTAAAAATAAACTAAAACCACATTTTTTGAACAATTCAAAGAAACAAATTAGCATGAAGTAAAAGAAGTTGTAAGTTATATCTACTTGATATGACACTTCTAAAAATAAAAACCAAAATTTCACTCAAACTTGTAAATTGCCAGTTTTCTTATTGTCTAAATGAATCCACTATTCAGTTTAAGTCACATTTAATATGATGGAATCAAGTAAATATCCAGGCGTCTTCTGGTGCATTTGTGTTTTAATCACAATCAGTGTACATATACTCTTGGCCCTGAGACAGAAGCTGATTGGCAGACACCACAGGGGTATAAATTACTACAGTGGCCATGTCTTCTTTTTGCATTTTTAACTACAGTGGCCATGTCTTCTTTTTGCATTTTTAACTCTTTTGGCTGTAACTTCATATTAATCATGGAGGGAATTCAATTTAATTCAGTAAATATATATATTGATCACCTACTAGGTCTATTACTAGAGATAAAGAGATGTGATTATATATTCACTGCCTATTAAGTTGTTGGTAATTTAGTTGGATAGAAAAATATTCTCCAATGTAGAAAAACAATGACAGACTGTTATATAATGTGAAGAAAGTCCTATTTTTACTTTGGAATGAGGTAACAGTAAAAAGATAAATCTGATTGCTCCAAGGGCAATCAGTGCATGTGGGTAGAGGAGAAGAAGGGTGAGCTTCTAATTGGAGGCAATTAGTGCATTAAAAAAAGAGATGATGGTGGCTTCCTTTAGGCAATGTAAATAAATAAAGGTGTAGGAATGGAAAATATAATTTGCTGGTAGATCAGAAAGACGGATCTGATAGATCAGATATGGTGAGAGAGGGTAGGGGGTGGTGGGAGAAAAGAAAATAATTAACATACCTAGACATTTTTTTAAAATTTATTTGTTGGAGATATTGGGTAAAAGATGGCTTCTTTCCCTAAACTGGGAAAGACTGAGTTAGGTATCATTTTTGTGCGTGTGGTCCCATGTGTTTCAGTGTATACTTCTGTTAGACGTTTTATTACACTGCTGTGTACGGTAGAGGCTCATCATCGCATTCAACATTTTTCTTTAAATCAGAGTTAACACTCACAGGGCCCTTCATAATGCCAAACACTGAGACAGGTATTTTATTTACATTTCTCACTTAATCTTTACAATAAACCCATGAGGAAGGCACCACAGTAATTCCTGGTTTGTAGATGAGAAAGGTGAGATATAGAGAAGCTCTGCAATTTGCTTTCATTGATATTCAAGGAGTGAATGTCAGAGGTTGAATTTTAATTCAGGCCTGGATCTGGCTCCAGCCATGGGTTTGGGTTTGTTTAGAAAAATATGGCACAGGTGACATTCTTCTTCCAATTTCTCAGTGAAGGAACAAACTGTATAGTACTTTGTAGTTTGAAAGTATGTCAAAATATTTTATCATTTAATGCAATTCTTGCAGACCCTGAAATATATCTCAAATTTTAAAAAAGAAATAGATATCAAAGAATGCAATGTAATTTACCAAGGAAGGAGAATCAGTCAGAAGAATCAATATGTCATCAGTAGGAAGAATCAATATGTATGAAGTCCAGCTGATCCAGAGTTTATGCTTATTCCTCGGCACAGTTTGCTGGGTTAACATGTTGACTAAGGCATCACTGCAGTGGCAAAGTGCCAGCCTAGAAGGAAAGTACAATAAATTGTATTTGGCCTTGTTTGGCCAAAGAAATGGAGATGGGCATGGTGGTGTATAAAAAGGAACCCATGAAACAGAATTTTTATTTTAGCAAGCGGATATACTGGATATACTTTTAATATTTATGTAAAACATAAACATTGGGAAAACCAAAGATTTTTGAGACTCTTTGAAGACTACAAATGCTACATAATGTGTGTACTTTCATTTCAAGTGAATATTTTTCTATTCATTTGTCTACAATAAAGAATTAAGGGGGAGCTTGATAAAAGATATGATTTGTTGCTTCTAAAGCACGGAAACCTGGAAAGATAAAATACTTTCATGTCTATTTTTGTTCTTTTTGTATTTAAATACAACAGAAATTATTGATAATAAAATTGCATATCTTTTGAAAAACGTTGCCTTGGTGACTGGTCTTCGTGACTGTTTGCATGTTTTTATAATGGTGCTTTATGTAGAATAACTAAAAATAACAAAGTGAACACTTATAGGTAGGTTCCAAAATATGTGGATTTGAATCGAAGTGTTCTGGATAATTTTCTGTGGAAGAGTTTAGGAAAAAGGTAATTTAAGTTGAGGTACCTTTAGGTCACTTCCATCCATTGCAAATCATGAATATTTCTGTCATTAACACCAGTGCACAAATGTCCATTTGTGTCCCTACCTTGAGCTCTTCCAAGTATATGTCTAAAAATGGGGTTGCAATGTCACATGGCAACCCTATGGGCCAACTATAATGTATAAGCTCTGGGAATTGAATGTGAGAGCAGAGGTTATGAGGGGGCGGCCTATTGCAAATATTCCTAGATTATAAGCTTTTACAGCAGTTACATCCATTCCTGAGTTGTAACACTTATTTCTAAATTCTGAGATGGTGAGCTCTTTATGTATAACCTGGTCATTCCCTGAAACTTCCAGCATCTGTGTGACATCTGAGAATCAGAGCTAGAGTTTTAAGCTATGAAATACAGCATTACCCCATATAGCAACTGTTTAAAAAGCTGAAAAAGAGATCAGACTTCAGTTAGAAATATGAATGAAGTTGATCTAGCTAAGACTAAGGTACATCAGAATACAGGGAAAAGAATGATATTGACTGTATTTTAAAATTTCAGCTTCTATGGAGACCAAAGGAAGAGATGTTGATTTGGCGCAAAATTTATATTTTCTCTACCACACTATCTAATTTAACTTTCATGGTCAGTGTATTCAGAAACATAATTATATGGAACCACGAATAGGGAGTGAGATCTTTTTGTTTGTTCAGGTTAGTGTGATGTTCTGATATATCCTGGAGTATTATGGACAGAAAATAAAAAAGGTATTTGTAAACTTTTATAATAATCTGGAAGTACTAACTTCCCTACTTGAGGAATTCCTGATATTTTTAGCAAGCACTGGGAACTTCCAGTTAAATAGACAAAGCCCTTGATCTTGGGGCTTGCCCTTATGAAATTTATTCCTACAAAACAGAATTTAAGACTACTTATAATTATGCCTAAGAGTGACCTTCAGAAAACCTTTCTCTCTAAGCCAACTCTGCAGGTAAACTCACTACCCTCCCCCCTACGTGGGACATGACTCCCAGGGGTGTAAATCTCCCTGACAATGTGGGACATGACTCTCGAGGATGAACCTTGTCCCAGCATTATGGGATTGAGAGACATCTTTATCAAAAATTAGATGAGAAATGTAACAAAATAAAGTTTAGTGGCTGAGAGATTTTAAATGCAGTCAAGAGGTCATTCTAGAAGTTATTCTTATGCAATATGTATATATATGTATATATTCCTTTTTACTTTTTAGTATTTTTAGGCATTGGGATTGAGAAAGACTTCTTGACCAAAAATTGGATGAGAAATGTAACAAAGTTTAGAGGCTGAGAGATTTCAAATAGAGACAAGAGGTCATTCTGGAGGTTAGTCTTATGAATTATATATATATATGTATCCCTTTTTAGTTTTTAGTGTATTAGAGTAGCTAGAAGGAAATACCAAAAATTGTTGAACTGTAATCCAGTAGCCTTGATTGTTGAAGATGATTGTATAACTTTATAAAATTCATAGTTTGATTGTGAAAACTTTGTAACTGACAGAAATAAGAAAATAAAAACAAAAATAAACAAATAAAGGATATGGGAGGTTTAGGGTATTATTTTTTATTTTTATTTTTTCGAATAATGAAAATGTTAAAAATTTGTTATGGTGATGCATGCACAAGCATATGATGACACTGTGAACCACTGATTGTACACTTTGGATAACAATATGGTATGTGAATATATCTCAATAAAATTGCATAAAAAATAAAAAACAGTACAGGTATAAAAAAAATTTTTGCAAGAATCAGAACAAATGTGTGAAACTATGACAGGGAATTAATAATAGTGTGATATATGGTATATTAGTTTGCTAGCTACCAGAATGAAATATACCAGAAATGGAACAGCTTTTAAAAAGGGAATTTAATAAGTTACAAGTTTGGGGTTTTAAGCCTATAAAATTGTCCAAACTATGGCATCCAGAGAGTGATACCTTAATTCAAGGAAGGCCGATGGGTCAGGAACAGTTGTCAGTTGGGTAGTCACATGGCTGGCATCTGCTGCCCCCTTAGTCCTGGGCTCCATTGCTTTCAGCCTCTGTTCCTGTGGGGTCCCTCACTTTGCTTATCCAGGGCTGGTTTTCCTCTCTTGGCTTCCCTAGGTTCCTTCCAGGTTCTGGTTTGCTTAGCATCACCTGGTGATGTCTGAAGGGCTCCAAGTATCTCCAAACATCCACATTTCTTTTCTCCAAGTGTCAGCATCTCTGTCAGCTCTGGGGTCTGCCAGCTCTAAGGCTTCTGTCACTTATGACTGTCCCCCAAATGTTTCCTTTTAAAAAGGATTCCAGTAAACTAATCAAGAACCACCTGAAATGGCTGTGGAGTCACATCTCCATCTAATAATAGGTCATGCCCACAATTAGGTGTGCCACATCTCCTTGGAAATAACCTAATCAATACTTTCTACCTATAACTATGATTCAGGATTAAAAGAAATGGCTGCCACAACAAGATTGGATCAGGATAAAAACATGACTTTTCTGGGGTACATAATAGATTCAAACCGGCACATCCTACCCTCCAGACCCCCCCAAAACATGTTTTATCCATTTACAAAATACATTACTGAATTATAATATCATGCCTTAAACCATTTCAGTAACAATACAAATACAATGCAAAATTTAAAAAAACTATACAAAATCTCATCAAAGCCAGCTACAGGCATGGCCTGTTCTAAGGGAAAAAATTCTCCTTTGGCTCTGGACCTGTCTGAAACTCAGACAAGTTATTGACTGCCAATATACAATGGAGGCTCAGTCATAGAATACATGTTCCCATTTCCATAGGGAGAAATTAGAAGGAACACTGGGTCATGGGACCCAAACAGTTCTGAAAACCTGCAGGGCAAACTCCATTAGATTTCAGAGTCTGAGAGTCATTCATCCTTGGGGCTTTAGAAAGCAGCAGTCCCACCCTTTCCAAGGGCCTAGCAGCAGCCCAGTTCTTTCAAACATTGGGCTGGTTACAATCTTGGAGGACATTGGGCAGACTACCTTTCTCTCAGCTCCACCCTCTCCAAACTTTGGGGTCACACCTGGGATCTCTGCCATCTCCAGGGCAAATGCTCAACCTCTGCAGAACAATGAGGTGGCAGCCAGGTTCACCCCAATCCCTGTTTTATGTGCTTCACCCTCTCCAATGCCTGGAATGGCACAATTCTTCCTCAGCAATAGCAGAAGCCCACCCTCTGCTTCTGGGGCAAATTCACCCTCTCTACATGTATGTGTGTGTCTGCCTGGCTCTAGATTTCCTGGCTCTGTACCTTAGCTTCCAGGGTTCTGCCTTTGAAACCATTTTTCCTTTAATTTGATCCCTTTCTGTACCTTTTAGTCCAAAATGGAAGTGGTTCAGTTTATAAAGATCCCACAACACTCCTGCTGGTTTTTCATGCAGTATGCTGGAATCATGCCCATCAGGCAAAAGGACTTTCCACAAATCCTTTCTGGATAACTCCATCTCATATCCTCGCTTGTCCTGTAATGGTTGACTACTTCCTCATTTAGATAAATCCTCACCCAGGGCCCTATTCACTGGTGTCTCACTTTCTGGAAGGCCAGAATTTTCCAGAACACCAATTCTGTTTTTTTTTTTGTATGCAAGAATTCAATTCTCAACTTATCCTTTTCCTTTCACATTTTACTATAACCTTTACCAGACTATATTTTCTACATTTAGTTTGGAAATTTCTTCTGCTAAATAACCAAGTTCATCACTCACAAATTCTGCCTTCCATCTACAAAGAATGCCTTCCTTCCAGTTTTCAATGACACATTCATCAATCCTGTCTAAAACCTTATCAGAAGCATCCTTAGAGTCCACATTTCTGCCAGCAGTGTCTTCAAACCATTCTAGGCCTTCTCTGTCTAAGTCTTCCAGAATCTTCCCCTTAACCATTTAAAAAGTTTTTTTTCCCAATATTTTGATATTTGCAAACCCCAGCAGCACCCCACTCCGGTACCAAAATCTGTTTCAGTTTGTAAAAGCTGCCAGAATGCAATGCAGCAGAAATGAACCAGCTTTTAAAAAGAAAATTTAATAAGCTAAAAGTTTACAGTTCTAAGCTTATATGATTTACCAAATTAAAGCATCCAGAGAAATATACCTTAATTCAAGAAAAGCTGATGGGTCAGTAAAACCACTATCAGTTGGAAGGCATCCGCTGTTCCCTTGCTCCTGGGATCCAATGCCTTCAGCCTCCGTTCCTGTGGGGGTTTCCTCAGATTGTTTCTCAGAGACTGGCTCTCATCTCTTGGCTTCCCTTGGCTCTTTCCAGGTTCTGGCTTGCTTAACATCTAATGGTGACATCTGCTGGCCTCCAAGCTGGGCTCCAAGGATCTCCAAACATCTGTAACTCTTTTCTCCAAGTATTGACATTTGTGTCTGCTCTGGGCTCTGTTGGCTCTGAGACTACTGTTGTTTCTTACTCTCTCCAAAATGTTTCCTCTTTTAAAGGATTCCAGTAAACTAATCAAGTCCCACCCACTTGGAAGGATGGAGTTACAGCTCCATCTAATCATAGGCCACACCCACAATTGGACACTTCACATCTCCTTGGAGAAAATCTAATCAAAAACTTTCCATCTGCAATATTGAATCAGTATTAAAAGAAATGATTGTCCCCACACGTTTGGATCACAATTAAAACATGGCTTTTCTGGGGTATATAATAGATTCAAACTGGCAAATATAGGAAAAAAGAATATTAAGTCATACTTTTATATTGTTTCATCAACCATGACAAATGTGCTACACCAGTGTACTCAATGATAGGAGGGATAAGTGACACAGGCTGTTTTGTGCTTTCTTCTTCTTTTCTTTTTTTTTTTTCTTTTGAGTTATGAGAATGTTCTAAAATTGATTATAGTGATGAAGGCACAACTATGTGATATATACTGTGAGCCATTGATTGTATATTTGGATGGATTGTATGGTGTATATATCTCAATAAAATCACATTTAAAAATGCGATTTTATTGAGATATATAAAAAAAGTGAAAAAAGGTCATTTAAGCTAAAGTTGCTGCTGCAACAATTTTTTTTTATCACTAAGGAATAACAAACTTAGAAAATGGAAACATTGTTTATGCCGTAATTTAAAAATAATACCACATTTTTAAACAGAAGAGCCACGGTGTGTATATGAGTTATCACTACCAACAGGGAAATAGCTTCACTTTGTTTAACAGGAAATTATACTGATTCCTTTTAGAATAGATTTTACCAAAAAACAAAACAGAAAAAAGGTGTTTTCTTTATTGTGTTCATTTTCCTTCAAACCATCATCTTATCAATAACAACCAAAAGGCTTTTTTTTACTAAATATATTGTGCATGACCTGTGCAAGCTTAGTATTATCGCATCTATCTCCCAGGGATAATGTTTTCATTCTTGCTGTGCCGGATCCAGGCTGATATTAATGATGCCCGCACCATCTGAGTGCTCACCATGACTCGGCAGGAAGAAGAAGTGCAGAAATGCCGTGGTAGGCTGGTCAGGGCCATTCTGGGAATAACAAGGGAGCCGATGTGTTTTACAGTCTGAAAACCTTACTTCTGGAAGATAGCTTGGAGGTCTTGTCCAAATCCATCCTTTTAATAGAAAGGAACTGAGAATCGGAGAGGGCAAGCAATTTGCCTAAATTATGATACATCTGCGGCCGAATAGTCCGATATCATAAAAAAATCTGGGCAGAAATTTACACAGAGATATAAAGGAGTGGAAACCAATTACCTCAGCACATTTTTCCTGCTGCTTCAGACACTTTCTAATAGTTAAAGAGCAGCTAAGACTTTTAACAGTTTCAGATTTTAGTAGCTAATTTTTAGAGAAATAATTTCCCAGTATATTGCTTTATTTCTCAAAATCTCTGATCAAAGTTAACAAAATAGATGATGAAATATTTTAAATAGAACTAACGATCTTCTGCGGCTTAACTAAATGTCACTTTGCAGTTTTATATTTAATAAAAATTTTGTGCATGATGTAGAAGAGACAAGGAAGAGAAACATGTTTTGCTGTTTCAAGATAAAATGAGACACAATCATTTTCTTTGTAACCAAGTGGAGAGCCTATTGTGCTGAAATAATACAAACCTCAGAGAAATATGAACTTTGCAATATTAAAATAGTCCTTATGTTTGAAATTCTAAGAGTTGTTGGCTTCTACAATATTCTCTTTTCATTATATGATAACTGCTTGTGTTTAATTTTCATGCAATTTGCAGTCATCAATTCAACTGAACAGGATGAAGTTTACAGCTCAGAGAGTGTCTAACCAAGCTATTTGATAAGGACAATGTTTGTCAAGTCATGGATGAATGGCTTTGGGTAGGGATAGTAGGTTCAACTTCCTACCTATTGATCCAATGAATGAAAGACACAGTGTTTGAATATGCCTTCACTACAGAGAAATTCTATCACCTAAATAAAAATGGAGGAAAAAATCTAATTCTATTATAATAAGGTAAATGTTTGGTATACTGGTTTCTGATATTGTGATGCTGAATTTCAACTGGTCCTCTACAGCTTCACTGTGATATTAATTTGGCTCAACAATAATTTTATTTGTCTATTCTTGATGCTAAATATAACTTCTACTGTGGTTACACAACTATTTCTACTTTCCTTAAGCTATAAATTGCACAGTGACACATATTATCCTTAGTGGAAAACTTCTTCTGAATTACCATGAGCAAGATTTCCAAATGACTCTCAATTGCCATGTATTGGTCAAAGAAATTTTATATAAAACATATTAGCAAGAAATTGACTGCTGGAAAACCTCAGGAAATTGTGTAGAAGATTCAGTAGAATCAGTTGCAAGACAGGATCTTTAAGTGAGTAATCAGAGGCTGGAAACAAAATTGGAATTGGATTAATAAACTTTCAAAATGAGAAATGGTCATGACAAATGGTCATGACAGCCAAATAAGTAGATTGTCAGAATGTTACAGACCAAAATAATAGACACATCCAGGTAAGTTAGGGTGGGAAATCAAACCATTTTTTAGTAAGTTGCAGCATCCAGCTTTGTAAGAAGGTGTTAGGCTCATTCAATCAACTCGATCCACTCTTACAGTGAAAATTATTTTTCAGGCACTGTCATTACAGGATTAATCAGAAAGCCTGGCTCCCAAGCCTATCTTTCATGTACTACTTCTGTGACTAGAGTAGTTCAAGTAACATATGAAAGCTTTTCAATCAACAGTGACAAATATATACCAGTCGTTAGCTAATTGAGAAAGACTTAGGTGCAGGGAATGTTAAAATTAAAATCTGTAGTCATTTCAAGAGTCCATTGATGAATTTATGGTCTAGAGAAAAGCTGTCCCATATTAAAATGGTTCAGTTCACATATGTAATTTTAAATCTCTTAGTAGCCACATTAAAAAAATCTAAAAAAAAAACAAGTAAAATTAATTCTAATTTTATATAGTCCAATATATTCAAAACATTATTACTTCAGAATGGTGACTATATATTTTACGCTTTTTACTGTCTTTGAGATACTTTGAGCTTTTACACATAGCACATCTCAACTTGTACTAGCTACATTTCAAATGCTCAATAAGCATACATAGTTCTTTAGTGACTACCATATTGAATAGCACAGGAATGGAGGTAGAATAGATACATTGTAAACAGTAATTTGCAAGGTGGAGCACTAGCTTATGCCATTTTAGGGACTTAAGAAAAGTTTCATCTAGAAGATCAGAACTGAGTGATTCTTGAAGGATGTGTAAAGACATGGAAGATATCAAAGGAAAAGCAGCCTGTGGGGGTGCAAGAGGAAAAGTGAAATCCATGCGAAGGGAATAGAAAATAAAAGCCATAGCCTGTGAAGGGCATATTGTTGTGCAGGTGGACTGTGTGTGGAATGGGCACAGGTGACAGAAGCAAGCAAAGCTTCAACAGAGTATAAATACTGAAGCTTGGGACAGTGTTACAGAAATAGCTTTTATGTGAGGGTTAGTAAATTGAGTCTTTTCTCTAGCGTTGTTATTAACCAAATATGTGGTCTTAAGTCACCTAAACTCATTCTCTACAGTTCCTAGTTTCCATTGCAAAATTTTGGAATTGCACTAGATAATCTGTTTCTTTCTAATTAAAATGCAATGTGCAAAAATTGGAAAGTATGAATTTAAAAAGTTTAATATTTAAATATGTGTAGAAATGTCAAAGTCGGTATTTAGACAGTAGAAAAATATAATTATACAACATGGCTACTTAAGCTTGTTCTAGAAAACATTAAGATAGAGGTTGAATTTAACAATAGTAATAATAACAGAGCCAATGCTATATCCTGTAAGTGTCAACATTTAATATCTCATCACTTTTCCTAAAAAGGCAAACTATTTATATACAGTCGATGATGAAGTTTTTTTCTTGCTGTGTGTGCTGAATGATTTATGAATTTTTAAAACTCAGTAAATCTCTGTGTATTTTGCTTAAATACATTCTTTTGAAGTGAAGTAAACCTGAAGATAATATATTGGTTGAAACATAGAGAATTGACAACAAAAATCGCATTCAACTTCTACGTCTTCCTCTGCACATTCAAGATCAGTTAAATAATCAAGGAAACCGTATAGAAATCTAAGAAAGAATTTAACAACAATGTAGCATCTAAGCAAATCAGAGTCATCCTAGGACTGACATATTTTTCAAAATAGATATGCATATCCATCTTTCCTACAGACAGCTGGAAAGAAAGGAGCTGCTTTTGACCTCACAATTGTAAAGAAAGTAGTTTGTTTATACAGATAAATACCCAGGGCAAACAGTCCCTTGAGAGATGTTTGAGGTAAGTAGTCATGAAAGATGACATATGAAATGTTGTGTTATCCATTCTACAGTACTTTCTTAGAACACTATAGTCACACAGAGTTAAATGAGACCCTGGCAAAAGCAAATCAATAGTCATTAAACAGACAAAATAAATAGAAGAAATTGTCAATCTAACACATTGACAAATGAGTACATTTTTCAGGTGATGTGGGAAAATAGATTGGGTCAATGAGTTGGAGATGGAAAATGTCTGTTAAAGAAGGTGGTTCTGCGCAGAAAACATGATTGAAAGACCCAGATGATAAGGTAATGGCAAATAGAGGATGGAGGAGGGAGGTTGCAAGGAGGCTGGGGTGTAAGAAAAGTTCTCTCAAATGAAGTCTTGAAAACGAATGGAGAGTCCCCAGAATCCATTAAAAACATGTTTCTTTGCAAGAGTATGACTGTGGGTAGCAGAATTCTGCAAAGCAAATGAAGCCTGAAGAAATATCTCCTGAACTGAGAAGCTACAAAGAAGACAGTTGATAATAAAGAGATGGATTGCTTGGGATTTCTGCCAAGATTGAGTGGGGCTACTTCGAACATTATCACGGAGATTGTAAGGCATAATAGGAATTCAAAGGTAGACACCCACATGCAGATTGGTTAGAAAGGAGATTCTTGATCTCTGGGAGGTCTGCAATAAGGCAAAGGGGAAGGCAATGAGAATAACTGCAACATCTGGACTGAAAAGAGAAATAGAGGAAGTAGAATTTTGTTTACATTAAGTGAGCTCTCTTAGTACAGAGACCAACATCTGGCTTTGGTTACATTTATCTGAACATAGTGAAAATGTTTGAATTAACCAAGAAAGATTAGACTAAATTTCATAACATTGTTTACACAGCAAAATAAATGACAAAACAGATACACGGAAAAAGTGTCTGTTTATGGACACATTTCAAAAAGCATGGGTATAGCACCCCAAGCTGCATTATCTTAGTGTGGTTGACATAAAACAGGGCTCCACATAAACTCCTAATGATGGCCATTATAAATTGAGTTAAGCCAAGGTGGTTTTAACATAGATATCCCATGTCCTTTGTTTATCTTTATGATAAAAGGGGTCTGTGAGCATTTCTACCACAATTAAGAGAAAACGTGGTTAGGAAGTATATTTAAATTTAATTACCTACTATCAATAGTATTTCAGGCGACATCTTTATCCTTGATAATTATAGCTTTCACAATAAGTTCTTCCCCTTTTTATCTCCATAAATAAATATATTTTATGCTTTGATTCATTAGCAAATTTGGAACAGAATACTTGTCTTTATAGAAGCAACCTTGATTTTATTTGGTCATATTGATCAGGTCTTAGCAATCTCTTAGACCACTAATAAAGTAAGCTTTTACTGCTTTGTTTTGGAATCTGATCTTCCACTCTTGTCAGGTCATTGCACACCTTACTTTTAACCACGAAGCAAGGGCAAGTACCATGTTGGAGAACAAGTTGTGTTTAGACATTAAGAAAGAAAGCACATAAAGTAGAATAAACAGTTAAACTTTGGAAGGTTTTATTCATTTATTTAAAAATAGTTAAGAATTCCTTCTTCTGAAAAGAAACAACTGAGTGGTAAGGGGTGACAGAGCAAATATAAACATTCTCTTTCAGTTACTTAAACACGTCATCTGTTAATAGAAAGTAGATGCCCGTAGGCACTACCTTCATTATCTTAAACAGGATCTAGTCATGTAGAGCAGGGGTGTTTTCAGTTATCCTTAAATTGTGTCCTAAAACTACAGTTTTAGGAAGTGATGATGGTGACGAACGCTTACATAAAGTGCATTTCATACTAAACCTTAAATGGGAGAAGGGATTCATATAGAAGCATCACCTTTCCGGCACTTTACAGATCATCTCCTCTCCTCTGGAGCTCTGCCTCTAATCTCTTGCTCTTCTGTGAAGCAGCTAGAAGTTTTTTGTCACAAAATAATGCGATTTTTGGCAAATCCCAGAAACCTGATCCAGGAGAAGATTCCTGATGGCCTGTCAGCACTGGAAGGTGAAGCCTGAGACTGCTATTTACTTCAGGAAATGCTCGTTACCTAGCACATGATCTGAATTGAATAAAATCATGTGAATGTGTCATTATTTAGAAAAGATGTCCAAAATGAAGGAATATGTTATACTTTTATGGTATATTAGGAGAAAGTGATTTAAAAACTAAGCATAAAATCTACTAACAATTTCATTCTATTTAAAATCTAAATTTCTCTCCAACACTATGTTTCCTGATTCAGGCAAATTATTCTACTTTTGATCACTTCTGATTGGCTTAGTTTGAAGCAAGACCTAATTTTTCATTAACATTTAACATGAGGGTTTTTACAATACCTGTGTGAGTTTTGTTTATTTTTAAGTCCTTATACATGTTGGATTATTAATAGTAACATACATTAAAATAAATATGTCTCACTACAGCATCTTTGTCTTTTGTCTAAAGACAAAGTTTGATTAAATGCATTTGTTCAGTTTCTAGAGTAGAGTTCCTATGTACTCATAAATTGATCCTAGATTCGCAAATGCCAAACTAATGTCACGTAATTGTTTTGAAGAAGGCATTTTTTTTATGGTTCATAAACTTTGCTTAGTCCTGCTCAAGTCTGAAAGTGCATTGTATATTTCTGAGTCTCTGACTTCAAGGTTAAAAAGGGATAGAATGGATATATAACAGGTATTTTAAGAAAACCACGCACGTTTAAATAGTTTGTTAGTAGATAGTATAATAGAAAATTCACAAGAAGAGTATAATTTTATAAAATAAATAGACACTAATTTAGCCATAATAAATACTTGGGAAATAAAAAATATTACTGGACTCATAGCAAAATAAATATATTTTTTCTAAAATTTAGTAGCTAAATACCAACTTTAAGATGATAAAACTGTAGATAGCATAGTTGAATTTACTAAGTGGAAGATGTGTAAAACTCTGCCAAACTTTGTCTTAAAACCCACTGAATAGTCTTATATTTGAAACTGTGTTTGCAGAGACATGGTCTAACTGGTGATAAAAAATCCAATACTTATAGAAAGATCCCTAGCTGTGCTTTCTAATATGTACAGAAAACTCACAGTTCTTTCTCACTTGATAAAGGAGGACAATGGTTCATTTGTTTTAATTAAGAAACTGGTGGGTCTGATTTCCTTTCTAAGAGATATCTGCTAAAAATCCTGAATGCTCAAATTATATAGATTGCTTAAAAAAATAAAAACAGAATATAATTTATTTTTGAGGAAAACAAATCACTGATACTGAAGAAATAATATTGATTTATTTCTTATCAATCACCATTTTAGAATTAAAAAATAGACTTGCATGAAAGTATTAATGATAATTTAACAAGTTATTTTGCTATAAGATGAAATTTGAACTGATGCAATAAAATCAATAATGCAAAAGGAATCATTTAGAGGTATTCTTTTTAACTTATTTTTTAACCTTCAATATCATTTCTGAAACACAGGGAAGCTTTAATTAAGCTGGTCTTACTAGTGAAAATGAAAGTTAACATGAAGGGTGAGAGATAGATGTTTCAGAGATTGTTTGCTGTTCTTTAATTTATACTATAATAAAAGATTCTCGCCATATGGTAGAATTTGATCCCAGACAAGATATGCAGCTTTCTGACCTCAAGCTGACCTAAAATTTTTCAGTCCTGGAAACAAATATGCCTGAAGATCCTGAAGAAACAAAGCCAAAAGAAACCTCACAAGGCATGCTAAGACACATTGCCTATTACTTAGTATGTTAGCCACAACCTGGCTGAGACCGAATAAAAAGGAAATTACCATAAGAAAAGGTTTTTATCATAGGGATTTTTATTATAGAAAAAGATGCATGCTTTCTCTGAAGCTCCTTGCTCTACCAAAACGAGATATTATAGAATTTACTCGAGAGAGAGACAAAGTGGGTGCAAATGTATGTGGTGGTTTTTCTGTAGATTTATGAAATAAAAGAGCCACATACGACTAAAGCGATACATGATCATTATACCAATGTGGGCATCATAACCACATAGTATAAATACAAGTGATTTTCAGCGGCAAAAAATAATGAGGTAAATTTGACTCTTTTCCAGGTTTGACTGTGGGGCAGTGATTGATTTAAAGATTTTCTATTATGGAAGGAAAATCAGGAATTGAAGTTTGTTGAGCAAATTGTAAGTGGAAAGTAAGTTGAATTAAGCACCCCGGAGAAAACCACATTCATTATCTTGATCCATTCTTATGAGTGGATATGTATTGTACCTAGAACATTTTGAAGATGTTCTTTTTAGTAAAGATGTGGCCAGACTGAATGAGGATGGGCCTTAATCCTATTACTTCCTCTTTATAAAGAAAAAATCATGTAGAGAAGTGGGAAGCTGAAAGTCAAGGGGACTCGGAAAAGAAAGGAGACCTTGTCTCCAAGTTCATTGCCAGGTGAAAAAAACCAGCCAGAAGTCCTAAGTTTCCCTGGCAGCCAGCCCTAAAGTCTGCAGACTCTGGGAGGAAAGCATCCCCTTGATGATGCCTTGATTTTGGACTTCTCTTAGCCTCAGAACCACGAGCTAATACATTCCCATTTGTAAGCAACCCATTTTATGGTATTTGTCTTAGCAACCAAGAGTCTAATGTGAGGATTAAGAATCTGTCCTAGTGAATTTTATTGAATCAGGATAGAGGTGTATTTTATCGCTGTGAATGATAATGCTTAGTTAACATGAGTCTTACCATAATTATTTGAATTATGAAAAATTAGTTACTATTTACTTTGCCGGTTGTGAATCTAAAATATTCCAGGATTGCATGTTTATTACAGCTATCTCAAATCATCCTGACCAATGCAGAGACAATTATCTATAGGCAGATATCATTATATTTTACAGAAGAAGAAATTGTACTTTAGATATGCTCAGAAGTTACTTAAACAAGAACCAAAAATGTTTTATTTTGATAGAAATAAAGTTACTTAGTTAAAAACTTATTAAATAAGCGCTTGATTTGAACCCAGGATGGTCTATTCCAAACTCTATGCCCTTTCCAATATGTTATATTTTATCCATTTCATCTAAGTACTTTTCTTTGGCTTAGCCCATTTGTCTAGATTCAAAGTGAAAATACATACTGGGAAATATGTATCATTTACTAAATATTAAGTTTTATGATTTCCCCTGAAAAGAAACATCAACATTGGCAAGTAACCTAAATTTTGTATTTAAAACACAAAAGACATTCTTAAGATTTGGCATTCCTAACCAAACCAGCTTTACTCTGTGTAACTAAACTAACTCTGGAATTCTAGCTCTTATTTCTATCAAAAGGAAACATTTGGGGGCTGTTATTGTAATAGGTAAAGGGTCTTCCTACATCACGTTAATATTTTTTTGCTCTGTTGCAATCCCAAAGAGAGGTTGATGAAGTGTTCCCCACTTGTGTTTAAAACTCTTAACTAGGTCCCATGGATTCCATGAGTCCTCTGGATACAGATGCAACATTTTGTAGTAAGTGACTAAGGACATCTTTCTTGTGAAAAGCTCCTTAGATTTCATGGATTACAGAGAGGTCTATAGCTGAAAGGAAAGCTAAAATCAACTCATTGCTTAAACAGAAGATAGATTTTCTCTTGTTACTGTCTAATAAATGGGATAAAAACTACAATGAAGGTTAGTTGCATCTGTAAAATGAAGCAAAGTAGTTTCCTTTAAAACTGTGTACAAACTATTTATCTTTTTTTTTTTTTTTTTGTCTTCATTGGTTGAAATATCTTTAACCCTAAAAATAACTTTGGGAATGAAATTTGGAAAATTCTCTGGGACAGTGCAGTGCTTTGCCACATTGAGAGACAAGTTGAGGTATAATCTATTTGATACTGAGATATATAGCCAAAAATCCATCTTTGAAATAATAAAATCCAGAGAAGTTTAATAGAGTGTCAATGTGTTTAAGGGTTTCAAAAAAAGATTCAGCTAAGTATCCATCTGTGTTATCTAAGTAGCCATTCCCCAAATTTACCCTTGAACTGGTTATTTAATGATAATTTTATAATGGAAATGACCCCTAAATAGGATATACAGATTTTTTCCTTGCCTCATTAAATCTGAAAGAGGTGAATGTTATGAGCTGCTTTTGTTTTTGTCCATAGGGTAGTGACTTAATAGCATGTGCGAAAAAGGCATTTGCTTAATCCATCATTCTGGAATGTTTTTCCCCTAGGTAAGACTAATCCCAAATTATATACATCCCTTTTACTACTAAGGACTGCAGTTCATCACTTAACACTCAAGTTGGTTCCTTTGTAAGGCTAATATTGCTAAGTGGCATGTGTACTGTTTCTGAATCATATCAACAAAGTCTGCAGTAAATACAAAGGCATTTAGGTGTTCTAAGGTAGATTTCCAGTCATTGCTTTTGGGGTTTTGACATACCAGTCATTTCTCTACCTCATTTTGGTTAACCTAAAATAGTGGTCATGCCCTACCTGGATTATAAATGAACAAATTCATTCTTTTAAAACCTGATTTTTTTTTTACTATGCCATTGGGAAATGCTCATTCCTTAAACCTAGAAATAAAAGAATTACATTTTTCTTATCATCTTTCATACTCTCAGTGTCTAAATTCTGTTTAAGTGTAGCATTATCTTGCTCTTTATTATTTGCTGGCTGAATAGCTTTTCTAAACATCACATTGATTAAAGGGGAAGATTAGGTTTTAGGCATCTTTTCTGTGCACCTGGAATAATTTCTGACACTGTACTAAACATGCAGCACATACTTGTGTATCTAATTCTCCATATAATGGATAGAATTGCTCTGCTTCCATGATAAGGGGAAAAGACTTTTGGTATATATATATCCATTGACCCTTGCTGGATTTTTTCTATGCCTTTATCAAAGTGGTCTTTCTCAACAGTGGTTTGGGAATAGAGTGTACTCTATGTATACAGAGCTTCAAATATACAGAAAGGAAATTGCTACACCACGCTTAAGTAATTATGCCCAGTCTGTTGATTGATATGCAAACCTAGGCCTACATTTTTTCTGTGCTTTGTCTTAAGAAGCTTGAGTGTCTTCTGGGCAGCTCACCCTAGATCTAACCACAACAAGATAGCATTGAGTAGAGAAAAATACACACCCCTGCACAAGCTCGCAGTCCTCTGCAAATAGGAGCACAATTGAATGCATTGCATATTTCATACTTCAGAAATTCCACCCATTTTCCCATGTAATTTTGACACGTGCTTTCTCTATGATCACGGACACATTTGTCTTGCAATAGAAAAGACATAATACATAATTCTTCTATATAAGAAAAATAACAATGGATTTAATTACAAATTATATCTGATTTTATGTAACTAATGTAACATGAAATCTTCCTGATTGCCATCCGTTGCTTTTATTGTTGACAATTACAAAATAATTTAGTCCTGAGGTTAATTATAGAATTATTTTCATTTATGAATTTATATTACTATAATTTGTGTATTATACTAATATAAATACACATATTTATATAAAAATTCAAAAATTTTCCTCCTAAGAAATCAAATGTGGGCCAAGAAGTTTTAAAAGCTCAACACTCATGATAAGATTCCTTATTGACTTCCTTTTTATAATATTTCCAAATTCCTCTGGTTATCCTTTTTGCTAAAGCCTTTTGAATCATCATTTTCTCAGTCTGGTTAGTTTAATGCCTTAGTTTCTACCTATATGTATGATAAATAAATACTTAAAGGGCAACCCTCCGATGGCATCTCAGGGCACTGTTAAAGAAGCATGTTTCTTTTACCCTTGACTTATGTTACGTATTCAGCTCAGGTTAGAGAAGATGGTTGTCTGATTGCCTGCCCTGTTTTTCTTTGCCAGAGCAGATAGGGTGTGCTTATCTAGTAAAAGCACTCCAGAGCAGCATCAAGCCAGCACACCTGTGGAGCTTGTCAAAGCCGCTTCTCAAACAGGTCAGTGGTCGCTGGGGCAGCTTCAAGAACAGAATAACAAGCACTGTTCTGTATGGGGAACAAGGATTTCAGTGCCTTCAAGTTCCCGGAGAGGAAGAGCAACTTAACGACAAGGAGAGGAAAAGGGAAGGACCTTCATTTTTCCATAATTTCTTAATTGATCATTAATCTATTTTATAACCCAGCTTTATTTATAAATTCATGTGCCCATGTCTAATGCCTATAGCATACTATGCTATAAATATTTGGCAGAGCCTGTGTAATCTATAAAGGTTTAACTTTTCTTGCTTGAAGACAATTTCAACTTATCGCTAACTGTGCTGTAATGTTGTCCCAAACCTTCACTGTAATAATAATAAAAAGAAGCTAAACTTGGCAAACCTGAAAGTATGACTTCTTACCATTTGAATTGTTAGGAGTTTAGGATTGCTAGAATCACTTGAAAATATAACCTGTTAGCTTGTTAAATGTTTAAAATTAATTTCTGACTGTTTTGGAAAATTAGAAACATAATAATTCATGCTTATATCATTTAATATGCACTGAAATCATTTAATAGGCAATTAGTAGTTAGTAGGATGAAATAAATGCTGAAAGAATATAACATTTATATTATTCAATGTCCAATTACAGAATCACAGTGGGAATAATGTAGACTTTGTATTATGAACAATGTTATTTTTTTTTATGTGAGAACTGGATTTTAAGAGTGAATGGTTTATTACTTTAATAGCAGAGTTTTCTTCTAATGAACTAAAGTCAATTACTTCATCTTATGCGCCATTGGTGAAAACTAAATTTAAGATATCAAGAAGCAGCTAGGAATCAAATCACTTGGATATAGGTTTTACCTTCACAGTATTAAATGATCATTTTAGGGGTTATCGGTATAACCTCTTTGTATCGTAAAAATAAATTTTATAGCAATTTGAAGCCACAGTATTTCAATAACTGAAATCACATTAGCTATCAAACAGCAACAAATCATGTCTTCATTATTCACCTTCAACCTTAAATGGCTTTTATAAATTAAAGAAGGAAGAGGAAAAATTAATTTTCAACCCCCAATTAGCTCCCATATGTTTTACTTTTGACTTTTTAATAGATTTGATTGTGGGTTTTCTAGAATACAAGTACTTAACATTTGCTCTAATATGTGATTCAATTTGGGTTTCATGAAATTGTTGACTACTGAGGAAGATATGCTTTCAGTGTGGAGGTTTAATATGTAATAGCAACTCTCGGCAAAATGAATAATCCCTAGAATAATGCTAGTTCTGAGAATATTTTTACCATAAATTTTGAACACAGTTGTTTCTTTAAATACCTCAGTAAAATTGATTTTTAAAAATATCACCCAAAGGAAAGTTAAATAAATATATCTATGTTGTATGTGCAGAAGCAAATGTGTACACTTGCTTGAGTCCAATCCTTGGGCAAGTGAGGCTTCTGATAAATCTCTTTTTAAGATCACCTTTGACTATCCTGCTGGAGCCCTGGATCATGGTTTATGGACAATAAATAGATACCAGCTCATTGAATGTCTACTGTTACTGCTATGTTGTCAAACACGGTTATTTGTAGAGCTTGACCAACAGAACACAAGGAAAGAAACCATCTTTTGAAACAGTAATTTTTTGAAAGAGTAATCTTAGTCATATACAAAAGGATATGGTTTGAGAAGTCTTACAGTCTACTGCTCGAGAGCACAGAATTGGAGTGAATCAAAACTGGTTTGACTCTCAGCCTGTCTGTTTGCTGTGCATGTCACTTTGGGAAATACTTTCCTCACTTAGAAAGTTAGGATATTGATAACTTTACCTCCTTCTGTAGGTGTGCCATGAGGGAGTAAATAAAAAATACATTATTTTTCCAATGGTCAGTGCCTATTAGGTAGTACTAAAAAAAAGCTTCTCATTTGATTTTGTTTGTTTGTTGTTTTTTTGTTTTTTTGTTGGGTATTTCAGTATATAGAAGACTTGGTTTCATGTACATGTGCCAACACTAGGTAGCCTGAGATGTTTCTCTTTCTGAATTACAGTCTCTAGATTCTTCTTCCTCTGCTTCTCAAGATTATCTTGAAAGAATGAAAGGAACACTTTAATAATTTATAAATTTTAAGGATATTATATATAAAAAATATATAAGGTAGTACTGGTCATACATTAATTTATAAAATTCTTTTGCAAGCATGCATATGCCAAATACTGTTAGGCTCTGTGGACCCAGCACTGCTGAAATCATAATGACTCACTCAGGGGGTTTACAGTTGAACAAATGGGCAGAAGGAAAAAAGGTCATTGCAATTTAGAATGGTAAGGAGTTAAGAGGTGGATAACAGTAGAACTGTAGGACTCTGTGGTGGGTAGAAACATAGCATGGCGGGAATATAAAGTATCAGGGAAGGCGTCCCAGATGGGATCAACCTGGAATTGAGTATTAAGAGATCAAAGGAGGGTAAGTGGGTAAAAATGGGGAGAAAAGGCATTCTGAGAACAAAATGAACAAAGCAATCATAAGCATGGGGTCTTCAGAGAAATGTGGGCAGATCTATACTGATGGTATAGGTTGGGAGACAGGAATTGGCAAGTGATGGGGTGGTAGCAGAGTACCCCACTTCATGTAATTATGAAGAAAGATCATGATATTTGCTGCCATTATTATTATTAGTGCCAGCATACATGAAGAATAAAGCCTTATGCTTTGTGTTTCTAGATAGATATGGAATGAGTGACTTGGAAGATTCACGAATTCAGTGGTGAAAGACAAAGTCTTCAGTGCATCTTATACCATCTACAAGCACATCAATGTATAATGAGGACTAAGAGGAAAAACAAATAAACACTGCATTTTTTTTTAAAGAAAAATAGATACTGTACCTTACAAAATAGTCATGTTTTGCATGTAATCAGCTGGATTAGAAATTTCACTAATTGGAATAACTAATTCCCTAAGCATTCTAGATAATCTTGAACTTTAACATACACACACACAACACACACAATATACCCACAAACTCAGAATGCAGCTGGAGGAGTTAATTTATAGATAGCATATGTGTTTATTGTTTGAAACCCTGTCCTTCACTGTGGCATAAATTTTCCATAATTGTCTTTTATTCCTCTGCTTTTCATCTTTCATGTAAACTCTAGGGTGAGCTGGGTTCAGAATGTCTCTGATTTCTCTACCATTTACAGTGGCTAATTCTTAACGTAGTATAGCAAGAGTTAAAATAAATTCTCCAGAGTTGAGAAAATTTGAAATAAAATTCCAGAGGAAGTATAAACAGCCAAGTCAAGGACTTCATGCAATATAGATAGCGTTATTACTTATCATGAATGAGGTCACAATATTTTCCTGTTAATTGTTAATTCTCTGTATTATTTGCTTTTAGGAGACCAGAAACATACTGATCAAATTATCTCATTTAGTTAATCATTTTGAATTATTTTTCCTCTCCTAATGTTGCTCTCTGTTTTTTGAATTTAGAGTTCAAGCTGGGAAAGGGGGAAATAGTGCAAATTCTGATTCACAAATAGACTTATAGAATTGGTTATTAAGAAATGTTCAAAATGTAAGCATTTTCCAGTCTCATAATCTATGATACATATTTCCTGGGTCACATCTGAACAAGAAACATGCACACACTCTGATAGAAAACACAGGCCTATTATTTTCCTGAAACCTGCCCTGATGACTATTTAGACTATTTAACTCTTTTGGGAACAATGCCTGTTTTTTTGTTTTGTTTTGTTTGCAAGGACAGGCACTGAGAATCGAACCTGGGTCTCTGGCATGGCAGGTGAGAACTCTGTCTGCTGAGCCACCGTAGCCCACCCAATGCTTGATTTTATTTTTCATCCCAGTATCAAATGTTTATAGTACATGTAGACATTATATCTGAGCATTCAACCATGGAAGAAATGGAGTTCTTTTTTGTGAATTGACCAAGTCCTTTTATTAGGTTTCTTAACTAAGTCCTTTTTAAAGAAACAATTTTGTACGGGGTATGGAAAAATAGTTACACGTAGAAGAGCTCCCTTTGCCAATTATGAATGGAGTCAGCTTGCACATGTCACTTATTCTTTCTGAAGTCCACTTTTCCTCATCTCTAAATGGGAATGATAAATACCTAAGAAGTTAATGTGAAGTTCATATGGGTAAAGGAGGTAGAAGTACTTTGTCAACTGTGAAACTATATGAATTTTGATTGCTCTTCTTCCATGATTGTAGACAGCAGTATTTTTTTTTCAGCAGCATTTTTAAATTCAGAAAATCAAGCAAATAAAAGATAAATGAAGAAAAAGTAAAAAAATCCAAACTTACGTGGGAGCTTCTCAGGCTAAGGTTTGCTGCTCTCTGGCAGTAAGTCTTTTGTCCATATTCATGAGAAAAAGAGCTTCTGATTGTATATCAACAGTTCCCATTGCTTTGCTTTATGTTGTAATGCCATTTCAATATGTGTATATGTAGCCATTACAAGAGGGGCATAGAGTGGTTGAAATAGCAAATCCTTGAGCTGCTCTTACAGCTAGCAGAGGGGAAGGGAAGAGCACAATTAATAAGATGACTCAGGAAATTCCTACCTTCAGTGACTTCTGTGAAGTTGTATCAAACACAGCTAGGACACTATTGTCTTCTTTTCTAAAGCCAGAATGGATATAAACTTGCTTTCAAAGTGCTATAAGCAAGGGATGCAAGGGTAGCTCAGTGGTAGAATTCTTGCCTGCCATGTGGGAGACCTGAGTTCGATTACTGTTCCATGCACTTTCCCTCCCCCCCAAAGAAAACATGCAAAACAAACAACAAACAAAAAATATACAAACAAAAATTCAACAAATAGTGCTGCAATGATGGTATACTCACATGGGGAAAGAATGAAATGTGACCCCACCATTCAGCATACAAAAAAAAAAAAAGTACTATAAAAAATGTAGTTCACAAATAAGAAATGTGAAGGTCAGAAATAAAACTGGAAAGACAAAGACCATCCATTAATTGGGACATAGGCATTTTGAAGAACCAGGCTTGCAATTCTTGAATTGCTTTGCAAGCTATGGGGTACAGGACAATACAGCTAATTGTAGAGGAAGCTGGTAAACTGTTTTCCAGAGTAGGTGCACCATTTTACATTCTCAACAGCAATGTACTGGTGATCCATTTCCTTTGCATCTTCATCAACATCTGGCATTGTCACCTTTTCTTATTTTAGCCATTTTTGTTGGTATGTAGTCATAGTTCATGGTGGCTTTGATTTGCATTTTCCTAATGGCTGATGTTATTGAGCATATTTCCATCTGCTTATTTGCAATCTGTGTGTTCTCTTCACTCAAATTTCTCTTTGTGCCTTTTGCCCATTTTATTTTTGGGTTATGTGTCTTGTTAGCTGTATTTCGAGAGTTCTTTATATATCTCAGATACTGTCCTGTGTTAGATATGCAGTTTACAAATATTTTGTTCCAGTCTGTAGCTTGTCTTTTCATGCTATTAACTGGGTCTTTCAGAGAGCTTTTTTTTTTTTTTATTTTGATAAAGTCCAGTTTATTGTTGTTTTCTTTTATGAAACTTGGCTTTGGTGTTGTCTAAGAACTCTTTGCCTAGGGCAGGCCACGGTGGCTCAACAGGCTGAATTCTTGCCTGCCATGCCGGAGACCTGGGTTTGATTCCCAGTGCCTGCCCATGCAAAAAAAAAAAAAGCTCTTTGCCTAGATGCCCAATATTTTATGCTACCTTTTACTTCTGAATTTTTTTGGGTTTATATTTTACCTTTAGGTTCACAACCATTCTGAGTCGATTTTTGTATGAGATATGGGATTTAGGTCAAAGTGCTTTTATTTATTTATTTTGTGTGTGTGCGACTATGGATATACAATTGCTGTCAAATATCATTTGTTGACAAGGCTATTGCTCCTGTATTAAGTTCCTTTTGCACGTTTGTAGAAAAAAAAACAATTGAACATATCTGTGGGTATCTATTTCTGGGTTCTGTATTCTATTCTACTGGTCTATACATCTATCCCTACCCCCAACATCACACAGTCTTGATATCTGAGCTATGTCATAAGTGTTGGGAAAAAGTAGACTAATTTCAAGGAGGACCTACTTTGTTATTCTTTTTTTCAAAATTGTTTTAACTATTCTAATTCTTCTGCATTTACATATACATTTTAGAATACTGTTGTCTACATTTAAGGGAGAATTGACATCTTCACTGTTATTACAACCCAGCTCAGTCCCAAGACCAAAGAATACTCCTGGCCTAGAGTTAGGCATGAGTTTCCTGGGACTTATGGACATGAGATCTTTCACGGTGGTGGCCAGTCATGGTAAATGAAAGTTAGTGCTCTGCAAAGGGTATGGGAGATGTACAAAGGCTTATTAAGGGTGTGAGAATAAAGTTTCAGCAAGGTCTCATGACACAGGGGTTTGGAGGTTTGTTATCGACAGTGATCAAGGGAGGGGAGTGTCAATGCCTTGCTTATGATACCATTTGTACATTCTTTCTCCCCCCACGGAGATCTGATGACCTTTAATGTCTGTCCAAGTCATGTGGCCAGCTATGTGCAATGACCTGTTGTCAATATGGATCCCCACAATTGTGTTGAGACTTCCAATCCATAAACATGGTATGTCTCTTATTGTATTTAAATAATTGGTTTCATTCATAAGCAGTTTGTAATATCAGCATGCAAGTCCTGTACTTGTTTTGTTTGATTTATTACTAAGTATTTCATCTTTTTGAGTGGATTATAAGTGATTTTGTATTCTTGAATTTTGTGTTCATATGTTCATTACTAATATATAGAAATACCATTGATTTTTGTATGTCGATATTATACTGAGTTCTTGCCAAATTCACTTTTTAGTTCTAGGATTTACTTTATATATTTCTTCTGGTTTTCTGTGTAAACAACTGTGTCATTTGTGGGTAAGGACAGTTTTATATTGTCTTTTACAATGTATTTTATTTCTTTTCTTTTCGTCTTTTTTCTTTTTTGCATTATTTCACTGGCTAGGATGCCCAGCTCTGTTGAAAAGCAATGGTCAGAGTGGACATAGTTGCCTTGTTTCTAATCTTAGGAGAAAATCATTCTGCTCTTCACAATTTAAGTTTGATGTCACCTGTCATTTTTGGAGTTGCTATTTACCAAGCTAAGGATATTCACCTCTATTTTTCATAATATATTAATCATAAATGGGTATTGTTTTGTCAAATGCTTTTTCTTCCAAATTGATATTATCTTGTGATTTTTCTGCTTTTTCTTGCTAATATAGTGGGTTTTATTGATTGATTTTTTAATATATTGAAGCAACCTTTCATCCCTTTTGACCATGGTGTATAATTCTTTTTTATATTGTCGAAATCTATGTGTTAATATTTTATTAAGGATTTTTGCATTATGTTCATGAGGGATAACTGGTCTATAGTTTCGCTTTCTTTCTACTGACTTTGATTTTGCTATCAGTGCAATTGAAGCTTCATAAAATGCATAAAGAAGTATTTTGTTCTTGTCTATTCTCTTGGATAGGTTTTGTAGAGTTGGTGCTCATTCTTCACACATTTAGTAGAATTCTCCAGTGAAGCAAACCTGGCCTGGAAGTTTTTGGGAGGTTGGGTTGGGGCACAGGGTTAAGGAGCAGGATGTGGTTTAATTACAAATTAAATTTCCTTAATAATGCTATTCAAATTATCAATTTTGTTTTGGATTGGTTGTGGGAATTTGTGTATTAAAGAAATTGGCCCACTTCATCTAAGCTGTTAATTATTACTTTTTTTTTTTTTTTGCACGAGCAGGCACCAGGAATCAAACCTGGGTGTCTAGCATGGCAAGCAAGAACTCTGCCTGCTGAGCCACTGTGGCCCCCCCTAAGCTGTTGATTTTATGTGTATGGAGTTATTCCTTTGTATTCCCTTATTACCATTTTGGTATTTGCAAATACCAAAAGGTCTGTACTGGTGTACCTTGTTTTACTTCTGATACTGGCAATTCGAGACTCCGTTCCTCTCTACTTTTGTTTGACAGACTTGTTAGACATTTTTCAATTTTATTGATCTTTTCAAAGAACTAATTCATTTGTTTCATTGGTCTTCTCTATTGATTTTCTGTTTTAAATTTCATTGATTTCTGAATTTTATTATTTCCTTTGTTCTTCTAATTTTATGCTTATTATGGTCTTCTTTTACTAGACATTGAATTGGAGGCTGGGTTCCCTCTTTTCTTTTTTCTTTTTTTGTTTTCTTTTTGGGGGATGCATGGTCCGGGAACCGAACCCGGGTCTCCCACATGGAAAGCAATCTGAGTTCCCTCTTTTCTAATGCAAGAATTTAGTTATATTAATTTCTCTTTGACTAAAGTAAGTTTTAATATGTTGTATTTTCATTTTCATTCAGTTGGACCTATTATCTGTTTTTAATTTCCCTTAAGACATCTCTTTGAGCCATAGATTATTTAGGAGTATGTTATTTAGCTGGACATTTTCCTCATCACTTTCTATCATTGATTTCTTGTTTGATTCTATTATGGTCAGAGAAAACCCTCCATAAGATTTCAATTAAAAAAAAATAATTGTTGCAGTTTCATGTCAGGTTATGGCCTATCTTTGTATACATTATTTGAGGGCTTGAAAAGAATATGTGATACGTATTCTTCTTTTTGGGTGGGGTGTTTTATAAATGTCTATTACAGCCTGTTGATTGATGGTGATCTTAAGTGCTTCTATATCCTTGCTGATTTTTTCCTAGATGTTCTATCAATTGTTAAGAGAAGAGGGCTGTAGTATCCAAATATATTTTTAGATTTGTCTGTCTAACAGTCAACTAGGAAATGAAAATATAATTGCGGAATGGTAATAAACTTTTAAATGATAAATAAATTTTTGCCTCAAGTACTTCGTTTTGAAAAAGTGCCTCAACAAAGCAAGCATTTTGATGAAATTTAGAGTCCATTCATATTCATTCAAATTTTTGTGGAATGCTGTAACCATATTAACTTAAAATTTTAATAACTGAGCTCATGTGGCAAAATATTATGCATATAATGGTGACGTTATTAACAGAGATAATTTTTACTTGCAACTTTTATGATTAGAAATATTTCACTCTGATATCAGAGAATTCTGTTATTTTTTAAAGGCCCATATACTCTATCACTCAAACATATTTAGCATTCCAATATAAAATTATTCCTAAGAAATTGAACTGCATGAATAATATACAAAGCCCAATTTCTAATTTTTCAGCACATAACATACTTTTGACTGAGCATAATTAGTAACTTTCATAATACAGGCAGATTTTTAAATTTTCAAAACAAAATAAAACAAACACATAATGAAGCCATTATTCCATCTTCATATGTTTTTGATCATTATCATAAATAACTCTTCCTGGGACATCATTAGGTGTTTATCTAAGGAATACTAAAAAAAAAAAAAAGTGTTTCACTCTATAATTCACTGGTCCTCAAAATTTGGTACCATTGCTTCAGTGAATCTTATTCACCACTTGAATCTTGAGTGCCTATGAAAAACCTAAATAACAAAATCCCATCAGATGTACTGAATTTGGATCTTTTGGCAAGAGCCCTGCGAATTCTGAAGAATTAATGTTTTAAACAAGCTCCCTAAGTGATTTCTACTTATGCTAAAGTTTGAGAAATCCACCCAAATTGCTTAAAATTCAAAGCAGACCATCTGCTTATAATTAAAAACAATATATGAATGGAATAATATTTTAAATTTTCTATTTATTATAACTGGTTCTAGTCTCTGCTATGCACTATATTCCAAACTGTAATCAAGTGTTATTCTATTTTTTTGTTTTTCAATTGTGATATCGAGGGGCAATTCTAAGTACACTAATGATTTCAATATTCATTTTCTGTCTTTCTTTCAATTAATAACACCAAACCACTAGATTTTCACCACATCCTTTAGATACATAAAATATTTCTAATCATTTACAGTGATAATTCCTAGTTTTTGACAGCTGTTGAGCTCTACCGAACTAAGGTAGAATTATAATGGCTCTTGACTATTATGGCCATCAGAACCTTTGGAATTAGTCTGGGAGTGCCTATCAGACTAGAAATCCTTATAGTCGCAGTGGTTTTTTTGTTTGTGTCCTTACAGTATATCTCTAGCCAATGGCTAAAAGTGGAAATCACCAGAATATGTATGCAACTTTGAGTGTCACTGGGATTTCTTCCCCCTTGAATCAATTCTTTTTTAGAAAATATTGTCTATGAATTACTAGCAACCTTTGGTATTCACCTAAAAACAACAGGCAGATGTCTGGCCAGGACAAACTGCTTGAGGCTCATTATATCTGCATTTGAAACATTCACTGAGGTGGATCACTTCCTTAGAAGAGAATTCATCCTTACCCATTGCCATGTGAATTGAAGTGTCTTTTTAAATGTGAATTATTTGTTCCCACCCCATTATCACATTTGGCTATGTGACTGACATGGACCAATAGAATGTGAGGAAAAGAGATTGAGTGTTAGTACTCAGCAGGAGCCTTAAGCTGCTCTCTATAACTCTACCCCTACAAATTCTCTGTCTTTTCTTTCTGCTAATCAGGGTCCAAGAAAAAGAAGTAACATGAACAGAGCAGTATTTCCTGACCTGAAGGCATTGATATACTATGTGGGTTAAAAATAAATGTTTGTTGTTATAAATCACCAAGATTTAAGGTTGTTATTGAAGTAGAGCAGAGTAAAATACCAAGTTCTGTGTTAAGATTGATGCTATGTTGATGCAACTCATTTTATTGACAAGAATTTCCAAAACCAACCAAGATGCCACTGGTACACATGTATGAATCACGTTCACTGATATCTCTGTGATTTTAACATATTTTATCATATTTTAAGGATGCTTTTCTCTTGATGAACTTCTTAAAACATCTCTATCCCCAACTGTAGCTGTATCTCCACAATCTATTTCCAATCCCACTATGTAACTTTCACTCTCTAACTTTTCTGTATGAGACACTTAGAACTGTCTCCCAAATTTGAGCTGTTTTTCTCATAAACACTATCAGGAAAGTCCTATAAGGACTTTTGACCTTTCAATTGAAGTATGTTTTTTCCAATTTATGATGCTTATATCTGTAGTAGAATAGAGAATCACTTCAATTGCCAAAGATTGCAATCATAAAATATATTTTAGGCACCTAAGTGCATTCGGTGCTCTATTTGAAGCAGTAGAGGGTATATAGTCCAGAAGAGCCATTCAAGGAGGAAGACGATTTTGATTTTCATTGGAACTTATGAGGATAACATAAAGCACACTGCTGTATCAAATGGATGAGCATGGATAAATTCAAGTGTTATGAAGAAGTGTCCCATGAACTTGGAAAAGGCTATGAATTTCATCTAGTGTACTCTTAACTTCACCCAATGGTGAAATAAGACAAAATTAGTTTATAACCTTTTTATTTGAAGTTGGTCAAAAAATAAAACCACAAGAATAGAAATGGTAGAAAGAACTAGCTGATTCTATCTCTATTGAAAATTAGAAATAGATTGTTTTAAAATATATACTCAACATGGCAGAAACCTGGCTGTATCCTCACTCCATCTTTGGAAATACTTTATTCCCTGCTTTGCTCACAAACTTCTAGAACTAATTGTCCACTGAGCTGGTCAATCCTGCTACATTTGGTCATCTACACACAAGAGGTTTTACGATCTGGGATATGATAGTGTTTGCCTGGTTCATAGCCTCTTTCAAAAATCTAAGTTAATGGAAGTTTGGAAAGAGGACCAGAGATCCATGCAAACAAGTTTCTTATGACCATTCCACTGATATCAGTTCTTACCTCTGACCATAAGTAGTCTTCATCTTTCCAACCAGATATGCTGAATGTTTTGAAGGACTGTAGCCCAGGTTGAGAATGGTTGGAGGTTTTCCCATTAGACTTGGCTTGTTTTTTGGTGGTAAAGGAATGGAGTTAATTAGCTTAGGGCACATGCATATATAAAAAAGAAGAAGAGCTTACATATTAAAAAATTGTGTGTTTCTCCCATTAGCTTTGCATGGGAACACTAGCTATATTTCTCATTTAAACTTAATTCCACGCTGTTTATACATTGCCACAGAGCAAATTTATGCTATCCAACTGGTATGTCTTTTGCTCTTTTGGCTATTAAGCTAGTCAAGGGCAGCTGGGGGAAAAAAAACCCACAAGAAAACAGCAGGGAAAACAACTTATAGGAGAACAACATGTACAGGTTCAAGCAGGGGAGTCTATATCATATCAGAGGAGCAAGAGGGCATTGAAGGTGCATTTTTTCCCTGGCAGATCCTCTTGCACCATTCACCCCTAAAGAACCTCTCTTTAAACCTTGGTGATTTGGTCAATGAAATGTACAAATACAGATTTTTCAAGGCAGAGAGTGGTATAATAAGGAGATAGAATGTGAAACACAAATTACTTCAAGTTTGTATAGCTAAGTTAAATTGTTTTATAATATATTGTGTTAGTATTTCAATTTGTCTTGGTAATTTAAAGAAAAGTGTTATTGAGTGCTTCGTTACTAGGGTTGGGGCCAATATTACCCTGTAAGGAGAGGACAGGTATTGACAGTTCAACTCTTTTGACATTAAAGCTCACGACCAGGAAGAGTAAGAGCTGCTGCCTAAAGGTCACTGGACAACTGACCAGTGACTGGTTCTGGCAGGAGAATAATACAATACAAAAAAGAATTTTATTGCCTTAAAAGTCCTGTGTTCTAAATGCTTGATTTTATTTTATATGAGAAAGCAAGTTTTTATCTCACTTTTGTTTTACAATATTTTTCCTCTCTTATGAGGATTTTTTCCCCCAGTGGGAAATTCTCCTTTTAGTCAGTCAGTGAACCATGTTCAGTCAGATTATCAGATCAGCAAGTTTGACAGCATGCAAGACACAATCAGCAATGACATATAACAAATATGAGGTTAAGCCACATTCATATCAAATTTGTATACAATTCAAATTGTCAATTTTAATTTCTGGATTTTATTTATATATATATATATGAGAATTTGCAAAATTTAAGACATCTGCCTATGTTTACGGCAACTGAAACAATTGTACGATAAATGAAAATAAAAAAAAGTTTTCTGTCCATTTCATTTTATATTATTTCTTTATCATATAAATAATTCTCGATATGATAAAGAGTATCTGGACAAGGCAGGAGAAGAATACAATATAAAAAAGAATTTTATTGCCTTAAAAGTCCTGTGATCTAAATGCTTGATGGGAAAGTTGGAAGCTTAAAATAACCCTGTATCATGACTCTTCAATAGAAATATAATGTGTCACAAATGTAAACCAAATATGCAATTTTAAATTTTCTCTTAGTAAAATTAAAAAAGAAAAGAAGTAGCTGAAATTAATTTTAATAATATATATGTATTTCACCAATATATCTATATATTATTATTTCAAAATGTTATTAATATAAAATCATCCATGAGATATTTGATAGTCTAATTTTTACCATAGTCTTAATGTCTGGCATGTATTTTATACTTCCAGCACTTCTCAATTTAGGATATATGCCCCTCAGGTGAACAGCAGCCTTCAAAAACTTATTCAGAATGAAATTCATTTTTTTTGTTGACCATTTTTTAACAGTCTAATAAATAGTTTTGAAAAAAGAACTATAAAATGAATCCAAAGTGACTTGTCAATAGAAATCAAATTTAGTATATAGAACCTCACTGGAAATCATATGTTATTTACCTTACTGTACTAAATTCAGAGCTTATTTGAATAAATATCTAAATTACTAAAATTCTTTTAAGTTATTTTTAAATTATAAATGGGCTTGTTGGCAAGACAAAAATGACTATTAGAGATTATTACACATATTTTAAATTTAATAAGAATAAAGCACTCACTGGTTCTTTAGGCATAATATCAATTCTAATATGACCGTATTTGCATGTTAAGGTCTTTTATACCTCCTTGTACACAATAAGTAAATATATATATATATATAAACATAAACATGTATTCATATATGAAATATGTATATATATATTAGCTTTAAAACAAAAGAGGAGGAACCCCACATATTATAGGAATTTTACTATGTATTTTCAATATTAGGCAAACGATAGTTTGCTATATGTATTAAATATATACAAAGATGTATATATAAAGATATATATTCAATATATAGTATATATGACCTATTTTCTGTTCAATAAACTATTTGAATATATAGAACTTCTGTTTTCTAAGTATGCTTATAAAAGCCAGATTGACTGCTCAATATAGAATATATATAGTAAAATTCCTACAGTAAGTAGATTTTCTCCTCTTGTTTTAAAGCCTAATCCCAATAGCCAATAAGTCATCATTCAGGATACTTCACACATGAGTGGTGTTCTAGTTTGCTAGCTGCAGGAAGGCAATATACCAAAAACGGAATGGCTTTTAACAAGGGGAATTTAATAAGCTACAAGTTTACAGATCTAAGGCCGAGAAAATGTCCCAATTAAAACAAGTCTATAGAAATGTCCAATCAAAGGCATCCAGGGAAAGATACCTTGGTTCAAGAAGGCCGATGAAGTTCAGGGTCTCTCTCTCAAGTGAGACGGCACACGGCGAACACAGTCAGGGCTTCTCTCTCAGCTGGAAGGGCACATGGCGAACACAGCATCATCTGCTAGCTTTCTCTCCTGGCTTCCTATTTCATGAAGCTCCCCGGGAGGCGTCTTCCTTCTTCATCTCCAATGGTCACTGGTTGGTGGATTCTCTGTTTCGTGGTGCTGCAGCATTCTCTGCTCTCTCTGAATCTCTCTGAATCTCTCATTCTCCAAAATATTTCCTCTTTAATAGCACTTCAGAAACTAATCAAGACTCACTCAAATGGGTGGAGACATGTCGTCCCCTAATCCAGTTTAACAACCATTCTTAACTAAATCACATCAACCAGGGAGATGATCTCATTACAGTTTCAAATATACAGTATTGAATAGAGATTATTCTACCCTATGAAATGGGACTTCTATCAAAACATGGCTTTTCTTAGGGGGCACACTTCCTTTCAAACCAGCACAAGTGGTTTGTGAATCTAAAAATTGAACAATATGTAAAGAACGGTTTAACTTGGTCAAGTGTCAGACTGTGTATTCTTGAAGGGATTTTTGCTTTTGATCATTTTCCAATCGGGAAAACAATCTTCAAAACTGCTTAGTTAAAAACACAGAGCTAAATTTTCTTTCTAATTATTTTGGTCAGAGAATCCTAAAACTGTATTCTCCAATACTCATCAATATATATGAATGGAAATTCATGCAACTTCAGTGTTTACAGTGGTATAAGCAATAACCATTGATACTGATAGTCAGATAAATTAAAAAAACATTTAATATAATCCTTTAGCTGGGAAATGCTTATAGTCTTCAGTAGCTAAGAAAACTGTTTGGTATAATCACTTCACTCAAGCAGCCCTGAATTATTTTCAGCATAAATAGCCCTTGTTGAAATAGTTTGCTATTGGTCTAATCTCAAAGGGTCTGCTCTCTGTTCCCAGAGACCCTCCCTTGCTCTCCTTGCAGGAATGAAACATCATATGAACTAAAATCATATGATGTCCTTCAAGAGCAGATATCACCTACCTGCTCTTGAAGGATAAGATCAAAGGCCTGAACAGTCAATAAAGAAAGAAGGACCAACCAGATAATGGGATATACTGACCACACAAAATGAAGCAAGCGACTGTTACTCAATCTTCATGAATCCTGTGACTTTTACTTAGATTTAATTTTTTTTTTCTGCCTTCTTCTGGACCTTAGCCATTTCTCTGTCTGTTTGGGGTTACAAAGATCTTGGAAAGTTTTCCTCCAGTTCCTTGATAATGCATCTTCAATGAACTCACTTTCTCATCAAGATAAGGAGAATTGCTTCTCTATTTGAAACTGGACCAGGTGGGCCTGACTCTTTAGAACCATGTTTTCTGATGGTAACAATACTGCCTAACTTTAGTGCAAATGTAATTCATGATTAATATTTCTAAGTTTGCTACTTTGGAGAGAAATGATTAGTTCTGGAACATACGATGCAAAGAATAAATTAAGAAATCCAAAGTCCCCAAAACCAGTTAATTGTTAAAGAAATTCCAGTGTGTATTATAGTGGCTGTACTGATTTTGGGTGATTTGCTTAGTCTCAGATACCTTCCTTAGTCTTTTTTTGTAAATTGACATTTCCAGGACTACATTAAAACTTACTGAACAGAACTTTGATTAGTCTTTTGCATATCTTTCCCCAAATTATCATGAATATATTACTCAAAAATATGAATAAAATATTTGTATTTTCTCTGCATCCTTATAAATTGATATTTATTATATCAGAAAGTATAATCAATCGTTTAAAAAGTCAGAGTTCTGCAAAAGACAAATAATGAAAAATTCTAGCCTCTCCAGAGGCAAACATAATACTATAGTGTTTTCTGAGACATATTTATCTTCCTATTTCTAATAAATCCACTTACATAATTATTTCTTAGTTTCTAGTTTTAGATGTTATTATTTTCCTACAGTTGAAGATGGTGATTGAGTTCTCATACTCTTAACCCAGTCCTCAATGGTTACACGTACATTTTACCCCCATACTTTCAATATTAATTAGTTCATTCTTTCAAACATATTATTGAGTTCTGATTGTTTACCAGGTACTATTATAGATTCTGGGTTTACAGTGATACACAAAACTGATATTTAAAGCAAACGAACAAAAAACAACCTGTACTCATAAAATTACATAGAAATTGAGGAGATATAAGTAAGCATATTATACAGCATGTTAGAAGGTGATAATTTCCATGGAAAAAAAATGAGCAGTGTATAGGGAACATGTTGGGGATGGAGGGAGAATTGCAGTTTAAAATGTAGGGTTCTATGGAAAACTGATACTGGAGCAAGATTGAAAGAACTAATGGGATTTTGAGCTGAAGAGTGTCATGCATTCATAAAGATCACTCTGGTTGTTGTGTTGGGAATAGACTCTGATGGGCAAAGATATAAGAGCAGTTAGGATGGTATTGTAATAATCCACTAAAGAAGATGGAGGTTTGGACCAGAAAGATTGAGTGGAGGTGGCGGAAGTGACTGGATTGTGGATATATTCTGAAATACAGCAAGTAGGATTTCTGCATGTCTTCCTATATGCATCTGGCTGATCACAGGGTTAGTCAAGGATGAGTCTGAAATTTTGGTTAGAGAATCAAGAAGGATGAAATTACAATTGGTATGGATTGGGAAGAAAGTGAATGAAGCAGGTGTATTTTTATTTTTTTGAGGCAAGGTGGGGAAGAATTTACTTTGAGCATTTAAGTCTGAGATGCCAATTGTACATTCGGGTAGAGATAACTAAATAAGGAGTTGGGTAGATAAGACAAACACTCATATTAACCTGCATATTTGTGAAACATCAGCATATATATGGGGTTTAAAACCACACACCAGGAGAGATCATTAAGGAAGTGAATGCAGAGAGAACAGAAAATGGCAAGGGACTAAACTGTGGATTTCAAATGTTTAAAGTATAAAGAGGAGAATCCAGCAAAGAGGACTTCTGAGAAGCTTGCCACTATGAACCTCACCAGTGCTTGGTCTTCTACAAGCAGTGAGCCTCTTCCATTTAGTTTCTCTAAGCAGTAAGCTTTCTGCCTCTTCCACTTACCTACATTTGTGTAATTGGGGAGGAGATCTGGAAGCTCTGTGAGTTTTTTAAAGTTGTTCAAATAATCTTTGTCAGTCTTATATGGTTGTCTGACATTTTAAAGTTGTGAGAGGCCTTTAATTCCTGGGCTTTTCTGTGTGCTGAGATAAGAATTAGCTTCTATTTTCTCTAATATTCTCTGACACCATGTGATCAGATTTTAGCCATCTCTGGTATGCCAAGTCATTTATCATTTTTCCACCCAACATTTAAACAATATATATTCACAGAATGTGGATTATGAAATAAAGGAATACAAAGAAACTGATCATTATTGACATATATAGGAGATGACCTATTTTGACATTACATGCTATAAAGAGTTTCCCCTTATTTCATCTGACTGACTTTAGTTTGTGGTACCTAATATCCGATCTAACATCTCTAGCTATACCAATATGCTGCTGGACTGGTATGTTGTTGCAAGTTGCTTGGCACACTTTACCATCATGTGTTTCTCTTTGCAGCTATGTCTAGATTCAGAATCTTTTTCAGATGCTGGTGTGTACCTGAAAACTGATTTCTAGATGGTCAACATTTAATTCTACATATTTGAGTTTTTTAAATATTTCCTAATTGTAGGTTCTTTTACAACATGGGTAGATTTAGAATAGGCGACTTCCACCCAGTTAAAGACAGTTGATCAGAATTCAGAGTTTGGTCCAATGAGGACAGTACAGCATCTGAGGGTTCATCAAGAAAAATATAACCAATTTCTTATATGGCATATTTCTTTTTACAATCATCGGATGATTTCTTAATATATTTAAGATATCATCTGTTCTAAAGTGGCATGTTTATTACTCATCTTACTTCGGTCTCCCTGCTCACATATTATTGACATAGCAAGCCAAATCATTAAACTGTCGGAGGCTTAAGTATATGCCTCTTTGTGGAAGCAATATATATTTGGGAACAATAATATAATCTAGCATGATGGATTTCGTAGCTACACTCAACAACTAGCACAAAAACTGGAGAAACGCTTGGAGAGATATGGGTAGACTGAAGAAGAAGTACAGTTTTCTAGAAATGTTACTTTCTCTCCTCTATACAAACTTGGGCAGAGCAATGCCTGATTCTCTGCACATTTTTTATCATGGGGCAGGAGAAAGGTGGGTTAGACAGGATAGGGTAACTGAGAGAAAAATTGGAGACTGGTTAAGGTGAAAGTCTATATAAATAGATGGTTTGACATTAGAAGGTCACACAATTTCATTAAACATGTGAATGAACTATAAGAGTAAAGGAAGCAAACATTGCAATAGAAGCAGAAACGCATTTGACAAAGTTGAGTATTTATTTTTGATAAAAATTCTTATAACATTTTGAATGGAAAGGGACTTCTTGAACTTGATAAGTCCTATCTGTCCAGTCTCCAGTATACATCATACCTAATAGAGGTATTTTGTATTCCTTTAATTTTAGGAAAGATATGTAATGACCATCATGACCACTTTTACTCATTACGGAAATGGAGAGCCTGGCCAATATCATTGGATGAGAAAAACAAATATGTGGAATTAATAGTTGGAAGGAAAACACAAGTGTTTTGCAAATCAGCTATAGAAAGGCCCAACCACGTAAACACGGAGCCATAAGAATCTATAAATGAACTCAGAAAGACTGTCTATAAATGATTAACAATAAGAAAAATCCAAATTGTCTTCTATGTCAACAATAACCAAATAAAAGATGTAAAACTGTAAAAGAATTTGAGACACTATAGAGTATCTTGTAGTTAGCCTAAAAAAGAATACTAAAACCATCTATTTAGAAAATTTTGAAATTGATTTGATATAAAAGAAGACCCAGATATATAGAGAATTACATCATGTTAATGAATGTGATAACTTAGCATTGAATTTAAAAAATTTATCCCAATAAATTTAACATAGCTATTGAATTAAAATATTTTGTTCTAAAATATGAATGGAAAACTAAATTTCCATAAATAGCTACATTAAATTTTTAAAATGCTGAGGTGGTGACTTGCCTTATCAGCCATCAGAATTTATCATGAAAACATAGGAGAAAATGTGGTAACTGGTGCAACTTTATTTCCCTTTAAACAAAGAACACTGGTTTTCAGCAGCAGAGAAAAAGAAAAGGCAAGCTAGTAATTACGAAAGTGTGGTTAGTATCATGTTTCATTGAGATGAATGCATGGTGAAAGACTTCCAGACTTGACATGGTCTCTAATTTGAAATGCTGAAATACAACATTAATGGATTTAATTAAGAATTACAAAAAAGAAAGAGCAAATGAATTTTTTTACATTAATCACTTATACTTGACTACTGAAATAACACCCACATCAGGCCTCATCTGTTCCGATTCATATATCCTAATTAAAGGTTTCTGATAGGTTCAATTCCTCTCAGCCTGGGACCAGGGAATCTCACTCTAATTGATAAGCAGTCCCATGAACTTAGAAAAAAAGAGTTGTTTCATTTTCCCATGACTAGTGTCCTATGGCGTGGAGATAGACTGGTCCTGGACTCAGCATGAGATTTCCGGTTTCTATGTATCCTGCATTTCCAAGGACCAGACTCTCTGGCAAACACTTTGGTCTGGATCTTTGCAATTTCTTCTCCACCACCTTCTCCACTTCCTTTTGCTTTTCTTGCTTTTTACCATCTTCCCCTCTATGACTAGTGATTCTTGTCATTCCTTTTATCCTAGCATTAGATTCCATTTATCTCCTGGGAATGGCCCTGTCCTATCCCTGTGGCCATGCTTTGCTTTCAAGTTTACCCACCTTACACGGCATTCAAGTATTAGTCAAAACTCCCCAAACCAGAATTCATTTCATTCTCCTGGGTCCCAGCTCCTTGGTGATGTTGAATCTTGTTCCAGTCTCCTCACCTTTGCCTGTGTCTTTTACCCTATCCTGGGAGTGAAACAAGGGCTGGAGAGGAGCTTTCTCTTCTGCTTTTATATATTCCCTGCTTCTACATGTTTCCCAGAACATTATGAAACGCCAATATTAAAGTTTTCCATTCTTTATTTCACCCCTAATTAACTTTTGTGTTGGACATAAATAAACTGAAAACTTATTGAAATATAATAAACATTCAGATACAATTTTGCAAGTAAAATTTATACAACCTTCATCAAATATTTTACTGACAGCTAAACTTATTATAAAGATTTTGTTCTTTTCTGTATTACTTCAGTAATTCTACTGGAATAAAACAAATAATTTTTGGTATAATTTTGATATAATAAAGGCTTCTTTGTTAGTTTTTTCCTGTGCTCTGCTTATGATATCATTATCTTCGAATTGAGCACTTCTTGTATATTTAATTTAAAATTTTACATGAAGAACAGTAAAAGAAAATTCTTTTATCTATATTTCCTCTGAAAATAAGATTATAATAATGTGTGCTCTCTCACATATATATCTTCACAAAACATAAACAACTATGAATATTTTCTTATAACCACTATGGAGAAGCAGCAGGTCTCCTATTATATATACTGTATCAAATTAATCTACTAAGACACAAGCACATACTCTTTTTAATGTAGCAATAGGTAAAAAAGAGAGAGAGCACAATATTTTTCACAGAAGACACAGAATTTATTGCTACTACAGAAGAATTTCTGTTTTTTGGGGGGGGATGGGGGTGAGTACCTGAAGCTTGTTGTTAACACATATAACAAAATAATAATACAGAATCATCTGAACTGGAATCTTCAGCTGAGTCAATCGGTCTATCTATAAGATAGCGTATGAAGCAAAGACAAGATATCAACTCTTGCTTTTTCATCATTCATTCACAATTTCCTTCATTCAAAAACTTTATATGTACTATGTACTATATAGGTACTATGCTAGTCACAAGGAATAAAGGGTGGTTACAACACTGCCCTTTGGGTTTTTAGAGTCCAGAGGGGAAAATTGGCATAAAAACAACAAACATCATACACTATCATATCGTACCATCGAAGACAGTCTAATGAACTATGAGACCAAAGAACAGGATAGTCGATTTAACCTAGGAAGGTCACTTAACAGAGAAATGAAGACTGAAATCAGTCATAAAGAAAGGGTGGAATTTTCCAGGCTAGCAGGGGAATGTTATTCCAGATAGAAGAAGCATCATGTGCAAAGTTGAAGAGAAGTTAGATAATATGATGGTTTAAAGTTGCAAGTAGGTCAACTCGTGGAGTAGTAGGGGCGTATTAGGAGAGAGAATTGAATTACTAGGAAGAGATGGACAAGGGTAAGATCTCAAATGGTCACGTGTGTTAAAGCTAAGGAGTTCTGACTTTCTCTTCAGACAAGTGTGTGGCATTGACGGGTTTTATGAGGTACAACTCGATGAGATTTGCGTTTGAGAAACACAGACATGACATGATGCAGAGGCTGGATTCTGGGTGGGATGGGAGGAGCTGTAGGCAGGGTGACCTCACAGCAGGTGAACAAAAAAGAGCCTGGATTAGAACATTAATGGTGAGTCAAAAGAGAGAAAAACGGATTTGAAAGGTGGTAGAATCACTTCAGTTTTAATGTGAATAACAGTAATAGCAACTACTTATTGAACACTTAGGATCTATCAAAACTATTATTTTATCTTGACTACAATTTATTCTAAAAGTAGTTTTTATTTTTGTAAACTGACATTTAGAGGAGATAAGCAGCTTATGGAAGGTTGTGCAGCTTATATGTTGTACAATGAGGTTAAAACTAGATGTGTCTGGACGCAAAGCTGGTGTCTTTTCAACTGCATCATCTGGCTCTCTTAATTTGATGAGAGACATAATGAGAGAGGACAGAGATGAGAATAGTTCACAGTTCGCTGCTTGGATGGCTGTTACTAATTTGGAGGAAGATAATGAATTAAGTGGAGGTGCCTGAGGGATATCCAGGGGAATATGGCAAATAAACAGTTGACTATAAGAGTTGGAAGAAGTCTACTGAGGATACATCTTCATAGGTGCACTTGGGCTGAAAGGTACATGCAACTACAATTCTGTTCTCCCTGTATTCTGCTGCACTTTGTGGCCAATATATACTCCCCTTTACTTTTTTAAGGGTAGAATTTACAAGCATATGCATTAATTACTTCCTGAAGGGTAAAAATCTTCTATATTAGTTGTTCAGTCATCGTATTATTCATTAGTACCATCTTCAATAAATGTGTTCAAGTAACCTTGGGTACATGATGTCACAATGGATGCTATGCACAATTTGAAGAAATTGAATGAGGTCTCCACACTCTAGTGATTATTGTCATCTGCTTTCATTATACTATTAGTGGACACTAATTTTCTCTTCACACCTATTTATTTTTCTATTTGCTATTTATTTAATTACATGTTCCTTTTGGTTAGCTGCCTCAAATCCTCATTTCTATGAGGACTATAAATTAAAATGCACACATGCATAAGGCTTATAATCATAGCTGGCATAAACATAGTACTAGAAAATAAAAAAGATGAATTGTTTGCCCTTTTGTAGGTATGACTTTTGATTTGAGATGGAAGGAAAATCAAGTGGCCAAAGGACTTATCGGTATAAGGAAACATAAAGGAGCTGCCAGTGAGAAAGTAGAGAATATGTAGAGGATGAACAGAATTTATTTTCCTGCTGATTCTACAAGGGCAATTTTTGGCACTTTCCTATAATCAATTATTTTCTAGTTTAACTGAGAAAATATGAGAACATCTCAGATTTCCTCAGGGTTGGATTATAATACTCCATTTTTACTATCCTTACAACGACGTGAACATAAGCCTTGTTGAAAGTGGGGCATTCAATTCAGTGATACATTCTATACTAGCGGCTTGTTAGCAGTATATTATTTTGTCTGTTCTAAAGGATATTGCTGCTTAATTCAGCCAGGTGACTGGAGTTCACTAAAATCATTTTTCTCTTGGAAAAAAAGAGGATGAGAAACAAAGAGAGAAAAGTTTTCTCTGCACAGAGTAATTCATGTTACTGCACGGTCCAATGGCCTGAGATCTATTAATTAACTTAATTAGACTTCATAGCATTCACTCATGAACCATGATGAAAAAAATTGAAAAGAAAAAGAAACACACACACGATAGCATATGGTTTTGCCAGTGTGGTGCCCTTGAGAATTATAAAAAGATAGTTTGACATAATTCAGAATTAATAAAATCTGTCTGTTCTCTGAAGGTGCATATTTTCATAACTTAAGCAATTCATGCAAATTAACTTATATCAAAATGTGTACTCTATTGCTTCCCATAAGTCAGTAAGCCTTCACAATTTATAATATAACAGTGGCATCACTAAGCTTTTAAACTATATTTCCGTGAAATTAAGTGATGTAGTTCTATCTGATTAAGAGTATTGTGCCTTGAATATATTGATAACAAAGGGCCTATTTTGATGTTTTGAGGGTTCGTAGACTGCTAAATAAGCCACAATAATTCATCCTACTAAGCCATACATTTGAAAACAACATGTAAATCAAGTTATCACCTTTGTAGAATTTATATAAGGCATCTGCTTATTTTGTTTTTTAATTAGGCTAGTAGTGGTTCTTAGAAAGATTATTCAGAACATACAGAGTTCCTTCACACACAGAGTAAATAGAACTTTTTATGGTGTCTTTAACATTGTATGTAGAAATTCACTAAACTAAAATGACCTCAGCCACTTTCATGGACTAGCTATATGCTAATAATCCACATTTCTATGCATTAATAGTCCCTGGATGCTAACATTTCCACTTGGCTTCTGAACCTTAACATATCTGAAATCGAACTCCTATTATTCCTTCCCTAAATTCATTTTTCCCCATTTTTTTCCATCTCATTAAACTTGATTAAATAGGAACTTTACCTTACTTTTGGCTTAGGTCATAAAATTTGACTTACATCCCACTGTCAAATCCATAAGTGAATCTTATCAGATATACTTTCAAAATATCCAAAATATGACACCTTTCATCCCTACCACCTCAGTCCAAATTACCATATCTCTCTTCTCATGACTGCAACAGCTTTTTTTTTTTTTTTACATGGGCAGGCACCGGGAATCGAACCTGGGTCCTCAGGCATGGCAGGTAAGCACTCTTACCTACTGAGCCACCGTGGCCCACCCTGCAATAGCTTCTTGATTGTCTTCCTGCTTCTACCCTTCTTTCTGCAGTCAACTCTTATCTCAGCAGTCGGCAGCTCATTAAAAAATGTGAGTCACATCTTACTCTATTCAAAAGCCTTCAGTGACTTCCATCTTGCCTTGAGTAAAACCCAGATGTCTACAATGGTGTCCAAGTCCCTGGATGACCTGGCCCCCCACCCCCTTAGCTTACATATGTGATGCTTCTACTTTCCTCTTCTTTGTTCCCTCTACTAAAGTGGGCAGACCTCTTTGTTGTTCTTGGACACACCAGGCAGCCTCTCATCCCAGTCTTTGCATTTGCTGGCTCCACTGCCCAGAATATTCTTCTTCATAACATCCACTTCATGCCTTTTCTCACCAACTTCAGGTCCTTAAGGGAACACCATTCTTTTTATCTGTGAGGGCTGGCAACCATGTTTAAAATCGAATCCTCAGCCCCAGGCTCCACAACTCTCTACATCACTTCCCTGTTATTTAGTTTTCTCCAGAGCATTCACTGCCATCTGATATCATTAAGGCATAATAAATCTATTTTTAATTAATTCATATATTTCTTGTGTGTTTGTTCACCTCCCCTCACCATGAGGTAGAAAGTGGGGGGTATCGCCGATTTTATTCACTGTGGAATTCCTAATGCCGAAAAAATGTGTTTTTATACAGAAAGCATGCAATGAGCATTTGTGAATAAAATAATCACGTAAAAAATTTACACTTAATTTTTACAGAAATTTGAGGAGAAAAAAAAGTATTCTCCAAACAAACATTTTCTAGAGAAGTTAGTTATATATAATTAATTCGGGGAATACAATTATTTCTATTATGTTGGGGGCAGCCTCCGCAGGAGCATCCTGGCTCTTCACCTGGTCTTGCCTGCCAAAGCTCACTCTGTCATTTCCGAATCTGAAGCACGGGTGTGAACAACCCAGCTCAGGATTGGCTGGAACACCTTGGTCTCGGGGTGGGATGCCCTGGTTTGCTGGGGAGATAGTGAAGGTAAAGCACGTGATTTCCAGTTGCCACTGTGGCTGAGGTCAGGTTATGGCCCTGAACTACTCCAACCACTCTTCAGCAGCACATGTTCTCCTCCTGAGCCGGGAAAGGGACTGCCTCCACTCTCACCTCTGTCTCTTCACTCAGATGTCCCTCTTCATCTGGTAGTGTCTCCATCTAATTCTCCTCCTATATGAATTCTTCAATCTCTAAAACTTAGTAGAAATTTCACCTGACAATGAAGGGCCTCAAACTATTTCTTCCTCCTCAGAACACTTATTGCTGATAAGCCTATGGAACAAAAGCAGAATTTGGTACTTAGCATAGACATTGCTTTAATTGGGCTCCACTTAATTAAAGTCTCTGGATGAACCAATGCTGTACATTCTCCCTGCAAAATAACAGCATGCTTTCTATTATGCCAGTGCTGCTCCAACTCGGCTTTATGTTAACCAGAGTTTACATGGATTTATTCACTCACCTTTTTATTTCAGTTACATGCAATTTAACCAATTACTACATAAATACAATCAATGATGTGTGATTTAAAAAAGAGAGTTTTTAGTTTAAGAAAAAGTCTAATGCTTTGAAAAGATTAGAAAAAGTGAAGGTGAATTATGTAAGGGTTTAACAACTATAAAAATTGAAGAAATTATAATTAGTATAATACAATTACAACAATTTGAAACATGTTTTGCATTTAAATTACTTAAAGTTTTTGCTTTACTTTAAATAAACTGAAATCAAAGGTTAAATTTGTTCATTATGATCATGATTTATACAAGGAAGATGATGTATAAAACTTCAGTCAACAGAGTAATAATGAAAGATTCCTTGGCCTTACATCAAAATATCTTTCCATTAATGTGCTTTCATGGGCTTTAGTTTAAAGATTTAAAAAGATTTTCCTCTTATGAGCTTCTTCTCTAACTCACTTTTTAGATTAACCATCTAACTGTTCCTTACATTTTGATAGAAGGTTTAACTCTGAATGTTCTCTAACTCTTCCATGTATCTTGTCTCCCAACTAGTTATATGATCTTTTAGAATGAGGTCCTCATAACAGACCATGTGATTTCTTCTCAACTGGCCGTATCTTGGGATGAGCCCTATGTCAGTCTGTGGAATGCTACTGCAGCCAAGGTGGGAGAATGCGAAAAATAAGGACACATTTTGAGAGATTATCTAGTTAGTGGCAGAAATGTGACTGAATTTGAGATTTGTCTCATTCTACAAGCCTTGCTCTTACCTACACTACCTCAGTAAAATTTCTCTCATTTCTTCACTTGAAGAAATTTTGAAGAAAATAATTTATAATGCATTCTATTTTTTATTTTTTGGTAAATCACAGATTGACTAGATTTCATCTGGATCAGAAATATTAAGATGGCAAGGGGCTCTCCTAAAAGTTTCACAGGAGGAAAATATTTATAAAATGCTGAATACATTCTATGATCTATTTTGGCAGGCTTGCAAATGATCTCCATGTAAGGTTGGAAAAAGTAAATCCAAATCTATTCAAATTATACTCATGGCTTTAGAACTGTGTGTATTTTAGACCAACCGATAAGGTTTACTGAAGTTCGAAAACAATTTCTTACAACCATAGCATCTCTTTAGCTATAAATGCAGTGCTTATTATTTAATGCAAAAAAGAATATTTGGTTAAGATCCCAAAGTATAAACTATTGAATAAAATGGTACCATTTGCTTTTGGGACAAGCACACTATTTTAATGGAAGGATATGGGTTTCTCCGTGAATACCAAAATAATCTTTAGGAAACATACATATGGTAAATGTTCACACTTAGCACTATGTGAGAACGAGAGTGGTCATTTCTAATAAGTAATATGTGAAAATCATTAGGACACTTCCAGAAACACCTTCTGCTTGTCGATGGCATAAGGCCAAAGACTTGCTCTATGGCCTTCACACAATACCCAGACTTAACATAATACACACGTTTCTAGTTTCTTGAGCAGGGAACTTTATTAATGTGAAGCATGTAAGTAAATTATTAATACTTATTTAAGGAACTGTAGTTTTTGAGCTGTGTCTGTTTGGGGTTGGAAAGTATATTATTGTACATGCCCTTGCTTTAACAGTTAAAGACAAAAGAGTTAAATTACTCAAATACTAAGAGAATCAAAGATATTTATGGCAAAAATATGAGGCATATCACTGCAAGGTCATTTTCCTTTGCAGTGCCCTACAAGACTAATATCATTAGAATAAGTAGAAAATGGGCAAAAAATTGAACACTTTCTTAAATCTTTTCAGCCGGCAGATTTAAACAAGACTGGGCTGTACTTTTCGAAGCAATGGACAACAGACTTCAAACTGTTTAGTGAAAAAGATTAGAGACTAAGGATTGTTTAAAGTGTTAGAGAAAAATATGTTTCATAATGGATTGAGCTGATAATGAATTAATAAAGGGAAATGAAAGTATAATTTTAAATATACAAATTTAGTGACAAAAAGGTTAGTCAAATATGACTTTACCATCGTCAGAGCTTTCTTTTGTCTTCTCCGCTCCCAGGGTCAAGCTGTCACTGATCCAGCCCTGCAGACCATGGCAACTACCTTATGATTCCTTTAGTTCAGCTTCTTAATATTTTAAAAGCATTTCAACATTAATCTTTTCTTTGTCTCCCATGTCTCTTCATTTCTAAGCTGCCTTGCATTCAGAACAGTTTATCTTTCTTAAATACTACTTATTTATATCACTGTCAATTACCTACAAGACAAATCACAGCACTTTTTTCAAGAAAACTTTTTATTTTAGTAACATATACACAGTTCAAAAAATGTTCCCATTTTAACCACTTTCCCCAGAGAATTGAAAGTAGGGAGGGGCTCAATCATATATTTGTACACCAACATTTATAGCAGCATTATCTGCAATACTCAAAAGGTTGAAGAAACCCAGCTGGCCATCAACAGATGAATGGATAATCATAGCACTTTTGAACCTTACCCAAACCAAAATTGGGAAACTTAACTATTGCATTGGTTGCCTTATAGATGCTAAATGCACTTATTTCTATTCATGTATTTCCCCCCCCCCCACCAATTTGGCCACTTCCAATAATGATCTTACCCTCCTGTGTTATCACAATTCTGCTCTTTCAAGGTCAATTGATCATCATAACTAATTAGCATCTCTCCTGCTTAAGAACTTCTGGAGCCCTTCATGTTTATACTTCTCTTTGTTAAGTTATCCTCAATATATTCTGGTTTGCATTTAATTTAGGCACTAATGTATATATTTCATTTATTCAATTAGCGGGCTATACTTTAGATACCTTAAAAGGAAATGGCAAAAATTATATTCTCTCTCCATCTTTATAAATATAAGCATTGCAAAATGTATGTTTATTGACACATAAATGTACCAGAGTTCATTTGACTTTTCAAATGCTTTCTAATCTTTATTGATCATAGTTTCTACTCTATGTGAAGCACTGTGCTAAATCTATAACAGTATACTGTCCCCTTAAGGAGAACTATGTGGTGGAAGACACAAAAATGTAAATGGATAATTTAAAGAGGAAGATAACTATTTTCATGTTGTCCTAGTGTGCTAGCTGTCGGAATGCAATGCACCAGAAATGAATGGCTTTTAAAAAGGGGAATTTAATAAGTTGCTAGTGTGCAGTTCCAAGGCTAAGAAAATGTTACAATTAAACAAGTCTATAGATATGTCCAATTACAGGCATCCAGGGAAAAATACCTTGATTCAAGAAGGCTGATGAAGTTCAGGGCTTCTCTCTCAAGTAAGAAGGCACATTACGAACACAGTCAGGGTTTCTCTCTCATTTGGAAGGGCACATGGCAAACTCGGCACCATCAGCTAGCTTTCGTTCCTGGCTTCTGGTTTCATGAAGCTCCCAGGAAGGCATTTTCCTTCTTCATCTCCAAAGTACTGTCTCGTGGACTCTCTGCTTCGTGGTGCTGCAGCATTCTCTGCTCTCTCTGATCTCCTTCATTCTCCAAAATATTTCCTCTTTTATAGGACTCCAAAACTTATCAAGACCCACTCAAATGGGTGGAGACACGTTGTCACCTAATCCAGTTTAACAACCACTATTGATTAAATCACACCTCCCGGGTGATGATCTAACTACAGATTCAAACATATAGTATTGAATAGGGATTATTCTGCCTTTACAAAATGGGGTTTAGATTAAAACATAGCTTTGATTTTCTAGGGGACATACATCCTTTCAAACCAGCACACATGGTATAAGTTTGTGCAGTGGTAAATGAAAAATGATTGACTAGGAAAAGTTTTTGTCAGAGTGGGGAGGAGACTGGGTAGGATGTTAGGACTGAGGGAGGCATAAAGCTAACACTAATATTATTACCAAATGAGCACTTATGATGTGTAATTAATTCAAAAGAGATATC